>NC_137948.1:43986473-44586473 GCF_963969265.1 Rhamphochromis sp. 'chilingali'
ATGATGACCTGCAGAGCTACTTTAATGTGCAAGAATTAGACTGCGTGACTGGAAAAGAGCAAAAATAAGCTAACTAGATGTGACGTGGCAGAACGGTGGTGCGTTGTTTGAATTGTTTCCTCACATGAAGACGATTCCTGGCAGCCTGTCTGCGTGGGGTTTGCATGGTCCCAGTGTGCCTGTGAAGTACTCTAGCTTGTACACTGGTTAGCGTGGTACTTAATTAAAGGACCTTGAGTGGTCAGTAAGACGAGCCCAGCATTAAATAACTGCCATGCTTTTGGAAATGAATGAGTAACTTGGTGCTGTGTCCACTGTGGTCTCCACTCGATGTGATGTTTCTGATCACTATGTTTCTTTTAATGCTGTTAGCCTGCTTTCATGTTTCAAAGACCTTTCTGATTGGCCAACAAAAATCTCTTTACTGTCAGCAGTTTTAAAATGCGGACACAGAGAGGACACGTGGGAACGACTGAACAATATTAATAGTTACAAACAAAGACGTGGTCCACATTCATCAAGCACGACCTCCACTGCACGTGGCAGCGTGAGGTGAAAACACACCTTAGAATGACTTACTTTACAAGCTGCTCTCCACCTGCAGTTGATCTGTTTCACACTTCTGCTCTGCTCCTCCTCTTCCCGACAGGAGAACGTTCAAACTCTCACGATGTTCGTCCCACTGTGCCGGCAGTATGTGGTGGCACATGTGTGAGCTCACATGGACTCTTTCTCTCTCTATAAATGGAGCTCAAGTCTCACCCACCCTCCTCCCTGACCTTAACACAGCACACACTTTTGGGCTTGCTCGGTCAGCTCGGCCATGATTTGTGGTTTGATCTGAATGAAGGCAGATAAAGTCTGCTGTCTATCAGCTGATGCATTTTTACACTTTCAGTGAAATTCTTACTCATTAAAAACGATCAGGGCTTCAGATTTGACAGTTTCACTCTGATCTCAGTACAGGGCGTACTGGCAGCTTACTCACTGGACCCACCTTGTGGTGAACTATAACACTGTTGAAATCTGACACCTGTGAGGGAACCACAGAAGTCGTCAACCAAGATTGATGTGAGGCGTTTGCATTCATCACACCTTCATCTTATGTATTCAGTACAGTGCCCACATGTTTCCTGCTCCAAGTCAGGTGGCTTTATTGTCATTGCAGCCATGTGCAGAGGTACAGTACACAGTGAAAGGAGACAACGTTCCTCCAAGACTGTGGTGCTACGACAGAACGATGCAGACTCACAACAGTGCAAAAGACTAAGCATTGTACAAAAAGTAGCTCTGTGTGTGTGTGTGTGTGTGTGTGTGTGTGTGTGTGTGTGTGTGTGTGTGTGTGTGTGTGTGTGTGTGTGTGTGTGTGTGTGTGTGTGTGCGCGGGGTTGTTTGAAACACTGTAATGCTGGACACTCTGGTGACAGTGGCAGAGAAAAGGACATTAAAGAAACTGATGGACATTATGAACAATGCCAGGCATCCTCTGCACACGGCCATAAACAACCAGAAGAGTCTGTTCAGTGACAGGTTGCTTCTCCCCAAGACAAGAACTAACAGACTTAAAAACTCCTTTGTCCCACACGCCATCAGACTGTTTAACTCCTCTCTGGAGGGGAGAGGGAGGGGAAACAGGAGGACAAAGGAGGGGAGAACAACTAAGCTGCAGTGCCTCTTCACCTCACTGTACAATACCTTGTGCAATACTTTTGTAAATAGTCAACAGTGCAATAGACTCAATACTTGAAATGTGCAATTCACTTGTATTTTTATTTTTATTCCTATTTATTCTATTTATCCCCTTCGTATATTTTATTTATATTGTCTCTGTATTTATATATATGTGTGTGTGTATAACTCTGTAACTTCTGTCGGTGCTGTGCTTTTTTGGAAATCGAATTTCCCAGAGGAACCCACCCGAGGGATTAATAAAGTTCTATCTAAATCTAAATCTAATGGTAACATTATGTAATAGATGCTGTACTCCAGGAAACATTCACATAAATATTTGTTTCCTGGAACAATGCTTCCATGTCCGACACCAAACTGGATCTACCAGTGAGTAACAACACTTATTATTGTAAGACATAAACCCTATAATATTACAGAGAATCCCCAACAATCACATGACCCCCTTTCAGCTAGTACTTGGAGAAAGTAGGAAGGAAAAACTCCCTTTTAATAGGAAGAAACCCCTGGGAGAAGCGGGCTCAGGGAGGGGCGGGGCCATCTGCTGTGAATGAGGGGAGGAAGACAGACGAAGACAGGCTGTGGAAGAGAGTCGGAGATTAATAATAACTAATAATTGAATGCAGAGAGATGGATGAACACATTGTTCGTACGATGGTCTTTCGTTCGGTGCATTTCAAGGTCCTGCACCCATCCGTCGGTAAACTGTACCTGGGCTTGTTGCAGTGACCTGAAGTTACTAAACTTCATGAGTGTATGCGCTCACTCCAAGAACCGTATGATTATAAATATGAGCGTGGTGAAAGTTGGGCAGCACATGTTTTGTCCACTCTGTGCGCTCGTACGGGTCTGACCCTTTCACTCCTTTGATTTTTTCCTCGTATCTTTTCTTTGACTTTTCATCAAGTCTGTCTTTGTGCGGTCCGGCATTGTTCTCCTTCGTTTTGTACACTCCTTTTTTGGGGGGCAAAGAAAAAGCAAGAAGGTATTGGAACCGGAGAATGAACGTTTTGCGGTGCAGCAAATGCTTGCGTTTGATGCATTGCTTTGATTGTTTTGCCACGAGTACCCAACATGCAATGTGCAAAAGTCACGTGGTCTGTCAATCTCTATACAAACATGCAATAAAACCATAAAAAACACTGTATGTTATCAAAAGATCAAAAATGATGAAACACAGCAACCCAAGCAAGATGATTAAAAACACTGGTTAAACCTGTCCAGTCCATCCCATGACACATAGTATGGTCTCTGTTAAAGTGCGTACACTGTTCACTATTATAGTCTGTTCAGAGCGCTACGCTTCCACTACTGTAGATCTGTTTACCTCACACTGCTACATCTGTATATATGTAGCACATCTGTATATTTGTTCATAGTACACCTGTATATCTGCCCATCTGTACAGCAATACAGATCATCTGTATATCTGTGCATATGTATAAACAGAACATCTGTGTATATCTGTATCTTTGCTCTCTGTACAGTAACATAAACATCTGTATACTTCACTTATTTGTACGTAATGTGTTCACAGCTATTCCCACCTTTTATGCTACCCTTATCTGTATATAATCTGCTCCTATTGCACTTACTGCTCTTGCACTTCTGATTAGATGCAAACTGTATTTCGTTACCCTGTGTTTATACATGTGTAAGGACAATAAAGTTGAATCCAAATCATAACACAGTTAAAGGTGAGCCTTCAGTCAGGGTGTTTGTGGCACTTTGTTGAATTAAAAAAACCCTGTTTTATCTCTCTCTAAAGTTACAGCTGAGATTGCACACAGTGGCTGTGTGTGAATAAGCAATAAGTGATCTGACTGCTGTTTGCATCCAGAGGAGCCCCCTGCTGGTCAGCAGAGACAAAAGGTGAGGCTGAGGAGATGGAAGAAGACAAAGATGAAGGAGTGAGCAGGACGACCCTCGCTGCTATTCGGGCAGGTGACATTGAGGTCACTGTTGGTCCCAGTGGACGTGAACGTCATGAAGCCCAGCTGGTTGGAGGAAATCCGGCTGTTTATCCAGGTCTGGTACTGGGATACTCTGGTGTAGACTCCTGGAAAATTCGGCTCAGCACAACCTTCCCCAAAACTGATGATTCCCGCCTGAATCCAGCGACCGTTCTGCTTGCTCACCGTTGGACCTCCTGAATCCTCCTTTGAGAGCAAAGCTGAGGAGAGGAAACTGTAGAAGGTGAAAATGTGCCAAACACAGGAAACAGCGATCACCTGACAGGAGTCCTTTCCTCCTGTATGTAGCCCGGCACAGATCATGTTGTCAGTGATGTTTCCCACTCCATAGTCACAGTTACACTGTCTGTTTCCTACAACAGGAACCTCCACCTCCATGAGGTTTTGTAGAGAAGGAAGGGACACTGAAGGGGTAAAATAAATATATCAGTTTGTAATAAATGATGTGAGGGATTAAATGCACCTTCAAGCAAAATGATGGCTCCACCAAATGTAAAGTGCAGTCATGTGTGCAAAGATGGAGACATGTGTTTGTCTGCTGGGTTTATAGCTCCCTGCAGAACACAGTCGCCTGGTTAACTTGTGTAGTGTAATGACCTCACTTCACCTCATTGTTTTAGAAGAAGCACAACAGCTGCTGGTTTTAAACGTGCTAAAAAAATAAACGTAACTTCACACAGACATTAGATGGACGTCAACATGTAGTACTGTCTAATACCACTTGGGGGCAGTGTCAGCTACACAGAAAGTATACTTTCTTTCAACCAGGGATCTTTGTGACTCGGTGCAGATTCAGCACTTCCAGACTGGTTAATTCACATAATGATTCTTTCTTGTTTTGAACTCTCGACAGATTTAACCTCATGGAAACATTTTATTGCTCTAAATATTTCTGAGACAGCACACTTGTTTCCTGCATTATAGTCAAATTTCTCTGAAACAGTCAGATGTCTTTATGACCTCCACTCCCTATATCGGCCCAGCCGGTGACCCAGCTGTTAACACCGCTGTAGAAGGTGCTGCTTGAAGCTGCCAGGCAGACGGGAGAAACGTAGTTGGTGAAAGCCACCGGTGAGGAGAGCTGCAGGAGGCAGATGTCGTTGTCATTGGTATCAGAGTTGTAGTTTGGATGGATGATGATCTGTGTCACTGTCTTAGACGCTGACGGCCTAGATTCACAGTCAGGCCACTCAGTTTGGTGCTGAGATCATCATGAGACACAAACAGTACACAGTTATTCTGATTGTTATCAACATGAAACGATATAATGTTCGACTTCCTGTTTACCACATTTTTTAAAGCCTGTTCAAATCAAATCAAATCACTTTTATTGTCACATCACATGTGCAGGTACATTGGTACAGTACATGTGAGTGAAATTCTTGTGTGCGAGCTTCACAAGCAACAGAGTTGTGCAAAATACAATAATGTAAACAAGCAAAATACAAGAATGGCTACATCTGAAACTAATAAATATATGTACAATATATAATAGTATATGCATTTCTGGATGTGTATACTAAATATTTTTCTACGTGTGTGTGTGTGTGTGTGTGTGTGTGTACACATATTTTACAAATTAAATAGAGTAAACAATAAAATAAAATATATAAAAATATACAGAGTGAGACATGTGCAAAACAGTGGCATTACTGTACAGTATGGAGTGCATAATGTTAAAGTTCCAGTAGTGAAGCTGAGGTGTCTATGACGTGTTCAGCAGTCTGATGGCCTGGTGGAAGAAGCTGTCTCTCAGTCTGCTGGTACGGGACCGGATGCTGCAGAACCTCCTTCCTGATGGAAGCAGTCTGAACAGTTTATGGCTGGGGTGACTGGAGTCCTTGATGATCTTCCCCGCTTTCCTCAGGCAGCGCTTCCTGTAGATGTCTTGGAGGGAGGGAAGCTCACCTCCAATTATCCGTTCAGAGCACCGCACTACTCGCTGGAGAGCTTTGCGGTTGTAGGCGGTGCTGTTGCCATACCAGGTGGTGATGCATCCAGTGAGGATGCTCTCAATGGCACAGCGATAGAAGGTCCTGAGGATGCGGGGGCTCATGCCGAATCTTTTCAGTCTCCTGAGAAAGAAGAGGCGCTGCTGCGCCTTCTTCACTGTTTTGTTTGTGTGTACTGACCACGTAAGATCCTCAGCCAGATGTACAGTGGGGCAAAAAAGTATTTAGTCAACCACCGATTGTGCAAGTTCCCCCACTTAAAATGATGACAGAGGTCAGTAATTTGCACCAGAGGTACACTTCAACTGTGAGAGACAGAATGTGAAAAAATAAATCCATGAATCCACATGGTAGGATTTGTAAAGAATTTATTCGTAAATCAGGGTGGAAAATAAGTATTTGGTCAATAACAAAAATACAACTCAATACTTTGTAACATAACCTTTGTTGGCAATAACAGAGGTCAAACGTTTACTATAGGTCTTTACCAGGTTTGCACACACAGTAGCTGGTATTTTGGCCCATTCCTCCATGCAGATCTTCTCGAGAGCAGTGATGTTTTGGGGCTGTCGCCGAGCAACACGGACTTTCAACTCCCGCCACAGATTTTCTATGGGGTTGAGGTCTGGAGACTGGCTAGGCCACTCCAGGACTTTCAAATGCTTCTTACGGAGCCACTCCTTTGTTGCCCGGGCGGTGTGTTTTAGATCATTGTCATGTTGGAAGACCCAGCCTCGTTTCATCTTCAAAGTTCTCACTGATGGAAGGAGGTTTTGGCTCAAAATCTCACGATACATGGCCCCATTCATTCTGTCCTTAACACGGATCAGTCGTCCTGTCCCCTTGGCAGAAAAACAGCCCCATAGCATGATGTTTCCACCCCCATGCTTCACAGTAGGTATGGTGTTCTTGGGATGCAACTCAGTATTCTTCTTCCTCCAAACACGACGAGTTGAGTTTATACCAAAAAGTTCTACTTTGGTTTCATCTGACCACATGACATTCTCCCAATCCTCTGCTGTATCATCCATGTGCTCTCTGGCAAACTTCAGACGGGCCTGGACATGCACTGGCTTCAGCAGCGGAACACGTCTGGCACTGCGGGATTTGATTCCCTGCCGTTGTAGTGTGTTACTGATGGTGACCTTTGTTACTTTGGTCCCAGCTCTCTGCAGGTCATTCACCAGGTCCCCCTGTGTGGTTCTGGGATCTTTGCTCACCGTTCTCATGATCATTTTGACCCCACGGGATGAGATCTTGCGTGGAGCCCCAGATCGAGGGAGATTATCAGTGGTCTTGTTTGTCTTCCATTTTCTGATGATTGCTCCCACAGTTGATTTTTTCACACCAAGCTGCTTGCCTATTGTAGATTCACTCTTCCCAGTCTGGTGCAGGTCTACAATACTTTTCCTGGTGTCCTTCGAAAGCTCTTTGGTCTTGGCCATGGCGGAGTTTGGAGTCTGACTGTTTGAGGCTGTGGACAGGTGTCTTTTATACAGGTGATGAGTTCAAACAGGTGCCATTCATACAGGTAACGAGTGGGGGACAGAAAAGCTTCTTACAGAAGACGTTACAGGTCTGTGAGAGCCAGAGATTTTCCTTGTTTGAGGTGACCAAATACTTATTTTCCACCCTGATTTACGAATAAATTCTTTACAAATCCTACCATGTGGATTCATGGATTTTTTTTTCACATTCTGTCTCTCACAGTTGAAGTGTACCTCTGGTGCAAATTACTGACCTCTGTCATCATTTTAAGTGGGGGAACTTGCACAATCGGTGGCTGACTAAATACTTTTTTGCCCCACTGTATGTAAGACTGCGTTCTTCCATTTGCGCAACATCTCTAAACTTAGGAATATCCTGTCTCAGAGTGACGCTGAAAAACTAGTTCATGCATTTATTACTTCCAGGCTGGACGACTGTAATTCATTATTATCAGGATGTCCAAAAAACTCACTGAAAAGCCTTCAGCTAATCCAAAATGCTGCAGCAAGAGTCCTGACAGGGACTAGAAAGAGAGAGCAGATTTCTCCTGTATTGGCTTCCCTTCATTGGCTTCCTGTTAAATCCAGAATTCAAAATCCTGCTCCTCACATACAAGGTCTTAAATAATCAGGCCCCATCTTATCTTAATGACCTTGTAGTACCATATCACCCTATTAGAGCACTTCGCTCTCGCTCTGCAGGCCTACTTGTTGTTCCTAGAGTATTTAAAAGTAGAATGGGAGGCAGAGCCTTCAGTTTTCAGGCCCCTCTTCTGTGGAACCAGCTTCCAGTTTGGATTCAGGAGACAGACACTAAAAAGTAATTCATCAGGCCTTTTACCTCCACTTGATTAAATCCATGGCTGCAACATAAAAATTCTAATTTATTGATTAAGACAGACCTTCTAAGTTGCAAACTTTATTTTTTTGGGTTGTGTTGAAATAATAATGCTGGTAATTACATTAAATTAATTTTATATGTAATTTGAAATTAAATCCCAATGTTAGTGGGTTCAAAATAAAATTCAAGTTGTAATTACTTAAAGAAATTGAATAGATAACTTTTTTCCACTGTAACTTCTGATTTCAAATTCCCTCCCCTACCGACTTAACTAGCCCGGGCAAATTCACACATGTTGGGTTGCATGGTGCAAGCTTTTGTAAAAGACATTTCAAGGTAAGTAACATTTCATTTACAAATAACAGTTCTACCAAAGCAAAGCATTTGTGCTAGTCACCTGTAGTGGATTTGTGTATGATGTGATGCTCATACAGATAAGGAAATACTTTGCACTACCACATGTAGCTAATGCTAGCCATTCTAAACTTTAGCACAGCAGAGGATAAGACTTATAAAGTTTCATTTGACAAAAGTCTTCAGCTAGAGAGTGCAACTGTGGCTAGGAAAAGCGTGGTTAAAGTTTTGCTACACAGTGCAATCTAATTTCGATTTTAGGCTGATTTTGTTTTTCTTTTTACCAAAATTAGAAGCCTTAAACTGTGAATAGTTTTGTCAGAGGGATAACCTAGAGGCTTCTTTTTTCCATCTGGCTCACCTATTTTATGTCTTTATAAAACTTGCATGACCTATACGTAATATTACATTGTAAATGATTTTGGTTAGTATTGTGATACAGCTTAAAGTAAGTATTGTTCTTGATCTTAAGAGCTGTAGCTACAGTTGTGGTCAAAAGTTTACATACACTTGTAAAGAATAGAATATAATGGCTCTACCGAGTGTCCCGTTATTTCTAAAACTCTGATTTTTCTCTGATAGAGTGATTGGAACAGATACTTCTTTGTCACAAAAAACGTTCATGAAGTTTGGTTCTTTAATGACTTTATTATGAGTTAACAGAAAAAAGTGATCACATTTGCTGGGTCAAAATTATACATACAGCAACATGAATTAGCAATTTTGGTGACTTAGAAAGTTGTCAGTGAACTGAGCTTCATAGCATGGCCTCTTAACTTCTTGTGAGTGATTATGAGTGACTACAGCTGGTGACTTCTCTTAGGCCAGTTAAATAGGGCTCATTGGATAGAAACGCCCACAAACGCTACAATGGGAAAGTCAAAGGAGCTCAGCATGGATCTGAAAAAGCGAATTATTAACTTGAACAAGTCAGGAAAGTCACTTGGGGCCATTTCAAAGCAGCTGCATGTCCCAAGAGCAACAGTGTAAACAATTGTTTGTAAGTATAAAGTGCATGACACTGTTTCGTCACTGCCAAGATCAGGAAGAGAACGCAAGCTATCACCTGCTGCTGAGAAAAAATTGGTCAGGAGGGTGAAGAGTCAACCAAGAATCACCAAAAAGCAGATCTGCCAAGAATTAGAAGCTGCTGAAACACAGGTGTCATTGTCTACAGTCAAACGTGTTTTGCATCTCAATGGACTGAGAGGCTGCCGTGCAAGAAGGAAGCCCTTGCTCCAAAAGCGGCACCTTAAGGCTCGACTGAAGTTTGCTGCTGATCACATGGACAAAGATAAGACCTTCTGGAGGAAAGTTCTGTGGTCAGACGAAACAAAAATCGAGCTTTTTGGCCACAATGTCCAGCGATATGTTTGGAGGAGAAAAGGTGAGGCCTTCAACCCCAAGAACACCATGCCTACAATCAAGCATGGTGGTGGGAGTATTATGCTGTGGGGCTGTTTTGCTGCCAATGGAACTGGTGCTTTACAGAGAGTAAATGGGACAATGAAGAAGGAGGATTACCTTCACATTCTTCAACATAAACTAAAATCATCAGCACGAAGGTTGGGTCTTGGGCACAGTTGGGTGTTCCAACAGGACAATGACCCCAAACAGACATCAAAAGTGGTAAAGGAATGGCTAAGTCAGGCTAGAATAAAGGTTTTAGAATGGCCTTCCAAAAGTCCTGACTTAAACCCCATTGAAAACATGTGGACAATGCTGAAGAAACAAGTCCATGTCAGAAAGCCATCAAATTTAACTGAACTGCACCAATTCTGTCAAGAGGAGTGGTCAAAGATTCAACCAGAAGCTTGCCAGAAGCTTGTAGATGGCTACCAAAAGCGCCTAATTGAAGTGAAAATGGCTAAAGGACATGTAACCAAATATTAGCACTGCTGTATGTATATTTTTGACCCAGCAGATGTGATCACTTTTTTCTGTTAACCCATAATAAAGTCATAAAAGAACCAAACTTCATGAATGTTTTTTGTGACAAAGAAGTATCTGTTCCAATCACTCTATCAGAGAAAAATCAGAGTTTTAGAAATAACAGGACACTCGGTAGAGCCATTATATTATATTCTTTACAAGTGTATGTAAACCTTTGACCACAACTGTATCTTTGTTTTGTTTTTTAAAAAAAATCAGATTGTGTGAAATATTGTTAATGTCATTCCAATAGCATTATTCTGACATAGGCTATGTGAATCTACTTAACATCAAGACTTTATGTAAGCAGTTAGTATAGTGTGATAATCGAGGGTCATTAGTGCTTTGTTAAGTTGGGACACATTTTTTACAAAATGGGCTGGGAGTGAACAATGTGTAAATTCGAAACCTCTGCAAAAACAGGGTTACTAAAACATTAGAGATTACACCACGGTTATGGTGGGGAAGTCTCCCTTGTCTTCACCAAGATTGTTTTTGTTCCCTCAAAATTTGGGGTAGCCTTAGATCACTTCTATCCTCTTTAAATAATGTATTACAGCGTTCATTAATGCAGTATAGCTAATAGTCTGCAAGGCTTAATTCTTGTGTTTGTGTGGTCGACAGATAAAGGAGGCGTTCAAGAGAATAACCACTTAAGCCTTGAATGGCTACACTTGACCATTGCACCCCAAAACTGATGGATGTCATTTTATCAAGGGGAGGAGCTAAAGGAGTGAGAATCAGGCAGATCAAGGACATGCTTCTTGAGGTAGGACAACTCTTTAGACTTTGGGTATCTTTGAAATGCACTTTGTTGGCAGTCACCCATGTAGTTTATACGCATACTTTATTTTTTCTTAAATAGCACAATACAATCGAAACACACAGAGAAGTAGCCATCTGCTGCCTTATCACTTTCCTTGGAGAGAAGGACGAGGGCCTGTTCATGGAGTTTGGTGTAAGTAATCCAGCATTTTGTGTGTGTGTGTGTGTGTGTGTGTGTGTGTGTGTGTGTGTGTGTGTGTGTGTGTGCGTGTGTGTGTGTGTGTGTGTTTTCCATTGATCATCTGAATTCATTAAGATTCAGTAAGTATAAAAGTCTAATCTATAATTCACTAACCTATTTTTTTTAAAAATTTGCTTTACAAGGACACCGAAGAACTTAAGGCAGGTGATGAAAACTGCCATCATCAGTGACCGGTACACCCCTGGATCTAACCATAAGACTGCAACCATTGTGGTGGAGGAAACAAAAATCATGGAGGGCCAGAATTTCCCAAGGTGCTGTGTTTTGCTCATGGGCATAATATATGCTCTCAATCTGAGCTAATGCAAGGATCTGAAATATACTTTTGAAGTTGTTCAGAAGCTGTTCCTTGACCTTGATGGAACCATCATTATGTTAAAGATGTTGACTCTGTTTCAAAGATTGTTAACTGTTTTGAATCCTGTATGTGTAACATTGATCTTAAAGGTGTTTGCTGCATTGTGTAATAGAAAGATGCAAGATCTTGTAAAGTTTGGTAGGCATTGAAAGTTAACATTTACTGAACACTTGCATGGAAGTATTACTGCAACAAAATGTTTTCTAAGTAGATTTTTTACCAATTGAACACATTTGTTTCTGTGGTGTTAAATACATAAAGGCATATTCTATAACTTGGCTGTGATGGTATAAATCTAAATTTCTGGTTTATTTTCACTTTTTAAGTACAAAGTGTTGAAATGCCTACTGTTAAAAAATAAAAAAGTTATTTGATAAAAAAAATGTTGAATGAATTCCTTTCTTAAAAGCTATTACAATAAAAAAAATGAGAGAAAGCTAAAATGATGATAATAATGATGAAAATCAGCAACTTAATATTTTAAATAATGAACTTTAAAAAATTGTTTTTGTAATTGCTGTAATTAATTACATAACATTTAAAAATCATTTCAAATAATGTGGAAAAAGTAATTGGAGGAACATAATTTTTATGAGTAAACAACTTAAAAATGTTTTTAAGCTACCAAATATTACCTAAATGGTAATTAAAATCACCTTTGATTATGGAGGATAATTTAATTCCCGTAACTCAATATAGTTTGTTGGTTCAATCTAATTTCAACATAAGTTATCATAACTCAAAAAGAGTAATGGAAACTGTTGCGTTAATTTTTTTTGTTGAGCTTAAACAATAGTTTTTAGAGTGATATCTCTACTTTCAAGATAAGGCTTCAAACTTTCCTTTTTGCTAAAGCATATAGTTAGGGCTGGACCAGGTGACCCTGAATCCTCCCTTAGTTATGCTGCAATAGACGTAGGCTGCCGGGGATTCCCATGATGCATTGAGTTTTTCCTTTCCAGTCACCTTTCTCGCTCACTATGTATTAACAGACCTCTCTGCATTGAATCATATCTGTTATTAACCTCTGTCTCTCTTCCACAGCATGTCTTTATCCTGTCTTCCTTCTCTCACCCCAAACAGTCGCAGCAGATGGCCCCGCCCCTCCCTGAGCCTGGTTCTGCCGGAGGTTTCTTCCTGTTAAAAAGGAGTTTTTCCTTCCCACTGTTGCCAAAGTGCTTGCTCATAGGGGCTCATATGATTGTTGGGTTTTTCTCTGTATCTATGAAGCGCCTTGAGGCGACTGTTGTTGTGATTTGGCGCTATATAAATAAAATTGAATTGAATTATGAAACTATGTGGTTATGGCGTGCCATGAATGACCTGCCTGCATCTTACACCCTGCTGAACTCTAGATTCTGTCAGTGTGCTTAAAGCTTCTTCATGTGCTGCTATCAGTGCTTCTGTGTGTTTTTAGTCCAGCTCTATCTAAACGTGCACACACACAAACACACACACAAACACTTTACCCTAACATTTTAGTGATGGTCAAGCAGAAGGCTGACAGTAATTTGAGATGCAATGACCTGAAAGACACTGTGAGCTTTTTCTAATCCAACCTTTATTTCAGGTGTGTTCCCTTCACTTCTTCTCCGTGGAGGACGGGGGCAGCAGAGGAAACAGCAATAATAACAAAGTACAGAGTAAATGCAGTTGATGCAATGTCGTTGTTTTAAAGAGATGGGGTGGCATCTGCAGAAAAGCTGCTCATTACAGTCTCACTCTTTATTTTAAACCAGTTTTTAGTCTATTGTGAGAAAAACTATAAATTGAAATGAGAAAAAAAAGATTCTGTGCCAAACAACAAAACCTCCAACAGCTTCACACTTCTGAGAAAATCAGTTATACCATGAATAACACAAATACAAAACCCCTTAAATCAGCTCTTAGTGCGAATCTTAATGATTTATTTCTCTACAAAATGACTTGATGTCAGAACATTAGGGCTACTTTCTAACTCTTCCTGTCCGTTCAGTAATGATATTCCTCCTAATGAAGGCTGCATGTGTTACATAATGACAGCTAAGTTCAAGACTTCATGGCATCGCTGGACAAAAAGGCAGACCCTCGTTCAAATCTGTGTTTACATCAAACTGAAACGCTCCGTGTGATGTTCACCAACACAGACACGGCTTCTGTGGAGGAGAGAGGACCGACCTGAAAGAAACACATGACGTGCTGACTTTGAATCCCTGACATCCAGAACCAAATCAATCACACACAAAGCAGGGAAAGCGCGTCAGGTAGAGGCCGACTGGCAGCACAGCCGTACTGAACACCAGTATTTGTTAACTGAAGAACTTATTCTGCCCTCAGCCTGTCTGAGAAGAGCCAACGAACGCCACGTCAACTTCAAGACAGTCAGCAGTGTCAGCATCGATACACAGAAAAGACAACAGAGGACAGTCGGCCATCAGAATCAAGGTCGTATATGCTAGAAGGGTTAGCCTCTGATAAATATGTGCATCCTCATCAGGGTTGTCCCACTTTCACTCCCGGCTGCAGGGAGACGGCACGCTTCTGCAGGATCAACTTTAAAACTCAAAGCCAGAAGTGTGTGACGTGCACTCACATGCATTTGAAACGCTAGCCGTCCTCACGGCTCGGATTAGTTTCCCGTGAGGACGTCCAAACAACAGTGCAGACTATGAAAGCAGCCGGCTGGCGGACTCTGCTGTTCCAGAGGCAGGCGGCCTTATCGTGGAGCACACATTATTACTACGTGAACAACAGTGTGGATGGAGAGCCTGCGTGTGATTCTAATCCACTCGTTTCCTCATAAAAGTGCTGTGTGAAGCACGGTAGCATCCACACAGCAGGGAGCCGGGAATGTCAGGAGAAATATGGAAAACACCAACACACACTGTAAGCTACACACATGCACCAAACCTCAAACACTAACATTTCTCTCTATTTCAAATTACATGAAAGAATAAATCAGATCCAAGTTCACACAAACCAACAGCACTGTTTGGAAGATTGTAAAGAAACCGGCGGTGAGCTGTGACGTGTCTGTGGGTGTGACGTGGCGACACAGCAGGAACGTGGGAGGAAGTGTGAACTCAAAGCAGACACACAGCACCTTTATCGGTGAGGCTGTCACACACACTCTTTCTCTGATTGTCTCAGGGTTACATGTTTCCTTCGTCGCATCCATCACCTTTGCTCGTGCCTCGTTTCCCCACGCCCCACCCTTACACCTTCCACACCCCTTTCCCCTTCTTTCACCGTGTTTGTGCGTCCCCGGCAGCCCACCCACATCCCTGTCACTCCCAGAAGATGTTGGTGATGTCAGAGTCCAGACTGAAGATCCAGATCACCAGCGGTGCAGAGATCAGTACGAAGGACCAGGACACGCCCTCAAGCGACTGATGGAGCCTCATCACCGCAGCACCAACCGACCCCACGTTGGCCCTCGCCCTCTGCTGCTCCTCTTCCTCTTCTAAAGTCTTTGGGAGACGTGGATTTCAACAGAGAAGTGTTAGAAAAGAAAAGTGTTATGGTGAGACAACCTGCTGACGTCACTTGTTCTGACCTGGATGTGGCTTCCTGGCTCGATGTAGTTGCGGGCCAGTAACTTGAGGGCCTCATCCATCAAGATGACAGGAAGGGACAGCTTCAAAACCACCACCCACTGCGTCCAGGACAGTGGGCGTATCTGAAATATCACCTGGAGACAGAAGCATCGGCGGTTCAGCTCTGCGGTCATAGAAAAGGACTGAACGTCCAGGACTGTCTCTGGTGCTTACCGGCAGGGGGTCCACATATAAAATGAGGAAGTGCAGGGCCATGGACAGGCAGATGGCCCCCACCAACCAGGGGTTGGACCACGGGGGCATCTTTAGCAGGGACTGGTTCTCGGACAGACTGGACAGCCCAAAAAAAGCGAATTACTTTCCTCTGCCATCGTCACCTCTCACCTGACTGTCTTTTCTTACCTGTTCAAGGCGTTGCACATCTCTATGGTGACCAGCACAGACAGAGCCATAGTCATAGGATAAGGAGACTCAAAGACCGAACACTGCACTCCAGCAAACTCAGCGTGGCCTTCGCTGCACTGCAGATAGTGGGACTGTAGTGGGAAAAAGCCAAAACAGCATTACTACACCCTGCAGGGGGCGTACGGCTCACGAGGTGGAGCAGGCGCTCTGCATAGTGACGCTGATGGTTGGACCCCTCCAGTCTGTGTGCCAAATGGGCCAGATGCTGAACCCCAGGTTACTCTCTGCTTCACTGGTGTGTGAACGCACAGAAACGAGGCAGTCAGAGTGCTTCATGAGGACATTTACGCTGTATCACAGTTTGTCTGATGTGCGTAGAGCTCATGTGGTAACCTTTGACCTTTGAAGCATCAACAAACAGACTGCCAGTTCAGTTTTATTCATACAGCAACAACAACAGCAGGTTGATCCTGTTCATCTGGACGTAGTGTTTCATCATCATCATCAGGTGACGTCTTCAGTCTCAGCTGACTGCAGGTCTCAACCTTATAAGCAGTACATCTGCATAATGACTGAAACCAGCCCTGAAGGAACAATGGGCTGGGAGCTCAGCTCCTTCATCACAATTATGCAAATTCTCATGAGCATTGATGAACAAGCACAAACCTGCAGTCAGCTGAGACTGAAGACGTCACCTGATGATGACGAAACGCTACGTCCAGATGAACAGGATCAACCTTTGGAGAGTGAGTTACCTGGATGACTGAGCGTGCATCGAGACAACAACATGATACTGTAAGGCAGACGAACAAATAATAATGATGGATTGCATTTATACAGCACTTCACAAAGCCACTATTCATTCGCTCTCACATTCACACACTGGTGGAGGCAGCTACATGTAGCCACAGCAGACTGGGGCAGACTGACAGAAGCGAGGCTGCCATATCGCGCCATCGGCCCCTCTGACCACCACCAGTAGGCGGTAAGTGAAGTGTCTTGCCCAAGGACACAACGACCGAGACTGTCTGAGCCGGGGCTCGAACCAGCAACCTTCCGGTTACAAGACGAACTGCCCACTCTTGAGCCACGATCGCCCCACAAAAAACTGTCTCTTCAGGTTTGCAGTTGTGCTCATGTTAGAAATAAGGTGCTCTTCAATATTTGGGAAGATGTAAGATGCTTACCAGCTGATAGAAGGTCAGTTTGGGTCCATCGTGGGCTGCCATGAACCACCAGGCAGCAGCTCCCACTGTGGCAGCTCCTACATAACCTGTGGACAAACACAAGTCACTGCGGTGCACTTTCAAAGCAGTTAAACACGCAGAATACAGAAATCCTGTGCTGTGCATGTAATTTAGCTTAATCCTGGTTCAAACATGAAAGGGACGATGCTCCCAACATGGCAGGAGGTGAGCCACTCACATCCGATGATGAGGTAGCGGCAGAACAACCAGCTGGAGATGAGCGGCTCCTTCGGGGAGCGAGGAGGACGAGACATGATGTCCAGGTCCGGAGGGTTGAAGCCCAGAGCGGTTGCTGGGAATCCATCAGTGACCAGGTTGACCCACAGCAGCTGGACAGGGATCAGCGCTTCAGGCATGCCCAGTGCTGCTGTTAGGAAAATACTGCGGACAGACGGAGAGCAGGGATCAGAGAGGAGGCGTCTGGTTTACCACAAACACAGGTGGTAACGCCGCTTCTTCCTACTCACCAGACCACCTCTCCTATGTTGGAGGATATCAGGTATCGGATGAACTGCTTCATGTTGTTGTAGATGGCTCTGCCCTCCTCCACGGCAGCTACGATAGTGGAGAAGTTATCGTCAGCTAGGATCATCTCGGAGGCAGACTTGGCCACCGCTGTGCCGCTGCCCATGGCGATGCCGATCTCTGCCTTCTTCAGCGCCGGCGCGTCGTTCACCCCGTCACCTGTCTAAACCGTCCAGAACCATTAGGTGACAGCAGCAGACAGCCTGAGCAGGCGATGAGCACACGCTCGCTCTCTCACCATGGCCGTTATGTCGTTCAGGCTCTGCAGGTACTCCACTATCCGACTCTTGTGGGCCGGTTCCACCCGGGCGAAGCAACGGGCCGTCTGACAGGCCTGACGCTGCAGGTGTGGGGGCAGCTCGTCAAACTCCCGCCCCGTTAGGCCCCCGATGACCCCCGCGCCCTCCTGCTCTTCCTCCTGCTCTGTGATGATGCCCACTCGCCTGCAGATGGACAGCGCTGTTCCTTTGTTGTCTCCTGCAGAAGAAGAAGAGCGGCGAGTCGTCAGAGTCAAGTTCCATTTAGCTCGTTCTTGTGTTGGTTTCCTACACACAGACTTTACTTGGGTGGGGATTATTAACAGGAAGTCGCCTGAGTCACTTCAGGCGCTCTGGCTGGGATTTATTTATTAGTCGGTCCAGTGTAGCGCAGATCACAGCTTACCTCGGCCGTCAAAGGCCAGTTTGAAGCATCTACGTCTAATTACACCAGAGGAGGCTGTAAACTTTCAGGAGCCTCAGACGTGTATCACAGCATCGTTACCAGGCCTGGGACACCAGCACACCCTTCTGGGGAAATCAAATCAAATCTCACTCAGTCCATGAGACGTTACTTCTTCTCCAGCAGTTTCCTCACCTGCCACGAAAGCCTTGTTTCAGATTAATGAATGCATGTCGTCCTGGGACCATGCAATGAATGTGCGTACCAGCAGTGGCACTGGTTAGATAAATGCTACTTATGTGTTCTCACTGGCTGAGATGGCTGTTTAGTCAAACCCAGGTTTGTTTCTGGCATAGATCACGCCGTCAGCTGTTCACCCGTCGTCTCCTCGTCTCAGCACCAGCGACACAGGTTGGAACAGTGAGTGTCTAAAGAAACTCAGGATGCTCAATTGTTGTCAGCAGCATCATGGAGATGCTCCTGACATCCTTCAACTTGCAACAAAAGCAGCTGACTGAACACGACAGGCAGAGGAGGTAGGACTGTCAGTCAGACCTCTTTGACATGGATGGAGTCAGGACCCCATCAGGCCATCGGGCTTTGTGAAGAATGCTGAAGCGCAGCTCACAGATCAGGCACAGTAACAATAAACTATCTGTTTGCACAGTTTTGCCGTGCGCTCTGAGCACACGAGTGGTCAGACCGGTTTATTTGCAATCAACAAATCTGAAAAATAAAGCCTCTAATGTGTCCTTCTAACTGTAACAGCTGAGCTGAGGCTGGCACGCTGTGGTCACTGTGTCAGGCCTGCCAATAATGCTGTGCTGCCCAAAGACACGGAGTGGGCGGAGTCAGGGTCACGTGACAAACAGCTGATAGAAACTGTGGTTGCTTTCAACA
Source organism: Rhamphochromis sp. 'chilingali' (assembly GCF_963969265.1). Taxonomy (NCBI): domain Eukaryota; kingdom Metazoa; phylum Chordata; class Actinopteri; order Cichliformes; family Cichlidae; genus Rhamphochromis; species Rhamphochromis sp. 'chilingali'. Next base: position 44,005,360 of record NC_137948.1, read on the forward strand.
TCAAACCGCCATAGGCTCAGTGACTCCATTTAAGGCCACGGCCGTATCAGGTCCACCTGATGTGCGTCCTCAACAGTCGACATTTCCACTGATCCACGGTAACAGTGCTGCCTGTATTTACACATAGGAGAGAAGAAGAGCTGCTATCTGGAGGTGCGAGTGAGTACCTGTGATCATGATGACTCGTATTCCAGCCTGCCGACACATTCGCACCGCGTTAAGCACTTCTTTTCTCGGGGGATCCAACATCCCCACACAGCCCACAAAAGTCAGGTCCGACTGGGAAGAACAGACGACAGAAACCTTTACGTGTCTACAGCGTGATACTCCCTTTCATCGCTCAGTCGACCTGACCACGCGTGTGACCTAACAAGGCCCAGCTCTCACCTCGTAGTTAGCAAAGGCCGCTGAGTTCTCCAGGTTGAGGCGGTGGATGTCAGGAGGCGCGTCCCTCGTCGCCATGGCGAGACATCGCAGCGTGTCTCGGCCCGTCGCCCACTCCCGTACGACGGACAGGAGCTGCTCTCGAACCACCGGGCTCAGAGGCACGCGAGCAGAGCCGCTGACTCTGACGTAGCTGCAGCGTTCCAGGACGCTCTCCGGAGCTCCCTGAGCAGAAGGATCAGAGCGCTCAGTGTCGGCTGTTCCTCCATAAAAGTGGAGAACCAGCGTGTGCACCGACCTTAACAAACATCTTGGCTCCTGCAGCAGATCTGGTGAGTTTGTTGGATGAACAGAACACAGACATGGACTTCCTGTCTCTGGAAAACTCTAAAGTCAGCTCTTTCTTCATAAGCTGCTTAATCACCTGAAAACAAACACGAGCACATGTTTAGTAAGACTCCGCCACACCGTCATCAGCACAGCGATGCTGCTCTTTTCTTTCAGGTCTCTACAGGTTTTTCTTTGCTGTTTGTGGCGTTCTTCAGCAGACCACCTTCACATTACACGATTCCCAGTTTGCTTACTGGGTAATGATGTGTAAGACAGAAGCAGAGCACGGAAACAGACCCCAGTCCTGCTTAAAGCTGGGGCAGACTTTCTGTTTCCACGTCAGCCTTCAGCCGTGCACTTACAGAGCAGCAGGCGGTGGCTCGCTCAGCAGGGCTCAGGCCTCTCAGGTCAGTCTCAAACGCGTTCATTTTCTCCACCAGACAGCAGAGGGCAGTCTCTGTCGCCTCCCCGACCTTCTCATACGCTCCCTTGGCCTGGATTACACACACAGAGACAGGACGCTGTTTCTGCCTTGTTTACCGGCCAGTTTAGAGCAGCACGTGTGAAACAAGTCTCGTTCCAGTCCCACTCGGGCCAGAACCATGTACGGTCATCCGTGACGGTCTGTTTGCATTTCTTACCTCATTGTAGTCGAGCGATGAGTCATTACACAGCGCACAGATGGTGGCCATCTCCACCAGGCCTTCATACCGACTGCACTTCACCGCTGAACCATCCTTGTAACTGAACGACGAGGAACACAGACAGGAATGTTTTTAAACCACAGCGAAAAGAAGAGATTTCAAAGTGTGAGCTTGAACACTGAATCGTCACAGTTAAGTAGTAAAGGCTAAAGACACTCACACGTCCCCTTCAGGGGCATACGTAGATCCAGTCACTGTGAACTCGCTCAGGCTGCAGCGCTCCCCTGACACACTGTCTACTACAAACATCTACACACATGCAGGCACACACAGACACACATTACAGGAGCTCATTAGTCCAGGTTAGAACATGTTATTTGACCTCATCTGTGACGAATGCTCCACGTTTTTCTCCTGCTGCTAAAATCTGTCGAGGCCTTGCTGTGCTACAGCAGCACTGATCTGATGGACATAACGGATTATATCATCAGAGTGAAAGCATTAAAAAGCAGAGGTCAGTAACAGACACCTGCTGGGTCTCACGTCAGTCACTCAACTGGACTGCTCGACCTTTGTCGTGGTCCCTCACATATCACACGCATGAGACTGGAGTGCAAACTAGACTCCAACTAACCCAACATGGAAACAACCGGAGAAGTCTGCAGGACCGAGGCCAGCAGCTTGCATCCAGGAGCAACATGAAGACGGTGTTTAGAGACAAAGCAGTCTGAGACACATCGAGTGTTAGTGCAAAATTACGAGCTGTTAATTTGTAAAAAGTAAGAACGTGCACGCTACAGCAGGCAGAGGCGTACAGCAGTTTAGGTACTGGGTCCCTCTCACGTCTTACCCTGCAGACTGACATCTGGTTGGTGGTTAGTGTTCCTGTTTTGTCCGAGCAGATCACAGAGGTGCAACCCAGCGTCTCCACTGATGGTAAGCTGCGGACTATGGCATTCTTCCGAGCCATTCTCCTGGTTCCCAGGGCAAGGCAGGTGGTAATGACTGCTGGAAGGCCTGGAAGGGAACAAGCAGAGGAAGGAACTCTGTTCACCTTCGTATCCTAGCGAGACGTTTACAGTTTCCTGTCTGAGACCACTGAGCTGGTGCTGCGTGCCTTGCTTAAACAGAGATGGCTGGTCAGTCTGTCAGCACAGATCTGGCCATCCAAGCAATTTAACACCCCCAAAATGAGATCTGAGAGAGATCAGCGTGTGACAATTAACTGCGATGTAACAGGCCTGACCTTCTGGTATGGCAGCCACAGCCAGGGCCACAGCAATCTTGAAATAATACACAGCCCCTCTCAGCCAGCTGCCTCCATGGACCGGGTCATTAAAGTGTCCCACGTTGATGGCCCACACAGCCACGCAGATCACACTGATGACCTGCAGGGTGCACCAAAACAGAGTTACTTGGACTCCTGTTGTTAATAAAGACTAAACATCACAGGCGGACGGCTCGATCCTCGCCTTGGACAGCTGCTCTCCAAACTGGTCCAGTTTTTGTTGCAGTGGGGTCCTCTCGGGGTCAGTGGAGGCCATCTCATCGCGGATTTTCCCAATCTCTGTCTGCACCCCTGTTGCCACTACGACTCCGATGGCTCGGCCAGCTGCAATATTGGTACCCTGAGCAAAAGTTCAGGCTGTCAGTACACAGAGCAGCAGAGCTCACACTCATGCTGCTGAATAAAACATCAGTGGCTGCTGTTCTTTGACCACAGAGACTGCCTGGTGACTCAGCAGCCTTTGAGGCACACACACACACACACACACACACACACACACACACACACACACACACACACACACACACACACACACATAGATTCGTCCTTCACCTGAGCCCAACACACACTACTAAGTGTGTGCATACTGCAGGTTTTAGATTCAAAGCACTGTCTCATGCCATTTTATCTTCTTAGTACAGAAATAAATAAACCAGTAAAATGAAGAAACAGGTGGATGTTAGACGTTTCTCTGCAAACAGTCAGTTCTTTCATTTTATCCCTCCAGTTTGGCTGTGGGTGTTAAGAAAGCCTCCCGCTTTGTGATGTATTGAACGTGGTGAGCAGGCATGGTTACGCCTGGCACACTTGGGCCTGGATGAAGTCGTTTCAGACTGCTATGATTGCTAGCATCACCACGTATGCAAGTCTTGGAGCGATGTAGTGCCCCGACACCATAAAACTGAAGCAACTACCAATAGGATCATGCTGGCTGACATGTACGAGGGTAGTAAACTAATTAGGTTACCAACACCAGCAACTCTTATCTAAAAGCAAAGTCCACGGAGTAAATCACTTCATATGAATGCTTCCTCAATGACAGCTGCCTCCATAAAATTAATGAGTTAACTAACAAATCTATGAGCCTCATTTTACACCACGTTGGTCCAAACTGGAGGGACTAGTTTTAGCGGCGGATTAATCCACGTTTGGCACTGAAGTGGGTATTTGTGGTAGTGTTGCTGTCAGAACAGTATGTGGATGGAAACAAAGGAATATGTTGTAAATGGTAAATGGCCTGCATTTATATAGCGCTTTACTAGTCCCTAAGGACCCCAAAGCGCTTTACACATCCAGTCATCCACACATTCACACACAGGTGATGGCAGCTACATTGTAGCCACAGCCACCCTGGGGCGCACCGACAGAGGCGAGGCTGCCGGACACTGGCGCCACCGGGCCCTCTGACCACCACCAGTAGGCGACGGGTGAAGTGTCTTGCCCAAGGACACAACGACCGAGACTGTCTGAGCCGGGGCTCAAACCGGCAACCTTCCGATTACAAGGCGAACTCCCAACTCTTGAGCCACGATCACCCATGTTGGGATAATGTTGTAGTTCAACAACATTATCCCTTGAATGATGGTTCCACAGTCGGTGGTCAGGGCCGCTGCACATCCTCTGTGTTGATTATATCTGAATTATACAGCATGTCAAAGCGAATCAAAAACCAAGAGGACAAATGTGGGTGTGGCCTATGAGAGCCTCACAGAGAACAGCATGTTCTTCTTGTCCTGGTTGACAGCTCTGGGATCGGGTACAGGGTCGTTGTGTTTGAGCACTGAGACAGACTCCCCGGTCAGAATGGACTGGTCCACCCTGAGTGTGGTGGAACGGATGGATGTCAGCCTGATGTCAGCCGGCACCTTATCTCCAACTAGAGATGAAACAAAGGAACAGAGTACAGAGAACATGCGGTTATTCAGCGTGCTGAATCGTCTAATGTTAGTCATTATGTTTGGAGATGAGTCGACAGCAGCGTCACACAGTTCAGTAAGAAGAACAAAAGTAGCCACACAAATCCCAGAGCACAGCTGGGTCCTTTCCAGTAAACTCAGTTCCCATGCTCTGGGAGGCTAATACGTTTACTACAGTCAAAGAGACACTAGATCACCCAGTGCACGCACACGCACGCACGTACGCACACACGCACGCACGCACACAACCCTGTTTCTTCTCTCTGAGCAGCCTGAAATATCCGTGAGTATCTGGAGGATTCAACAGTTTTCTTACTGGGTCAAACTACAGTTCTCTGTGTGTGTGCGTGTGTGTGTGTGTGCGTGTGCGTGTGTGTGTGCAACCCAGTATCATGGCTAAACCTGTAGCAGGCACGGCGGTCCTCTGTGTCCACGTTGCTTTGCCTCTGCACAGGCTGCAGCGGGGCAGAGGATACAGTTACAGTTTTTTTACAGCCGCTAGGACACATGTCTCACGTTTGCAAAACTCCTCACACAGTGAGCACAACAGAAGTCTATGTGGGCTAAACTGAGGACCAGTTATCATTGTTTTGGCACAAAATGCATTCAATGACTACATCTCTCAAATTTCATGAATTATCTTCTCACTCAGACACAACAACTGCCAAAAATCTTTGTACGTACAGGACATTTTGCATGTGCTTACATACTGTTGTCAAAACTGTTAAACTTATGGCCAAAACAATAACACAATGCAAAATTTACAGTTTTTTACAGACGCTAGGACACATTTCCCAATACTTAGGTCACTTTTGCAAAACTCTTCACACAATCCTCCTAACTGACCGTCAGCTTGGCAAAGCAGTTCATTTCACATTCAAAATGCACTACAACTACCAAAACACTTCATTCAGGTCTCAAATAAACTCATTCTTCCAGAACACTAGCAAAGGTTGACAGCCGACAAACACACTTTGTCACCCACAAAACAATGACCTAAAAAACACTAACAACATGTAGCATTACACAGTGTTTTCCTGTGTAAAACAAGGACACATCTCTGTTTATAATTTCAATATATGTTACTGGAATGAATCAGACATCATGCAGAATTCGTTAATATTTGTTTATGTATTTTTATCTTTTTTGCACTAAGTAATCCCAAAATACAAGAATTTGTATACACACACCATCCACTGATACACATACAATAGTAATGCTAATCTACTCGGTCTTCTCCATTTGGCCACAGGTTCTCATCCACATCACATCTTATGTCATCTAGGGCAACACACCTAGGAAAGAATCTTCTGGCTGCCAGAATTGAAGGAGTTGAACAATTGAAGGAGTAACACCTGTGTAGATGTTCATCTACAATGAGAATCAGCTGTGGCTGGTTAAACTGCATTTTTAGATTTAAAATATGTTTCAATAAAATATTGCTGTTGGATTTTGCTGTCTTTTCAAGTTTTGCATTGTGTTATTGTTTTGGCCATAAGTTTAACAGTTTTGAAAACAGTATGTAAGCACATGCAAAATGTCCTGTACGTACAAAGGTTATTGGCAGTTGTTGTGTCTGAGTGAGAAGATAATTCATGAAATTTGAGAGATGTAGTCATTGAATGCATTTTGTGCCAAAACAATGATAACTGGTCCTCAGTTTAGCCCACATAGACTTCTGTTGTGCTCACTGTGTGAGGAGTTTTGCAAACGTGACCTAAGTATTGAGAAATGTGTCCAAGCGGCTGTAAAAAACTGTAAAAAGACAGCAAAACTCAACAGCAATATTTTATTGAAACATATTTTAAATCTAAAAATGCAGTTTAACCAGCCACAGCTGATTCTCATTGTAGATGAACATCTACACAGGTGTTACTCCTTCAATTGTTCAACTCCTTCAGTTCTGGCAGCCAGAAGATTCTTTCCTAGGTGTATTGCCCTAGATGACATAAGATGTGATGTGGATGAGAACCTGTGGCCAAATGGAGAAGACCGAGTAGATTAGCATTACTATTGTATGTGTATCAGTGGATGGTGTGTATACAAATTCTTGTATTTTGGGATTACTTAGTGCAAAAAAATAAAAATACATAAACAAATATTAACGAATTCTGCATGATGTCTGATTCATTCCAGTAACATATATTGAAATTATAAACAGAGATGTGTCCTTGTTTTACACAAGAAAACACTGTGTAATGCTACATGTTGTTAGTGTTTTTTAGGTCATTGTTTTGTGGGTGACAAAGTGTGTTTGTCGGCTGTCAACCTTTGCTAGTGTTCTGGAAGAATGAGTTTATTTGAGACCTGAATGAAGTGTTTTGGTAGTTGTAGTGCATTTTGAATGTGAAATGAACTGCTTTGCCAAGCTGAAGGTCAGTTAGGAGGATTGTGTGAAGAGTTTTGCAAAAGTGACCTAAGTATTGGGAAATGTGTCCTAGCGTCTGTAAAAAACTGTAAAGCCAACTAGGGCTGGGCCATATTATACCGTTCACGGTAATACCGGTATAATGTTAGGCAACGATAGGAAAATGAAATATCGCGATAGAATGGGAGTAAAACGCGCATGCGCAGTGCCTTTGTTTTCATACGCACATGGCCGATTGTTGAGTGAAACAGATGAACCAGAATTGGTTTGTAAAAATGGTGCAACTTCAGTGATGTGGAACTGGTTTGGTGTTTGTCCGTCAGATACACAACAAAGCACATTTTTTTGCAGAACATGCAAGCGGCCGTCGTTATTGTCGTATTTGTCGGACTAAGATGCTCTTAAATCTGGGAGTAATCTGGGTCCTAAACGCTGTATTCCTCAGTTCAAACGAACACTGCAGCATCACTGAGAGTTAAAAACTGTCTAAATTCTTTCATCTTTAATAAAACGATCAGCATTGCTGCTTTACCAGGTGTAACTATGAAGTTTAACTTCCAGGCATCCATGAAAACAAAACTTATTACATTTAACAGAGTTAGAAGTTAGCAGGAAGCTAGCGGAAGTTAGCTCGCTAGTTTCGCTAGTTACCTAAGCATGATATAGCATGTTCTGACTGAGAGATTTCTGAAAAAAATCAAACGTACAGCTCTGCTATCACTTCCAACATAAATGAAGACAGGAAACTAAACAGCAGTGACGTTTGTAGGGTTACTGAAGTTGGGCTAGCTGGTATATAATGATGTGCTACGTGATCGCTAGCGACACAGCTATGTTAGCATAACATAAACAGTGAAGCTGGAGGACGAACACTAACACTTTTCCACTTATAAAAGTGAACGTGAAGGTTCCTCATGGTTAGAGACAAATGCAATCGCATGGCAGGATACTGTAAACGGACCAAACTTCAGTCAGGAGAACAACTGAGATAATCCATCCACAATACGAGGTTAGTCATTAATATACTGCAACAACATGGGAATAGAGCAGCTGCCAGAGAATTCAACATTAATGAATCAATGGTACAGAAGTGGAGGAAGCAAGAAGAATGAGTTTAATAAAGTTTGATTTATCTGACTGCTTTGTTTCGCTTAATGTGCCTTATAATCCTGTGCACCTCATGGTCCGAAAAATACGTACTGCACACTCTTTTTAACTTCAGTGGATATTATACATGGTTATGCTCAGGATATGTCAGCCCATTTCTACTGGAAATGCCTTTTGGTTAAACTTTCAGCAAGGAATTTGCATTTGCACTGTTACATTTTTATAAAGCTTTAATGTACATAAAAACCAGCTTCTTGTTTAAGTGAAAATAAATGGAAGGTTGTCTTTTTGCGCTAGTAATGTTGTGGAGTTGTATTTTGTCTCGCATCAATTATATCGTCGGTTATATCGTTATCGCAAATTTTCAAATATATATCGTGATAAATATTTTTGGCCATATCGCCCTGCTCTAAAGCCAACACGGTTCACAGATGTCGTGTGAGAGCAGAGAGTGAACGTGTCATCAAACCACAGCCTTTGCTGTTCTCTGCGTCACATTATTTGAAGCCTTTTGTCTTCGACGTTCATTCCAATCACATATTTTCCATGAAGGGTTTCCATGACGATAGCAGCTAAAGGACAGGGCAGAGGTGGCAGCCATGTCTTTGGAGACGTTGGCCAGAATGTTTAAATAAAGATCCTGCAATGTTATTTCAACAATGTCAAAACAATCATGCAGTGGAAATGCGCTGAGCTCAAACACAGACGTCCTTCCACCCTCGCTGCAGTGCTGCACTCGACTGCACTGCAAACACGTACACAGTCTGGGCCACTTCAGCTTTAACAATATGAAACCTGAGACAAACAGAAGGAAACCACTTTATAAAAAGTGTGTAAGCCTGCCAACAGGGCTCCCTCTTCAATCATGCTTTCACCTCCCCAGTCCTAAAGATCCATTCTGATGTAGCTGCAGTAAAGCTTTGAGGCTGCAGTATGATGCTTGGTAGCCAGTGCTCTCTAACATGTCTTTATAGGCTCAGATACACGACAGTGAGCACGATGCACCGACTCGTGAAGGTGAGCCGAAAGCTCTCAGGTGCTATTTAATGGGAGCTAACATTATTAGCATGCACTCATTTTGGCTCACAGGAAGTGCTGAACATAACGTGTGACGTTCCCACAGGAACAGAGGAGCGGTCACGTGCACTGCTGCAGGCAGCCGGACCCAGGATCAGTGGACCACAGAACGGCGGCTCAGACCCAGAGCTAAGAGTCTTTGTGAATCCTTGATTCCTCTTTGACCGTGTCTGTTCTTGGTTGTCTTTGCTGTAGTAAATACTCTGTGTACTCTTTGTAGGGCTGTTTTAGTTTGGTCCCCTGTGTTTAGAGGAGTCTCTTCTTTACGGTTTCCTTATTAAGTTTTTTATTATTCTTTATGGTGAGGTTGGAGTTCTCGTGGTCTCGTGTGTTGTCTGAATCCTCGCTGCTGTTCCACCGGGGATTTTGGTTTTCAGACTTTTCTATTTTCTGTATTATGAGCATTAAAAGCTTATGTCTGTCTCCTGCATCCTGCATTTGGCTCATATAAGATGAATTTGCCATCCACACAGCAGAACCTGACACAATCTTGACAGATGCATCTTTGAATCTCATGATTTCGTTTACCTGCCACTTCCACAATATCTCCAGGAACAATGTCTCGGGCTCTGACTCTCTGGACGCTCTTCTTGTCCTGTCGGTACACTTTGCCCATCTCTGGCTCGTACTCCTTCAGAGCTTCAATGGCGTTCTCTGCATTACGCTCCTGCAGGACACAGTGGCACGTCAGTTTTCAACATAGCTCATGTATGTTGGTATGTGGGCATCAAACATGACAGGAGATCACACACACACACACACACACACACACACACACACACACACACACACACACACACACACACACACACACACACACACACACAGAGGCCTAATCCAGGAAACAGAAAGCCAAAACGTGATTAGGTCTTTGGTTCTCTGTTGGTTATTTCCTGTTGACCTACAAACACAGCAGAAAATGAAACCGTTCAAAGTCCCAGGTATCAGTGACAGGAACCACCAACCTTTTATGAAAGGATTAATCAACAAACCTTTAATTGTGCTAATAAACTCCTGAAAGAGCGCTCAGCTCAGATGTCTCTGTTACAAACACACATACAAATGTAATACATGGAAGATGCTTTAACCATGATGCAGTACTTTACACTGCGTCCAGGAACAGGAAGAAAGTAATCCAACCTGTACAAGTATACTGCCCTGGTGTTACCATTAGCACGGTGTCTTAACTACAAATCAATTATTAATTCGATCCATTAATTGAAGCCAAAAAGCCAAATTAAGTTCAACTAATTATGACCTAAGCAGGGCTTTACAGGGTGACAAACTGCTGCTGCTGGTCCCAGTCCTGGATAAGCGGGGACGGTTACATCAGGAAGAGCATGTGGTGTCACATCAGTGCCAAAGCAAACATGCAGATCCATCTGCTGCGAGACCACTCGGGGATAAAGGAGCAGCTGAAAGCAAAGGCGCCTGAACTATCGACTCGTGGACAGCAACAGTGTAACTGCTTTGGAACAAATAACATCTTCGTTTTATAGTTTTTAGTTCATTTTCCAAATAAGCAATAATCCACTGCAGACGTTAGCGAGTGCACCAGCTCTCACAGAGCGTGGCATTTACAGTTTGGAAAAAGCATCACTCGAAGTGACACGAACACGTTTTTAGCTGGTTATGTGGTGGAGTAAATGAGGTCAGTGCGCAGCAGGCTACACATCGTTTATTTTTGGAAAGATTCAAGTGAGTAGCTTTTCTCAGGCTCGTCATACAGTCACCTTTTAATGGCAGTAACCTTAAGTGTGTGAAGTAACACAGTAACATAACCCAAACTGGTGAGGAAGGAGGTGGTTTCCTAGTGTTAAAGTGTGCGACTCAGGGCCATGCAGCCCAGATACGCACATATACAAACTGTAAGCAGCCACATTCTCTTAAATGGCAGAAATGAAAACATCATCAGCTGCCACAACACCTACACAGCAGTCTGCTATATGATCCCAACATTTAGAGATTCAGTCATACTGTTGCCAACATGACCTTATACTGATGAGACAATCAGCTGTGCACACACACACGGGCTTTACCTGCCATACACCCACGATAGCATTTGCAATGAGGATGAGGAGTATGACGAAAGGTTCGACAAAGGCTGTGATCGTCCCTTCACCTTCTTCAAACCATGCCAGGGTCTGGTGGACAGAGAAGCCACAGACAGGTGAGGGCCTACACACACTTCATTTGCACTCTGCGTGTATAACAGATTATATGAATGAAGGAAAAGCAAAATTGTGACTCAAAAACCCAAAATAACTTCAGACCAAAGCCAGTGTGCCTCTGCATACCAGCATGATTAACCTGATATATGCTGTGTTATTCACACAAACAAGATTCATGAGCACTTTAACTGTGGAACTGGTTATGATGAACTTTGTGGTTTCCTTACGAATGAGATACATGCAGCCAGCAGCAGGATTCGAACCAGGAGATCCTCAAACTGCTCCACCACCAGCTCCCACAGGGACTTCCCTGCATGGACCAGTGCAGAGGAGGAAGAGGCAGACTGAGACTGAGAGGCACTGACAGAGTGAAAAACCTGGTGTCAGAAAGAAAAATACTGCAGAAGGAGATAACTCACCCTCTTCAGCTGGTAACTCTGGAAGCAAACAAGTAAAAAAAGAGGTCGGTCATTTGCAAAGGGAATAAGAAAGACAACAAAATGAAGCAAATGGGTCATCTGCTGTACACAACACAAAGGACACAGCTACAGTGACTGCCTGCAGAATTCATGAGATTCAGCCAAGTTACGAAAAACCAAGTCGATAGGAATAAATCAGGAGATGCCTCCGTGAATGCACAGAGGCTGAAAACCAACGTGTGCACTCTACATGAAGAAAGACTGAACGTGAAACCTGTTTTTTTGATTGATGAATGATGGGAGGAGAAAAGGAGACGGTGTGGCTCTGCTCGTCTGTAGAGTACACAGAGCTAGTGTCAGATAAAACTGCTTCACAGTTCAAATGGAGAATGACCACAACATCCAGAAACACATCCACGTTACTTCAGTGCGTGATGGTGCGTGTCCCTGATGTTTGCAGGGGTGCTTTTGCAAACATTCACTTACATGGCAAAGCTAAGAGAGCTTCAGTGACTCAGCTGTGCTGGAGACGCTAGCTGCCTGTACTAACAGGACCCTGCGCTGTCTGATGACCACATGTACGACACTGAGAGCTGAGCCAACTACCCCTGCTTTAACCCCGCGTTAGTGAGACTTTCTTTAAGGTGGCCTGTTGGACATTCTCATGTGATGTGAGAACGTAATCAAACTGTTTTTGTGACGTCAGGATACTGAACCCTAACATTAACTGGCAAAATGCTAGCTTACAATCAGCTGCTGTTGCTGAATCATTTCCAAGCCTTTGGGTCACATGTCTCTCTCTGCTTTAGATTTTTACTTCCTGTTACAACAGACAGTTGTGTTTTGTGTGGCCAATAATTAAACACTTATGTGTTACATCTTATTTCACAGTGCAATCTTCAGACACTTCCAGCACCAAAATAATAAAGCACACTCTCTGTTGAATCACCAGCTAATTATATTCACAGTACTCAGTCCCTAGCTTAGCTTAGCTCGTAGCCAACTTGCTAGTAGCATGGCCTCTTCACCTGTCACCTAAAATTGAATTGAATTGAACAAGTAAATCAGCCATCTGAGAGAAAGGTTTTTATGAGGTTTTTAAGCTACGGTGGGACCTGATTATTTTAGACCTTGTATGTGATAAGCAGGATTTTGAATTCTGGATTTAACAGGGAGCCGACACAGGAGAAATCTGCTCTCTTTCTACTTCAGTTTGATCTGAATTAAGAAGCAGAAAGTTAGCGGCCATCCAGGTCTTTATGTCTTTAAGACATTCCTGCAGTTTAACTCATTGGTGTGTGTTATCTGGCTTCATGGACAGATAGAGCTGGGTGTCATCTGCATAGTAGTGTAAATGTATGCTATGTCTTCTAATGATGCTGCCTAAGGGAGACAGAATTGGTAAAATTGGTCAAATGACTTGATGCAGCAGTTGTTGTGATTTGGTGTGACTTATAAGGCGTGCTATGGATGCGGCTCGTCGTGATGATTCAGCAGAACAACGTCTATCTTGGCCACTGCATTGAAGGTGACTTGGCAACAGTGTTGCTTCCAAACCAGCACCTGCTCCTATGTGTTTTTAATGTATTATTTCTAAGTTTATGAGAATACATTAAGTTGTTGAAGAGATCATTACACAATAATTGATGTATATTTATGAGCACAACATTTATTAATGGTAAAAATATAATTAATATTATATCTGTACCTGTAAGATCACAAAGTCGGACATGTAAGGGAAACAATACGGCTCTCTAAAGTCTACATGGTACCAGCAGACTATGAAACACCAAACAAAGGGCCAGTAATGATTTCCATATTTACCATTGGGTCCCCATCTCTCTCTGTTCTTCTTCAGCTGCTCACAGCTCAGACCTGTAGATTCATTTACACCAAAGAACCCCAAAACCTCCTCCACCGTCTTAGTATGAGCATTATCCATCACTGTGGTGAGAGAAGATGTCAGTAATAAGAGTATCAAACATTTACCACCAATAGTCTATTTGTACATAGTTGTATTTGCCTCCTTTCTCATTTTTTTGCATATTCGTCACACTGACTTGCTACAGATCATCAAACAAATGTTACTGTTATACTGTTCAAGTACAAAATACAGTTTGTTAGATTAGGATATCTGTTGTTAACGGACAAACTCTATCTACACCTACCTGCCCTGTGTGACAAATAATTGCCCACTAAAGCTAATAACTCTGTGCCACCCTTGGCAGCAGGAACTGAAATCAAGCATTTGTAATAACTATCAATGTGTTTTTCACTTCACTGTGGAGGAACTGTGCCTCAAACCAGCATGAACACCCTGTTTGAGGTCATGCCAAAGCATTGCAATTGAATTCAAGTCCCATCAGAGGTGGCCTTGCTGTTGCTGCACAGCCCAGGTGTGTTTGGGCTTCCTGACACTGATGGATGGACATTCTCCCTCAGGTTCTGGTCGTGGTCAGAATTCAGCCAGGTCCTGAAGTAGCAAAGTAGCCCCTGACCGTCACACTAGCACCACCATGTTTGACTGTTGCTACCATGATCTTTTTCTGAAATGCTGTGTTAGCTTCACTAACGCAAGCCCTGTAAAAAGTTTGTCTCATCAGTCCACAGAACATTTTCCCAAATGTCTTGGGAATGAGCGAAATGATCACTGCCACTGTAGATCTCCCACAGATGCAACGTTTGCTCTCTGTCTTATTGATGAATCATGAACCTCAACTAGGGTAAGTGAGGAAGCAGTTTACATGTTGTTCTTTTGTGTTGAGTCGTTGATATGCTATTAGTGTAACTCTGATGGGCCGGATGATCTGATATCGTCGTATCGGTGTTGTTCCCAGATCATCATGAAAATGTTCCAGGTTCAACATTGCAAGTGACCAATCACATTGTTGTGACGTTATTCTTTTGCGCGCCAAGCCATTCGTGCATTTATGAAATTCCAATGTTGCAAGGACAATATCAATTCTGCTCAGCGTTTATTAAAGGGTCAGGGTCCGTTGATCGGCGGACAGAGGCGGTTTCTCGCAGCTTAAGTACAGTTTTTTGTTTTACGGCGGTTTTTCCCGAAGTCGCAAAAGTATGACGTCACAACATTCTGATTGGTCACTTGTTGATCCTGGAACAACATTTTCATGATGATCTGGGAACAACACCAACACGACGATATCAGATCGTGCCTGATGGGCCAGCCATTCCTTGGAAGATTCAGCACTGTTCCAGGTTTTCTTTATTTGTGGATAGTGGCTCTCACTGCGGTTCGCTGGAACCCCAAAGCGCAGAAATGGCTTTGTAGGCCTTCCAGACTGGTACATATAGATGACTATAGATGAAAAAGACTTAGCATATTTAATGTTTAAATTAAACCAGTAATATTATACAATTATAAATAATGTTAATAGTTTGCCACCGTTCATTTGCTTTATGATTTAGGTTCTAAAATAACAAATGTTTAAAAATGAAGAGATTGCCTATTATGCCCATTGTAGTCCAGCAC
This sequence comes from Rhamphochromis sp. 'chilingali', assembly GCF_963969265.1. Taxonomy (NCBI): domain Eukaryota; kingdom Metazoa; phylum Chordata; class Actinopteri; order Cichliformes; family Cichlidae; genus Rhamphochromis; species Rhamphochromis sp. 'chilingali'. The sequence continues at coordinate 44,020,557 of NC_137948.1, forward strand.
ATCATGTCAGAGACCAGGAAACAAAGCATTACCGTATTTTCCACATTTGAAAGAAACTTGCTGGTTCAAAGTGTTTCACAGCATGGCAATAGAAACCGTTCCAGCATCAGATGGCTGGGGAATCAGACGTACCGTACAGCCAAGCAACCAGGCTAACTGGAACCCGCAGAGACAGACGAGCCCATGAGACGGGAATTATGGTCATGGGACACAAGCTGGCACTAAAACAAATATCACACTGGATGCTGTTTTATTTCTGCTGTATGAGTCTGGTCTTCTCACGAACCCTGTGTGGATTTGGGCTTCCCAACTCCATTAACAAGTGTGACAACTTAAGGCTGAATTAGATGAAGATTGGAGGCCTTTTCCACACAAACCATCTAATGCACCAAGAAGGTTTTCAATAATTTAAAGGATGCCTGTTGTCCCCATCATCCCGGCCCACTAATCATCACCATGCTGTGTGCTGCCTGTGACAATCAGGAAACTTTGAAGTGCAACATGGTAAAGCACATATGCGCAGCCTGTCACAAAGACTTTATTCTCAGGATATTATTAGTTGTAGACGCTCCAGGCCAGGCTGACACAGGCCCGCGTTAGATCATTACTGTCTTCTGCTGCTCTATAATCACCTACTATCCGTCTGAAAATAATAAATATAATCCAATAATATTCCACACAGATTTCTACTACCACACACTATAATAAAGACACTTCTGTCCATTTGGTTAATGTTAACATTTAGCATTCAATATTTGGCCGTTTTCCCGATGAGCCTGGCCTAAATGCTGGGTTATATTGGAGATGTAGCACTGATTTGTAATGGCAACACAATTAACTGCCTATAATAATATAGTATGAAATGACTTGTGAACAATCACTGCACACTGAAATCTGTCGAGCTATAGAGCAGCAGTTAGCCAGGGAGCGACAGAGTCGCGGCTAGCACGCTCGGCAGCTAGCGTCCGTTTGGACGGATAATCCTGCGGAGATGAACAGGTTGCTTACCAGTCCGTGTGTCCGCTGCCCCGGGAGTATCACAGCACCATGCCTTCTGGCTTTACCTCCTCACGGCAATCAAACAAAGGTGGCAGGAAGTAATTTTTAAACAGCCTGTTCCTTTTCTCTTATCTTATCACAACAGTCTACAGAGTTACGTGACAGCCGCTCATGAGTGAAAAATCATCGTCAACAGATTTCCACTGCAACAGCATCCAGTCGTTCCCGAGCGGCTAAAGGTTGTATGTAAAACAAACACACCAGTGAACCGAGGCCTTTTAAAGGCTTCTCTAAATATGATTCAGGGTTAGTTTACCTATGCAGTACAGTAGTTATCGTTCTCCTGAGTACAGGAGGAGAGCGGCTCCGACAGCCAAACGGGCTACAGCATCCACCGTTATCAAGCTAGCCTCTCACTCACTAACTACATCATCCGGTAAAATCTTTCAAAGTAAAGACCTCTCCTAAAGAAATGACACAGTCTGTGATAAAATATAAATGAATATTTTACAAGCTAATGTTTAAATGACACTTTCAACGCTTCCCAAGTTATGCACAAACGATATCAACACGTTTAAGCCATTTAGTAAATCAAATTTCTCAAAGATCGGGATATACGGGCTGAAGCTAATCCAATCATAGGCCCGGGAATAAAGTCGATCACGCATGTAGACGGTCATTGTCCCGCCCACCGAAAGATTTACAACCTGAGTGCCCCGCCTCTGATGGCAGCCCGGAGCCTCTCCACCAATCAGCAGGTCGTGCGACTGCTGTCGCTCAGCTCTTCGAGTGACAGCCAATTAGCACCGAATGTGTGAGTAAACAACAAACCAATCAGGCGGCACGGAAGGCGGGCTAACATGTATGCAGAGCACTGACGCTCCATTAGCCCTACTCACCTCTCATCCTCTTCAGACCAGGAATTAAAAATCCAGCAGTTATAAAAACCCTGAAGCAAACAGGTGTCAGATTACAGAGCACATGGAAGAAGCCGAGGGAATTGATTTGTCCTTCATGTGTCTTTCACTATTTATTTCAACAAACAACATTAAACTTGCATAATAAGACAAGAATAAGTCAGTTTGGGTTCAATGTGTTTATTAAAAATATTACAAGCTACTAAACCACACAAAGACAACGGCAGGGTTTAGTCGCTGGAACATGGTTGCTGTTGTACAGATTTGTTTCTTCCTCTTTTCCTTTTCATATAAAACGCTGACGTAAAAAAACCCTGGTTTTGACTGCAGTTTGTTTGTGTCCTCCTCAGAGAGGATATCCACTCCACAAGCTGAAAGACAGAGAACACAATCGTCACTCAGCCAGTGAGCAAAAACAATGAAAGTACACTTGACAGTTCTCCAAGTGTTCCATCCATCAGTGATTGGCTTTGTAAGAAAACCTTAATCATGTTTAACTTGTTTTATGTGACATCTTCAAAATGAAGCTTTTTTATTCAAATCCATTAATATTATGTTATGAAAAATGCTGGCAGCTGCCAGTGCTGCCCTCCAGCCTCCTAGCAGATACGTCTATGGTATAAATGTGAAAATCTTAGGTGATTCTCAAAAAACTGCTGAAACGGACTTTGAAGATCAGGGAGATTCGAACTCATCCGGGATTTTTAGCAGATGCACGTGTCTCTCCAGAGCCTACGTCACCTCGTTCTTGAGGTATTGTCCTCATGAAGAGGCTTTTACAGCTGAGGGGCACTTCTCTACATCTCCTTAGAGATAAAAAGAGAACATTTTTAACAAAAGAAACAATGTGACCTTTAATTTGCACACTATGTTTGTGTCTGTTACGAGGTGATGTGTCTGGAACCTGATGGCTTCATGAACCCTTCTGACACAAATCAGCTTTAAGCTGTCAACATCTGGGCTGTCACTCATCCTTCAGTAATGTTTATGACCCATCATGTTGTGGTCTTTTCAAATATTCTGGGGATACAAGTGTGTGTGTGTGTGGGTGTGTGTGTGTGTGTGTGTTACCCCAGGTTGTACTCTGGGTCGGCGTGGGTTTGTAGCAGCAGGTCTCTGATCTCCTTAGATGGGTTCAGACCATGAAGCTTTGCTCTCTCCCACCTCTGCAGCCTGCTGATACCTGACACAGACACATCAGGATGAATCATTCAGTCACTTCAGTCTGTTTTACTGCTAGCAAAGAACGGACCCAAAACTAACGCAGTGCAGTGAGCATCAGGACAACAGGCGAGCACACACACACCTAGCAGGATTACTACGGCTTACATCACTCTGGTCACTCTGCGTTGCTGTGCTAATATGGCACAAAGCACTTGAACATCCCATTTTCTATTTGCACAATGTACATTTTCAGTTTTTTAATCTAAATGTACTTATTGTTTATAATGTTTTGCACAGTCGAGGATCAGCTCAGGACACGTTTCTGTGTCTGTGCACGTCTGTGGTCCTGCCTACAGACTCGTGGGGCAGTTGTCTTCTGCGGGCGGTCACGTCATTAACTGAAGTTGAGGCGTGGCTGCTTCGATCAGCAGGTGTGGAGGCACAGGTAGTAGTTGCTGTGTGAGTCTGCTCCAGAAAATGGAGTCCCTGAAGTAGACCTCCCCACCATGTTTTTAACTTTGGTGATTGAAATCCAAGAATCCAGTCTAATTAGCACAGATTACATTTAACACAAGCATTTTGTTAACCAAGCATCTTTTTGAAGCCATTCATCCAAATTTGTTTACATCTCACTAGATCAAAGCAACATGGTGGCAGCCAAAATGCTTAAGTTGAGAAACAAATGGACTGGTCTCACATACGGCCTCTCTGCTCCACTTATACAGACGTTTACCACGAGCCTGACACACAGTCACACTGCAGTGGATGAATAGTGTGCAACTCCCTGCATGCTGATTCCTGCCTGCCCTGCTGAAACACCAGTGTCTGTCCACAGTGAACCAGGATTTACATTGGTGTGGAGAGAGTGGCGACCAAGAAATGAGCCCTAATCCCAAAACATCTTCAAGCTCGACTGAAATCTGTGGCTGTCAACATGAAAACATGCCTTGTGGAGAAAGGCTTCACAGTCACGGGATTTTTGGACTACCTCCAAATTCTTAACTTCACCTTAAATCAGCAGCTTGAAACTTGGACGCAACTGGGACTTCCAACAGTACAATGGTGCCAAACACACATTACAACTTTGTTTTGGAATACATAAAGCCCTGACCTCAACCCTACTGTAAATTCGTACACTACGCTTAAAACCCAGCTCCGTGCCAGAAAACCAACCAATTCAAATGAACTCAACCAATCCTACCAAGAAGAGTGGTAAAATGCCCAGCCACAATCGTGCCAGCAGGCTGACGATGACTACCAACTGCGTCTGGACGAGGTACGACTTCCTAAGAGAAATTCAACCAAATACTAGCAGGGTGTCCGTATATTTTTACCTGAAATCCCAAATAAATGGAAAACTTGCAGGGCAATAATTTCCAGAGGAGTTAGGGGGGTTATGACCCCCCCAATAATCAGACCCAGCCAATCAAACCCCCCCCCAATAAAATGATGAATTATCTTGCATAAATAGGCTGTTGATTTTCTTTACTCATTTCAGTTATTACCAGGAAAATAGCTGCATGTTTAATTATCTGGGAATTTACCCAGATTTATTTATTTATTCAGACAGAGCTCTTGACCGCCCCAAATGTTCAGCACAAAGTTACACCCATGAAAACTTGTATATCCAATTGTTGTTTTGAAGTTCATTAAAGGTGTAAGCAGTGTAATCATTCCACCTGGAAAAGGAACAGTTCAAAGGAATCAGCCCCAAATGATCATTTCACCTTTGGTCTTAATAAAGGTAAATAAACGTCTGACCACAGCTGCCCTGTTATAGTGATGACTGGGGTATGTCAGCGAGCGTAACAGATAAGGGGGATCGGGGTCATTTCCTGTTAATTAGGCCCATCAGTGTGCATTTTTGACAGGTTGCATGATGCTGCAGCACTAAGGTCTGATTCCACGATATCGCTCATTGTCTCCACTACAATCAGGCAAATTCATTACAAGCTGCAAGGTCAAACGTGTGTGAGTGTTGGACGTGTTTCCTCTCTTTGTTGTGATCGCTGTTGGAGTCGTAGTAAAAAAGTTACTGCACATGTTAACCAGAATCGTAACAGTAATGCAGCACGTTACTTAATTACACCCAGGAGAAAGACATTTGTTACACTACTCACTGCGTTACTTTCATGTTACTCTGTCTCATAATCATCATTTAACAATATAAACCTACAGGCTACCCCACACACCGACACACATCCCTGTCCCAACGAGGACACGCGTGATCGTTCTCTTAGTGTTTAGGTATGAACACAAAGCAAAGCTGGAAAGCAGCACAAAGAGACATTACAGCGACATTACTGTAGAACGCTGCAGACGACGGCTCACTTCATCACAGGGCCGGGCTTCACTCCGCTTTAACATCACTCTGGGTTCTTGGCTAGCTTAGCGTTAGCATCCTGTCTGTGCAGGTGTTAACACCATGGTGCAGCTGATTCTGTCCAGGAGCAGTCTCCATTGTAGCATGGCACTCTCATCCTTTTGTGCAGTACAAATCGACACAGCCCCCACCGCAGGCCGAGCCATTATTCTCCTGCGAATCAAAACCAGCTGATCGCAGCGAGAGCGCAAGAAGCGATAAATGGGATCAGCTAACGATTCCAAGGAGCTGGACTGCTTCTCAATCTACCACAGCATGAATCTTACCTGTGCAGGGCCCAAAACTCCAGTCGAGGTCAAACTGTCGGAGCTTCTCCAGTTCCTCCTCTCTAACTCGGTCAGCCTCTGCTCACAGGAAGAAAGGGTCATGTGACAACAACACTCACATTAACATCAGGGTAAATATACTGGATGGATCTGCAATTTGGAACTTTCATAGAACACTCGTGCAGCAGGTTTTTGGACATGTTTAGACAGACAGGTAGATGTTCATGTGAGGGCAGTAAGCAAGCACTAAACTGATGAACCGAGGGTCACCGAGGGTCAGCATGAGATACATAATGACTATTTTTATTTGTGAATCATGGAAAGCTGCGTTTGCAGGGAATCTGTTTACAGTGACACCACAAAGAGTGCTGCTCTTCACCTTTCTGTGGAGAAGGAGGAGGAGTTGGGCTCTTCTCTCGCTTCCCTCCTTTTCTGGATCTCTTCACCACTTTGAACGAGTCCGTGATAAGTCTGCGCTTGGTTGTCATGGTGACCGATCCACAGCAGAAACACACCTGTGCAATGGGTTTTTGTTAAAAAGATGGAAGATTTCACATAAGAAACTCTCCTGCGAGCTCACCATCACTCCCTGATGTGATAAGGGCCGCCAAAGTGACGCGTTCAACTGCCAGTCAGCTATCGAGCAACATTTTCTTCAAATGAAAAAGAAAACGCTCGAGCCTAATGACTGAATCCTATATCTATTCACAAACTAAGAGTCGTGTTAGTAGCTGCTGCCTCATCACGCTCACCTTTTGTGTCTAAAAGTCTTTTCAGGTTTTTCCAAAGCTGATTGTTGGTATTTAAGCAGTTGTAAACGAGTTCTTGGCCCATCATTTGTGAAACGTTTCTCTCATGAATGACATCAAGCTATTTGTAGACAGAAAGAACATCTCTGTCACGAGGTAGAAGCTCTGATCAGTTCTTGGCTATCCAACGTCTATATAGCTGAATTTATGTAAATGTAAATATTTATATTGTAAGTGGTCAGTAAGGACTCACTGATTATAATTATACCTGCAAACAGCTCATTCTTTATTACCACTGTTTCAATCAGGAATAATTACGCAGTAATAGCGAGTCACAAGATAAAACGGTTTAACCCACAGTTAGTGGGTGTATCACGGCTCACGTGTGTAATATGCCACATGTAAGCTTACATGTTGTATTAGCATGAAGCTGCAAAACCGACCGTTGATTTTTCTAAAACACATGAAGGCGATTATAAGCAAGCTCGTTAGTTTGGCCTTTGCCTCTAAATTCGACCGAAAAAGTGAACAATAATGACAATAATCATAATCATAACAATGACTCGTGTAGTTTTTGAACGCCTCTGACGTCACGCCCATGCAGTGACGTGTTGTGAAAAGTAGAAACGGGGACCACAGGTACGCCGCACAGGACTCACGCATTGACCAGCTATTACAGGTTTACTACCACCTGCCGATGACATCACTCCGTTTAGTTTCAGACCACTTCACTGATTTCAAGAACACGGAAGAGTCACAGTGTCCCTACTTTTCCACATCCACGGGCGCAGGAAATACGGTTCGCCGTGAAAAACACGTTCGTGTTTCACCGTCAATCTAAGGTCCAGCTTCACGTTTTAGCCGCACATCCTTCTGTGACCCAGCCTATTTATTTACGTGCGCTGTGATGGACATTTGTTTTGGTCTGTATCTTTTCACTTAGCCTAATAAATCATGTTGAGCTGTAGAGTGCACCCTGGCCTTCTCCTGTGACACGTCGTGTGTTTGGGCGGCCCCTGTCAGCCCCACAGAGGCAGGAAGACCCGAGTGTCCTTTGAACTTACCTTGTTGTTTAAGCGATAACAGCTGTTTGAAACAGATCAGCGCTTTCTCTTCTCTCAGGCTGCAGCACTTTCTTCTTCTCCCATCGTCACTGCGCTACACTGAGCCGGGGTCACTCCTTTGCTGCCACCTGTTGTTTGCTCTGCGTACTGCAGATCAGTGTGTTAAAGCGATGGGAATTCCGGATCTATTTAGAGAACCGGCTCGTTCGGCTCAATTCACTACAAAGAGTCGACTCTCTCTCTCTCTCTCTCTCTCTCTCTCTCTCTCTCTCTATATATATATATATATATATATATATATATATATATATATATACATATACATATATAAAGCTCTGACTTGTATTATGAGTATGATCCACATCAGCCAGGCCGCTTTGCTAGCTAAAACACTGGTGTCGGCACATAAGAACGCTGTCATAGCCTGTCAACAACGTTGATTAGCTGCGTATATACGAATGTGAATCGCATCATTGGCTGGACTATGGGATAAGGTGGCATCGTTCTAATCCCATACAGGAGCAGCCAGTCACTTACTGATTAACACTGCAAAACAGAATTATTGAAGTTTTAATTTAATTTCAATTCAGGTTAGATTTTTCTTGTGCGCAAAGCAGATTTTCTGTGCGCAGAGACCGTGCCAGCAGTGCGCAATTGCGCACGTGCGCAGCTTAGAGGGAACATTGCTCCCAACCAGGGTTTTAATATTTTTGCATTTTTCATTAGTTTTTATTTTTATTTAGTTTTGACTTCAGATTTTCAATTTTATATCAGTTTTAATTAGTTTTTACCAATTGTTTGCTAGTTTAGTTTAGTTTTTATTTTTTTGAAAATCCTTAGTTTCAGTTTAGTTTTGATTAGTTTCAGTTATAGTTTTAGTTGTGTTTGCAATAATTAAGTGTAACAAAATCCCAGTTTCATCATATCAGTCATGCTCTTCTGCTTATCCTTGGGTATGTTACTATTCCAGCTACCATACCCTACACCCTGGACAGGTTGCCTGTCTGTCGCAGGGCTAACACGCAGAGACAGACAACTCACATTCCCACCTATGGGTTCTTTAAATAAATAAATAAAGGCAGATGAACAACCATTGATACCAGGCAACTATAAAATGTATATCTTGGCCCCAATGAGACTATTAACTCTTGCAGCACCGGGTGTTCGTAATTTTGGTTCAAGTGAATTGATAAACTTTTTGAAGGCAATTGACTCACACAGTTATGTAGATGTCCCCGTCCTGTTGTCTCGGGATGCATCACGCTGCCTTGCCTGGGGTTAGCTTCTGTTTCTGGGGATGAGGGTTGAGTGTGCTCCCTTACCTTCTCAAGGTAAGCTAGGTTAGCCTTCTTGTGTGAGCTTTTCAAGTGCACTTTAAGGTTTGTGGGATTTTTTTCCCTTTAGAAATGTCCCTCATAATTTGTCTCTTTCCACTACAAGACACTTGCTTTATCCAAAACACAGTCATATTCAAAGTAATCCCAAATTGGACTCTGGCGCTTTCTCCCGACTTTTCCTGACATGATTCTGCGCGTGGACGGAGCAGCAACACAGACGACTCGACTAACGTGCTGCCACCTGCTGGCACAATGAGACAGCAAGAAAAAAATCTGGAAACTAAACTTCATTTTCACCCTTGACTATTGTATGACACGCACACATCAATGAAAACTAAACACATTTTTGCTATAAATTCAGTTAACTTTAGTTAGTTTTGTGAACACTCATTACAGTTTTAGTTAGTTTTCCTTTTTTTGTTTTTATTTTTATTTCCGTTAACGAAAATGTTTTTCACTTCTAGTTTTCGTTATTTCGTTAGTTTTCGTTAACGTTAATAACCTTGCTCCCAACCGACTCTTCGGGTTGTTTTGTTGCTATAATTAATTTATTATCAACAACAGTATACAATTCTAATTACTAATGTAAAAAAAAAAAAAAACCTTGTGGTTTTATTGTTTATACATGAATACATGCGGTGGCCCCTAGAGACAAAGCACATACAAACTCCAAAACATGTACAAATTCTAAAGCACAAACAGAGCTACCTAGATCACTTAAATTACACAATTGAAAGCATATGTGTATTGTTTGTGTATTTATACACAAACACTCATATATATATTCAAATAATTTAAAAAAAAAAGTTCATTTACCTGTTACTACCACACACCAAATCCGGCCATTGGTACTTCCTGGCTTGTGTTGGCACTAGGTAACAAAAGCTCACCACTGCGCCCGAGCATCCTGGAGCACTTCTGTTGTGTTTTGGAGTTTGTACGTGTTTTTCAACTTTGTATGTGCTTTGTCTCTAGGGTACCGTAAATATACTTTTATTTATTCACTCCACATAAAATGTAATAAATAAATCATATAATACAAAAACTATTTACATTTCAACTTTTAACTATTTAAATTTTCAGCTTTTTCCTTTTAAATAAATTTAAAGTGAAACAACACAAAACACTGCAAACCACAACACAATTAAATATAAATTAAAATATGAAAACAAAAAGAACATGCACATTCTCTGTCATATGGACCTGCATGAATAAACTTTCTGAATCCTTTATCATCTGCAACTGAAAATAGTTGTGGATGATTACTATACCTTTCTAATGTAACATTGTTGTCCCTGGCTCTCTCTCTCTCCCTCCCTCCCGCTCTGTTCCTGTGCTACTGCAAGTGTAACTACCGCCCCTCCCCCCTCTTCCCAACACAAAGCACAAGGCTCGCATGCAGAGTGAAGCAGAAAAAAGTGCGAGAGAGAGAGAGAGAGAGAGAGAGAGAGGGAGAGACAGAGAAAAAAACATGGCTCCCAATAAGGCTCGCATCATTCACTTCAAAGAGCCGGCTCTAAGAGCCGTTTCGTTGGCGACCAACACATCACAAGTTTTCCGCTGTATCCATGCAGGGTACGTGTTTCCGGCTACTGTGGAGGTCGCAATATGGCGCTCCACAGTGGCTGCAGCCAGACCCTTATCAAAAAAAGTGTGAGAGAGAGGGTGAGAGAAAGAAAAAAATACATGGCTCCCAATAAGGAACCGACTCGCGTCATTCACTTCAAAGAGTCGGCTCTAGTATCCGTTTCGTTTGCGACCGACACATCACTAGCGTGTTAAGAGTACACTTGTAAATATGATCAAATCTTTGTTTCACTCAGTTTATCTGGGAGAAGAAATCCATTATACCAGATTTAGCTACCTCATTTCCATCTGCAGTCTCCGGGCAGGTCAAGCAACAAATATAAATACACAAAATTACAATATATGGCCTGTATTTGTATAATATAAAGAAATCAGTTATATGAACAGAAATGGGATTGACACTTCCAACATAATACCGCAGACAGCCCAGTTAAAACCACTTTAAAACCACATAGACTGTAATGCAGCCCCATGTATCAATTACTATTTGGTTAAAGGCTGAGCAGACCAACTGGCAGGGATCCTCACCAGGCTGTCCACCCTCTCCCTCACTCATGCCACCGTTCCCACCTGTGTGAAGGCCTTCACCATCATTCTCACCCCTAAAAAGACTGGCATAGACGGCCTTATTAACTAAAGACCTATAGCCCTCACGTCTGTAGTCAGGAAGTGTTTTGAGCGGATAGTGTCTTAGCACATCAGAGACTGCCTACCTACTGCCTCCCTTAACCCCACAGATTTCATTCAGCAGACAGATGCCTCTGGAGTAGGCACAGGAGCAGTACTGCTGCAGGAGAGAGAGTCTCGATAATCCACTGTGGAAAAGGAGTGTCTTGCAATGAAGTGGGTGGTGGAGTCACTGAGACACTATCCCCTAAGCAGACATTTCATCCCGGAGACAGACCACAGCCCTCCAGTGTCTACACAAGATGAAAGAGACCAACATGCATGTTGCAACCCTACGATTTCACAGCATTAAAAAAACAAGGAAACACATTTGTGGGTTAGTGATTCCTTATTATGTTCATTAGGTAGTATTTGATTCACTGCTCGTGCAAGGTGAAGAGACAGGGGGACTGGCCATCCTACCTGTGTCAGGAAAAAGAACCTGAGTTAGAGCTGATAGAGCGGATCTTGCAGAGTCATGTGAGAAAGAGTGGAATAAAAGAAAGCTTATTCGGGTCCCTGATTAAACAAAAAGACAGATTTGGAAAGTCGAGTAAAGCTTTCAGAAATGATAAATATCCTTCAAAAGTTCTTTGACTAAAATCTCTGAGCCAGTGTTGTGGGAAAGGCAATTGTCAGTCTCAGTGAGCTTTGTCTCTGTTTCTGCTAACTCTGGTTAAAAGTGCCACAAAAAAGCTTCCAAATGAATATGAACATTTATTCAGACACTGAACTGGTCTCATCAATCTTTCATTCAGAGCCCTAACTGCACTGATTATAGGGGTGTGGTATAATCTAGGAATAACTTTAAGAATAATTCTTATCATCATAATCAGAATTTTCATAATTTCTTTGCTCCGTTGGGAAACTCACCAATTCCAGATGTCATCACATCAATGAAAAACAAAAGACTGGACTTAAGTCCTTATTTGGACCCCCATTAGCTCCAAGACTGATTACAATGTTTCCAGTGCTTCAGTCACATGGAAGCATGGAAGTGATGTTTTCAATGAAAATGATAGTTCTGGTGTTGAGCATTAAGCTAATGAAAGCAGCAACCTCTCACTGTCTCTGAGCATAAATCAGAAAATCAATACAAATCTGTTCTGTGGTATTTACTGCTCTGCGCCTGTAATCCATCCAGCCTGACACATCACTTACACATAATCTCATCTAAGGTGCAGAAGAGAGAAGTGCTGTCTCTCCTTTGTGGCTTATACAGTAAAATGCAGGAAAAACATGTGAGAGACACATTCTGTGGAAATGAATGTTGAGTTTTTTGTGCCATGATGTAATAATGAGCTTCACAGCTTAAAGTGGAACCAGGCTCTGTCTGTGCTGTCCGTGCTTTTAGCGATGTTGCTCCCTTTTCTCTTTGTGTAATACTACACCGTTGCTTAGCACATCTTCTTGATTTTTTATATATGTACGCATATGCTCAAACTAAATGATCAATCAGTATGTGCACTGTTGGCTCTTTAGAGGGCTGCATGCAAGGCTCTCTGCTTTGGTTGCACACCCATAATCCTTCACTCTGCCTAACCCAAGTCAGATCCCAATGGACACAATTATGGTGCCATGAAGTCCACTGTAGGTGGGACAAACCAAAGAGCATGATCATAAGCCTTCTCCAAATTTACACATTTAGAGTAATTGGGTAGACTGCCTCATTTTTATGGCTGTCAAACATAAAGAGATAATAGTAAACCTTAACACGGTTATTTTAAGTGTAGGAAATGCACATTTGTTTTTTCCTGTTTACACCAACAATCCTCTCAAAGATGTAAATGGACTGATTCTCATATCAGTACTCAGAGCACTCTTCCCACGCAGAGCTGCGTTGAATCTAACGTTCAAACACTAACACAGGACCTCCCCTATCCCGAGCTACAGCCACCTCGTGTGAAATCCTTTGACCCTTTTAGACAGTTTGGACATAAGGGATGAGCAATCACTATATGATCAGATAACCATGAGAAACACAAAGAGATTCTGTCAGTATAAAGTTATCAAAGACAATATTTTATGCTCGTGACTAAATAACAGTACAGTATTCTCAGGTTTAATCTGCATAATGGATGAGGGTTGAAGTTCTGCTAGTAATTGTGACGGGTTCCAGTTATAGACTCCAGGAAATTAGTCTAATATCCATGAAGTCAGGAATACATGGACATGTGGGTGTGACTGTGCACTTGCATCAGAAATTCAAAGGTCGTCCGCCTGACTGGAAACGAAGCAGCTTTCTACAGTTTTTCTTTGACATTTGTGTAAACCACCTCTCCATCCACATCGTGATCTTTTTGATCTTTTTATAACCAGTCGCTCAGCCCCACGACGCTCTACACTAATTCAGCCTTCAGTGCTTCTGCAGCTTTTTGCTTCGTGTCCAGTGTCAGACCATTATCGACTCCTAGTAAGTGACTGCTTTGTAATGGAGGCATTCAGTGAGTTTCAATGGCATTACATAAGCAGCTATTAAATTAGTGGGAAATACTATCTCCTGGATGTGGTTTGTGGTGTGTATCTGGATGTGGAGACTGATCCACAAGCTTGAAAGTAGCCTCTCATACAAAATGACTTCTGCTCTCTTCGCTTTGGTGAGCCTTTGACATAATGGACATCACAAACCTTGCATTGTTAAATATTTATTAGGGAATTAGTCAGTGCTGTCCTGCACTGGCTCTGTAAGTGAAGTCATATTATGAAGTTGAAATGATTCAGTTTGCATTCGATGTTTTCGTGGTTAGGGTACGGTGCCAGCTATGAGAGTGTGTAATAAACAGCCATCAGCATGTTAAAGCTTTACAGTCAATGATGCAAATAGAAATAAATCAGCTGTTGTATTTTGTTGTATTTCCATTCTTTTCATTTTCTTTGTTGTAAAGCACTTTGTGATTTTTATCTGCGAAAAGCGCTATATAAAAAAATTTTACTTACTGACTGACTGCAACTGTTTGAAAGGAAAATAGGCCCCTTTCTAACAGTTTTAAACTGGTTTACTTGCACTGGTTTCCAGTAAATAGGTGTGTTAGTAATAACAGGCTTTACTCATCTGGTTTCCCTGTTTGTATGTCTTGGTCTCAATGTTAGCTACTTCTGGTTTTATTTAATGATGATAATGTACACTTTATTGATCCCCGTGGGGAAATTCCTCTCTGCATTTAACCCATTCACTCAGTGAAGCAGTGGGCAGCCTTTGGGTGCCCGGGGAGCGGTGTGTAGGGACGTTACCTTGCTCAGGGGTACCTCAGCTAGTTTATATTGTTTCTTCTCTCTGGGTACTCTGGCTTCTTTCCACAGTCCAAAGACATGGAGTCCATGGTGTTAGGTTAATTAGTGATTCTAAATTGTCCATGGGCGTGATGTGACTGCGAACGGTTGCCTGTCTCTCTTTGTTACCCTATCACTCAGAAAAATTATGGTTCTTAAATGGTTCTTCAGATGTCTTCATGGTTCTTTAAAGAACCATCATACGTCAAAGAACCTTTTTATTTTGTGGATGGTTCTTCAGCTATTACAAATGGTTCTTTAAAGAACAAAAGGTTCTTCATCCTTAGCTATCTAAGTTTGATGGTGTAAATGGCATAAATATTTAGGTAGGGGTGGGGGGGGGGGGGGGGGGCACACACACACACACCCCTAACCCCGCAAACCCATTATGAATATGGTGAGTTAACAAACAGTAGACACAATACACACATTCAAATACTGTACTTTAGTTTTAAATTTTAATAAGGTATTACTATTTTCTACTCCAAGGCATTACTTTTGAGATTATTATATATTTTTGAAAATATAGCATAATATCCTTGAATCGCTACCTTATCGTGGTGGAGGGGTTTGTGTGTCCCAGGGATCCCAGGGGCTATGTTGTCTGGGGGCTTTTGCCCCCTGGTAGGGTCTCCCATGGCAAATTGGTCCTGGGTGAGGGACCAGACAAAGAGCGACCATATGTTCTGGACACTTGGGTAAAGAGAGGGGCTGAGCTGTCAACTGATCACCACCTGGTGGTGAGTTGGATCAGGTGGCGGGGGAGGACGCTGGACAGACCTGGTGCACCTAAACGCGTAGTGAGGGTGTGCTGGGAACGTCTAGCAGAGGGGCCCCAGTCTGCGAGATCTTCAATGCACACCTCCAGCAGAGCTTCAATAGCATTCCGAGGGAGACTGGGGACATTGAGTCCGAATGGACCATGTTCAGCGTCTCCATTGCCGAAGCTGCTGCATTGAGCTGCGGCCGCAAGGTGGTTGGTGCCTGCCGTGGTGGTAATCCCCGAACCAAATGGTGGACACCAGAGGTGAAGGGAGCCACCAGGCTGAAGTAGGAGTCCTATCGCGCTTGGTTAGCCCGTGGGACTCCGGAGGCAGCCGACAGGTATTGACAGGCCAAGCGGAATGCGGCTCGGGCAGTGGCTGAAGCAAAAACTCGGGTGTGGGAGGAGTTCGGAGAGGCCATGGAAAAAGACTTTTGGACTGCCTCGAAGAGATTCTGGCAAACCGTCAGGCGTCTCAGGAGAGGAAAGCGGTGCTCTACCTGCACTGTGTATAGTGCTGGCGGAGCTCTGCTGACGTCGACTGAGAAAATTGTCAGGCGGTAGAAGGAATACTTCGAGGACCTCCTTAATCCCACTGACACGTCTTCAGAGGAGGAAGCAGAGTCTGGGGATGAGGGGAATGACCCGCCAATTTCCGGGTGCGAGGTCACTGAGGCAGTTAAACAACTCCTTGGTGGCAGAGCCCCTGGTGTTGATGAGGTCCGCCCCGAGTTCCTGAAGGCTCTGGACGTTGTAGGGCTGTCCTGGTTGACACACCTCTGCAATGTTGTGTGGAGATCATGGGCAGTACCCGTGGACTGGCAGACCGGGGTGGTGGTCCCCATCTTTAAGAAGGGGGACCGGAGGGTGTGTCCCAACTACAGGGGGATCACACTCCTCAGCCTCCCTGGGAAAGTCTATGCCAGGGTGCTGGAAAGGAGAGTTCGTCCGCTAGTCGAACCTCGGATACAGGAGGAACAATGCGGTTTTCGTCCTGGTCGCGGAACACTGGACCAGCTCTTTATCCTCTCGAGGATACTTGAGGGTGCATGGGAGTTTGCCCAACCAGTCTACATGTGTTTTGGGGACTTAGAGAAGGCATTCGACCGTGTCCCTCAGGGTGTCTTGTGGGAGGTGTTGCGGGAGTATGGGGTGTCTGGCCCATTGCTACGGGCCATTCGATCCCTATACAACCGTTGCAAGAGCTTGGTTCGCATTGCCGGCAATAAGTCGGACTCGTTCCCGGTGGGTGATGGGCTCCACCAGGGCTGCCCTTTGTCTCCGGTTCTGTTCATAATTTTTATGGAGAGGATTTCTAGGCGCAGCCAAGTGGCGGAGGGCTTTCACTTTGGTGGCCTCAGAATCTCATCTCTGACTTTTGCGGATGATGTGGTTCTGTTGGCTTCATCGGGTGAGGGACTCCAGCTCGCACTGGAACGGTTCGCAGCCGAGTGTGAAGCAGCGGGAATGAGGATCAGCACCTCCAAATCTGAGGCCATGGTTCTCAGCCGGAAAAGGGTGGAGTGCCCACTCCGGGTCGGGGATGAGTTCCTGCCCCAAGTGGAGGAGTTCAAGTATCTCGGGGTCTTGTTCGCGAGTGATGGGAGAAGGGAGCCGGAGATCGACAGACGGATTGGGGCTGCAGCTGCAGTAATGCGGACGCTGCACCGGTCCATCGTGGTGAAGAGGGAGCTGAGTGTAAAAGCGAAGCTCTCAATTTACCGGTCGATCTACGTCCCTACCCTCACCTATGGCCACGAGCTGTGGGTAGTGACCGAAAGAACGAGATCGCGGATACAAGCGGCAGAAATGAGCTTCCTCCGAAGGGTGGCTGGCCTCTCCCTTAGAGATAGGGTGAGAAGTTCGGCCATCCGGGAGGGGCTCAGAGTAGAGCAGCTGCTGCTCCACATCGAAAGGAGCCAGCTGAGGTGGTTCGGGCATCTGACAAGGATGCCCCCTGGGCGCCTCCTGGGTGAGCTGTTCCAGGCATGTCCCACCCGGGGGAGGCCCCGGGGCAGACCCAGGACACGCTGGAGAGATTATATCTCTCGGCTGGCCTGGGAACGCCTTGGTGTTCCCCCGGATAAGCTGGAGGAGGTGGCTGGGGAGAGGGAGGTCTGGGCCTCTTTGCTTAGGCTGCTGCCCCGGTGACCCGGCCTCGGATAAAGCGGATGAAGATGGATGGATGGATGGATAGCATAATGATAATACTAGTTATTGTAAACTTCACGTACATAACCTAATGTCAGCTAGACCGAAATTAAAATTTAATATACAGTGGGGCAAAAAAGTATTTAGTCAGCCACCGATTGTGCAAGTTCCCCCACTTAAAATGATGACAGAGGTCAGTAATTTGCACCAGAGGTACACTTCAACTGTGAGAGACAGAATGTGAAAAAAAAATCCATGAATTCACATGGTAGGATTTGTAAAGAATTTATTCGTAAATCAGGGTGGAAAATAAGTATTTGGTCAATAACAAAAATACAACTCAATAATTTGTAACATAACCTTTGTTGGCAATAACAGAGGTCAAACGTTTACTATAGGTCTTTACCAGGTTTGCACACACAGTAGCTGGTATTTTGGCCCATTCCTCCATGCAGATCTTCTCGAGAGCAGTGATGTTTTGGGGCTGTTGCCGAGCAACACGGACTTTCAACTCCCGCCACAGATTTTCTATGGGGTTGAGGTCTGGAGACTGGCTAGGCCACTCCAGGACTTTCAAATGCTTCTTACGGAGCCACTCCTTTGTTGCCCGGGCGGTGTGTTTTGGATCATTGTCATGTTGGAAGACCCAGCCTCGTTTCATCTTCAAAGTTCTCACTGATGGAAGGAGGTTTTGGCTCAAAATCTCACGATACATGGCCCCATTCATTCTGTCCTTAACACGGATCAGTCGTCCTGTCCCCTTGGCAGAAAAACAGCCCCATAGCATGATGTTTCCACCCCCATGCTTCACAGTAGGTATGGTGTTCTTGGGATGCAACTCAGTATTCTTCTTCCTCCAAACACGACGAGTTGAGTTTATACCAAAAAGTTCTACTTTGGTTTCATCTGACCACATGACATTCTCCCAATCCTCTGCTGTATCATCCATGTGCTCTCTGGCAAACTTCAGACGGGCCTGGACATGCACTGGCTTCAGCAGCGGAACACGTCTGGCACTGCGGGATTTGATTCCCTGCCGTTGTAGTGTGTTACTGATGGTGACCTTTGTTACTTTGGTCCCAGCTCTCTGCAGGTCATTCACCAGGTCCCCCCGTGTGGTACTGGGATCTTTGCTCAACGTTCTCATGATCATTTTGACCCCACGGGATGAGATCTTGCGTGGAGCCCCAGATCGAGGGAGATTATCAGTGGTCTTGTATGTCTTCCATTTTCTGATGATTGCTCCCACAGTTGATTTTTTCACACCAAGCTGCTTGCCTATTGTAGATTCACTCTTCCCAGTCTGGTGCAGGTCTACAATACTTTTCCTGGTGTCCTTCGAAAGCTCTTTGGTCTTGGCCATGGCGGAGTTTGGAGTCTGACTGTTTGAGGCTGTGGACAGGTGTCTTTTATACAGATGATGAGTTCAAACAGGTGCCATTCATACAGGTAACGAGTGGGGGACAGAAAAGCTTCTTACAGAAGACGTTACAGGTCTGTGAGAGCCAGAGATTTTCCTTGTTTGAGGTGACCAAATACTTATTTTCCACCCTAATTTACGAATAAATTCTTTACAAATCCTACCATGTGGATTCATGGATTTTTTTTTCACATTCTGTCTCTCACAGTTGAAGTGTACCTCTGGTGCAAATTACTGACCTCTGTCATCATTTTAAGTGGGGGAACTTGCACAATCGGTGGCTGACTAAATACTTTTTTGCCCCACTGTATTGTTAAAGTCACTAAAATGGCGCCTGAAGCCTGTTGTGGCGTGAGCTCTGTGTCTGCTCTAGAAACTCTGAAATTCTGTAGATCTGAGCCATACATTAAATACTCACATGAACCTGCACTTTGAATTCTGTATGAGCTGTATAAAATACAGCTATGCATAAGTGTTTTGAATGAATAATTAGATTAGATAACTCTTTATTGTCTAATATAGAAATGAATAGAAATGTGACATGAGAAGGTGTGTCTTTGACTGTACCTGCATAACTTATTTTTGGACTAGTTGGCAAGTTATGCTCTGGTCATTTGATGTTTCCAAGCTAATGTTCTTTTGTAATATAGTTAAATTTTCTTTGTATATTTCATTTATCCACCATCATACATACAAGCTAAGAAGAGGTCGTTATACTAACAAGAGGTATCAACGCTGGGCCAAAGTTCAGCACATGGTTAAAGTTTGTAATCCAGCCAGGGTCTAAATATCACTCAGCAGCCAGAGCTGAAGCAGGTAGCATCAACACATAAATCTACTCTACCCGGCTTAAATCACAAGAGCACCTCTGACCAAAAAGCTGTAGATTTTTCTTGTTTGCACAAATTAATCCAGATTCACATTAATTGTGTTCACAGCTCCAACAAAATGAGGAAGAGGAGGGGGAGAAACACAATTAGGTTGAATTACAATTGTATGGAAGCTGAGGACAAGGAGAAGGAAGCTTAGGATGAGGAGGAAGAGAAGCAGCAGGAGCATCTTTAGGGATCCCTATGATGTCATTGAGGTTTGTTTCATTAATATGGTCCTCTCACAAAGAAAGATGACTTGTTTTAGTCCACCTACTTCCTGTATTAAATAGTGATGTGCAAAATGTTGTGAAAAACCATGGAGCAGGTACGTATAGTGCATCTGCAGGTAAATGAACATCAAATCTCTAAGACAGACTGAAATCTGTATATTTATCACCCTTATGATAAAACCCATGTCAGCCATTGGTTTATGGACTTTGTATTTTGAAGCCTCAACATTTGCTTTATTGCTGTTGCTATGTTGGGACCATATTAGGATGAGGGATCAGAATCTGGAGTCATGCACACTATTGTTTCATTTAGTGTGTATCCATAAGATTCGTACAGCAGATCCAAGTTGTGCCTTGAAAACAGGAAAGTCGTCTGCATAGAGGAGAACTGTAATAGCAGGCTTGTACAAAGTGAGGCTTTGTGCACTCGTTTTACTTCTGTCACCCTGTTTTGATGCAGAATTCATTTGAAATCAGGCAAGAACTGGACTTATTTTTTTATAATGTGTTCTTGTGAATTGATTGTGTATCGCATATGTTTGATTTGACTTTCTGCAAGACAACAGTCGTCCGCTGGCCAAAAAAGTTTTCCAAATACCTCCACGTGATCTAGCCTGGATTTAGAAAAGAATAGCAAAAAACATCTGCACCTCCTGCTTCAGATGCAATTTGTGTTTCTGTGTTCAGAGGCAGCGGCGAGAGGGGAGACCTCGGCTCATCCAGCTGGAGAGCCTGACCAGGAGGAGTCGAACATTAACTCAGCTCTTCCAGGGCACCCTGCAGACTCGGCTGTTGGCATCGGCGAGGGATGACGTGAACGCCAAACTGGAGTCCATCACAGGTCAACTGCAGGTATGCGAGTCAGACCTTCTGAGGAGGGTTTCACTTTTCTCTCTTCTTTATAATTGACTCTTTTCTCTCTCTTTCAGCTCCTTGTCTCAGAGTGGGAGGGATTTGAAGCAGAAAGGGAGGAACTTGTCGTTTGGTTGGCTGATATGGATGTCCGCCTGAGTGAGGTTGACCAGCTGACAGGAAACACCTGTGAAAAACTGAAACAACTGCAGGTGTGGGCTTGTTTTGATATGACATATATTTGATATGATACATACGTCAGAGACATTGTCCTAAACTGGACTAACAAAGGACCATGAGTACAACATGAAACGTACATTACATAACGTAAGGCTGAAGTTCATTGATCATTTTAATCATAAACTTGTTGTTGAAATGTTTTTACTGAACATGCAAACATCTGCTGATGAAAATGTGTTGATTTATTGGTCTGTTATGAAGCTATTGCTATTTCTAATGTGTTTTATCACTTTCTGATGTTTTATTAATTAAACAATATATGCATTAATTGTTGTGTTATCTGTAGATATAGTATTTATATATATTTATTTATAGTATAGCAAATATATTTAATTATTACTGTTTAAAACACTAATATGTGACATGTATTAGTAGTGATGTTGTGCTGAGGGTTAAAATGCCTTTTTGTCTTTTGGTAACTGCAAAATGACAATAAACCATTAATATGTCTATGCTGTGCTCGTATTTATTTTTACCCTACTCAAATTCAATTTATGATACATTTTATTTTGAAAGATTTAAAATGTTTTTTAAAGAACCATTTGAAGGATCTTTTTAAAAATGGTCCCCACTGTCTTCCTGTCAGTTATTTTCAAGCTTTACTCTTCCCCCCATAACTGATGCATCTAATCTCATTAAAAAATCTAAGTCATCAACCTGTCAACTTGACCCTCTCCCTACTGTGTTAGTTAAAGCCTGTCTTCCCTCGTTAGCTCCTCTCATAACCAATATTATTCATTCCTCCCTGAACACTGGACTTGTTCCTGAAGCACTGAAAAAGGCTTCTGTTATCCTAACTCTCAAAAAGCCTGGTGCAGACCCCAATAACTTTGATCATCTTCGCCCAATATCAAATCTCCCCTTCATTTCAAAAATTCTTGAAAAAGTTGTCGCCGCCCAGCTTCATTTACATCTCAATGACCATAATCTCTATGAACGATTTCAATCTGGTTTCTGCCCCAATCACAGCACAGAAACTGCTTTGTTAAGGATTACCAATGACCTTCTGATGGCAGCTGATTCTGGTCTCCTATCCATCCTCATCCTTCTTGATCTTAGTGCGGCGTTTGATACCATTTCTCACAATATTCTCCTGAACCGGTTAGCTTCCATTGGTATTAGTCACACCCCCCTTGCCTGGTTTACCTCATATCTCTCAGACTGCACTCAGTTTATCCAATTTAAATCCCATTCTTCAACTCTCTATCCTGTGTCTGCTGGTGTGCCCCAGGGTTCAGTATTGGGACCTCTTTTATTCATTACTTACATGCTCCCTCTTGGTTATATATTCCGAAAATATAATATAAATTTTCACTGTTATGTCGATGACACCCAGCTCTACATTTCTTCTAAACCCAATTCATCCCTCCCACCTTCCTCCCTCTCGGACTGTCTTATTGAGATTAGACCCTGGTTCTCCTCCAATTTCCTCAAACTCAACAGTAATAAAACTGAAGTTTTACTTGTTGGTTCACCATCTATCTTATCCAAATCCCACAGTTTTTCCATTAACATTGAAAATTCTCCCACCCTTCCCTCCCCTCAGGTTAAGAGTTTGGGTGTCATACTTGATAATACTCTTTCATTCCAGTCTCACATTAATTACATAACCCGTCTGCTTACTTCCACTTACGTAATATTAACCGACTCCGCCCCTTCCTTCCTCCCCATGCTGCTGCCGTCCTTGTCCATAGTCTTATTACGTCCCGTATTGATTACTGCAATTCCCTCCTATTTGGTCTCCCTAAAAAGTCCCTTCATAAACTCCAACTTCTTCAAAATTCTGCAGCTCGGGTCATAACTTGCACTCCGTTAAGTGTTCATATTCCCCCAGTTCTTCAGCAGCTTCACTGGTTGTCCGTAGAAGCCAGGATAAACTTTAAATGTCATGGTCCTGGGCCATGTGGGCCCAGTATTCTTAGTTCCTTGTATTTTTGTATTTCGTTCCTTATTTAGACCATGTTTTCTGAGTTGCCCTGTTGTGTTGTTCCCTAAGTGTTTTCCCTTCATGGCTTTTACCCCCTGTGTGCCCCTCTGTGTATCTGTGAGCCCTCGTCTCTCCTTATGTTTTATTCCATGTTTCCCCTGCCCTTTATGTCTAAGTTCTCCCCGTGCTCTCTCTCTCCCCCCTGTGTGCCCTCTATGTATTTATGAGCCCTCGTCTCCCTTTGTGGTTGTTTCATGTTTCCCCAGCCCGTTATGTCTGTGTTTTCCCCGTGCTCTCTCTCCTCCTGTCTGAACCTCTGTGCCTGTACATGTCATGTTCAGTTCACCCCGCCCTGTCTCGTTATGATTATCAGTATCACCTGTGTTCCCCGTGTGTGCCCACTTTCCTCGTTTACCCTCTGTGTATTTCTGTCTGAGTCTCCCTCTGTTCGGCGTCGCGTTCTCCCTCATGCTGTGTGTGATTCCCCTGTGTTCCTTGGTGAGCTTTATGTTAGTTTTTCCCAGTTTAGTTTTGTATTGTTTCTCGTGGCCAGCAATAAAGCTGTGTTTTTGAGTTCATCCCCGTGTGTGTGAGTTTTGCGATTGGGTCCTCATCCTGCCTGCCACACAGCCGAAACATGACAGAAGAACGCGACCACAACATGGACCCAGCAGTTCACAACCCCTCCGCGGACCTCCAGGACGACACGACCATGTCGGACTCAGCGGACATTTCAGAGGAGGTAGGGGAGGAGCTGAACCGGCTCTGCCGCATTATGGATCGCATCATCGGATGCGCGGATCCAAGTGTGGTTTCCACAGGATTGGCAGCCGTGGACGCCGTTTTGTTGCGGGAGCCACGGTTGCGACAGCTCCCCCACCTCGTCGAGGCGTTTGACTCCCTGGGCCCCCTTAAGGAGGAGCTTCGTGCCCGTGCGCTGGCCCAGAGGGTCCTGAATGCCGCCTCAGCACCCACACCTCCGTCCCGTGAACGGGTGTCATCGCCGCTGTCTCAGGAGCCAGTAGCGGTCAGAGTTGGAACGGTGAGGCTCGCCACAGACACACCTTCCGCCCGCACCCCGCCGGCTTCCGCGTCTTCACCGCGGTCTGGCCGCACGGCGTGGCGCACGGAGACAACGGAAGCCATAGACTTTGGCGAGGAAGAGCGGCAGCAGGTGTTACGGGCTTATCGGGAGGACGAGCTCCGGCGGAAACCCTGGCTCATCCCGGAGGAGGACCTCTCACCTGCTGCACAGCCTACCAGCCGCTCGCCGTCTCCGATCCGCTTAGGCTATTTTTCGCCTGTCTCATTTCTGGCAAGGATGGGGGCGGACGACGGGGAACTCACCACTACATCACCCTCTGTGTTGGCGCCATCAGCGCCCATCGCGCCAGCTTCCTCTGCTCGAAGGAGGCGGCGCGCCCGCCGCCATAAATCGGACAATGCTAAAACTACAAAACATGAAGTGGACGGCGGGTTCATTTTTGATAGAGCTATTTTTGTCGACCCTGAGCCTGCCATTTCTCGGACAGTTTTTTCTGAGCCTGCTCCTTTTCCTGCTCGTGTTTCTCCTCCCAGGCCAGTTCAGTTAGCTCCCTCGCAGCCACCCTCAGTTCAGTTAGCTCCCTCGCAGCCACCCTCAGTTCAGTTAGCTCCCTCGCAGCCACCCTCAGCTCAGTCTCCAGTGTCCCCCTCAGCTCAGTTTCCAGTGTCCCCCTCAGCTCAGTCTCCAGTGTCCCCCTCAGTTCAGTCTCCAGTAGCTCCAGTGCCGCCTGTAGCGCAGGCCCCAGTAGCTCCAGTGCCGCCTGTAGCGCAGGCCCCAGTAGCTCCAGTGCCGCCTGTAGCGCAGGCCCCAGTAGCTCAGCTCCCCGCGTCTCCAGTAGCCCAGTCCCCGATAGCAGTACGGTCCGCTGGTCAGCTTAACATTCAGCCAGGGGTCTCAAATCTCTCTGGCTCTGCATCAGCTCCTGCTGGGAGCTCGGATGAGCTCATCCAGGACTCCGCGGCTCCCACGCCGCCATCTACCTCGTCAGCTGGAGGGTCCGAGGGGCCCGTTCAGCCTCCTGTCTCCGCTGGAGGGTCCGAGGGGCCCGTTCAGCCTCCTGTCTCCGCTGGGGGGTCCGAGGGGCCCGTTCAGCAACCTTCCTCGTCAGCTGGGGGTTCAGGAGAACCGCACCAGCCTCATGCCACGTCAGCTGGAGGATCCGAGGGGCCCGTTCAGCCTCCTGTCTCAGCTGGAGGGCCCGAGGAGCCCGTCCAGCACCATGCCACATCAGCTGGAGGGCCCGAGGAGCCCATCCAGCCACCTTCTGCTACGCCTGGTCCAGCCTCTGCTTCTGCTACGCCTGGTCCAGCTTTGGCTTCTGCTCCTCCCGGTCCAGCTCCAGCCTGTGCTTCGTCTGCTGCAGCTCCGGCCTGTGCTTCGTCAGCTGCAGCCTCAGAGCCTTCATCCTCGCCCGGTCCGGCCTCTGCATCAGCTGCTCCTGCTCCGCCTGGTCCAGCTCCGGCTTCAGCCTCAGAGTCTTCGTCCTCGTCTGGCCCAGCCTCAGAGTCTTCAGCCTGTGCTTCGTCTGGCCCAGCCTCAGAGTCTTCAGCCTGTGCTTCGTCTGGTCCAGCCTCAGCCTGTGCTTCGTCTGGTCCTGTGCCCACCGGGCCATGGCCAGCACGCCTGACACTGGAGAGCCGCCGCTGCCTTCCGCGCGGCCGGCCTCCTGAACTGCTCCGTCGTCTCCCTCGCCGCCGCCGCTGCCTTCCGCGCGGCCGGCCTCCTGAACTGCTCCGTCGTCTCCCTCGCCGCCGCCGCTGCCTTCCGCGCGGCCGGCCTCCTGAACTGCTCCGTCGTCTCCCTCGCCGCCGCCGCTGCCTTCCGCGCGGCCGGCCTCCTGAACTGCTCCGTCGTCTCCTTCGTCGCCGCCGCCATTGCCTTCCGCACGGCCGGCCTACGGACCAGCTCTGTCACCTGTGCCACCCGCCTGGTCGGCCCCCCGACCGTGTGACCCGTGAACTCTTGTGCCTGTGGGCTCTGGGTCGGCCCCCTGAACTTTATTTGGACTATGGTCATGTGCTCCTGTGTTTTCTGTTGTTTGTTTTGTTTCCCGTTCTGGTCCCTCCGTCCTGGTCCCCCGCCTCCCGCCCTGGGTGGGTTGTTTTCTGTTTTTGTTTTGTTTTTCGGGTTTGGGCTGTTGGGAGCCAGCCCTTTAGGGGAGGGGTGATGTCATGGTCCTGGGCCATGTGGGCCCAGTATTCTTAGTTCCTTGTATTTTTGTATTTCGTTCCCTATTTAGACCATGTTTTCTGAGTTGCCCTGTTGTGTTGTTCCCTAAGTGTTTTCCCTTCATGGCTTTTACCCCCTGTGTGCCCCTCTGTGTATCTGTGAGCCCTCGTCTCTCCTTATGTTTTATTCCATGTTTCCCCTGCCCTTTATGTCTAAGTTCTCCCCGTGCTCTCTCTCTCCCCCCTGTGTGCCCTCTATGTATTTATGAGCCCTCGTCTCCCTTTGTGGTTGTTTCATGTTTCCCCAGCCCGTTATGTCTGTGTTTTCCCCGTGCTCTCTCTCCTCCTGTCTGAACCTCTGTGCCTGTACATGTCATGTTCAGTTCACCCCGCCCTGTCTCGTTATGATTATCAGTATCACCTGTGTTCCCCGTGTGTGCCCACTTTCCTCGTTTACCCTCTGTGTATTTCTGTCTGAGTCTCCCTCTGTTCGGCGTCGCGTTCTCCCTCATGCTGTGTGTGATTCCCCTGTGTTCCTTGGTGAGCTTTATGTTAGTTTTTCCCAGTTTAGTTTTGTATTGTTTCTCGTGGCCAGCAATAAAGCTGTGTTTTTGAGTTCATCCCCGTGTGTGTGAGTTTTGCGATTGGGTCCTCATCCTGCCTGCCACACAGCCGAAACATGACATTAAAATCTTACTTCTTACATACAAGTGTCTCCATAAATCTGCCCCTTCATATTTGTGTGACCTGCTCCATATCACCACTGTTTCCCGCCCTCTTAGATCATCATCTGCTATTCATCTTACTGTTCCATCCTCACATCTCATCACTGTGGGGAGCAGAGCTTTCAGTCGCTCTGCTCCTCGGCTCTGGAACTCTCTTCCTCCTGTACTAAGAAATATTGACTCCCTCTTCACATTTAAGACACAGCTCAAAGCACATCTGTTTGAACTGGTTTATTTGCTTTAATGCTGATTTTATCTGTTGTCATGCTCTGTTTTGTAATTTTAACTTATTTTATGTATTTTATGACTATTGTTCCTTTTATTAATTGTGTTTTTTGTAAGGTGACCTTGGGTTTCTGAAAGGTGCCCTCAAATAAAATGTATTATTATTATAATTATTACTATTTAACTAGATTTGTCTCATTACAATCAAAAACTCATATTCAGTTTGACATATGTTCCCACATGTTTGCTGTTCCTGCTGAAATGAAGGTAAAAACAATAATAACATTTATCTAAGTAATGAAACTGGACACATTTTCTCAGTAATAGGATTAAAACCTTTTACAACATCACAATTTGATTCACACAGAAAATGTCCATCGTGCTCTGAGCAGAGACAGGAAGAGAGAGAGAGAGAGAGAGAGAGAGAGCGAGAGAGAGAGAGAGAGAGAGAGAGAGAGGAAACGAGATTGGTATTTTGCATGAAGAGAGGAGTAATGGCATAGAAAGGCGCTGCTAAATGTGCTGCTCGTACTAATTACTCATTTTTCACGACACATGAAGCCTGAAGTAACGAGTGAAGAGGAGCAGCTGAAATTAAAAGTGACTGAGCTCCTTCACACAGTGATGAGCTGCAGCTCCTGCGTTCTGTCTTGGATCTAAATCTGTCGCTATCTTTCCTATTTTCAGATCATCTGGAGTCAACTTCCAGCTTTTTTTATTTCGATTCTTCACACAGTGGAATTATTTTTCTAACAAAGGCTTGTCAAGCACAAATACTGCCAGGATGTGGTCTTGCATCACAGACTTCTTCACCTATGAAACCACTAAGTCGGTGGTTGTGAAAAGTTGGACTATTGGAATCATCAACCGTGTTGTCCAGCTCCTCATCATCACTTACTTCATTGGGTGAGTGTTTGCTTGGACTTGGACAGTACCGACATTTATCTGGTTGAATAAAACATCATAACACAAACATGTATTTTAAAGGCTTTGCTGTTCAGTGTTCTGGATTAGTTGTTACATTAGGAAGGTTTAATTCTTCACTTTATTACTTTATATTTTATTATCTTTATAAAGCCACAGTTGTGTTGGTTAAATACATCGTTCATGTTTTACATAAAACCTCTTTGTTACTAGGAAAAGTAACCCATTCACTCAGCTGTAAAAGAAAGCTAACGAAGCATGCTTAATCATCCAAGTAAGGAAACCCCAGAAAGTTGATTTGGCTCATTTGAACGTAGCATTTTGAATGGTCATGATCATGAAACTGAGCTCACGAGCCATTGTTAGTCAGTGTACTAGGTTTGGTCTTCATACAGATGTACTGTAAATCTAACAAACCTTCATGTATTACTACAGTTTGTGGCTCTGAGAGTTAGTGTCTCAGTCCGAGTACTTAGGAATTACAACTGATTACTCGCTCTAATTTAAACGTCAGCAACTGGTGAAAAAATTGAAATTGAAACTTGATCCTTTTCGTCATTTGAGGCAAGAAAGATGTGATTTGTATGCATGCATGCTCTGCTTATGCTGGATTCTGTTCATCGTGAGCTTCCTTACACACTCTAAACCTCTTACTGTCGGGTTGGGTGGTTATGTCGTAGACTCAACCTCTGGTATGTTCTTATTTATCAGGCTATTCTTATTTACAAACTAGCACCCATCAAAAAAGTATGGGAAGCTACTGTTTTGGGTGCCAAGAATTGTTCTTCTTTCTCAGAGATTCACAGTAAATTTGGAAAAAGAGCATGCAGCTCCTTCCTCCTGGAATCAGCTGGGGAACCAACTGGTCTCACTCAATGAATTTAAAGTAAATGTAAACAACTTGAATGCAGTTAATTCAGGCTCTTTGACTGTGCTTTACTGTTGTATGGATATGCATGCTCTATTAGTTTATGCAACGCATGATTGTCCTGCTGTCCGTCTTGGCCAGGTAAAAGAGATTTTTAATGTGAAGAGTTTGTCGTTTTCCTGTTTTCATAAAGGTAAAAATAATAATAGCAATACTGTGGAGAACAGTCAGAATTGTTCTTTTGGTCCATAGCTGATGAAAAATGGAAATAGCTTCTTGGTCTGAAAGTACCTTGAACATGAATTATTTGTAGTAGCCAGCAGGGGGCAGAATCCTCTGGTTCTGAAAAGACTTGTACATATTTTCCTGTGACTGTAGAGGTCAACAAACAGGATTGTCCAGTCCCACTGGCTAATGTCTTGCAATTAAGAAGTAATTAGCCTCTGAGCATGTGGTGTCCACACTTACCCTGCCTTTTTTTAATCACAGTCTCCAACACTGAGGTGCTGATGTGAACATTCTGAGCTTAGCTTCCTCACTAATGCTTTTCCAACCAGTTACTGTGAGAAGCCACTTTTTTTATGCCCAATTTCTGTTGGAGTCTCTGTCATGCTGGAAGCTAGCCATGTTTCCTCCTTCAAGCACAGGCCGGGGAGGACTGGTGGCAGCTATCTTTTACTCCAGCTCATGAAATAACCAAAGACCCAGACAGGAAGCAGGAGTTTACATTTGGAAGCTTGACTCTAAGCCTCGAATACACTAATTAAAAAACTCTAAAAATAGTTTTGTTTGTTGCTTTCTGTTGTTTATCCCCTTTAATCAGAGTTTCTATTTGAATTCTCTTTTACCTGATTTAATGCTCATTTCAGATAAAATAATTATAGTGGGTGATTAAATTTTCGTATAGGTACTGAAATCAACAGCCTAAACACTGCATTTAATCTATTATTAGACCCAGTTGGCTTTAATCACACTCTGGGCCTCATTCTGACACAAGGCATAGGAAATGGACATTAGTGAATACTGTTTAATGTCTGATCTTTTCTTAATAAAGTTTACATGTGCAAAAATGGACTACAAGAAAAAAAAAGAGAACCTCAAATCAGAAGTGCTTGACTTCCTTGTACAACTTACAGACACGGGCCTTAAAGCAGATAGCTCTAGAGAGCAAATGGCATCTCACTAATTTAGAAATTCGTTTTTTCTTTCTTTTTAAGGCCATCAGTGAAGATAGGACTTATTTATCACTGAGTGAAGTAAATGAGTACATCTCCAGGTTTCTCGTCAGAGCTGTAACCAGGCTGATGAAAACTCAGAGTGCTGTTCAGCCCAGCATTCCTTTATCCTTAAACAGTAACCACTCCATCAATTTCTTCACAGATAACATTTTAACCATTAAAGAAAGAAATATTGATGACCATCTCACAGACATTATGTCCAAAACTTTCATTACTACTGATATTTATTTAGACTCGTTTTCTTAGATTGTTTGAGTAATTTGATTACTTCCTCCAACATATCTTTTAGACCCCATTCCTACAAGACTGCTCAAAGACATCCCACCATTAACTAATCCCTTTATCTTAAATATGATCAAAATATCTTTACTCCCTAACTTCTCTTAATATCACGTGACCAGCTGTCTTATATATCTCTGACCTTCCTTTTATCAATTGTTGAATGAGTAGTTGTAAAACAACTGTTCATCTGTAGATATATGGTTTTGTTGAAGTCAGTCAGAGCTCATCACAGCACAGAAACAGCACTAGTGAAAATACTGAATAATCGTACGGCCTCTGACAGTGGACTCATGCCTGTGCATGTCCTGGTAGACCATCGCTGATCTCAACATTGTACTGCACAGATTAGAACATGCCGTGGGTATGAAGGCCACTGCAGTGGTTTGAATCATGTCTATGTAACAGACTCCAGTGTGTTTATGTAAATGTCTTCTTCACATACCGAGGTTAATTATGGAGTTCCACAGGGTTCTGTGCTGAGACCAGTTGTCTGGCCATCGTGGCTCAAGAGTTGGGAGTTCGCCTTGTAATCGGAAGGTTCTCGACAGTAGCTTGCCATCACCAGTGTGTGAATGTGTGTGTGAATGGGTGGATGACTGGATGTGTAAAGCGCTTTGGGGTCCTTAGGGACTAGAAAAGTGCTATATAAATACAGGCCATATTTACATTATTTTACATTATTACTGCTATGCAGATGATACTCAGCTTTATCTGTACATGAAGCCATATGAGACACACCGATTAGTTAAACTACAGAAAAAAACACTAATAGATGAAGAAAACTGAACTGAATTGTTTATGCTAGCGATTCCTTCTTAGACTTAGTCTCTCCTACACCGATTGGCACATAGGATAACTAATGACTTCCAACGACTCCGGTCATTTGTGGTTAGCTCAGCTTCCCAGATGATGCCAACAATGTTCAGATCTTTAACGTCTTCACTTCAGTCTACGACATGGTTGCTCAGTAGCCACTGATGCCTGTCCCAAACCCAGAGGTTAGAAGGAATGGGCATGCACCCCGTAAAAAGTTATCTTGCTACAGAATCAGCTCATGATATCTCGATGTTAGGGATTAGTAGACTCCATTTCTAATTTGATATTAGCTGCTGCTGTTGACTGAAGCCAAAACTGAGCATGAGTATCACGTTCTGTTTTTATTTATTTATTTAACATAACACAAAAGGTTTTTAACCTCCTAAGACCCCAACTCTTCCATGACATGTATTTTTAATTTCTCTTTGATATTTGGACATATTTGGGCCCAATGAATGTAAAAACAAAGAATTACCAGATTCTTTTTTAACCTTATTTTTGTTTTTAAGAAAAATAAGAGCCACATATGAGGATATTCGTTTTAAATTTTGATAGAACAGTAGCAGTATAATGTCCTCGTAAGTGGATGTCAGGCCCATGTAGAGCAAAATTGAGTATTTTAGCCTAAAAACCCCAAAATGTGATGTCCACATATGTGGACGCCAGGTCCTAGGAGGTTAAGCGATGAAAAGGCCTGTACAAAGCATTTCAGAGGGTCGCCAGATTTTTTTTAAAGTTGAAAAATTCCAAACTCTCAGGTGACGTCTTGCAGTTCTGTAAGTAGAACATGCAATAAGTCCAAATGGCTTTGGTGGGAACGGACGCCCATAAACCATCCGTTCTAACATGCAGTCAAAACTGTGTAAGGGTTCATTTTAGACCTAAACAAGATGTTTTATTAAACTGACAGTTTTGCTGCACACACCACAGCAAACAAGCACCAAAGGTAAGAATCCAATAAACCTGAATACTTAGTGAACTCTGTCAGAAAACATGGTTTCCATTGGTAGTATGAATCCTGTTCTCCTGGCTGAAGTCTCACATTTAACAACTTCTGTTTCTTAATGTGGATTTTTGATCTTTATACTGCCTCACTAGAGGCTAAATCACACTGAGAATAATGAGAATAATATGAGAGTAATCACACTTGTCTGCTCTGCAAATTCACATAGTGACTTCTCAATAGGTCATTCATTTCATTATTTATTTCCAATCAAAAGACCTCAACTCTTAATTATTCTGAAAAGAAAACTCTGAGCTAATGATCACAGATTAGCAGATCTAACTGAATTCCTTTGTAGTGTCTTACAGCGAGCATTTTCAGTGCACTATCCCTGATTGTAGCTAGTGGCAAGAAGGGTTGTTTTTTTAAGTATAATGATGCTTATGATTACATTTTGGCATGCGTCACTCTCTATGTAATGTTTCAGATGGGTGTTTCTCACTGAGAAGGCCTACCAGATTAGAGACACGGCGATTGAATCCTCTGTGATGACCAAGGTCAAAGGCTTTGGAATCTACAATAACAAGGTTATGGATGTAGCAGACTACGTCACTCCTACACAGGTGTGTGTGTATGGACGAATGTAAGGACTGACTGAGTGAAGATGAGATACTGACAGACTGCATTTGTATCTCCTGCAGGGAGCTTCGGTGTTCTGCATCATCACTAAACTGATTACTACAGAGAACCAAGTCCAAGGATACTGTCCTGACGTAAGTCATCATCACCACGACTAACAGATCATCACTCAGTCCTGGGGCTCATTTACTTTACAGATACACAAAGCCAATGTTGGCTACGTGCTAGTTGTAAACACAATGCTTTCCCTTTTGGAAAAAGCAGTAGTATCTCGCTGTATTTACTCCCCCTTGGTGCGATTTTTCGTAAACACGGAGTGTCATTTCATTTGTATGCCGATGACTGTCAGCTTTACTTACCTTTTAGTCATTTGGATACCTCCCCATGTCAATCACTGCTTGACTGTCTTAGCGATATTAAATTATGGATGGCAAATAATTTTTTGAATTTTAATGGTCGCAAAACGGAAGCAATTTTATATGGCCCGCATCGTTCTACTGATTCTCCAGATGTTGATTTTGGTGATTTGACCTCTCATCTGAAAAGTTCAGTCACTAATCTTGGTGTTAAACTTGATTCTGCGCTTACTTTTGAAGGTCATGTAAGTGGGGTGGTAAAATCAGCTTTTTATCACCTCAGACGCCTGTCGAAGGTTAAGCCTTTCCTTTCCAAACCCAATTTGGAAACTCTTATTCATGCTTTTATCACCTCACGTCTGGACTATTGTAATTCCCTTTTAATAGGGGTCGGGTCGGGCACCTTGTCACGCCTGCAGTTAGTGCAAAACGCGGCAGCGCGATTTTTAACCGGTAGTAGGAAATTCGATCACATCACTCCGGTTCTGGCTTCCTTGCATTGGCTTCCCATTGATTTTAGGGTTCGTTTTAAGGTCCTTTTATTGGTTTTTAAATCTTTAAATGGTCTGGCTCCTGTGTACTTAACTGACTTGCTGAAGCCACATGTTCCTCCTCGCTCGCTCCGTTCAGCTGAGCAGCTGCTGCTGTCGGTCCCTAAGTCGCGGCTGAAATGCAGAGGAGACCGTGCCTTTTCAATTGCGGCTCCGATGCTCTGGAATAACCTTCCCCTCCAAATTAGACAAGCGTCATCAGTGCAGGTCTTTAAGTCCAGATTGAAAACCTATTTTTATTCCCTGGCTTTTAACTCTGTAGGAAACTGACACCTTCTTATTTATTTTATTGTTTGTAATGATTTTATGGTATTTTTAATTTGGTTGGTTGTTGTTTTGATCTGTGTTGTTCAGCACTTTGGTCTGCCTGGTGTGTTCTTAAAGTGCTATACAAATAAACGATGATGATGATGATGATGATGATGTACAAAAAAGGACAGCGCTCCATTACTTTAACCAGCTGCTGTGATGTGATATAAAGATATAAAGGAATTTGCTGCATTTCTAACTGAAGTCACGATAAAATATGACTCCTTTCTTATTGTTGGGGATTTTAATATTCATGTGTGCTGTCCAGATAAGCCCATGGTTAAAGACTTTTTGAATCTTACTGATTCCTTTAATTTAGTTCGATGTGTGTCTGCACCCACGCAACAGTGTGGCCACACTCTCGATCTGGTTTTAGCCTACTCATTGCCTGTTTTTAATCTGAAAGTCTCCGATCCTGTTTTTTCTGATCATATGCCGGTTCTGTTTGACATCTCTTTATCTAGAAATGAATTCAGGGGGCTTGTCCCTGCAAAGACATCTCGTTTGTTAAATTCTTCCACGGCAGCACGGTTCTCCACCTACTATAATCAGTTCTCCATTCCTGAGACACTCCAATACGTAGAGGAACTCAGTTTTTGGTTTCATACCACTTGTCAGACTGTCTTGGATATTGTTGCTCCTCTAAAAATTAAGCATCCTAAGACAAAGCTTGAACCCTGGTTGAACGATGAAACCCGTGCTGCGAGGCGTGAATGTCGTAGGGCTGAGCGGAGATGGAAAAAAGATAACTTACAGGTCTCTTTACAAAGTTTAAGAGAGTGCTGGGCCTTATATCAGCTTACAATAAAAGAAGCAAAGCGGAAACACTTTGCAAATATTATTATGGTGAATTATCAGAAACCACACATATTGTTTAAGTCAATTGAGACTATTTTAAGCCCTCCCTCTGCTCTTAGTTTTGAGCCTTCACTTGAAATGTGTGAAAGGTTTCTGCACTTCTTTATAAACAAGGTAGCCTCGGCTAGGGCGCAGATTATTTTGCCCACATCTGACCCCTCTGATCTTCCAGTTTGCTCAGCTGTCTTTCAACAGTTTGAGTCGGTTACTCTTGCTCAGCTACAGGAGGTGGTAGTTCATTTAAAGCCTGTAGGCTCACCTTATGATCCTATCCCTCCCCTTTTTCTGAAAGAAGTTTTTTCTACCATAGGTCCAACCATTTTAACCATTTTAAATAGCAGCCTTACTTCAGGTGTGGTTCCAAAGAATTTCAAAGATGCAATTGTGCAACCACTTCTTAAGAAACCTGGGCTAGATACAAACGCTGTTGAGAATTTTAGACCAATATCTAAGCTGCCCTTTTTATCTAAAGTCTTGGAAAAAATTGTATATGACCAATTGATCTCATACTTGAATGCACAAAATGTTCAGGAGATTTTTCAATCTGGTTTTAAAGCAATGCATAGCACTGAATCAGCACTTTTAAGAATTTTTAATGATATATTTTTATCATGTGATTCTGGTGAAAGTGTCATTCTTATTTTACTCGATTTAACTGCTGCATTTGACACTGTAGACCATGAAATTTTAATCTCACGTTTGGAGCAGTGTGTCGGTATAACAGGTGTGGCTCTGAAATGGTTCAGGTCTTACTTAACAAACCGAACCTTTTCAGTTCGCTTAGGAAACTGAGTCCTCCCGAGCTCCGTTGTCTCATGGAGTACCACAGGGTTCCATTCTGGGCCCTATCCTGTTGTCACTTTATTTACTTCCATTGGGCTCAATTTTTAGAAAACACAGACTCTCGTTTCACTGTTATGCAGATGACTGCCAGATTTATGTTCCTCTTAAAAAGAAAGATGGGTAGTCTGTAAATCGTTTACAAACATGTCTGGAGGACATCAAGTCGTGGTTGGCGCTAAACTTTCTTTGTTTTAATGGTTCTAAAACTGAAGTAATGGTGTTCAGACCTGCCTCCACTGCTGTTCCGTGTGTTGATTTGCAATCCCTGAAATCATTCTGTAAACCAGAGATTGTTAATCTGGGTTTTAAAATGGATCCTGAGCTTAAGCTTGAAAGCCAGATTGGGTTGGTTGTAAGGTCTAGTTTCTTTCATCTGAGGCAACTGGCCAAAATTAAGCACTTTCTTACAAGACAGCAATTTGAAACAGTAATCCACGCTTTTGTAACCGTTCGGCTGGATTACTGTAATTCTCTTTATTTTGGGGTGAGTCGGTCTTCTGTTTTTCGACTGCAGTTAGTCCAGAATGCTGCTGCACGCCTTTTAACTGGCACTCATAGATACGAGCATATCACCCCAGTTTTATATTCACTTCATTGGCTGCCCGTGCATTTTAGGATCCATTTTAAGATGCTTTTATTTGTTTTTAAATGTTTGTCCAATGCTGCCCCTGTGTACCTCTCTGAGCTTCTTCATCCATACATACCTTCCCGGTCCCTCAGGTCGGCAGACCAGCTCCTCCTGAGTGTGCCCAGGACTAATCGTAAGCTCAGAGGGGATCGGGCGTTTGCTGTGGCAGCACCAAAATTGTGGAATGAGTTGCCTTTACATGTTAGACAGGCACCTTCCTTATCTGTTTTTAAATCACGTCTTAAAACATATTTATTTACCTTGGCTTTTAGCACAGCAGGACTTGTTGATGTCTCTTAATACGTTTCTTATTAATTATATTACTTTTAATTTTAAGATATTTTATATGTAATTTAAACTGTTTCCTCTCTGTTTTATATTTGTAGCACTTTGGTCAACATAGTTGGATGTAAAGTGCGTTATAAATAAAGATGCTATGCTATGCTATGCTATGCTATGTGAGTGGATTTAGAGAGACGTCGGTGTCAATACAACTGCTGCACATGATGAGAAAATTAAAAATTAATTATAAAATGTATGCACGTATTTGAGGGATGTAAAAAACTAAACACTGTACTGTAAAACAGCTGTGATGCAGCTTTAATGTTCTCTTCACATGTCACTGTATTTTATCCAGAGTGAAAAAAGAAAGTTTCTTTGTACAGACGACAGAAACTGCACAAAGCACATCAATAAGCCGGCAAGTTATGGTGAGATACTTTGTCTTTATCATGCAGTAACAATATTTCACGTTAAAATGATCTGTTGATGACTAGATTTATGTGCATTAATATGTTGAAGTGTTTTACTTTGGACCTTGTACCTGTATTTTCTTTTCTACTCAGGAATTGCTACAGGGAGGTGTGTTCCTTTTAATGCCATGATCAAGACGTGTGAGATTAAGGGTTGGTGTCCTGCTGAGATCGACACCATCAAGCCGTAAGATGATGCTCTGCATGTGGTAAAGAGCTTTTTAGTAGTGATGTGTCGGTTGCAAACGACACGAGCCGGATCTTTGAAGTGAACGATGCTCCTTATCGCGAGCCATGGGGTTTTTCTTTCTCTCTCTCTCTCTCGCACTTTTTTCCGCTTCACTCCGCATGCAAGCCGTGTGCTTTGCACTGGGCAGAGGGGGGAGGGGCAGTAGTTACACTCGCAGTAGCACAGGAACAGAGCGGGAGGGAAGGAGAGAGAAAGAGAGCCAGGGACAACAACGTCACATTAGAAAGGTATAGTAATCATCCACAACTATTTTCAGTTGCAGATGATAAAGGATTCAGAAAGTTTATACATACAGGCCCATATGACAGAGAATGTGCATCTTCTTTTTGTTTTCATATTATAATTTATATTTAATTGTGTTGTGGTTTGCAGTGTTTTGTGTTGTTTCACTTTAAATTTGTTTAAAAGGAAAAAGCTGAAAATTTTAATAGTTAAAAGTTGAAATGTGAATAGTTGGTTTTTGTATTATATGATTTATTTATTACATTTTATGTGGATTGAATAAATAAAAGTATATTTACGGTACCCTAGAGACAAAGTACATACAAACTCCAAAACATGTAAAAACTGTACAAAAGACAACAGCGGTGCTCCAGAATGCTGGGCGCAGTGGTGAGCGTTTGTTACCTAGTGGCTACACAAGCCAGGAAGTACCAAGTTTGTACGTGCTTTTTGGAGTTTGTACGTGTTTTGTCTCTAGGGGGCACCGCATATATTTATATATAAACATACATAGATAAAACCACTTTTTCTTTTACATTAGTAATTCCTTTTGTGCAAAATTTTATATTATTGTTAATAATAAATTAATTAAAGCAACAAAACAACCTGAAGAGCCGGTTCGGAGCTGAAAGAACCGGTTCTCTAAAAAGAGCCGAAAATCCCATCACTACCTTTTAGCAGGCTTTCCCATATGGAAAAGATATTTATAAATCTTATAAAGTTTGTATCTGTCTTGTGTGAAACTTGTACGAAAAGCATACAAGAGTGAAAACAGATATAAGATCCCTAGAAAAATTTGATAAATGAAACTTGTATGTTTTGGATACTTCCTGGAACAATATCTGAAAGTAATGAGAAAGTGGCCACATGAGTAAATCATATAAGCCTTATATGATTCACTATATGAAGTAGGCCACATCTGATGCAAGTTTTTACTATTCCTTTTCAATTCAATTCAATTTTATTTATATAGCGCCAAATCACAACAAAAGTCGCCTCAAGGCGCTTCATAGATACAGAGAAAAACCCAACAATCATATGACCCCCTATGAGCAGCACTTTGGCGACAGTGGGAAGAAAAAACTTAACAGGAAGAAACCTCCAGCAGAACCAGGCTCAGGGAGAGGCGGGGCAATCTGCTGTGATTGGTTGGGGTGAGAGAAGGAAGACAGGATAAAAGACATGCTGTGGAAGAGAGACAGAGATTAATAACAGATATGATTCAATGCAGAGAGGTCTGTTAATACATAGTGAGTGAGAAAGGTGACTGGAAAGGAAAAACTCAATGCATCATGGGAATCCCCCGGCAGCCTACGTCTATTGCAGCATAACTAAGGGACAATTCAGGGTCACCTGGTCCAGCCCTAACTATATGCTTTAGCAAAAAGGAAAGTTTGAAGCCTAATCTTGAAAGTAGAGATAGTGTCTGTCTCCTGAATCCAAACTGGAAGCTGGTTCCACAGAAGAGGGGCCTGAAAACTGAAGGCTCTGCCTCCCATTCTACTTTTAAATACTCTAGGAACAACAAGTAGGCCTGCAGAGCGAGAGCGAAGTGCTCTAATAGGGTGATATGGTACTACAAGGTCATTAAGATAAGATGGGCCTGATTATTTAAGACCTTGTATGTGAGGAGCAGGATTTTGAATTCTGGATTTAACAGGAAGCCAATGAAGGGAAGCCAAAACAGGAGAAATCTGCTCTCTCTTTCTAGTCCCTGTCAGGACTCTTGCTGCAGCATTTTGGATTAGCTGAAGGCTTTTCAGGGAGTTTTTAGGACTTTCTGATAATAATGAATTACAGTCGTCCAGCCTGGAAGTAATGAATGCATGAACTAGTTTTTCAGCGTCACTCTGAGACAGGATATTTCTAATTTTAGAGATGTTGCACAAATGGAAGAAAGCAGTCTTACATATTTCTTTAATATGTGCGTTGAAGGACATGTCCTGGTCAAAAATGACTCCAAGGTTCCTCACAGTGTTACTGGAGGCCAAGGTAATGCCATCCAGAGTAAGAATCTGGTTAGATACCATATTTCTAAGCTTTTCAGGGCCGAGTACAATAACCTCAGTTTGATCTGAATTAAGAAGCAGAAAGTTAGCGGCCATCCAGGTCTTTATGTCTTTAAGACATTCCTGCAGTTTAACTCATTGGTGTGTGTTATCTGGCTTCATGGACAGATAGAGCTGGGTGTCATCTGCATAGCAGTGTAAATGTATGCTATGTCTTCTGATGATGCTGCCTAAGGGAAGCATGTATAATGTAAACAGAATTGGTCCTAGCACTGAACCCTGAGGAACTCCATAATTAACCTCAGTGTGTGAAGAGGACTCTCCATTTACATGCACAAACTGGAGTCTATTAGATAGATATGATACAAACCACTGCAGCACAGTACCTGTAATACCTACAGCATGTTCTAATCGCTCTAATAGGATATTATGGTCGACAGTATCGAACGCTGCACTGAGGTCTAGCAGGACAAGCACAGAGATGAGTCCACTGTCAGAGGCCATAAGAAGATCATTTGTAACCTTCACTAAAGCTGTTTCTGTGCTGTGATGAGCTCTGAAACCTGACTGAAACTCTTCAAATAAACCATTCCTCTGCAGATGATCTGTTAGCTGTTTGACAACTACTCTTTCAAGGATGTTTGATATAAAGGAAGGTTGGAGATTGGCCTATAATTAGCTAAGACTGCTGGGTCTAGAGATGCTTTTTGAGTAAAGGTTTAACTACAGCCAGCTTGAAGGCCTGTGGTACATAGCCGATTATTAGAGATAGGTTGATCATATTTAAGATCGAAGCATTAATTAATGGCAGGACTTCTTTGAGCAGTTTTGTAGGAATGGGGTCTAAAAGACACGTTGATGGTTTGGAGGAAGTAATTATTGAAGTTAACTCAGAAAGATCAATTAGAGAAAAAGAGTCTAACTTAACATCAATGGTACTAAGAGTAGCTGTAGATAATATTACATCTGTGGGATGATTATTGGTAATTTTTTCTCTAATGATAAAAATGTTATTTGTGAAGAAGTTCATGAAGTCATTACTAGTTAACGTTAAAGGGATGGTTGGCTCAACAGAGCTCTGACTGTTTGTCAGCCTGGCTACAGTGCTGAAGAGAAACCTGGGGTTGTTCTTATTTTCTTCAATCAGTGATGAATAGTAAGATGTTCTGGCTTTGCGGAGGGCTTTCTTATAAAGCAACAAACTATTTCTCCAGGCTAAATGATGATCCTCTAAATTTGTGACATTTCCTCTCCAGCTTACGAGTCGTCTGCTTTAGGCTACGTGTTTGAGAATTATTCCACAGAGTCAGGTACTTCTGATTAGAGACCTTAGTTTTCACCGGAGCTACAGTATCCAGAGTTGTACGTAGTGAGGAGGTGAAATTATTAACAAGATAATCGACCTCTGTTGGGGTAGCGTTCAGATAGCTGCTCTGCTCTGTGTTGGTACAGGGCATTGAAGATGATAACAGTGGGTGGATTATATTCTTAAACTTAGTTACAGCACTTTCAGAATCAGAATCAGAATCAGAATCAGAATACTTTATTGATCCCTGGGGGAAATTATTTTTTGTTACAGTGCTCCATTTTAAACCAACATTAAGACAAGACAGACAATACGCTAACTAAGAATAGTACAATATATACATACATACATACATACATACATACATAAGTCACTTATAAATAAATATTTGGAAAAGAAACATGTGTAGCTGTAGCAGCAAACAGTGTGTTAAGTGGATGCGTTGTACAGGGAGATGGCCACAGGCAGGAATGATTTCCTGTGTCGTTCAGTGGTGCTTTTCGGTAATCTCAGTCTCTCACTGAACGAGCTCCTGTGACTGACCAACATGTCATGGAGTGGGTGGGAGGTGTTATCCAACATTGTCTTTATCTTGGACAGCATCCGCCTCTCCGACACCACCTTGAGGGAGTCCAGCTCCATCCCCACAACATTGCTGGCCTTACGGATTAGTTTATTAAGTCTGTTGGCATCTGCGACCCTCAGCCTGCTCCCCCAGCATGCAACAGCATAGAGGATCGCACTGGCCACAACAGACTCATAGAAAATCCTCAGCATTTTCTGGCAGATGTTGAAGGACCTCAGTCGCCTCAAAAAATAGAGACGACTCTGGCCCTTCCTGTAAAGTGCTGTGGTGTTTTTAGCCCAGTCCAGTTTATTGTCAATGTGTACTCCAAGGTATTTATAGTCCTCCACAATGTCAACACTGACCCCCTGGATTGAAACAGGGGTCAAGTGTTTCCTGGTCTTCCTGAAGTCCACGATCAGTTCCTTGGTCTTTGCCACGTTGAGCTGCAGATGATTCTGCTCACACCACGTGACAAAGGAGTCGACCACAGCCCGGTACTCTGTTTCATCATCCCTGCTGATGCATCCAACCACCGCAGAGTCATCAGAAAACTTCTGAAGATGGCATGTCTCTGTGCAGTGGCTGAAGTCTGTGGTGTAGAGGGTGAAGAGGAAGGGGGAGAGGACAGTCCCCTGTGGTGCCCCTGTGTTGCTAATCACCTTGTCAGACACACACTGTGGGAGACGTACATATTGTGGTCTTCCTGTCAGGTAATCAACAATCCAGGACACCAGAGAAGCATCCACCTGCATCGCTGCTAACTTATCACCCAGGAGGGTCGGCCTGATGGTGTTGAAAGCACTGGAAAAGTCAAAAAACATGACCCTCACAGTGCTCGCCGGCTGGTCCAGATGGGTGTAGACACGATTGAGCAGGTAGATGATGGCGTCCTCTGTTCCGAGACGAGGCTGATAAGCGAACTGAAGGGGATCCAGATGTGGTCTTACTATGGGTCGCAGCTGGTCCAGGATGAGCCTTTCCAGGGTCTTCATGATGTGGGAGGTCAGTGCCACGGGCCTGTAATCCTGGGGGCCACTGGGACGAGGCGTCTTTGGTACAGGGACGAGGCATGATGTCTTCCACATCACCGGGACCCTCTGCAGACTCAGACTCAGCATAAACAGTTTATGAAAGACTCCACACAGCTGGGGGGCACAGGTCTTGAGGACATGGGGACTCACTCCGTCTGGTCCAGCAGACTTGCCTGAGTGAAGTCTCCTCATTTGCATCTCAACCTGGTATTGAGTGAAGGTGATGGGTGGGGGAGGGGTGTCAGGAATCTCACAGGAGGCAACATGTGAAGAGAGAGGCTGGCACAGTGGTGTGGCTCTGGATTCCAGGCTGACTGCAGGTGAGGTTGTGGGGGTGGGAGCAGACACTGTGGTGTCGAATCTATTGAAAAACAGATTCAACTCGTCGGCTCTATTCTCACCTCCCTCAGCTCCCCTGCTGTTGGTTGGCCTGAATCCAGTGATGGTCTTCATGCCCCTCCACACCTCTCTCATGCTGTTCTGCTGGAGTTTCCACTCCAGCTTCCTCCTGTAATTGTCCTTAGCCTCTCTGATCTTGTCCTTTAGTAACACCTGGACCTTCCTCACCTCCTCTTTGTTGCCCCCTCTGAAAGCCCTCTTCTTGTTGTTGAGGATGGCTTTGATGTCCTTAGTCACCCACGGCTTGTTATTTGGGTAACAATGAACAGTCTGAGCTGGAACAATGGAGTCGGTGCAGAAAGTTATGTAGTCTGTGATACACTCAGTAAGCCCATTGATGTCCTCGGCGTGAGGCTCACAGAGTGTTTCCCAGTCGGTCACCTCGAAACAGCCCTGTAGTTCCGCTATTGCCTCCTCTGACCACCTCCTAACAGTCCTGGTGGTCACAGGTTCCCTCCTCACAATTGGCACATAGCGGGGGGTGAGGTGAATCAGGTTATGATCTGACCTACCAAGTGGGGGGAGGGAGGAGGAGCTGTATGCATCCTTGACGTTAGCATACAGTAAGTCTAAAGTTTTCTCTCCCCTGGTGGGACAGTCCACATATTGTTTGAATGTTGGTAGTGTATTGTCCAGTGATACATGGTTGAAGTCACCCGAGATCACAATAACGGCACTCGGGTGCTGAGTCTGTAGCCGAGCTATGGCAGAGTGGATAGTGTCACATGCAGCTGTGGGGTTAGCAGAGGGGGGAACATAAACAGCCACCAAGATGACGTGAGAGAATTCCCTGGGTAAATAATACGGCCTGAGTCCAACAGCACACAGTTCAGTGTCCGGGCAACAAATCCTTTCTTTGATTGTTATGTTGGCAGGGTTACACCACCGGTTGTTAACTAAAACAGCAAGCCCACCTCCTTTACGCTTACCGCTAGCGATGCTGTCCCTGTCCGCCCGAACAGTGTGGA
Organism: Rhamphochromis sp. 'chilingali'; assembly: GCF_963969265.1. Taxonomy (NCBI): domain Eukaryota; kingdom Metazoa; phylum Chordata; class Actinopteri; order Cichliformes; family Cichlidae; genus Rhamphochromis; species Rhamphochromis sp. 'chilingali'. The sequence goes on from NC_137948.1 coordinate 44,064,337, forward strand.
AGCCTTCCACGGAAGCATTCTCATCGGGAATGACCTGGTGCAGCCATGATTCGGTGAAACACATCAGGCTACACTCTCGGTATTCCCTCTGACTCCGTACCAGTGCTGAGAGCTCGTCGATTTTACTTGCCAACGATCGCACATTTCCCATCACGATAGACGGCAGACACGGTTTAAACCTCCTCCTCGCTTCGAGCCTCCGCTGTCTCACCGTCACCTTTTTTCTTCTCTTCTGTCCTTGACCTCTGCATCCCCGATGTGTTTTCCTCCAAATTTCAGCTGGTACTTCTGCGGGCACTTCTGCGGGCCTGGCCAGCGAGCCGGCCGGCATCAGGGCGATCAGCTGATCTCTGGAGTAAACAGTCCGTGCGTGTAGGAGATGTGCCGCGGTCCCGTTCCATGATAAAAGTAACAGTTCCACGGCCACCAGAAGAACAAAAACTCTCTCAATCCACATGATTGAGTAAGAGATAGAAAACGGAGGAAAATACAAGTCAGAAAAAAAAAAGAATACGTAAGAAAAAAGAGCTAAACTAAGAGAAAAGCAGGAGCGACTGTAACAGGCTGCACGCTGGTTGGCGCATGCGCACTATGATTCAGAAAGACATCTACTGTGATAAAGTCTACTCTCCACCACTGTGTAATCAATTATTGTAAATGTAAATGTTATCAGGAAATGATCAGACAGGAGAGGGTTTTCAGGAAACACTGTTAAATGTTCAGTTTCTATGCCATATGTTAAAACAAGATCTAGAGTGTGATTAAAGTGGTGGGTGGGTTCTTTTACATTTTGACAGAAGCCAATTGAGTCTAATAACAGATTAAATGCCATGTTGAGGCTGTCATTTTAGCATCTACATGGATGTTAAAATCACCCACAATAATTATTTTATCTGAGCTCAGAACTAAATTAGATATAAAGTCTGAGAAATCAGACAGAAACTCTGTGTAAGGCCCAGGTGGACGATAGATGATAACAAGTAAGACTGGTTTCTGAGTTTTACAGCTGGGGTGGACGAGGCTAAGCATCAGGCTTTCAAATGAATTAAAAGTCTGTCTTGGTCTTTCATTAATTAATAGGCTGGTGTGAAAAATTGCTGCCACACCTCCCCCTCGGTCTGTGCTTCGAGATTTCTGATAGTTAGAATGACTCGGGGGTGTTGATTCATTTAAACTAACATAATCATCCTGCTGCAACCAGGTTTCTGTAAGGCAGAGTAAATCGATTTGTTGATCAATTATTAAGTCATGTACTAACAGAGACTTGGAGGAGAGAGACCTAATATTTAATAATCCACATTTCACTGTTTTACTCTTTGGTACAGATGTGGATACTGTATTGTTCTTTCTTTGTAATTGTTTATGTTTAAGTTGTTTGTTGCTGGTTTTTAGTTTGTTTTTTGTCTGTTTGGGAGCTGACACAGTCTCTATGGAGATGGGTTTTTGGGGGGGGTAGCAGGAGGAGAGAAGCTGCAGAGAGGCGTGTAAGACTGCAACTCTGCTTCCTGGTCCCAACTCTGGATAGTCATATTTTGGGGGGTTTAATAAATTTGTCCATATTTCTAGAAATGAGAGCTGCTCCATCCAAAGTGGGATGGATGCCGTCTCTCCTAACAAGACCAGGTTTCCTCCAGAAGGTTTGCCAATTATCTATGAAGCCCACATCGTTTCTGGGACACCACTCAGACAGCCAGCAATTTAAGGAGAACATGCGGCTAAACATGTCACTCCTGGTCTGATTGGGGAGGGGACCAGAGAAAACTACAGAGTCCGACATTGTTTTAGCAAAGTTACACACCGATTCAATATTGATTTTAGTGACCTCCGATTGGCGTAACCGGGTGTCGTTACTGCCGACGTGAATTATGATTTTACTGAATTTATGTTTACCCTTAGCCAGCAGTTTTAAATTTCCTTCAATGTCGCCTGCTCTGGCCCCTGGAAGACAATTGACTATGGTTGCCGGTGTCTCTAGCTTCACATGTCTGAGAACAGAATCACCAATTACCAGAGTTTGACCCCCGGCGGGTGTGTCGCCGAGTGGGGAAAAATGGTTAGACACATGAACGGGTTGGTGGTGTACCTGGGGCTTCTGTTTAGGACTATGCTTCCTCCTCACCGTCATCCAGCCGCCCTCTTTCCCCAGCTGCTTGGGGTCTGCCGGGAAACAGCTAGCGGGGCCTACGCTATCTTCGGCTGCACCAGCTACAGGGGCCTGGCTAGCTACGGGTGAATGAAGGGTTCGAATCAGAGTCTCCAATTCAGTAATCCTGGCCTCCAGAGCTGCAAATATGCTACATTTGTTACAGATATCATTACTGCTAAAGGAGGCCGAGGAGTAACTAAACATCTGACACAATGAGCAGGAAAGTGCAGGAGGGACAGGTGAAGTAGCCATGGTGCTAACGAGTCGGCTACGAGCTAAGCTAAGCTAGCGAAACACCAAAGACACAGTGAGCTGGTAGGCGTACACCCGCTCTGACTGCTATGCTTATAAAAACACTGACAGTGTGAGAGGTCGGATGATCTGATATCCTCGTGTTGGTGTTGTTCCCAGACCATCATGAAAATGTTGTTCCAGGTTCAACATTGCAAGTGACCAATCACATTGTTGTGACGTTATTCCTTTGCGCGCCAAGCCATTCGTGAATTTATGAAATTCCAATGTTGCAAGGACAATATTAATTCTGCTTACTGTTTATTAAAGGGTTACGGTTAGGGTTAGGGTCAGGGTCCGTTGATCGGCGGACAGAGGCGGTTTCACGCAGCTTAAGTACAGTTTTTTGTTTTACGCCGGTTTTTCCCGAAGTCGCAAAGGTATGACGTCACAACATTCTGATTGGTCACTTGCAATGTTGATCCTGGAACAACATTTAGTATGATGATCTGGGAACAACACCAACACGAGGATATCAGATCAACCGTGAGAGGTCACAGTTATCCTGATAGCAAGAACAATTCTGCAACACTATGATCCATGACCAGTGAGACCAATGCTCACTGGTCAGTGTTGAAACTGACCTCCCAGCCCATTGTTCCTTCAGTGCTGCTAGTTTCAGTCATCATGCAAATGTCCCGTTTATAAGGTTGGAAACCTGCAGTCAGCTGAGACTGAAGATGAAACGTTTCTCAAACATCCAGATGAACAGAATCAGAGACAAGTTTTATAAATCACTACCTTTGGTCCACCAGTGTAAACGAGGGGGGAAAATAGACTTTTAAAAAAAATATTTCAGCACCCCTACTGTAGTGTCTGTAACACTATTAAACTGCAGTTTTGTGTATTATATTTTTCTAGCTTTATTTTTATAGAAATGCAGAGTTTTGTTGGCCGATTCTGTTTTCCAACGTTTTTGTTAGTGTGACCAACCAGTTTGTGTTTATACTGGTTTTCTTTCTAATAACTAGAAGGAAATATGCTTATCTTTAGTGTAAGGTATTATTTTCATAGCTAAAGTAATGATTAGAATTACAACTTTGCCAAACTGCAGCAGGTTATAGATTTTTCTGCTTTCATCCGTCTTATTTTACCTCACCCAACAAAAGCAGTTGCAGCAGATTTATGTAGCAACATTTGTATCACATACCTACAAGATGCCTTAAAAGATACCTGTTTCTCTTTTTCATTCGTGTCTTTCATTTTCCTCATAACTGGATCCTTTATCTCAGGGGCGGGGCAATCCACTGTCCTGCAGGTTTTAGATGTCCCCCTGGGACGGCACACCTGAGGCTTGGAGTTCCCCACACCTGCTTTATCTTATTGATTATTTGTGCTAGCCTGTGGCTGGCTTCAAGCTCCAGCTTTAGTTTTAGCCACTTTGCATTTTTTAGCAATTAAAATAACCATGTTCAGCTGCATGAGTATAATATCTGATTAGGTTTGTTCTTATGAACATTATCACAGTGGTTCCCCTGCATTTTACTTTGGTCTGTGCATCTTCACTCACAGTGAAGAGCTTCCACACTAAGGACATATCAGTGCGTGCACGGCTATTTGCATGGGCTGCTGCGTGGGTGCTGTGCATGCATGAAATGGATGAGCTAATAATTGGACAAGCATGATACAAGCGAGCCGGTCACCAGCCGAGAACATCGTCCGGTTCTCGTCCCCGGCAGTCAGTCGGTGCATTTTTTAATTAAATATATGTTAAGTAAATTCTGTCTTTCCTGTGACTCTGTGTGACGTTTTCATGTTTGTCTGTTCTCCCCTATGCAGCACACCAATGATGGAAACAGAAAATTTCACCATCTTCATCAAAAACAGCATCCGCTTCCCAACCTTCAACTACACCAAGTATCACACACCCTTATATGTTGACATTAAGGCTCGTCTGTAACATCTGTTTGTTTGTTTAACAAGGACAAATTATTCTGTTTTCACATTATTGCTCACTTTAATGAAGAAATGTTATATTCAGACTACTGAGTTGTGAAGAGAACGCTTTATCCCCGATAACTGTCACTCTGAATGCACTGGCACTAACACTGGAGTTGACATTTGCAAAGCATTCAATGCAAAACACTGTCAGCTCTGCATTCAAGCCAAGGATGCAAAATGAATATGAATCAGTGTTGATATAACTGCACAGTACCGCCAATTTAAAGGGAAAATTAAGGACTGTGAATAGATGGAGAGATCAGTTTCACTGAGCAGGAAAGGGTTCTGCTGTTTTTGCAGGGATGAAACCCCAACAGGTGACATTAATTAGCTAGCATTAGCATCTGTGTAATTCACTGTTTCACTCATGCTTCAATGTAAAGTGTAATGTTAGCCAAGCACCAGACTGAGCAACGGCAGCCTGCTCTGACAGGATGAGACACACTGGCTAATTCAGTTGAAAGCTGTTATGTCGTTATCACAGAGAAGTGTGTGCTACAGGAGGAGTCTCCATCTTTGTGCATACTTGTCACGTCTCAGATCATCAGACACATTTTATATTAGCCAAAGATAACTTGTGTGAATACAAAATGAGGTTTTTAATGATTGTTTCTTTTATAAATGTAACAAAACCGTTCAAAACTGGCCTGTGTGGAGAAAATCGCCCACTAAACCTAATAACTGGTTTTGCTACGTTGGCAGCAAGGCTTGGAATGAAGAGTTTGTGATAACTGGTCACACTAAAGCATCTCAATCTGGCAGAAGTCGGGAATTTGACTTGGTGTTCAGAGAATGACTTCCTGGTGTGTTTTGGATGTCCTGCTTGCACTGAGTGCACAGCTTGTTGGCTGAATAGTCTGCTTCAGGACTTTTTGGTAGTGACCAGACCATCACACCACCATCACCACTATGTTTGATGTGTATTTTACAAAATGCACATCATACCAAACCTTTAATGGGATGCAAACCTTCCAAAAGAAATACAATCTTTGCACCACCCCTTGAAAATTGCTTTGTAACCCTTTCCACACTGACAGATATCAATGACTTTGATTCTGAGCTGTTTCTTTAGGTACTGGCATGCTGCTGTTTGAGAACTCTTAGGCTACTTCACTTTGTTAGACAGGTAATCAGGTAATTTCTTGAATCAACAGTTCTGGCTTTAATCAGATTTGAGTCGAACAAAGTGAACTCTGCTTTCCAAAAGAAGCGGTTAACCACAGTAGTACATAATCGAACAACATTTATCCTCCGATTAATAAAATCATGACTTAAAAAACACATTTTGTATTCAGTCAAGTTATGTTTGTCTAATATTACATTTTTTGATGATCCGAAACATGCAAGTGTGACAAATATGAAGCAACTTGAAAATAAGAAAGGGGGCAAATACTTTTTCATGTCACTGTATCTGTTCAGAGTTAAGCCACAATTATACTTTTGTAAAAGTCAATCTGAAAATGGCACAATTATAGTTCAGAGACGCTTTGGCATGTGGCCATTATGCACAGCTGTAGCATGTACTTTTTGGTGATCATTTGGTGACATTACTGAAGTCATTTGCAAACCAAAACATGCAGTAATATTTTAGACATTTTCATTTAAGACAAAGGACTTTGTACCAGGCCAACTGAGAGGAAATGTACTTGTCCAAAGGGCAGGTGCCACAAAAGTTAGTGTCGAGCCCAGAAATGATTAAATCTTACTGTTAGAATGATTGTCATATTTAAGGCTGACATATTGATGTGTTTGTTGGCAGAGGGAACTTCCTTCCTAACATCACGAAAAAATATATCAGTGAGTGTAACTTTGACATGGTCAACAACACCTACTGCCCGATCTTCAGAGTGGGAGATGTCGTCCGCTACGCCCAGCAGAACTTCACTAATCTGGCAGAACATGTACAGACCAAGCCTGTGTGTGTGTGTGTGTGTGGGGGGGGTGTCCACTGGTTTTGGTGGGATTTTACCAGGATGGAAACTGACTTACGAGTGCTGGTTAGCTATTGCTTTACTTCAGTTTTATGCAGCCCTAACTATAAGCTTTATAAAGAAAAAACTTAATAAAGCCTAATTTTAGAAGCAGATGAGGGACTCTCTCCTGAACACAAACTGAAAGCTTGTTCCACAGGAGAAGAGCCTCATAGCTAACAGGTCTGCCTCCCATTTAACTTTTAGAAACTCTAGGAACCACAAGTCAGCCTCCAACCTGTTTGGTAGTGAATAGTCTTTAAGAGGCTTCATAGTTTCATAGTGCAAATGCAAACAGAAAGCAGACCTTAAAAGTCGTTGCCCACAGGTGCTGCAGGGAGTCAGCTGAACTAACCCAGTGACTGAAAAGGAAGTCGTTTACATGTGTCAAAGTAGCAAGACTGGACCTGAAGTGATTGTGTCACTTACACAATAAAGCCTGTATGTACTTCTGTCAGGGAGGAGTGATTGGAATAAAGATCGGCTGGATGTGCGATCTGGACAAGTCGGATGACCACTGTAACCCCTCGTACTCATTCACCCGACTGGATGCTATGTCACAGAACAACACTGTCTCACCTGGCTACAATTTCAGGTATTAATGCCAAGAAATATGCAGACTCTGACTGACCATGAAACTCCACATTTACAGAGGAAATATGAGACTACTATAAATATCAGAAAAATCAAAATCTCTGATTTTCTCAGCTGCAATTATAATCAATCAATCAATCAATCAATCAATCTTTATTTATAAAGCACTTTTCATACAAAAAATGTAGCACAAAGTGCTTTACATAGTTAAAAGCAGCCCACCCCACCCTCCAACTCACTCCCCACACTCTCATTAACATAAATGATGTGAATACACACATATCTCCCCCCCCACCCCACCCACCCACCCACACACACACACGCACACACACACACTTAGAGAGTGAAATTGGGCTGGGCACATATGAGCCAGGTGAGGAAACACTATCACAGGGAGCCGTCTGCACCGGGAGCCGGTCACAGACCTCCAGGCTGGGCACACAGCAGGAGGGAGGCGCAGGAGCCCCCCAGCCAGGCTGAGAGGACCCCCAGAGCCCCAGCAGCCACGGTCGATCACAGCCCCGGTGCAGAGAGCCCCCTCCGAGGAAACACTGGAGATATGCCACAATAGGATATATACAGGGTAAAAAGATAAAATAAATAAGAACGGGATACAATATAAATATAAATAGAGTAAGAAGATAAAAAAATGGATAAGAATAAAATCAATAAATATTAGGTAAAGCCTGAATTAATAATAGAATAACAGGATAGAATAAATAAGCATAAAAAATAAATAAACGCTAAGTAAAAGCTAAATTAAAAAGGTGGGTCTTGAGCCTGTTCTTAAAAACATGTACGTTCTCTGCGGCCCTGAGCTCCTCCGGCAGGCTGTTCCACAGACGAGGACCATACCACTGAAAAGCTGCCTCTCCGTGAGTATGTGTCCTGACTTTAGGGACAATCAAAAGGCCAGCACCAGAGGACCTCAGGGTCTGCGAGGGCTCATATGGTAAAAGCAGATCTGAGAGATAAGAAGGCCCAAGACCATTAAGACATTTAAAAACCAATAAAAGAACTTTAAAATCGATCCTGAAACACACGGGGAGCCAGTGCAGCGATTCTAAAACCGGTGTAATGTGGGCCCGCCCTCTGGTCTTCATCAGCACACGAGCTGCAGAGTTTTGCAAAAGTTGTAAAGTTGAAATATTCTTCTTAGGAAGACCAGAGAGCAGGGCATTACAGTAATCAATGCGACTGGTAATAAAAGCATGCATCAGCATCTCCGTGTTGCCCCGAGAGAGAATAGGGCGACTCTGGCTATAATTTTTAGATGATAAAATCCAATTTTAGTTACATGTTTAACATGTGGGATAAAACCAAGCTCAGAGTCAAAAATAACACCCAGGTTTTTCACTTGTAGCGAAGGACATAGTGAAAATGCCTGTAATTTAGACAAGAGTTTCTCTCTCTGAGCCTCAGGACCGACAATTAAAACTTCAGTTTTGTCCTGGTTAAGCTGTAAAAAGTTTTCTGCCATCCAAGATCTTATATCCAAGATACAGTTAAAAAGAGCATCCATTGGTCTGGTGTCATCAGGAGACACGGAGATGTACAGCTGAGTGTCATCAGCGTAACTGTTAAAGTTATAACCACTGTTAGGAAACTGGTAAATAGACTGGTGCTAATATAGGTATTTCCTACTCCAGTTAACCACCCGACACAAATTCATTCAGTGCTGTGCCTAAGCAGCACGTCTAACACTCACACATGCTCATTTATCCTCTGATGAATGCATCAGTATTCCAGTGTCTTTAGAACAGGTACTGTCAATATAAATGCTGACAATTGGAAAAAGACACAATTCATTAGACAGTTTAAAGTTTTTAGACAACAGAAATTACAACCAACAAATGTACGGTCATTTACAAGATGGTAGGTTTGATTAGGAAAGTCAGCGTGCAGACAAGGTGTTTGTGCGGAGGACCCAAATGCAGATGCATGGAGGCGGGGTGCGTTCAGCAAAAAGCAAGCTGTTTATTGGCTGATGATGAAGATACCAAGTACAAACATAAAGTTCACAAAGGGAATTTAAATCTTGGACAATCCTGGGAACAGTGAACAGACAAACTGACAAAGGCCAAGACAAGTGTGGAGAACACATCACAGGTGAACTAGACTGCAGCAGATGAGCCAAGGGAAGCAAAAACTGAAAACAAAGCACCACGACAACAGCTCACTAACATCCAGCAGGAAATGTGAAAACTGAAATCCTGCTGATATTTAGGGCAGATCAAGCCTAACCGGACTGCAACAGCCTGATGAATCTGTTTGTGTTCCATGATGCTATAAAAAATGGATGGATGTGTGCACGTTCACTATAATGCTGCACTTCTCTCTGGATAAGCTGGACACCCGATACTTTAAGAGTGCCTCAGTTTTCTGTTGCATGTCTTGACTCTGGAATAATTAACGGAAGCTGTGAGAACTTTGAGGACTGTTCTAATATCTGTCCTTCAGCCTGCACTGATATCTTGGACTCCACTCAGACTGTCTGCGCTAAGCCATTGTCAGAGCCATGGTTCAGTGAACATAGGTGCACCCTTAGACATGATTGTAGATGTGCTGAAGGTAGATGGAAGAAGGATAGGATGTATGTTTCTATAAAGATACTTAGGGACTGTCTCTCTGTTTACCAAATAGCCACAAGCCTAATCATATCATCAGTACAAGTAATAATGTTGGAGCTTAGTATGTGTGAGGCAGTAGGTGACGAGACACAAGACCTAATAGCTGAAACTTGGTCAGTAAAAAATGCCAAAAAAATCGTCAGTGTTCCTCCTGTGTGCTCAGCTGTCTTGGAGCAGTTTGAGCCTGTTTCCCTGAGTTAAGGATCCGTGGTAGTTCATCGCCTAAGATAATCACACTGCCCATCAGATCGTCTCCCCCCAAACCTCCTTAAACATAATTGGGCTTTATATCCAGAAATTAATTGACACTTTGTGTCCCATCATTTTTTAAACAGCCTCTTCTTAAAAATCACACTGTGGACCCAACTGTTCTGGTTAATTACAGGCCAATCTTGAAGCTCCCCTTTCTTTCAAAAGTTCTAGAGACAGTGATCTGCTTACAGTTGGAGGCTCACCTTGATCTTAATGAGATCTCTGAAAAGTTTCCGTTTGGTTCTAAATCACTACACAGCACTGAGACAGCACTTTTGAATGTTTTAATGACATTTTCTTAACTCTGGGTTGTAGCAGCCCTGCTGCCCTCTTGATGTTGAGCCTTTTATCCTTTCACTGTAAGACAAATGTTAAAAACCTCGGTGTGCTGTGATGCTTCCTTCAAACTGTGTAGGCAGGTGAGCGCAGTAGTCCGATCTAGCTTTTTCCATCTGAGACAGGTAGCCAAGGTAAAGCCAGACCTTCCAGCTAATGTCTTTCAGTGTGTTATTCATCTCTTCATTATGTGAAGATTACTGCCATTCTCTGCACAGGCCTCTCTTTATCATCTCCAGTTGGTCCGAAATGCCGCCGCTTGTCTGCTAACTGGCATTAAAAGGAAGGAGCCTGTGACCCCAGTGTTGGCCTCTCTACACTGGCTTCCTGTTCCTCATAGGATCCAAATTTAACTTTTTGTTTTTAAATCACTGAACAGTCGAGCCTGCTCTTACCTGTCTGAGCTCCAGAAAGAACCACGAGGTCCAGGTCAAAACTAATGCTATCCATTTCACAGTCTTAAATCTGGTGGCAACAGAGCCTTCTCCGTGGCAGGTCCCAGACTCTGGAAGAGTCTGCCTCTACATATTAGATCTACACATGTTTGGGTTAGCACACACTGACCCAAACCTCTCTTTGTTTTAACAGCCTTAGTCATTGTTGTTGTAGTTGGTTTTTGTGTCTAATGGTTTTATTCCTTCTCTTTTATTGCATCATTTTTGTGCATTTTAATTTGTAAAGCATAATGTGCAGCATGAGCAGCACTGTGGTAGGCAGTGAGCAGAGGGCCCAGTAGAGGACGTCAGGCCCTCAGGCCACGATCATGAAATCCATTTCTAATTGTTTGGTCTGAGACATTGACACTGGTGGCCTGCTGGAGGGCATCCTGTAGAGCTTTGGACATGCTCATTTTCTTTGTCCTTGCACAAATGAGGAGATATCAGTCCCCCCGATCGGTTAAAGGCTTCTACAGCCCCGTCCAACTCTCCTAGAGTAACTCCCTGTCTCCTGGACTCTCCTCCATGCTCTTGAGACTGTGCTGGGAGACACAGCAAACCTTCTGGCAATGACACATATTGATGTGCCATCCTAGAGGAGTTGTACTACCCGTGCAACCTCTGTAGGGTCCAAGTATCTCCTCATGCTACCAGTAGCAATGCTCACCCTATCCAAATGCAGAAATACTGATAAAACAGTCAGAAAAGATGAGGAGGGACAAATGTCAGTGGCCTCCACCTGTAAAACTATGCCTGCTGATTATTTCATTAACACCAAAGCTGCTGAAACTGATAAACTCCTTTGGTACTCAACTGACCAGGTAATTACCTCAGAAGTTTAACTGACTGTACTCTGATAAAAACTGTTCTTTTAATTGTATTTTGGAGCAGTATATTTAAGTTACGATAAGGTACGATCGTGGCTCAAGTGTTGGCAGTTCGTCTTGTAATCGGAAGGTTGCCGGTTCGAGCCCTGGCTCGGACAGACTCGGTCGTTGTGTCCTTGGGCAAGACACTTCACCTACCGCCTACTGGTGTTGGCCAGAGGGGCCGATGGCGCGATATGGCAGCCTCGCCTCTGTCAGTGCGCCCCAGGGCAGCTGTGGCTACACCTGTAGCTGCCTCCACCAGTGTGTGAGAGTGAAGTGAAATTTATTTCGGTCAACAACACAGATTATCATTTTACATAAAAGTACTCAATCATACAGCCTGTGGCTTATAATTATCCTATCCTTTACCCCATAGGAATAATCAAATCCTTAGCCAAGAAAATAAATAGCATTGACAAATAAGTTATATAACAGTTTGAAAATAAATCAATGATAAATCAAGAAATGAAATCAACACAAAGTTATTCATCAAACCAAATTTCCATAAGCTTGAATGATACCAATTTGTAAATTCTTCCTGAAAAATGACAAAGAAAAACACATCTTCAGTTCATCATTAAGTCCATTCCATAATTTCACTCCCAAAACTGGCACATCTATACCTAACATTGGTTTCCACTTTAGGTATTTCAAACTTATAAGACCCCCTCAAATCATATTTTCCATCTCTTAGTTTAAACATACTTAGAATACAAAGTGGAACATTCTTTTTCATCACTCGATATATCATTTCTAAAGTTTTACAATACATAATGTCCATGAATTTTAACATAGATGATCCTACAAAAACTGGTTGGTGGACTCCCTATACGCAACTTTATTTATTATTCAGATTGAATGAATAGTGGAATTGTAAAGCGGTTGAAAAGCACTATATAAATGCAATCCATTATTATATGTGGCCAAATAGCATTAAGTAAAAACTAGCTTTAATTGTGGCATATAAAAACAGTGTTTGATCTTTGTCTAATCATATCTACATGTCTACAAGAAATGTGTTTTTTTGTCTTGTTTTATTGATCATTCATGAACCTTCTAGTAAATTGAACAGAATAGATGTCACTATAAGAATGATGTGATGTTTCTTTCTATTTAGATTTGCAAAGTATTTTAAGATGGAAAATGGGACTGACTACCGCACTCTGGTCAAAGCCTATGCTATCAGGTTTGACGTCTTGGTCAATGGAAATGTGAGTGTGTAGTTTCACTGTCAGTTCACTGAATAAAGAAGTTTACATCCAGTTACCTTTATTTCACAAACACATTAATGATACAGGAATATAAATATGTGTGTAATTTTTTAAAATATATTTTTAAATGATACATCTATAGTCTTGATTGTCATGTTTCTGTTGTTGTTTGTGAATAAAAGAAGAAAACACAAAACACCAGGACTTTTTTGTACCGATCTTCTCCAGGAAACTGAACCTGACTCATACTCTTGTTTTGCAGGCAGGAAAGTTCAACATGATCCCTACACTCATTAACATGGTTGCAGCCTTTACATCAGTGGGAGTGGTGAGTTAACGTTTAGATTTAATCAAATCGTTATAAATGTTTAATTCAGGAGTTTTGTTAAGATTAGTCAATTCTAAAACGCAAAAGTTTTCCTCTTATCTTTTTCTACCCTTTAAAAAGGAAAATGGAAAGCCTGACATAAAAAATTTTGGTCTAAGAACTGAAGGTGGCTTTGAAGCAGCTTACACCTCAAATGTAAGCCAAAAATCAGGAAGGGGTCTTTATTATTAAGTGGAAAAAATCCAGAGCTACTTGGCCCTGTGTGAAAAGTTCATTGTCCCCTAAGCCTAACAACTGGTTGGGAATTTGAACAGATGTGCGGACATTCTCCATCATGTTTTGGTAAACAGCAGAAGTCGTGCTTCCATTTACCACAGCAAGTCTTCCAGGTGCTGATGCAGCAAAACAGCCCCAGACCATCACGCTGACACCAACATATGTTACTGTGGTATGATGTTTTCTGAAATGCTGTTACTGTTACTCCAGATGTAATGGGACACACACCTTCAACATTTGTCTCGTCAGTCCACAGAGTGTTTTTCCAAAAGCCTGGGGGACCATCAAGATGTTTTCTGGTAAACAAGCCTTTATGGTTCTTTTGCTCAGCAGTGGGTTTCGTCTTTGAACTCTGCCATCTGGGCAACAATGGCCTGCATGGCGGAGTCATGAACACTGACCTTAACTGAGGCAAGTCAGGCCTGCAGTTCTTTGGATGTTGTTCTGGGCTCTTTTGTGACCTGCTGGATCAGTCGTTGTAGCACCTTTGGGGTATCTTTGGTCAGCAATCAATTTTTCACTCAGAGCCATGTAGGTTTGGGTTTTATTTCCCCGTAATAATAAATACCTTCATTTTGTGTACTTGTGTTATCTTGGTACCTGGACTGGTTCTTACAGAGCACTTTTCCACTATAACTGCTTTTTCTATTTAACATTCACACACATTCATTTTCCAATGGATGCATCAGAGAGGAGCTTGGGGTTAGTATCTTTCCCAAGGACATTTGGCATGCAGACTGGACCAGCCAGGGGAACAAACCACCAGCCTTACAAGTAGTAGGTGACCTGCTCTACCACCTGAGTTACAGCCCCCCCTTAAATTGGTGTGGTGATCCGAAACATTTAAGTGTGACAAACATACAAAAAAATAGGAAATCATGAAGGGGGCAAACATGTATTCGCACCACTGTGTGTGTGGTGTCCCTATCCCATGAAAATAAAAGCCTTTTATTACATATTAAAACCTATCAGAAGTTCCTGGACCACAATCTTTCCAATTTTCTTTATTACTGTAATTCCCTTCAATGACCATTATTGTTTCTTCTTACTTTCTAATTTAGATTTAAAGAATGTTTTGAAAATGCTCATGAAAGTGAGTTCATGAGCATTTTCTGCATCTGAAATTAGAGAAGATCCATTAGTGTCATCGTTGTCAGTCAAAAATATATCAAACATCTGCAACTGCTTGTTTTCAGGATGAAACAACCAACATGTGCAACACCGCTTCATTTTTCCAAATTAAGGGACATTCATATCATTAGTTTATTTGCTGTTGTTTTCTAAACTTACAATAGATTTTCTATGTTTAGACCCGAACTCTTTCATGGCATGCATTTTTAAACTCTCTTTGCTATTTAGGCTGTTTGGGACCTGATTAATGTAAAAACAAAGAATTACCAGATTTTTTTTACCTGGTTTTTCTTTCTGAGAGAAATGAGATCCACATATGAGGATATTTGCTTTAAATTTTGATAGAACAGAGGCAGTATAATGTCCTCGTAATTGGAAATCAGGCCCTTGTAGAGCAACATTTTGTATTTTGGTCTAGATATCCCAAAATGTGATGTCCACATATGTGGATGCCAGGTCCTAGGAAGTTAATATATTTATTTAGGCCACTTATATTTGGAAGCCAGGATTATTAAATAAATACATAATGGGTTACATTTGAGGTGTGATTAAAAAAAGTCCCAAATTGATGAATATTGACAAAAAGGTAAAGCATCCATGATGCTTCACACAAAATTTTGGTTAGGTTGGAAAAGAGGTTGATTTTATTTCTCAGTAGAAGTTCAAGGTTAGTGGGGAAATCAGTGCTCAGTGTTCAGAAACAGACAGCTAGAGAACAATCTGAAAATAGCAGCTGTGCTTGAAGATGTCTGCACATGTCCTAGAAAATGATCTTAAACTGGTGATCATCAAAAATTCAATCAGGTTAGACTTTTGATTTTTATTGGCCTTAAATACCAGAAAAAATGAACTGAAACTAAATGGAAATGAAGCTGTGGACCAAGGGGTGGTGACAAGTGACATTTTGGAGGTTGAAGGGGCTTGCTTGTAATTATTATTATTATAATTATAATTATTATCATTATTATTATTACGTAGGGCACAGTGCTGTGTGACATCATACTGCTCAACTTCCTGAAAGGTGCGGAGCAATACAAGGCCAAGAAATTTGAAGAGGTAAAATACGCAGCTCTTAATCACGTTTTAATGTGCACGTTATCTGATTTTTATTGGTGACCATGTTGCTGACATGTAAGGTTAAAACATTATTACATTAAAACACAAAAAGGCTCAAAGTTCAGCAGAACGCAATTTGGAAAAAGTGCGTTTTAAAAAATGGTTTTAAAAAGGACACCCAGCTTGAACCCCTTTCACTTTTGGCAATTCATTCAAATTCTTGGGGTCTTAGATCATATTTAACTCTTGACTCTCTTTTCTGAACTAATCAGATTTCAGGCCTGCTTAAAGAACAACTGTTGCGGGTTCAGATATTGAGGGTGAACACAAAAACAATAATGGTCCAGAAGAGCTTCGGTCAAACAATGATTTTAATGAACACATGCGTGGGGAGATGAACACTGCACACAGACAGCATCGATCTCCAAATGGTGGAGCATTACTCAAACTCTTATAGCCACTGTTGACCCCCACCTAGTCGTAAAAGCCTAAACATTCACATTTTCCTAACTCCTAGCGAGCCTGACTTATGGCCTTGGCTCCCTATTTTGTCTGCCTTTAACAACGGTGGGAGTGAAGCTCCCGTGGAATGTGCTCTGTCTCCTCTACTATCAGAAAAAGCAAAGTCCTGACTCTCTGAAAACAGTATTTCTTATAACTATAACAGGGAGTGCAGAATTATTAGGCAAGTTGTATTTGTGAGGAATAATGTTATTATTGAACAACAACCATGTTCTCAATGAACCCAAAAAACTCATTAATATCAAAGCTGAATGTTTCTGGAAGTAGTTTTTAGTTTGTTTTTAGTTTTAGCTATTTTAGGGGGATATCTGTGTGTGCAGGTGACTATTACTGTGCATAATTATTAGGCAACTTAACAAAAAACAAATATATACCCATTTCAATCATTTATTTTTACCAGTGACACCAATATAACATCTCCACATTCACAAATATACATTTCTGACATTCAAAAACAAAACAAATCAGCGACCAATATAGCCACCTTTCTTTGCAAGGACACTCAAAAGCCTGCCATCCATGGATTCTGTCAGTGTTTTGATCTGTTCACCATCAACATTGCGTGCAGCAGCAACCACAGCCTCCCAGACACTGTTCAGAGAGGTGTACTGTTTTCCCTCCTTGTAAATCTCACATTTGATGATGGACCACAGGTTCTCAATGGGGTTCAGATCAGGTGAACAAGGAGGCCATGTCATTAGTTTTTCTTCTTTTATACCCTTTCTTGCCAGCCACGCTGTGGAGTATGGGCAGAAATCTGTGCCATCAGAAACTGAATTTGAATAAGTTAAATTTGAATTTGAATTGCTGACGACACAGTGGTGTTGGGTGCCATCTCCAACAACGATGAGGCGGCCTACATGGATGAAGTGAAGAATCTGGCATCGTGGTGCCAGGACAACCACCTCCAGCTGAACGTCAGCAAGACCAAGGAGCTGGTGGTGGACTTCAGAAGGGGTCAGCACAGAGACTACAAGCCCATTATCATCAATGGAGCTCCAGTGGAGAGGGTGCAGTCCTTCAAGTATCTTGGTGTCCACATCTCCTCAGACCTGACATGGGCTGCCCACATTCAGGTCCAGACCAAAAAGGCTAGGCAGCGCCTGTATCACCTACGACAACTGAGGAAGTTCAGGGTCTCTCCAAAGATTTTCTATACAGGCGCTGTGGAGAGCATCCTCACACAGAACATGACATCGTGGTTTGGGAACAGCTGTGTGAAGGACCAAAAAGCTCTCCAGAGAGTGATCCGTACAGCAGAACGCTGCTGCAGGATTGCTCTCCCCCCGCTTCAGGACACCTACACCAGGAGATGCCGGACTAGAGCAGCGCAGATACTGAAGGACCCGTCCCATCCTGGCAACAAACTGTTCCAACTTCTGCAATCTGGTAGAAGGTTCCGCATCTTCCGGGCAAGGACAGAGAGACTCAAGAGGAGCTTCTATCCCCAAGCCATCCGTGCCCTAAACACACACACCCGCCCTCTCACATCATCTATAATTGACTGAGTCAGGACTCTTCCAGACACTCTAAACCAAGGCACAATGTACATTTCAATTCCTTTAATTTTAAATATGTTTATATTGTCTATCCTGTAAAATAGTCAGATATCTATTCATATTAATGTACAGAATTCACCTGCTTGCTGCTACTACTGCACATTCACCCAGTGTGTGTGTGTATATATATATATATATATATATATATATATATATAATGTTCCTCCTCTACACCCCCCCCCCCCCCCCCCAATTTTTGCACATGTCGAGGAGCGTGTCAGGCTACATTTCACTGTGTGTTATACTTGTATAACTATGCATGTGACAAATAATAAAGAACCTTGAACCTTGAATCTGAATTGTAACTTGAATAAATGCTTTTGAAAACTGAATTTGAATTAGTCTAATTTGAAATTGAATTTATGGTTTGAAAATGATCATCACTAAATTGAAATTGAATTTTATATTTTGAAAATGAATTGATTTGCTTTGAAACTGCATTTTATCCTTTAAAAATTCAGCTCTCGAATAATTTCAGTTTCACTTCTCACCATTCAGTTTCAGTTCCAAAATTCAGTTTTTTGGAACTTACATCCGGTTCCGGTTCAAGCGCAGATTAATAGAACTACGTTTTACTAGCGGACCGAAAGTACTGACGGGAATTATAATTTCACCCTCAGATGAGCCAAGCTACGACTGTCAGGGAAGGTGATGTAGGTTCAGAGCATATGAGAGTGGTTAAGTTTGTCTCTTGTCTAGATGAAGGCACAAGAGGGATCAATGGCAAGGCGTAGAGATTCAGTATCTTCAGTCTTCAGTGGACACTCCATTTCTGGCACAAAACACCTGTAAAAGATGGTCGATTTAGGAGGTGACCCGACAACTTCAGCCTGTCAAACATAGTAATGGAGCAGTATGCTTTAAAAAAAGAAAAAATCTAATTAAGCATGCACTCAGTACCCTAAGAATTATTATGGTAGTTAAACACAGTGATAGTTGTATATCACATTATATCACTTCAAACAGAGGTGATCCAGTAATGCTGCACTAATGAATTAGACTAACTATTCACTTTAGCTAAAGTTATGAAGTTAGCTAAAGAGTTGGGATGCTGTGTAAGACATAAATAAAGCTAAAACACAAAGGTTTGGACACCGTTTTGCACGTTTCCCTACTGTAGGGGTCTCTGCAAGCATACAGAGGGGGTACTCTGAGAGGGTCCAAGATGACAACTTTGGAATTCTACTAGAAACAGTCGATCATATTTGTTTGTCAAAGCTGAATTCAGGGCAAACTACGCTAAGTTACCGTTTTTAGCTAACAGCTACAATAAGCATAACAGTTACTGTATGGCTATCATTTGTTAACATGATGCTTGTTCTTATACATGTAATACATTTATTACCAACCTAAGAGTTCATCCGCTGGTCATTCGACATGACGAATGACTTCTGAAGTCTTAATTCAGCTCAAGACGCTGTAGATTCCCGTCAGTAACACTTTCGGTCCGCTAGTAAAACGTAGTTCTATTAATCTGCGCTTGAACCGGATGTAAGTTCCAAAAAACTGAATTGTAGAACTGAAACTGAATGGTGAGAAGTGAAACTGAAATTATTCGAGAGCTGAATTTTTAAAGGATAAAATGCAGTTTCAAAGCAAATCAATTCATTTTCAAAATATAAAATTCAATTTCAATTTAGTGATGATCATTTTCAAACCATAAATTCAATTTCAAATTAGACTAATTCAAATTCAGTTTTCAAAAGCATTTATTCAAGTTACAATTCAGATTCAATCTGAGCAATTCAAATTCAAATTGAACTTATTCAAATTCAGTTTCTGATGGCACAGATTTCTGCCCATAGTGGAGTACTTGGACGCGTGTGATGGAGCATTGTCCTGCATGAAAATCATGTTTTTCTTGAAGGATGCAGACTTCTTCCTGTACCACTGCTTGAAGAAGGTGTCTTCCAGAAACTGGCAGTAGGACTGGGAGTTGAGCTTGACTCCATCCTCAACCCGAAAAGGCCCCACAAGCTCATCTTTGATGATACCAGCCCAAACCAGTACTCCACCTCCACCTTGCTGGCGTCTGAGTGGGACTGGAGCTCTCTGCCCTTTACCAATCCAGCCACGGGCCCATCCATCTGGCCCATCAAGACTCACTCTCATTTCATTAGTCCATAAAACCTTAGAAAAATCAGTCTTGAGATATTTCTTGGCCCAGTCTTGACGTTTCAGCTTGTGTGTCTTGTTCAGTGGTGGTCGTCTTTCAGCCTTTCTTACCTTGGCCATGTCTCTGAGTATTGCACACCTTGTGCTTTTGGGCACTCCAGTGATGTTGCAGCTCTGAAATATGGCCAAACTGGTGGCAAGTGGCATCTTGGCAGCTGCACGCTTGACTTTTCTCAGTTCATGGGCAGTTATTTTGCGCCTTGGTTTTTCCACACGCTTCTTGCGACTCTGTTGGCTATTTTGAATGAAACGCTTGATTGTTCGATGATCATGCTTCAGAAGCTTTGCAATTTTGAGACTGCTGCATCCCTCTGCAAGATATCTCACTATTTTTGACTTTTCTGAGCCTGTCAAGTCCTTCTTTTGACCCATTTTGCCAAAGGAAAGGACGTTGCCTAATAATTATGCACACCTGATATAGGGTGTTGATGTCATTAGACCACACCCCTTCTCATTACAGAGATGCACATCACCTAATATGCTTAATTGGTAGTAGGCTTTCGAGCCTATACAGCTTGGAGTAGGACAACATGCATGAAGAGGATGATGTGGACAAAATACTCATTTGCCTAATAATTCTGCATTCCCTGTATAATGCATCATAAACAATATCATTCATTCACAATAAATCAGCAGTCTAATGTAATACAAATAAGTTTAACACATGTAATAGTTATCACCTTCTTCTAATTCAGGAGAATGCAAACTAAAACTACATAATAGCTTCACAATCCTTAATCAGGGGCATAACATGGCGTAAGATAATATTATAATCTCACACAACCTTACTGTAAATGCAACAAAAATGAGTGAGTGTGCATCTGTGCAGCTATGCTTGGAAAAACCCAGAAACTATTCTGTTGGTTATTCAAGCTCTATCTTTACTGATATTTACTGAGGTGTGAAAACTTCAAAAGGAAACCACTTTGAAAAGTTCACTTCATTTGCCATCATTTGACTTTTCAGACAAATTTTCAGTTTAGTTTTGTCACAGTTTGCCGGGGCAAGCCGTGTGAATAATAATGGATCCAAACTGCAGGCTGCTGAAGTGGAGGGTGAGTTTATTTGCAACCAAAAGGTACAACAGACAGGGTGGCGAGGAACAGAACGGTGAAAACTCTAAACTGGGAAAACTAAATAAAACACTAACCGGAATACGAACGTGACTTGCAGGGAGAATGACCAGAGAATCAACACAGAAGGGTGGAAGGGAAATAACACAGACGAACCAGCAATTACTATGACAGAAGACACAACTTAAATACACTCAGAGAACACAGGGAGATTACATACAGGTGGGAACACAGCTGGGAGTGATTAACATGACGAGACTAGGGAGGCAAACTGAAAACACTCACATAAGACACAGACCTTCACAATAAAACAGGAACTTACACAAGAAAAGACACAAACTAAGAAACGCGGACTAGATACAGGAACACACGGGAAGAACAGAGTAAACACTAACCAGAGAATTAACAGAACCACAATCACGAAGAGAAAACACAAAACGCTGGGTCAAAAGGACCCAGGATCATGACAAGTTTCTTATTGTGATAGCCCGGTCCTGTGTGCAGCTGTGTTCTCTTTCCCTGCTTATCTCATGTGTGTGTATTTAAGCCCATAGTTTTCCTTTTTATATTTTGTGTCTAAGCGTTTTGCTGTGCGGCCCCTGTTTAGGACTACCTTTAAAACCTGGTTTCTTCAGCCAGCTGGACTTGCTGCCTCACCTAAATAAAGGTGTATTTTTGTCTATTATTTACCACGACACTAGTGATGTGTTGGTCCCAAACGAACAAACTCTTAGAGCCGGCTCTTTGAAGTGAACGATGCGAGCCGGCTCCTAATTGGGAGCCGTGATTTTTTTTTTCTTTCTCCCATCCTCTCTCTCGCACTTTTTTCGGCTTCACTCCGCATGCGAGCCTTGTGCTTTACGCTGGGAAGAGGGGAGAGGGGCGGTAGTTACACTCGCAGTCAAAGCGTTCTCACTCCCGAGGCGTAACATGTCGACGTTTTGTCACGTCCCGCGGCGTTCCTGAGGAACGCGAAAGGAGACCTTCGGCGTTCTTATGGTACGCGGCGGGTCATGGCTGGAATCCAGTGCAATGACGCTCCCGCGGTAATAACCCAGCCCTAAACCTAACCTTATCCCTAGCCCTGACCATAACCTTATTCCTGACCTTAACCAGGACTTTAATGATGTTAAATAGCGTGTTTCTAAGCTATTTGAAGAAAAAGCAAACATGTGTAGATTCAGTCCAGACGGTTCGCATATTTCCTCTTTTTTCCGAGGTCGTCATTTAGGAACGTGGTGGGTAGCCGAAAACGTAATATGGTGATGATTTGTCACCTAGCGTAAAATGTTACGCTTTGGGAGTGAGAACGGGTTGTCGCAGTAGCACAGAGAGAGAAAGAGAGCCAGGGACAACAACGTCACATTAGAAAGGTATAGTAATCATCCACAACTATTTTCAGTTGCAGATGATAAAGGATTCAGAAAGTTTATTCATGCATTGAAGCCTATGTATGCAATTCCAAGCAGGAAACACCCTAGGCCTATATGACTGAGAATGTGCATCTTCTTTTTGTTTTGTTTTGTTACGCTTTAAATTTGTTTAAAAGGAAAAAGCTGAAAATTTAAATAGTTAAAAGTTGAAATGTAAATAGTTGTTTTATTGTATTTTATAATTTATTTATGACATTTTATGTGGAGTGAATAAATAAAAGTATATTTACAGTGGCCCCTAGAGACAAATCATGTACAAATTCCAAAACACAGCAGAAATGCTCCAGGATCCTAGTGGCTACACAAGCCAGCAAGTACCAACGACCAGATTTGGTGTGTGGTAGTAACAGGTAAATGAACACTTTTTAAAAAACCATTTGAATATATATGAGTGTTTGTGTATAAATACACAAACAATACACATATGCTTTCAGTTGTGTAATTTAAATGATCTAGGTAGCTGTTTTGGAAGTTTAGTTAACGCTAGAAATGTGTTTTTGTCACGGCGGGGTGCGCCGATGTGTGTGGAAACAGGACCCAAAAGCAGATGACGACGAGGAGTAGTAAGGTTTTAACGGAAAAGTGATCCTTTAATGATAACGGCAAGGAAAAACCAGGAAACCAAAGCAAACTGTCAAAACACTAAGAAACAAAACACTAAGAGGTACTAAGACCAAAAACTATAACTATAACTGTGGTGGAAAATAACAGGCTAAGACTAAGACTATAACTGTAACTCTGGTGAGATAAACAGACGACCCGACAATGGCATGCAGAAAACAAAGGGCTTAAATACATACATGAGGTGATCAGGGGAAGTGGAGACACATGGGGGAACAGCTGACTGACATAAACCTAATGACAGGACCAGGAGAGGAAAGCTAAATACAATGAACAAAGAACACATGACACTGTCAGAATAAAACAGGAAACACTAAAACTAGACATGACAATACAAACTTAACAAACCTAATGCGTGATGAATGATACAAGAACCCAAAACATAGAAAACCAGAGGAACAATAAACAATAACTGCCCAAACTAAAGACAGATAGGAAATGACACAAAACTAATCACATAACAAAATGAGACAAATACAAACATGAACTCAGAGTGCTGGGTCAGAGACCCAGCCTGTGACAGAGCCCCCCCCCTCAAGGGCGGATTCCAGACGCCCGAAAACAACCAGAAAACAAACACAAAAACAAAACCACAACAACCCACCCAGGGCGGGCGGAGGGGGACCAGGACGGAGGGCTGGAAACAAAACCACAAAACACAAAGCGAAAACACAGAGCAAACACAACAAGGGCACAAGAGGCCGAGACCCAGCTCCAGGAGGGCGACCATGAACCCGGCAGAACAGGAGTGAATGGCGAAGCAGTTCAGGTGGCTGCCCCGGAGGTTGACAGCAAAACAAAAGAAAGTTCAAAAGTTCAGGCGGCCGACCAGGAGGCCAACGGTCCAGCAGTCCAAAATCCATGAGCTCAGGGGGCCGACCCGGAGGTCGAGAGCACAGCAGGTCAGAGGTCAAAGGTTCAGGGGGCCGACCCGGAGGTCGAGAGCACAGCAGGTCACAGTTCATCAGTTCAGGCGGCTGACCCCGATGGCAACGAAGTCCAGCTGACGGCCCGGAAAGCGGCCGGCGATTCCGAGGGGCAAAACGTGGCTTGGGCAGCGGCAGCACAGCCGCGGGACCAGGCGAGGCCGACACAGAAACAGAGGCCGATGCTGGACCAGGCGAAGCAGAAGCCGAAGCCGGACCAGGCGAGGGCGAAGCAGAAGCCAAGGCCGAAGCTGGACCCAGCGAGGGCGAAGCAGAAGCTAAGGTCGAAGCTGGACCAGGCGAAGCACAGGCCGAAGCTGGACCAGGCGGA
This sequence comes from Rhamphochromis sp. 'chilingali', assembly GCF_963969265.1. Lineage (NCBI taxonomy): Eukaryota > Metazoa > Chordata > Actinopteri > Cichliformes > Cichlidae > Rhamphochromis > Rhamphochromis sp. 'chilingali'. The sequence goes on from NC_137948.1 coordinate 44,088,445, forward strand.
GGCGAAGCAGGAACAGAGGCTGATGCTGGACCTGACGATGGCGAAGCAGAGGCAGAAACTGGACCAGGCGAAGCAGAGGCAGAAGCTGGACCAGGCGAAGCAGAGGGAGAAGCTGGACCAGGCGAAGCAGGAGCAGAGGCAGAAGCTGGACCAGGCGTAGCAGAAGCTGAGGCTGGACCAGGCGAAGCAGAGGCAGAAACTGGACCAGGCGAAGCAGGAGCAGAGGCAGAAGCTGGACCAGGCGAAGCAGAAGCCAAAGCTGGACCAGGCGAAGCAGAAGCCGAAGCCGAAGCTGGACCAGGCGAAGCACAGGCTGAAGCTGGATCAGGCGAAGCAGAAGCACAGGCTGAAGCTGGACCAGGCATAGCAGAAGCTGAGGCTGGACCAGGCGAAGCACAGGCTGAAGCTGGACCAGGCGAAGCAGAAGCACAGGCTGAAGCTGGACCAGGCGAAGCAGAAGCCGAAGCCGAAGCTGGACCAGGCAAAGCACAGGCTGAAGCTGGACCAGGCGAAGCAGAAGCCGAAGCCGAAGCTGGACCAGGCGAAGCAGAAGCCGAAGCCGAAGCTGGACCAGGCGAAGCACAGGCTGGAGCTGGACCAGGCGAAGCAGAAGCACAGGCTGGAGCCGGACCAGGCAAAGAAGAAGCACAGGCTGGAGCCGGACCAGGCGAAGCACAGGCTGGAGCCGGACCAGGCGAAGCACAGGCTGGAGCTGGACCAGGCGAAGCAGAAGCCGGAGCCGGACCAGGCGAAGCAGAGGCAGAGGCTGGACCAGGCGTAGCAGAGGCAGAGGCTGGACCAGGCGTAGCAGAGGCAGAACCAGGTGACAGTGAGGCAGCCACAGGTGGTGGCTGGACGGGCTCCTCGGGCCCCCCAGCTGACGTGGCAGGAGGCTGTGTAAGTTGCAGCAACACACAGTCTATAGTGGGTGAAATGAGTTTGTATGAGTTCTCAGACTGAGGTGTGGCAGAACCAGGCGAGGCGTCGTCCTCAGGCTGAGGCGCAGAAGCAGCAAGCGGTAGCAGGTGGCGGCACGGGAGCCGCAGGTGGTGGCGCTGCAGCCACAGGTGGTGAAACAGAAGGTGGCCAGACGGGCTCCTCGAGCCCGCCAGCTGACGAGGCGTGAAGCTGGACGGGCTCCTCGGGCCCTCCAGCTGACGTGGCATGAGGCTGGTGCGGTTCTCCTGAACCCCCAGCTGACGAAACATGAAGCTGGCTGGGTTCTCCTGAACCTCCAGCAGACGAAACATGAAACTGGCTGGGTTCTCCCGAACCTCCAGCAGACGAAACATGAAACTGGCTGGGTTCTCCCGAACCTCCAGCAGACGAGACATGAAGCTGGCTGGGTTCTCCCGAACCTCCAGCAGACGAAACATGAAGCTGGCTGGGTTCTCCAGAACCTCCAGCAGTCATAATACAATTTGTTTTGTCTCACTCGAACTGAAGATCAGGGGTCTGGATCTATAATGATACAAACTCTTTTTCTCTCTTTCTGTAGGTGTCCGACAACCCATCCGAAGGCAATGGACTGTATCGTTCCCAACTGTCTCTCAGACAAACCATGACAAAGTCCAATGACTCAGGGGCATTTTCTATTGAACCTTACAGCTAAATGGACAGCATACGTGTTTATTTCATGTTTTATTATCCAGCAGTACCAAGGTGAAACCATGTCTTTATGTTGTTAGAGATAATACGTAGAATGCTGAATTATTGCTGCTTTGCACTGATTCAAGTTGGATACAAACAAGGACAAAGACATAAAATGAAAACAAAAGCATGACTATCTTTGCATGACTATCATTTGGCATGCGACAGGAGCTCAGGATTTCTGATGTGGTCTGGCTTTTGAAAAGAAATGAGAACTGACTGAAGTTACCGTTTTAACAATAAAGTTAGAAACAAGATAACTGTGATGAACTGGTTCTTGTTTAGTATTTCTATTGTGATTTCCACTCTCATTCATTTACTAGTGATGTGCGGATCGATCCTGAAATATCGATTCCTCCGATACCAATCATTTATGTTCTTGAATCGATTCTCACATTAAAATATCAAAATTTTAGTAATTTAGGGTAAATTTGTAGTTTATCATTAACAAGAACACAGTGGAAAGAAACTATAACATTCTAATTGCCTACATTCAAAGGAACTACTTCCTCTTCCGCCTTTCATAGTCATGTGCGAAATACGGCTGTATAAATGTCTCGCAGCCCCTGGTGTGCGCACTCACAACAATGGCTGAGCGTAATTGTGTGGACGTATTTTACCTCCACAAACAGCTGAGACGTGGTTTGCATACATGTGGCAAAAAAGTGAGGTGTTGTGGCCATACTTACCAACCTTGAGACCTCAGAATCAGGGAGACATTCAAAAGGGCTGTTTATTACAGTGTTTATTTATCGGATAAAATACGTTAAATGTCACCGTTATTATTGGCCGGCCCGGAAACAGCGGGGGTGTCCAAATTCAGAGGCTGCTTCCACCTGAGGACCCGGCCTTCGCGGTCTAAAGAAAGCCAGGTAGTACCTCACGAGCTCCCTCGGTGGAGTGAAACTCTGCCGTCTGCTTCTTGCTCTCTAAAATATAACCGGGCGCTGACGTAAACTCTCGACTGTCTCACACTTTGTTTATTTAGTTTTATTCAGCTGTGTGAAAACCCGGAGGAACCCTCCCGAGGGATTAATAAAGTTACATGTAATTTAATCTAATCTAATAACTTTAATCTCAGCCAAACCAATTTAATCACGAACAAATAAAACACTGAAAAAGCCAAACAATAACATTTTTAAGTTATCAAAGTGACTTATATATCATGTTTAACCCGAGTAGCGAAAGACCGCGGGGGTTTGAAGACGATGTGTCGGTCGGCTCAGATATTTGAAGTTTACACAGCTACATTCTGAAAATATGTTAAAAATTTTTTTGCGACCCAGAAAGAGAAATAAGAGTAATATTAAAACTAAGTCGCTGCCTCCATTGTTGGAAACTGGAATTGGCTGGGCCGCGCTATGAATTCTGCGATATGGTTTTTCAATTTTGTTGTCCGGGTGGAAAATTGGAGAAATTCAGGAGAATGGTGGCTCTGGGAGATTTTTGGGAGGGGCACTGAAATTCGGGATTCTCCCGGAAAAATCGGGAGGGTTGGCATGTATGGTTGTGGCAACATCACTAACCTTGTCAAACACCTCAGAGTAAATCATATCACAGAATATGACGAGCGTATGTTGAGACGAACTGAAGAGGAGGACAGGGACAGGTGCTGCTAGGGCGAGACAGACGTCTCTCATGGAGTTCTTTAGTGCTGCAGGCAGGCAACGTGTTCAAATATGCACAACTTCAGGTTTTTATTTCTATATGATGAACTCTGCATTATTAAGTGATAAGAACAAGTAATCTGATGTCCTGTAATCATTATGACGCTATAATTTGAGATACAATTAATAAAATAAGTTTTTGTACAAAGTATCGGTAAATGGCCTATATAGCGCTTTACTAGTCCCTAAGGACCCCAAAGCGCTTTACATATCCACCCATTCACAAACTGGTGATGGCAGCTACATTGTAGCCACAGCCACCCTGGGGCGCACTGACAGAGGCAAGGCTGCCGGACACTGGCGCCACCGGGCCCTCTGACCACAGTAGGCAACGGGTGAAGTGTCTTGCCCAAGGACACAATGACCGAGACTGTCCAAGCCGGGGCTAGAACCGCCAACCTTCCGATTACAAGGTGAACTTCCAACTCTTGAGCCACAATCGCCCCATCGGTATCGGATCAGTATCGTCGATACCACCCTGAATATTACTTGGTATCGGATCGGAAAGGAAATCAGTGGTATCGCACATCACTATCATTTACGGTGTGTAATATAGACTGATTGTGGTTTGGTTAGATGACAGCAGATACGACCTGATATGGTTTTTCAACCATAGTGATGGAAAGCTTGGTATCCTTTCTTCATCTTCTTGTTCTTCTTTGTGCCACAGTGGGTCACCTGCCTCCATCTTGCCCTATCTCTACCATTCTTTCCTGTAACATCAACCCTCTGTGAATCTTTCCTGCAATCTACCTTCTTAACTCCTGCGTGGCAGCTCCATATTCAACATCCTTTGCAAAATATATCTACCACCACTCCCCTGCAGATGTCCGAACCTTTTCCCTTTAACTTTGTCTCCAAAATGTTCAACCTGAGCTTTCCCTCTGATGTATTCATGTCTAATCCTAACCAACCTCGTCACTCCCAATGAAGACCTTAGCATTTTTAACTCTGTCATCTCTAGTTCTGCCTCCTGTCTTTTTGTTGGTGCATTGTTAATTTCGTTGACTAATAATTTTCATAATAGTTTTTGTCAACCTTTTTTTTCTGACGAAAACACAACTGTGATAACACGATGACAAAAACTATGATGAAACTTATTGACACTTTCATCGAGTAATAAAAATGAGATGTAAATGTTCTGGAGTGATGAGATCCAATTAAAACTAATTAAGATGTGTAGAAAGAGGGGATGAGTTTGGAAGTGATCCAAGCAGAAGTTATCTCCCTATGCAGTAAGGTTAGTTTGGTAGAGATGCTCCCGTGCTCCCTGTTTCTCATGAAAAGGTGACAAAATGTGAATACCTGGAAGTATATAGTATCAAATGTGCACATTCCACATTTGATGAAAAAGCAGATAAGATACTTTATAAACCGTGAGGAGCAACTCTCACTGGTTCAAAACACGACGTACTTTATGCTTTAGTCAACTGAATCAACTTCAGATTCACTGTAGCTCTACTATATTTTATTCAGTCAACTAAAAATAGACTCAAAGAATTTAGATGCCTTAATTAATTGAGTAAAACTACATCAAAGTTTTCTGTCAAAATGAATGCTGCTGACTGTTAGGGTGCCTGGGTCATCAACGCAGTTTTGAGTTTTCATTATTATTGAACTTTGATTTTGATATTATTTATCATTTCTAGTCTTTGGTTTCTTTATTAGAGCTCTGTCTTCTGGTTTCTGTCTGTGTTCCATAGTTACTCTCTCTCCCCTGGCTGCTGTGTCCCCTTGTCAGGTCTGCGTCTTTGTGTTATGTTTCCTGTTTTACTTTGAAGTCCGTGTCTCATATTTTGCCTCATTGCGGTTTATTTCAATCAATCAATCAATCAAAATTTATTTATATAGCACATTTTTAAAGACCGAAGTACACCAAAGTGCTTTCCAGTAAAATCATGATACAGATAAAAATCAAAATATAAAATATAAATTACAGATATAAATAAAATATAAAATAATTACATAATCTAAATGCAAAGCTAGATGTAAATTACACTAATTCACCTTGAATGCCAAGTTAAACAAATACGTTTTTAGACGTGATTTAAAAGACTGAATGGAATCTGATGCGCGAATATGAAGAGGAAGAGTATTCCATAACCTGGGTGCAGCAAAGGCAAAGCACGGTCTCCTCTGGTCTTCAGCCGAGACCTAGGTTGCACTAAGAGCAGCTGGCCCGATGATCTTAGCGCTCTCTGAGGGCTATACAGACAGAGGAGATCAGCTAGGTAGTCAGGTGCCATATTGTTAAGAATTTTATAAGTAAACAATAAAATTTTAAAATCAATTCGGTATTTAATAGGAAGCCAGTGTAAATTTGCCAGAACAGGGGTGATAGAATCGTACTTTCTAGTGCCGGTCAAGAGACGTGCTGCGGCATTTTGGACCAGTTGCAAACGCTGAAGAAGAGAAGATTGTAGACCCAAGTAGAGAGAATTACAATAATCCAGTCTTGAAGTGATGAAAGCATGAATGAGTTTCTCCAGATCTTTGTGTGGTATGTAAGGTTTAGCCTTAGAAATTAGGCGTAGTTGGTGAAAGCTGGTTTTTACCACAGTAGAGACCTGTTTATCTAGTTTGAAGGAGCTATCCATGAAAACTCCAAGATTCCTGGCAGTATCAGTGAGGCGGTTAGCAACAGGCCCGAATGTGCCAGTCAGTTGTCCCAGAGGCATATTTCTATCAAAAACAATAATTTCTGTCTTCTTTTCATTTAAAGTAAGAAAGTTACGTGATAACCAGTCTTTGACATCGCTCAGACAATCAAACAGAAGATGTAGTGAAGATGAAACATCCCCAGTCAGGTGGAGGTAGATTTGAATATCATCAGCATAGCAGTGAAAAGAGACATTATGTTTTTCAAAAATGGAGCCCAAGGGCAGCATATACAGAGAAAACAACACAGGACCCAATACCGACTCCTGGGGCACACCACACCGAAAAAGGGCAGAAGAAGAGGAATATTTTCCCATCATGACAGAGAACGACCTCAAACATTTAGTGAACAATTAAGCAAATACAGGTAATCTGCAATAAATTACAGGTAGTAAGAAAATAAACTACTAACTCTTTTACGCTGCGTCCGCACCTACACGGGTGATTTTGAAAACGCAGCTGTTTCGTCCACGTAAACGGCGTTTCAAATCACTGAAAACTGAGATTTTTTAAACTCCTTTTTTGCGTTTACGTGTGGACGAGGAATACAGAGTTCGTCACGCAGCGTCAAAGGTATGTGCCTTTTTTCACGTCACGCTGTGGCCACGTTATTGTTTACATGAGATGAATTGCAGAATGGCAGATATTCAGATCAACAGTATTTTGTCTCTATCTGCAGGTTTACACACAGTTACTGTCCCTCCATTTACAAAGGCAGAGGCGTCACAGTGTGATTGTTTTACACACAGTAAATTTCCCAGTGTTAAATCAGCAGTGTTAAAGTGTATTTACTCTAATAGAGTCATTATAACAACAGCTGGAGCAAAACGCCCCCCAGTGTGGGTGATGATTCCTGGAGTTAAAAGAGACAGTGTCAACGTTACTCTAGAAAGCTCCTCCCACCACAGACTGGTTTTCAAACCAAGAGGATTTTTCACGACGCCATTTTCTTCACATCAGTTGCAGGGTAAGTTGTTCATATTTACTTTTTTTTTTTTTTTTAAATTCATATTTTTATTAAGGTTTCAAAAGCAGGCATTCACAGAATGTACATCATGTAAGCATTCTTCATACTTAGGTTATCTGCCTTAAATACTGAAATAGTATTTTAATTTACATCCAAGTCATAAGGGAAGAATACTTACAACGATAGAAGTAATTGAAACCATCACATAATCCGAAAATCAAAAAACAAAAAACAAAACTAACAAACCTAAGAAAAGAGAAAAAAAAAAAAAAAACAAAAGAAAAAAAAAACAAAAAAAACAAAAAAAAAAAAAACACGGATGTGTTGGTATGGGGTGATCCTATAAATATATATACATACATCATAATTATTGGTTTGTAATAGTAAAATCTGGCCTATGAGGCGTGATATATTTAACCCTGTTTTCCCAATATGATGTAAATTTCTCCAGCTTGTGGTTAACAGAAGCTGTTATCTTTTCCATGTTATAAATTTCCATTGTGATTTCCATCCATGTACTTATGTTTGGGCTCTCTGGGGATAACCATTTTCTGGTGATATTCTTTTTACAGGCCACCAATAAAATATTTATTAAATGTTTATCATATTTAGGCCATTCCTGAGGTATATATCCAAAGAACATAGTCTTACTCTCAAGAGGTATTTCACGTTTAAAGATATCCTGTAAGGCATTATGTATTTCTCTCCAATAATCCCTCAAGATTGAGCAGTCCCAGAAAATATGGTAATGATTTGCACTTTGATTTCCACAGTTCCTCCAACAAGCAGGGGGGTTATCATCATAATGAGACTTCTGAGAAGGTGTTATAAAGTATCTAATTAGGCACTTCCAGCCAAATTCCCTCCACTTTTGTGAGCTGGTACACATCCACTGATACCTCCATATTGCCGTCCATTCTTCCTCTAATATTTTTATCCCTCCTTCCTTCTCCCATTTTGTTCTAATATATGAAGTCGAATGTGGTTTCAAATCCATTAGACCCTTATAGAGACATGATACAATTCTATCAATAGTTTCTGAGTTATAGCTTTTTATAAACAGTTCCATCAAGCGTGTGTTTATCATTGTTACGTTTCTCATCTTCGTGTCGGCATAGTGCCTTAACTGCAGATATCGATAGAAGTCTTCTTTTTCTAATGAAAATGTTTTTCTAAGCATGTCAAAGCTGAACAATTTTCCATCTTTCATTATACTACACAGGGCTGTTATGCCCTTACCTGTCCAGTCCTTGAATCTAGAATCCAGTTCATTAGGTTTGAACTCTGAGTCGTAAGCACACCATTTAAGAACTGTAATATTGGTCTCGAGTTTATATTCCTTTATAATAGTTCTCCATGTTTTAAGGGTCCTTTTCACCCACATGTTATCAGTATTTTTTATATAGGTTTGTAAGTTATTGTCAGCTAGAGTTGCCTGAATAGGTATAGACAGCATTTGTTCCTCAATGGTTTTCCATTGGGCAGTGTATGATTGGTTACACCAGCATATTATTGCTCTCATCTGTGCTGCAAAATAATAATATCTGAGGTCAGGGAGGCCCCATCCTCCCTTTTGCTTAGCCAGCTGTAGTGTTTTAAGGCGAACCCTTGGTCTTTTACCTTGCCATATATATCTAGATAACATTTTATCCCACTCATTAAATTGACTTTGGTTAATCTCTATTGGTAGGGTTTGAAATAGATACAAAAATCTTGGCAATACATTCATTTTAATAGAATCAATTCTTGAATTAAAACTAAAGAAAGGAATTAAATTCCATCTTACTATATCTTCCTTTATTTTTTTGTATAAGGGTAGGTAGTTCTGTTCGAATAGTTTTGTAAGGTCTTTCGGTAAATTTATGCCTAAATATTTAAAACACTCCGTTTGCCATACCCGAGAGTAACTACATTTTATTTCTTCTGGTGGGCTGTAGTTATATGAGAGTAGCTGGGTTTTACCTATATTAATTTTATAGCCTGATAATTGGCCGTATTGTTCAAATGACTGCATCAGCTTGGGTAAAGAATATGTTGGGTGTCCAAGGTAAATCAAAATGTCATCCGCGTAGCAAGCCAGTTTATATTGTGTCCCTTTGATAAAAATTCCCTTAATGTCCTTATTTTGCCTGATGGATTGAGCTAGTGGTTCCAAGTATAGTGCAAAAAGTAACGGTGACCATGCACAGCCCTGTCTAGTGCCCCTTTTTAGGGTAAAACTGTTGGATAGGCATCCATTAATTTTGATCCTGGCTGTAGGATTATCATATAATGCTTGTATCGTTTTAATAATCATATCATGAAAGCCAAATTTATATAGTACCCTGTAGAGGAACTTCCAATTGACAGAGTCAAAGGCTTTTTCAGCGTCTACACTCATCACAATTGCTTTGATTTTGTGTTTTTGTATATGGTCCATAATGTGTAGTGTCTTTCGTATATTGTCCTGTGTTTGGCGTTGATGTATGAAACCTGTTTGATCATTACATATCAGTGTTGGTAGGAACTCTTCTAGCCGTTTGGCCATGATAGATGTGAAAAGTTTATAGTCCACGTTAAGAACAGAGATTGGCCTGAAAGATCCACATTCCATTTTATCTTTGCCTTCTTTTGGTATAACTGAAATAATTGCCTCCTTCCAACTGGGGGGCATTTGTGCCTTTTTCAAAACCCAATTCAATGTAGGCAGTAAGACAGGTATCAGTTCCTTTTTAAATTCTTTATACCACTCTGCCGTGTAACCATCTGGTCCTGGTGATTTACTTAATTTAAGCCTATTAATTGCAGCTTTTAATTCTTCCTCAGTTATATTCATTGTCATTGCTTGATTTTGTTCTTCATCTAGAGTGGGTAAGTCTAGAGAGTTCAGAAAGCTATCCATCTGAGCTTCAGTCCCGCCCGGGGCTTCAGAGTATAGGGTTTTATAAAATCTTTCAAAGGCTTCCTGTATTTCATTTAATTTATTTTTTATCACTTTTGTACTTGGGTCCCTAATTTTATAAATTGTATTTTCCGCTATCTTTTTTTTCAATTTCCACGCCAATATTTTGGTAGATTTAATGCCACTTTCATATTGTCTCTGTTTCAAAAACATTAAATCTTTCTTGATTTCTTGTGTGGCATATTTACTTATTAAACCAACAATTCGACATTTTAAGCACAGGTAGCACGTTAAAATAAGGTTACATTCCTTTTGTCCATGTTTATTATATATTTCATTTTGTACCAGAAGCAAATGTGACACTATCTGTATGCTAATGTAAGGTTGTTAATTAGCTAAAAAAGTTGACTGATATCAGTGTTGGACTGTAAGGCTTGTTATCAAAATTTATTTCAGTGTGTAGTGGTGATTGTGTTGTGTTCTAGCATGTTCGAAATTCCATTAAATGAAACCCTCCATGTGTTGGGATCTACATATTAACATTAGCTAGCTAACTAGCATTTTGGCTAACCTCAGTGCGCGGGCAATTCGCTAGTTATCGTTAAATTTTAAATCACCTAACTCAAGCATTAACTAATTAAAATTGTACACTAAATGTTACATCTTTCTTTTTTTCTTTTTTTGATACCTAGGTACCAGATATAGAGGTCGTTTTTAGTAAGGTTATTGTCTTATTTTAACTCGGCTGTCTTCAGTGATTTTACAGTTACAGGATTACAACCAGCAGGTGTTATAAGCTTGATAAAATATCCAAAATGTCCAGGATTCAGTTTTTAATGCATTTTTTAGTAGTTTGAATTTAAGATGACAGCGTTTGTATTTATTGTGAGTTGATGGTATTGACAAAAGTTACCCTGCTGCTTTCCATTTTGGTTACCAGACTGTTCAGTATGTTAAACTAAAGATGAACAAAATACTGACTCCCTAGTGCTAAGTTAGGTCAGACAAATGGTAAAAAGTAGTAGTTATTATTTTAGTTTTGTATTGAGGATTATATCTTGACACCTTGTTACACTGACATAAAAGTAACATACAGTGTAAGAAATCACATTGCAAGGCTGTTTATGGGACTGTTTTAATATTCACATTTTCTGTTTACTGTAGTTCAATGAAGAGCACTGACTATAAGAAATTACTGTCTACAGGAAGCATGCTGCTTAAAGCAAAACTCGGAGGTGTGCAGAAATTTGTTAGAGTATCTGAGCCAAGCCTTAAGGAGTTTTTGATTGCCGGTAAGAAACCAACATTGTATTAAAAGGGTGTACAAGAGGCTTTAAGTTCTTTTTGTTATTTAGTCTCTTCAAACTGCATTTTATGATTAATTGAAAATGATCTGTGTTTTGGAAGCATCTTAGTTATGAATGTATATTTAGTGGGGGGGAAAACTGCATAATGTGAGTGTCACTCCTTTTAATCTACCACTTATCAAGCATGTTAGTGGCGCTTAATAATTTAGCCTTTGTTTATCTGACTCATTTTTGAAAGAGTATCTTGAAATGATCTTTATTTTAAGCTACAAAACATTAAATGTCATGTCTTTTTGTTTACACAAACTTGTGTGCTTGTTTCCAGCATTTGCAAAGTTTGGTGCGCCAGCCGTAACAGAAGGAGTGAAAGTTTTTGATAGTTCAGGGACTGAGTTGGATGAGGATGTTTTTGAGGATATAGTAACAGATCCCTCAACCGGGGTACTAACCATCAAATATGAAACAGGTTTGTTTGAGTGATTTGTGTTTCATTGGATGTCTTTTTTTTTTTTTAGTGTCATTATTACATTGTTTAATCAAAGAGTGTATAAAATGAGTCTATGGAGGGACCATGTAAACTAATTTGTTTTTCTCCTATTTTTAAGGTCTGGAAACATCTGTTGCAGAAGTGTCTCCTGAGCGGTTCCAGTTATCATCGCCACATTCATCAGATTCACAGGATACGGTCATCCTTTCAGACAGCCCTTTGAGGAAACGTCAGAAGCTGGATGCAGAAGCTAAGCAAGTAAGAGTTAACAGATTTCCACATTCTTCTAATAGTGTCTTTTTTGTTTGTAGTTTAAGTGTTCTGAACTGTAGTGGTTATATCAACATGTAGAATGTTTTTATTGTGTTTTCCAGTTGGTGGAATCCATTCTCACAAGCAAACCTGGTGGAGAACGTATAATAAATGAGTACAATCGGACCAAGTCCCTGGTGGATGAAACCAGAAGAAAAATGGTCAACATACTGGTAGCTGACATGACAGAAAAAAATGGGTAATTTATTTCTGGCCCTGTGATTTTTACTATCATTTTCAAATTATTTTAAATCTCTATTAATTCCAGCGAAGCTGACTAGTTCTTTTCCTTTTGATCTTGCAGTACATCACCACCACGGCAGGTAAAAGAAATGTATGCCAGAGGAATTGTAACCTTTTTCCCTTACCTCAGTGACCCGTACTCAAAAAATGGCTATGTAAGTAGCTAACAGCAATAACTGATACAACTAAAATCAAAATTTTAAATCCTGCCAAAATGTATGTCCTTATCAACTGTTCATGGTCACATAACTTACTGATAAATTAATAAACAAAATGTCTGTATATGTCACTCTCCAAGGAACATTATTATGATGGCGAGAGTGGCACTGGGTACTTGGCCTGGAGGATTAAAACCATACAGAGATGCACTGCTAAAGAGAGGCGATTAACATCTGGAGGTAACACTTATAATTCAGTGGAAACGTATAATACAGTTCCAAATTGTGGTTCTGTATTAATAATGGTTATCAAATGTTATTATTAGTTTTGATAAAGTTGTATTTCATATTGTCTAGCACCAGGAGATGGATCATCGGGTGAAGACCAGTGTGGTGGACCAACTGTCAGACGAGAGTTGCAGTTTGTTACAGAGAACGTGCTGAGTGAGGATGAGTGCAAGGAAGCAATCTCTCTGATGAAACATTCAGCTGATGAAGACACAGTCAAGAAGAAGATGAAGTTGACATTTGTTTATCGACACAACATGGTCCTTGACCCCCTGCTGTCAAGCAACATACTGTCTGTGTTTCCACGTTTCAAAGATATCAAAGGCTTGGTGAATATTTTTCATTACGTTGACAATGTAAACACATTTTATTTTTTGCAGATAGCAGATATAATTCTCTGTTCTCTATCCCTGTTACAGATCGAACAGGATTTTGTACTGATGTTTGGTGAGGATGTATCAGGCAGGTTGCTGGAGAGGTGGCCAACAACATTCAAAAGATAGATTATCCAACAAGGCAGAAAGCTTCCTTCTACCAGTGACCTGGAAGAACTCTTGCTGGCAGCTGACTCTCCTGAGGATGCCACTGAAGTTAATGCTGACATTGGTGAGCTGTTATTTCTTTAATTAGAACATTCACAGGATATATAATGTTTGTCACAGAACAGCTGTCCTTTTGTATTTTGGGTCTACTCAAACATTTTGTCAATGCAGATGCATTGAAATTTGTTATTGATGAGGATGATTCAACTTTATTAAAAACAAATATATTTTTTCAGGCTGGGACAGTGACCTCTCAGCGATTCTATTGCTATTACATTTGATTCCACCATCTGGTCAGGGTCGGAAGAGACCAGGAAAGGTGTCAGCTTCTCAAGCAGAAAGGCATCTTGTGGTCTTCAAGAAGGTTTGTTTCTTTTCTATTTTTATGGTATGAATTACCAGTTTAAGAAACACTTGATTCTTATTGCCTGTCTGTATTTGTCTTTTCAGACTGGAACAAATATCCAAGAGCACCTTGATGCCATCACTACCAGCACTCAACCCTACCTCCTGGCTGTTGGGGTGAAAAAGCATGACATCCACCAGTTCTTCATTATTCTTGACAAGAATGCCATACCATGCAAGTCTACCTCTTCACTTGGTGCTTTTGATGAACTGTTTAAAGCACATTTTGTGTTTGGCACATCTTACAACACCATGCTTCACAACATGTACACGTTCATCCAAACCACTGTGTACAATATAGATGTTGGCAAAATCAAAGAAAGTCCCAGAGTTGCTGAAATAAGGACAAGGTTGCTTCGTTAGGGCTTGAAGGTTAATTCTCCATCATGAAGTGTTTTGTCTGTCAAGCTGAGTTTACTGGTTCAAACATGCTTGTTAGGCATTTACGGTTAGTCCATGGTTACTTACCTGGAAGAAACCTTCGCCTTAAATGTGCCCAGCGTGACTGTGGCTGTGTGTTTGGCACTTTTTCAGGTTTTAGAAAACATTTAAATACCAAACACCTTAACTATTTCGACCAACAGGCTGACACTGATGTTAATTTACAGCCTGATGTGGCAGTTAAAGAAGTTAGCACTACAGGGCAGGTGGTGTCAACTAATGTAGAAGAAACACCCACAACATCTGAAATGTTGAAAAGTTCAAATAAGAGCACTTTGGATATGTGTGCCTCTACTGTTGCACAGCTCAGGGCAGCTGGATTAAGCCAATCTACTGTGAATAGTTTTGTCTCCTCAATGGAGGAAGTGTTTTTTGAGATTCATACTCAGGCTAAAGATGCAGCTTTACAGAGCTTACCTTCACAGGACACTTCAAGTAAAAAGAAATTAGAGCAGTCATTCAAAAACTTTGAAAACCCATTCACACTGTTAAATTCAGAAGCTAAACGAAATAGGCACTTTAAACAAAAATGGGCAACTGTTGAACCTGTTGAAATGGTGCTTGGCACAAGATTTGACAGTAGAAGAAACAAGATCACAGGGACTTTTGATCAAGTCACTGTAACCGATAGGTTTGCATATGTTCCTATTTTGGAAACACTGAAAACTATCTTTCAAAACCACCATGTTGTCGACATGTTCAAGTCGAGGAATATGTCCAGAGAAGGTGTGTATGCAGACTTAATCGATGCTGCCTATGTTAAAAGATGTCCCCTATTTTCTGCAGAAAAAGATGCCTTACAAATTCAACTGTTTTATGATGACTTTGAAACTGCAAATCCCCTGGGCTCTAAAAAGGGTGTACATAAATTAGGTGCAATATACTTTACACTAAGGAATTTTCCTCCAATCTTTAATTCGTTGTTGGTCAATATTCATTTGTGTGCTCTTTTTCATGCACAAGACTCAAAGCGTTATGGCTTTAATTCAATCCTTGAGCCACTTGTCAATGATCTGAAAGTTCTTGAGACAGAGGGACTGAAACTTCCCATGTTTAAACACTTGGTTCATGGCACTGTAATCCAGGTCACTGGGGACAATCTTGGCTTGCATAGTCTGTTTGGGTTCGTGGAGTCATTTGCAGCTCGATATTGTTGTCGTTTTTGTCTGCTTGAGAAGGATTGTTTTCAAAGTGTGTTCTGTGAAGATGATTCTGGTGTTGCACTAAGAACTCTTGATATGCATAAGCAGCACTGTGAAAGTGTACAAAGAGATCCTACGCTACCTCATGTATGTGGTGTGAAACGCACTTGTCTCTTGAATTCACTTAAATATTTCAACACAGCCAACAATTTTTCTGTAGATATCATGCATGACATTTTGGAGGGAGTTGCTCAGTTAGAGGTGAAACTTGTGCTGCAGTACATTCAGGAGAACTTCCTAAGTGCTGAACAACTTGCTGGTAGAATACATGCCTTTTACTATGGCTTCAATCAGCAGCGAAATCGCCCACCAAGGGTAAAGTTGTTTGATGGCAGTAATGATTTAGGACTAAATGCAATTCAATCTTGGTGCTTATTGCGTAATGTACCTTTGATGTTTGGCGATTTGGTACAGGTGGGTGATAGCTACTGGCATCTTCTACTTCTGCTTCTACAAATTGTCAATATTGTGTTTTCACCAGTGCTGTCAGAAGGTATGACCATCTACCTCAAACATTTAATTATTGATCATCATCAGCTCTTTAAGCAGTTATTTCCTACACTCAGTCTCCTACCAAAGCATCACTTCATGATACATTACCCTCGCAGTATACGAAATATTGGCCCAATTCTGCACATGTGGTGCATGCGTTACGAAGCCAAACATAACTTCTTTAAGAAGCAATTAAAAAGCTTTAAAAACATTACAATGACATTGGCCAAGAAACACCAAAGTTGTATGGCCATTTATTGGGAGTCTTTTAGCCTCGAAAGATTAGCTTTAGGACCAGGAAAGATGGTGACACTTGGAGAGCTGAAAGAAGGTCCAGAAATTGCTTTAAAATTTGGAGCTGCGTTGTCTACCAGTGTTTTTTCAGCTAAGTGGATAAAACATCATGGTACAGAGTACCGCCCTGACTTTATCATCTGTACAGAGGTAGTGTCTGAGATTCCAGTGTTTTATAAGATCAAAAGTATTGTTGTGAAAGATGACATTGCATTGCTCTGTGGAAAACTGATGGAAACCCTGTGTTTTGATGACCATTATCATGCATTTAAGGTCAGAATGCACCCCAATATGGTGCTGAAGGTGTTGAACATAAAAGAGCTGTGTTACTTCAAACCATTTGATCTTCAAATGAAGTATGGCACTTCTGATTCCTCCCTGTATGTGGTTCCATATTGTCATTTTATGCCGAACTAAATTCATTGTTTTAAAGTGTTTTATGACTGTTTTTGTGTGTGTAGTGTTTTATGTACACTACATGAGATGTTTTAATATTTTGAGCCTGACATCAAAATAAAGCCGTTAAACCTATTATCTAGTTGTGGTTTTTGCTTACTTGTTTTATATTTTAAAGCATTATTAGAAACCAGGTTTTCATGCTGGAAGAGGAAGAGTTTTAGTAACACTACTTGGTGTAAAATTAATTTAAAATTTTACTCTATGAGAGCTAATTTTTCACAAGAAAAAGTGTACGAATAACACAGTATAGAGTAACATCAACTCTCATCAGAGTTATTTGAACCCCCAGTGTTAACTTGAAATAACTCAATTCAGTGTTAAAAATCAGTGGAATTTTACTCAAATAGAGTTAATTTATCACTATGTTAGAGTAAATAATATGACACTACTAGTAGTGTTAGGTTCATTTAACACTCTGCGGTGTTACTCAGTGTTAAATTTTTACTCTATTTAGAGTTAATTTTACTCTAAAATTTTAACACTATAGAAAGAGTTGATTTAACACCAATTCCGAATGGGACCAAATAGACTCGGGACCAGTGTTAAATTTAACTCTTTAAGTGTTATTTTAACACTCCGAATTTTACTGTGCATGTAGTTGTTTTTTCCTGTGTAATAATATTCAACATTGCTATCAATACATTTTTCAAAAAAATGCCTCTCTGTGCAAAATGTGTTCAAAAACATAAACAGCTGTAGGATCCTGTTTGTCTGTGATTTGGAGAGCCCAGCGCTGCTCCCGACGAAGGGAAAATCTGCAGGGAGACCTACCTCATGTTGCGAAATCAGTTTTACCCCGGTTCTTTTTATTCCTCGAGCATCCAGAGATGGCACCGGACTCAGTAGTCATTTTCACAAAACCTTTATTCATCTTTACTCATCTTCATTTATCTTTACTCTTCTTCATTTATCCTCATTTAAGCATGCATCTTCTAGAAGGGAAGACGAGGCCGGTGTCCCTCTCCAAATCTTCACCCCTTTGTTCGTTACAGCCAGCTTTATAGAGGCGTCCCCATCATAAAACCCCCCACGGTGTGCTGCAAACTCTGTGTCTGTATCTATGTGCACGAGCACATGAATGCCTACATGTGCGCTTTCCCACGTGTCTATGTGAGTGCTCGTGTGTGACTGTGTACGCATACCTGTGTGTATGTGTGAGTGCACATGAGTGAGTGTGCATGTGGATGTGTGTGCGTGACAGTTAAAACACTGTGGGTGTAGGTGACTCCCTAGAGGTCATAAAACCCATCTCCCTTCCAGACCACAGTTATCCAGTTACAAATGTTGAGACCCCCACCCAAACATTCTCTGGGAAATTTCCACTCAGCATTAACTCTTCTCTGTTTTACTTTCACAGTTCAAGTGGGGGAGGGGTCTCCTACAATCTACTCCTAAGTTCATGACACAGTGAGGCCTTTATTATATTGAGGGCAGTGTCTCTACAATAGTTCTACATTCTATGTTAACACATTTCTAAACTCTAAAATCAGCTAAACACTCCTACACCCAGCACTTGTGCAGGTGAAGCCAAAGGGCAGATTTGCTTCACCATATTTTCTAGTCTGTGGCTTAGAATGCTTCATCTCCTCCTTTGCGTTTTGTGTGGGAGCCCCGTGCTAGCAGTGTCCAAGCATTGTTTTTGTTTTTTCCCTTTTCATACCGCGCCCCCCCTGCAATGGCTCCCCCGTGGGGGGCGGGCCCACACTTTGGGAAGGTCTGTGTTAATTCATCTGGTTTTGTCTGTGAAGGTTCTCAGTCATCCAGGTCATCGTAGTCAAAGGAGCTTGCAAAGAAAAGCGTCTGGACTTCTTTAAGTTGCTTGAAGAACTGAAGAAGCTTCTCGGATGAGAGGTGAAACGTCTTCAAGCAACTTAAAGAAGTCCAGACGCTTTTCTTTGCAAGCTCCTTTGACTTATCTGGTTTTGCTTACCTTGTCTCGTTAGCCCTGATTTTTCCCAGCTGTGTTTCCCTCCTGTATCCCATTCCCTGATTGCTCCCTCTGTGTATTTAAGCCCTGTGTTTCTCTTGTCTGTGTTGTGATCACCCACATCCCACACTGTGCCAACCTTCCCGTTCACTCTAGCTATCTTTCTGCCACAAATCACCCCCTCCACTCATCTCCACCCACTCCACCCTGGCTCTTTCTTTTGTGAACTGTGAATTGTTACGCATGGTTAGCCCCAGGTATTTAAACTCATCCATCTTCTCTGCTCCTTGCATCTTTACTGTTTTTTTTTTTTTTGCCTGTCCCGTTTGGCTCTTTTGCCATCAGATTTATTGTCTAAAGGTGAAGAAAGATGCCCAACGGATTTACTTTACCAAATAGACCATCCCAGCCTTGCCATAATGGTCCATTTGATTCACCTTTTATTGTTTATTTTATTTTTTATTTTCACTTGCTGAATACGGGACAGACTTGACTGAGGAAAAGAGAAGGGAGAAAGAAAGAGGGAAAGAAAAACAGCAGATAAGATAAAGGGCAAAAAACAAAAACTAACAAAATAAGCAGACAAAAAAATCCATATAACAATCACCTGGATCACCTGTTGAGAATGAAAAAAGAAAACAAGCAGAAGAGAACAAGAGTAATAGAATAAACAACATCACAATGATATATGGGAATATGACAGTAAATACTAAATATTAAACATTATTGTGCAGCACATAAGATCAACAGCACACAGTGTGCTTTGAGGTAGGAGCCAAAAAGGGTGTAGTTTGTGGGTGTGATCACCCGTGTGTACACCTGTGAGCATGGACGCGCTTGTTTTTTTTTTTAAAAAGGGTTCCTTCATGTAATGATCTGCTAGGGAGTGTGGGGGGACAACAGCCCCGTCCTCCAGGGCATGAAGCAGGTATGGAGGAGATCAAAACTCCAGACATCCAGAGGCCCCCAGAACACAAGAGACCAAGGAAGACCAACAGAGGGGCAGCTGCGCCACTGTCCCAGAAAGAGCTGAGGAGAGTCCCAGATGAGGGCTCACTCAGCAGCCGCGGAGCAGAAGCCAGGGGGAGTTGCAGTGACGCGCCCGTGAGCTCCGCCGGCAGCCAGCTGCGCCTGAGTGACCGAGCCCCAGGCCGAGAGGCCGGGGGCACCCCACCTCCGAAGTGGCCCGAGCGAGCCCCAGGCTCCAGGCCCCGATAAGCGGCCACCAAGGAATGAGCCGGTGTGTACCTGGACGCCCATCCCCGGACACAAAGAACCACCAACGCACCGATGTCTGAGGGAGTCCGCCACTGGCAGGGGAAGTGGTGGTGGGGGGAGATAGACCTCCATACCTTGGAGGGCCTGAGATGTCCCCAGAGAGGTGGCGTCTGATACCCAACCTGACATATAGACACAGACATACAGGCACACACAGATACAAACATCCATTCCCACCCTCATGCTCTCATATGCACTTACTCCACACTCAACCAACGTGGAGACAGACATAGAGAGACACGCCCTAAGCCTGTCCCTACACCCACACCAATCACAACAGCGAAGGTGGGACCAAACTATGACCCCCCACCCACACTAGGTGATGGAGCTGATCAAAGGAGCCCAGAGCAATTGATCTGATGTGGTGGCAGAGGCTGTATCAAGACTAGTGTAATCTAATAGATAATTTCTATATTGGTTAGAATTAAGATTTTTATTTTTCCAGTTCATGAGGACAGTTTTCTTGGCTATGCATAGGGCAGTGAAAACCATATGGGCGATATTCTTTTCTGAAGTTATCTAAGCTGCCCAACAAACACACTAAGGGGGAAGTTGGAATGTTACATTTCAGACACTTTGATAAGTCTTCACATATCTCGCGCCAAAACTTCTGAACTGGTGGACAGAACCAAAGAGCGTGGATATAATTGTCCGGTGAATTGGTTTGGCAGTGTGAGCAGTTGTTGGTAGACGTAAAGCCCATCTTGAACATCCGATGACCTGTATAGTGCACTCTATGTAATATTTTGTATTGAATTAATTGAAGACTGGGATTTCTAATTAGATGAAAGGTTTTTAAGCAAATCTGAGACCAGAAGTTTAGGTCTAAGTTAACTGATAAATCTGCTTCCCATTTTGCAATAGGAAGTGATATTGATTCATCTGTTTTAGAAAGCATTCTGTATATTTTGGATAGTAATTTGGGGGTTTTAAGAGTAAGAAATTGAACCACACTTGGTGGTGTTTGTAGTTCAACTTGACCCGGTTTAAATTTCTTTTTTACTATGGATTTAATTTGTTGATATTCTAAAAATCTTTTCTTGTTGATCCCATATTGTGTAACTAGTCTGTCAAATGAAATAAATTCTGTTCCTTCTAGTATATGTTCTAAATATTTGATTCCTTTACCACTCCAATCTGAAAAGTTTATCATATTATTGTTTTGTAATATGTCAGGGTTGTTCCAGATAGGTGTACGTTTGCATGGGATTAATGAAGACGCTGTCAATTTTAGAAACTCCCACCATGCTGTCAGAGAAGCGCTGATGTTGATGCTTTTAAAGCATTCATGTCGTTGGATGTTTGAGCTGATAAATGGTAGGTCTGAGATCTCTAGATTATTGCAAAGTGCTTGTTCTACATCTAGCCAAGGTTCATCTAAGAGGGTATGTTTTAGCCATCCTGAGATAAACTGAAGCCTGTTGGCTAAGAAGTAGTGCTGAAAGTTAGGCAGTTCTAGTCCTCCTTTATCCTTGGTCTTTTGTAGTGTTTTTAAGCTTATACGTGGAGGTTTATTTTTCCAAAGGAATTTGGACATACATGAATCTAGAGATCTGAACCAATCTTGTGGCGGTTTAGTTGGGATCTTTACTGTTAAACCTATTGCTTCTACCGACTATAGCTGTTTCCGAATTCAGGGAAGAATGCTTAAAATTAGGGATGCACCGATACCACTTTTTTGGAAACGAGTACGAGTACTTGCATTTCAGTACTCGCCGATACCGATACCGAGTACTTAATAAAAACATGATTTAAATTTACAGGTAACAGCTTTAGTTTTTAGTATTTTTTTTGTTGTTGTTTTATAGCGACTTCATAGAACAGCTACAGCATAGGCAAACATTCAGTGAGTGAGTAAGTAAGTACATAGACTGCATTAGAACTAGAAATCCTAGAAAACAAGTGAAATGAAACTCAGCCTTCATAGTGTAACAAGGAGAAACGGGGTGGGTTTAGCTAAGCGAACATTGCCAGTGTACAATTTAACTGAGAATATCCAAGGGCTCCACCGAGCCCCATGAGAACATAAGATGTAAAGTACACTCCTGTGCCAAATAATCCCAGGGAAGCGAGGCCGAAGAATTTACACCGCTCCTTCAATTCGATCCTCTCCTCTTCTTCCCTTTTTCTTTGTTCTTCCTCCTTTCTCCTCTTCAGCCTTTCTCCTTCGAGTTTCTTCTGGGCCGCCTTATACATCTCGTCGGTGTAGTGGTTTCCTCTATTGAAATCCACCATTTCATATATTTCATCCAAAAGACAGCCCCAGAGTGTCGATCACAGCGATATTTCTTCTCTGCCTCTTTTCTGAGACAGCCGTCGGTGACAGATTCAGGCGAAACGTCTTCTTTGAAAGCGTTCGCATCCCCCAGGATGGTGTTTCTGGATGCACTCTTTCCCGATCCTGTTTTACCGACCAGAAGGAGTCTCAGTTCTTCACGGGTCGCAGAGCCTGCGCTGGTTGGGGAAATGATAGTAACATTTGAATCATTCAAAAAAAAAAAAAACATAAAACACTACGTTACACTAGGCTTTTCTTTTGTTATCTTTCTATCGATGTTGACAGCAAGCAGTTTGTCCACATAAAGCGAGTACCACAAGCAGCACACAACCCTGGGATTGCACTTTACCTTTGTATCGATGTTGACAGCGTGTGTGTGTGTGGGAGGTACTGGGTTCCTCACAGACGGTGGTGTTCGCGAAACCCACCCTCCCCAAAGCTAAGGGCTCGCCAGCGAGGCGTGTGAGAGCGAGGAAAATGTTTTAAAAAAGGGAAAGGAGGATGAGGAGACACTGAGGGTCCGAGGTCTAAACGGAAGGCTGTGTTCAGGTAACCCGCCCTCCGCAGACCTAAGCGTACGCTAGCGAGGCTCTTGAGAACGATGTAGAGGGAGGAAGGATGAGGAGGAGGCAAGGAGTGTCTGAAGTCCAAACGGAGGGCGGTGTTGCGTAATAGGCAGGCCACATAGCTGGTCTTTCACTAGCGAGGCAGATGAGAACGAAGGCGAGGGAGCAAGAAGGACATCCGCGTACGCTCGCGAAGAGCATAAACGGAGGCCCGTGTTCACATAATGGGCAGGCCAAACAGCTGCGCTTTCACTAGCGAAGAGCATGAGAGAGATGAAGAGCACGAGGAGGCATGGAGGTCCAACTGGAGGGTGGTGTTCGCGTAATAGGCAGGCCACACAGCTGCTCTTTCACTAGCGAGGTGCATGACAACAGTAGAGAAGGAGCAAGGAGGACGAGGAGCAACGGAGAGCCCGATGTCCTCACCGAAGGGGGTGTTTGCGAAACCGGCCCTCCGCAGACCTAAGCATACACTAGCGAGGAGCATAAACGGAGGGCGGTGTTCGCGTAATAGGCAGGCCAGACAGCTGCGCTTTCACTAGCAAGGCACTTGAGAATGATGGAGAGAGAGCAAGGACGACACGGAGGCACGGAAAGCCCGAGGTCCTCACCGACGGGGTGTTCGCTAAACCGGCCCTCCGGAGACCTAAGCATACGCTAGCGAGGAGCATGAGAACGATGTAGAGGGAGCAAGTATGAGGAGGAGCAACGGAGAGCCCGTGGTCCTCACTTAGGCCCATTTACGCATAACCCAAGGCCCATCCGGCAAAGCGCTCACCTGCGAGGAGCAGGAGAACGGAACAGAAGGAAGTCGCAGGACGGGGAGGCAGGGAGAGTCCAAAGTCCTCACTTAGGCCGGTTTACACGAACACTGCTGAGAAGGAGACATTGATGATGATGATGATGATGATGTGAAGTTGAGAGTTGTTTGCTCCGGCGGTTCGGGGTCCCTCCAGACCCCAGTGTTTGCCATCGTAACTTACGAATGTGCATTGGGGTTGCGAAATACCCCATCGCCATTACTAAGGGGTCACAGTGTACCCACGGAGTAGAGAGCACCCCCAGTCCTCGCGAAGGCCGGTTTACGCGTAACTTGGGGCCCACCCGGCTAAACGCTTGCCTGCGAGGAGCAGGAGAATGGAGCAGAAGGAGTTAGGAAGGAGGCAGGGAGAGTGAGGCCCTCAAGGAGGGCGGTTTACGCGAACTCTGCCCTCTGTAAAGCCAAGCGTCCAACAGCGAGGCCCAGGAGAACTGAGGAGAGGGCCGGTTTACGTGAAGACTACCCTCTGTAAAGCTGAGCGTTTGCAAGCGCAGGGTAGAAGGAGCAAGGAGAAGGAGGAAGGAGACGATGATGATGATGATGATGATGTGTAGTTGAGAGATGTTTGCTCTGGTGGTTCGGGGTCCCTCCAGACCCCAGTATTTGCCATCGTAACTTACGAATGTGGTGTGGGGTGGCGAAATACCCCATCATAATCACTAAGGGGTCACAGAGTACCCATGGAGCACGGAGCGCCCGCGGTCCGCACTTGGGCCGGTTTACGCATAACCCGGGGCCCATCCGGCTAAGCACTCGCCTGCGGGGAGCAGAAGGAGGTCGAGGAGGAACGGAGAGTCCGAGGTCCTCACTGAGGCCGGTTTATGCGAACACTCTCGAGAATGAGACGACGATGATGATGATGATGATGATGATGATGTGAAGTTGAGAGTTGTTGCCGTGGCGCTTTGGGGTCCCTCCAGACCCCAAGGTTTGCCATCGTAACTTACGCGATCGATGGAGGGTTACAGCCAATTAGGTGCCTTTGTCTGACGCTGTGACGAGACCCGCTATACCCGGGGGTCCGCCTGACCCCCATCTGCCCCCACTGCGAACCGGAGCCCCTTTTCGCGACGAGACCTGGGTCAGCGCTGCGTGACCCCCCTTCTTTTTTTTTTTTGGTCCAGGCTGCACAAGGATTAATAATATACTTTGTGAGCTACTGGACTCTGTTGCTCCTGTAAAGAAGTTAAAATGTCAAAAAAGGAACCCCATGCCCTTGCTAAGTGAGGAGCTCTAGAAAAGCAGAGCGTCGCTGGCGATCTTCCACACTAGAAGTATTTCTCCAGGCTTGTAAAGACTCATTTTCTGTTTTTCATTGTGCTGATAAACTTTTTTCTGACTTCAAGGTTATTTCCCTGTCTGGATTAACTAAAATTGTAAACGCAGCTCGATGTACAACCTGTTCTTTGGATCCTCTACCAGCCTGGGCAATAAAGGAACTGTGGTCAAGGTCAAGGTCAAATTGATTTATATAGCACATTTCAAACAGCCGATGCGGCACAAAGTGCTTAACAATATAAAAATGGCATTAAAAAGCAACAATGTAATACAATAATAACAATAAAAAAACAATAATAGGACAATAAAAGAATTCAAACAATAACTAAAACTAATTCAAATAAGACCAGAATGCTTCGGTCATAGTGTGTTAAAAGCCAGGCATAGAAATGTGTCTTTAGTAATGATTTAAATTGCTCAAGTATTTGTGCAGATCTAATATTTAAGGGGAGACTATTCCAAAGTCTGGGACCTGCCACAGAGAAGGCTCTATCACCACAGGATTTGAGATACCGTATTTTCACGACCATAAGACGCACTGTACTAAAAGGCGCAGTCTCAGTTATGTGTGCCATTACTGTATTTAACACACACATAAGGCGCACTGGATCATAGGGCGCATACAAGTACCGTATGCGTATTTAAAAATAAAGCGGGAGCAAACCTGAGTTTGGTACCTTACTCACATTTCTATTACCGGTAATCATCATCATCAACAACACACAAGCATACAAGTGTGCGTATTTAAAAATAAAGCGGGAGCAAACCTGAGTTTGGTACCTTACTCACATTTCTATTACCGGTAATCATCATCATCAACAACACACAAGCATACAAGTGTGCATATTTAAAAATAAAGCAGGAGCAAAACAAAGTTTGGTACTCACATTTTTATCATCAATCAAACCCATCGAAGTCCTCATCCTCTGTGTCTGAATTGAACAGCCCTCATGCTCTCATATGCAATTATTCAACACTCAACCACATCGTAGTTTGACATCGTCAAGGCAGCGTAATAAGAGCTGGGGATGGTCTGACCCTGCTTTTAAAGGTAGATAAATCATCAGCAAAACAGTGAAATGAAATGCTGTACTGTGAGAAGATGGAGCCCAATAGCAACAAATAGAGTGCGAACAGGGTGTTGGGTCTGTGTTTCCACAAGCCCCGCTAATTCTAGAGACTTATTCATCATGAAGAAAACAAGACAGTCGATCGATCAATTATTTGCGCAAGGGAGGCCTCGTCTGTGTCCACCACGAAAATGACCCCAGATCTGACCTCCTCCTGCTACCTTTTATTGAGAGACAGTTCACACAAAACACGTCAGAACAAAGCCACGCCCCCTTGGTTCTAAGACAAAGCATTTTATGTATATGTGTGAACTTCTGTAAGAGTGTGTGTGTGTTATGTCAGAATGTGTGTGTGTGTGTGTGTGTGTGTGTGTGTGTGTCAGACTCCTGCTGACCAAAGGGTCGTAAACCCAGGAAGCTTACATCAAAAGAAACAGCACAGAGTGGTTGGAGAGGTGGTCAGGATCAATGGAATAGCTTTGATCCTACTGCTTCAAGTAAACAACTGAATGTCAAAGGTCAACAAGAAGAATCATCATTCTCAAAAATCATATGTCACTACAATCCAACTGTATACAGACATAGGTATTTAAACGCATCAGTTGACTTTATTGTTTGTTCATGTAGCTCTCAACTAACTTCAAAGCTGCAGCCTGGTCAACACCCTTCTTTGTGACTCCTATCAACCCCCCAAATCTTCTCACTGTAGGCATCCTGTGGGGGTTAGAGTCAACTGGTGAGTTATCTGCATTTACAACTCTTCTCCTGTCCTGTTGTCACCACAGAAAAAGCTTTGTAAAGGAAATTGGATCAAGCTGTTTTGATCTTCTTGGCTCAAAACCTCAAGTGTTCATGATGTAAATGTAGACAAAAGGCTTCTCTGTTTACATCCTTCTTGCAGAAGACAAAATAGGTGATGTTGCACAAATTCCATGGTAAATCTCCAACTTGGACTAATCTATTGCCCTTCATACACATAGGCAATTGACCTGTTTCCAGTTCGTTTAACTGTATAATGTCCTGCAACAAGTCATATTCTTTAAGTCAGACGAGCAGGTCTGTCGTACCAGAGCAGTTCATCTTCCCAGCTACTGGTGAATCAACCTTCCATTCAGGTTCAGAGCAGTTGAAAAGTTGGCAGTGTTCCTGGATGTGTTGCTAAAGCAACCAAACAAACTGTCTCGCTCTCAGTGATGCTATATGGCCACAGTCCAGAAGAATGTGTAGCCAGTGGCATCACAAGCATAACCATTGGTCTCGTTGTTTATGTGAGCGGTTGTGTTCTTAAACTGCCACCAGTAGTTGTTGAAAACCCATGCGGGTACTGGGTGTGGTTTGCTCTGTTCCAGTGCGCTCCCTGTCATCCCACTCAGGGTCCACAGGCTCAAGAAGATGCACAACACATTCCCAGCTTTCCCTCCCCTTTGTACCCGGTCTTCCTGCCACTTACTCCGAGCTGGCCTGGATGTGTGTCACCTTCTTGCAGTGCGCTTGATGTATCCAAGTGTTCCTTCCAGCAATCTTCACTGCTGTGGTCGTCGTCAGCAGCATCCGATATGGACCTTCCCACCATGGACTGGACCAGCACTTCCTCTCCATGGCCTTATCAACATCCAATCTCCAGACTTCAGACTCTGCTCCTGCGGAGAAACAGAATCATCTGGCAGATCATTTGTTCTCATGACTACTTTACTTTTAAACATTTCAAGCATCTAATCTGCTAATATGCTCTCTCTTCTGCTCTTCTATCATCACTACAGAAGACTAGAACTCTAAATGCTCTAACATCTCAAAGAGTCAGACCATTCTCTGTTGGAGTAATCCTCATGTACATCTTAACTAATTCTATACAGTCTAACCATGTCCTGCCTGTCTTCCTAAATCTTAACTTTACTGTTCCATTAGTTCTCTCTGCCTGCAAAAAGTTTTTTTTAAAAAAAGTATTTAATAATCCTAGAGTGAGTATAAACGACTGCTCATCTCCCTCCTGTTGAGACATGGTATAGCCCATGGCTCAAAATAGCAGCAGTCTTATACAAATTATTAGGCAGTATTGGTTCATCACACAGATAATAAACACCAACCTGCAAGCTTGCTCCCTCTGTAAGTCACAACTGTTTTCCTGCAGTAGGTGAGTGGCCCTATATGTCTGCTGATGTTGTACTGCTAAAATGTTAACACCATGTTTAACTAAAGCTGCCTCTTTTGCGATTTTATCTGCAAAAACTTTCCCTAATGCAACTGGATCTTTCCCTCACATGTGTGCTGCACATTTACAAAGAGCAATTCTACTGGGTAATAACACTGCCTCCAGCAGATTTTGCAAGAGTTTGGTGTGTTCTGCAGGTTTCCCTGTAGAGGTTGTCACACCTCGTCTCACTCACTGCACTACAAAGAAATGTACAGTAGCAAATACATACTGCCTATCAGGGTATATTGTCTCTCTACAGCTTGACACGCTTCCGTTAAAGCTAGCATCTCTGCTGCTCAAGCAAATATGAAACATGATAGTTGCCCTACATAGATAACTCTCTCTCACTGTCTGCTACAGTAAAACCTGTTCTAGTCTGTCCCTCTGCTGTTGTAAAACTCAAATCATCAAAAAACCAAACCTTTCCCTCAACGAGTGGCACATCTATTAAGTCATCCCTCAGCTTACACTTCTTCTCCTCGCGCTCTCTACTCTCATGAGAAGTGCCCTCCTCCATTGGCAAAAAGGGTTTGACAGATTCTGTCACGGCGAGTGAGATAAGCCGTGTGAAAATAATAAATGAGGATCCAATCGCAGGCAGTCGTGAAGATGCGAAGGTGGTTTATTGAACACGAAATAAGGACAAACAGCAAAAGGAGCTCGAACTAAACTATACTGGGAAACAACTAAACTATAGCGCAGAAACCAGAACATGAACATGAAGCAGGGCGAGCAGAGGCAGACGATGGTAGACAGCAGGGTGAACACACGAGCGAGACACGGTGGTTACACAGATGGACCAGCAACTACAATGACGGAGGACATGACGTAAATACACACAGGTGGTGGACACAGCTGGGAACAATCAGTAAGATGAGACAGAGGTAAAACTGAACACACTCACATGAGACGCAGACCTTCACAATAAAACATCACACGCAGGCTCGACATCGAGAGACAGACAGGAGATGACATATGAAACTAAACCCACATCTTAAGCCCAGATAAACAGAAACATGGAACTCTAATAATAGACATCATAATCATCACCCCAACACGACAAGAGAACAAGAACACAATCCCTGATGCAAACTTAAATCAAAACACAATAAACTCAAAATACTGGGTCCCACGGACCCAGAACCGTGACAGATTCAGAATTGTGCACCACTTTATGGTAATATGTGTGGTTGTGAGAGTAACAGTAACATTAAAGGCAAGTGTCTTGTAGGTGAAAGAAATGTAAGTTTAGTCTGCAGTAGTAAACATCTACCTCGTGTGGAACTAACAATGTCAAAAGGTGAAATAAACTATTTCCTGAAACATTGTACAGCTTAAGCTGCTGCACATACTGATCTCACGCATGGAGGTAAAGCATGAGCAACTAGAGGTAATCTTTTAGGATAGTAAGTTACTGGCTTTACTTGTGGAAAAAGTGCTGTTAGTTATTTTACAGTCACCTGGCATTTGTTTTTTTTTTTGTTTTTTTGTTTTTTTGCCTGTCCTGTTTGGCTCTTTTGCCATCAGAATTATTGTCTAAAGGCAAACAAAGATGCCCAACGGATTTACTTTACCAAATTGACCATCCCAGCCTTGCCATAATGGTCCATTTGATTCACCTTTTATTGTTTATTTATTTTGACTTGCTGAATACGGGACAGACTTGACTGGAGGAAAGAAGGGGAGAAAGAAAGAGGGAAAGAGAAACAGCTGAGAAGAGGGACGGGGGAGAAGGGCAAAAGACAAAAACCAACAGAATGGGCAGGGAAAAAAAATGCATATATCAATCACCTGGATCACCTGCTGAGAAAGAAAAAAGAAAACAAGCAGAAGAGAACAAGAGTAATAGAATAAACAACATCACAATGATATATGGGAATATGACAGTAAATACTAAATGTTAAACATTATTGTGCAGCACATAAGATCAACAGAACACAGTGTGCTTTGAGGTAGGAGCCAAAAAGGGTGTAGTTTGTGGGTGTGATCACCCGTGTGTACACCTGTGAGCATGGACGCGCTTGTTTTTTGTTTTTTAAAAGGTTCCTTCATGTAATGATCTGCTAGAGGGTGTGGGGGGGCCACAGCCCCGTCCTCCAGGGCATGAAGCAGGTATGGAGGAGATCAAAACTCCAGACACCCAGAGGCCCCCAGAACACAAGAGACCAAGGAAGACCAACAGAGGGGCAGCCGTGCCACTGTCCCAGTAAGAGCTGAGGAGAGTCCCAGATGAGGGGTCACTCAGCAGCCGTGGAGCAGAAGCCAGGGGGAGTTGCAGTGACGCGCCCGTGAGCTCCGCCGGCAGCCAGCCGTGCCTGAGTGACCGAGCCCCAGGCCGAGAGGCCGGGGGCACCCCACCTCCGAAGTGGTCCGAGCGAGCCCCAGGCTCCAGGCCCCGATAAGCGGCCGCCAAGGAGTGAGCCGGTGTGTACCTGGACGCCCATCCCCGGACACAAAGAACCACCAATGCACCGATGTCTGAGGGAGTCCGCCACTGGCAGGGAAGTGGTGGTGGGGGGAGATAGGCCTCCAAACCTTGGAGGGCCTGAGATGTCCCCAGAGAGGTGGCGCCTGACACCCAACCTGACATATAGACACAGACATACAGGCACACACATATACAAACATCCATTCCCACCCTCATGCTCTCATATGCACTTACTCCACACTCAACCAACGTGGAGACAGACATAAAGAGACGTTGTACACACGATCACACTCCCCGAGTGTACTCTACAAACCGGGTCTAGGTACCCTTGCCCCTGGAGGGGGGAACTGCACCCAGACCCCGGTGGTGTTACCGTTTTCCCTGCGGTGGGGGGAGGCAGACCGCCCCGACTCCGCAGCAGCAGGGAGGCCCCACACTCCAGACCGCAGTCGGACGGCCAACTCCTCCTCCCAGCCCCCCCGCTCCAGCAGGCCGCAGAGAATGGGGGTGAGAGAAGACTCCAAACCTCCCTCCACCCGCTCATTGTAGTGTTGATGCATGTGTGTTCTAAGGTGCATTTAAAACCCAGGAGGGCATGGAGCTACCTGCCAGAGAGCAGCAGGTAAGCGCATGGTCCCTCCTGCTAGCCCTCAATGTCTATGTGTATTTAAAATTGAGAGGTGGGCAACGACGCCAGGGGTGGGGTGTACACCCTGATGGTACTTTGGATTCCGTGTATCGTTCCCACCCCCAAGATCCTATATGTATGTGTAATGAGAGTGTGAGTAATGTGAATGTCTAAGTTGTGGGATAAAATTGAGGCAGAGGCAGCCAGAAGGGGACAGGGGGGGGTAGCCTCCCCTGCACCCTGGTGACATACCCCTACTCCAAGGTCCTGCATGTGTGGGTGGTTGTGGTGGAGCAGGAAGAGGGAGGCAGCTGGAGATGGGGAGGGAAGGAAGGGAGGGGCAAGTGACCCCTCCCTGGGGCCAGCTCCCCCGCTGACCCCAGTAGGCACCCCCATACTCCGCGACCCGCCAGGGAAAGGGGGCCCAGGCCCATCCAGACCGGGGCCCAGTGCAGCAGCGCCTCCCGGCCCCACAGAGCCCGGGACAGTCCACCCAACCCCACCACAGAGAAAACTGTACCCACCCCACCATCCACTCATCTTCCAGACTACATAAGACAATAAACACCCAGGCTGAGATCTTCCTCCGCCTCTCCTGTATCTCCCCCTCCTGCAGAGAGAGCTCCTGAAGAGAGGAAAGCTCCTGCAAGATGTGACAATCTCCCCCACCAGTTGAAGAGCCCCCCAGGCGGCTCGATGCACCGGCGGCACCCTGCTCCAGGACTGGGCCCCCACGCACCCACCCGCCCACAACCCCGGCAACACACCAACCAGGACCCGAGCCCCCGAGGCCCGGCCCGGGCCCCAGCCCAGAGACGGAGCGCCCCCAGAACCTCACGCCCATCCCGGACCCACCCAGGGGCAGCCAGGCTACCAGGTCAGTAACCCACGTCCGTCAGCACAGACCCTCCCCTAGCCCCGCTGCACGCAGCCGCGAGGAAACAGTCACTTGAGAGCCAACAGAGCCCCTAACCGGACATGACCGCTACCCCGGGTTGAGCCCCCCAAGGAAGATGCCTCCGGGGAACCCCCCGACGCCCTAAGCCTGTCCCTACCCCCACACCAATCACAACACTGAAGGCAGGACCAAACTATGACCCCCCCACCCCCACTAGGTGATGGAGTTGATCAAAGGAGCCCAGAGCAATTGATCTGATGTGGTGGCAGAGGCTGGATCAAGACTAATGTAATCTAATAGATAATTTCTATATTGGTTAGAATTAAGATTATTTTTATTTTTCCAGTTCATGAGGACTGTTTTCTTAGCTATGCATAGGACAGTGAAAACCATATGGGCGATATTCTTTTCTGAAGTGACATTATCTAAGCTGCCCAACAAACACACTAAGGGGGAAGTTGGAATGTTACATTTCAGACACTTTGATAAGTCTTCACATATCTCGCGCCAAAACTTCTGAACTGGTGGACAGAACCAAAGAGCGTGGATATAATTGTCCGGTGAATTGGTTTGGCAGTGTGAGCAGTTGTTGGTAGACGTAAAGCCCATCTTGAACATCCGATGACCTGTATAGTGCACTCTATGTAATATTTTGTATTGAATTAATTGAAGACTGGGATTTCTAATTAGATGAAAGGTTTTTAAGCAAATCTGAGACCAGAAGTTTAGGTCTAAGTTAACTGATAAATCTGCTTCCCATTTTGCAATAGGAAGTGATATTGATTCATCTGTTTTAGAAAGCATTCTGTATATTTTGGATAGTAATTTGGGGGTTTTAAGAGTAAGAAATTGAACCACACTTGGTGGTGTTTGTAGTTCAACTTGACCCGGTTTAAATTTCTTTTTTACTATGGATTTAATTTGTTGATATTCTAAAAATCTTTTCTTGTTGATCCCATATTGTGTAACTAGTCCGTCAAATGAAATAAATTCTGTTCCTTCTAGTATATGTTCTAAATATTTGATTCCTTTACCACTCCAATCTGAAAAGTTTATCATATTATTGTTTTGTAATATGTCAGGGTTGTTCCAGATAGGTGTACGTTTGCATGGGATTAATGAAGACGCTGTCAATTTTAGAAACTCCCACCATGCTGTCAGAGAAGCGCTGATGTTGATGCTTTTAAAGCATTCATGTCGTTGGATGTTTGAGCTGATAAATGGTAGGTCTGAGATCTCTAGATTATTGCAAAGTGCTTGTTCTACATCTAGCCAAGGTTCATCTAAGAGGGTATGTTTTAGCCATCCTGAGATAAACTGAAGCCTGTTGGCTAAGAAGTAGTGCTGAAAGTTAGGCAGTTCTAGTCCTCCTTTATCCTTGGTCTTTTGTAGTGTTTTTAAGCTTATACGTGGAGGTTTATTTTTCCAAAGGAATTTGGACATACATGAATCTAGAGATCTGAACCAATCTTGTGGCGGTTTAGTTGGGATCATTGAGAATAAATAATTTATTTTTGGTAAGACCATCATTTTTATAGCGGCAACCCTTCCCATGAGTGATATGGGTAGACATTTCCATCTAGCCAGATCATCTTCTACCTTCTTTAAAAGTGGGATATGGTTTAATTTAGTTAGATCTGCAAGCTTGGGAGAAACATTAATACCTAAATATTTTGTATTTCCCGATTGCAGTGGTGTAGAAGAGGAATTATGGAGGGAGCAATTAATCGGTAGGACTGTAGATTTTGACCAGTTAATTGAGTAATCTGATATTCTTGCAAAAGAGTTTATCAATTCAATCACCCCAGAGATATTGGTTTGTGAATTTTGGAGAAAGAGTAACACATCATCCGCATAAAGGCTGATTTTATGTTCCACGTTCTTGCATTTTATGCCCTTAATTACTGAATTCTGTCTAATTGCTGCTGCTAGTGGTTCAATAAAAATTGCAAACAGTGAAGGGGAGAGTGGGCATCCCTGCCTGGTGCCCCTCAAGAGACAGAAGCTGGAGGATGTCTGGTCATTTGTTCTGACACAAGCTGTTGGGGAATTATATAATATTTTTAACCAGTTTATGAAAGAGGATCCAAAACCAAATTTGTGTAAAGTTGCAAATAGAAATTTCCAGTTAACTCTGTCAAATGCTTTTTCTGCGTCTAAAGAGAATATTGTAGTTTCTAGGTTTTTATTGTATGAGTAGTCTATTAAATTAAGTAATCTACGAGTGTTTGTTGAGGAGTGCCGACCTTTTATGAAACCAGTTTGGTCAGGATGAATTAAGAGGGGGGTTATTTTCTCCAGTCTCTTTGAGAGAGCTTTGCAGATTATTTTAAGGTCTACGTTTATAAGGGATATTGGACGATAGCTTGAGGGATATACAGGGTCTTTGCCTGGTTTTAGCAGGAGATTAATGTTTGCAGAATTCATATTTGATGGAAGTCTGCCCTTTTCTTTAATTTCCAACAACGTTCTGTAGAAAACTGGTGCTAGAATCGACCAGAATTCTTTGTAGAATTCTGCAGGAAAGCCGTCTGGACCTGGAGCCTTATTATTGGGCATACTTATCAGAGCTTCCTGGAGTTCACCTGGTGTCAGTGGTGAATCCAGTGCCATTGCTTGAGAGTCTAATAATTTTGGAAGAGTTATGTTGTCCAAAAACTGATCAATTTCTTTTTTAGATGGGTTTATTTGTGGTGAATACAACGTTTTATAGAAATCCCTGAAAATGTTGTTTATTTGTATCGGTTCATATATTGTGTTCCCAGATGAATCTTGAACAGCACATATAGTTGTTTTTTCTTTCTTTATTTTTAGCTGGTTTGCTAGAAATTGACCGGATTTATTACCATGTTCATAATTTTGTAAGTGTAGTCTTTGTACTAAGAATTTTGTTTTTTTATTAATTATCTCATTTAATTCTAGTTTTGTTTTGCGTATTTTGTTCAATGTTTCCTGATCTTGGTGGGACGCGTAGGCTTCTTCTAGTGATTTGATGGTTTTTTCTAATTCCTGAATATTTTTGTTTTCTTTTTTCTTTTTATGTGATGAGAAAGAAATTATTTTACCTCTCATCACAGCTTTTCCTGCTTCCCATAGAACAGAAGCTGATGTTCCGGGAGTGTCATTATAGTCCAAATATGAAGTCCACTCTTTTTTAAAATATTTAATAAAGTCTTCATCTTTAAGTAGTGATATATTAAATCTCCAGTTTTTTCTTGGCGTAGTATTATTCTTGTGCATTAGTGTTAAAGATACAGGACCATGATCGCTGACAGCTATAGGGTGAATCTCAGTGTCTGAAATGTCACTCAGCAGTGAGCTGCTGACCAAAAAATAATCCAGACGAGAGTAGGAGTGATGAACATGTGAGAAAAAAGTATATTCCTTACTGTTGGGGTGAAGGGAGCACCATGCATCGCAAAGACCAAAGTCGCTCATATACTGTTTGATTATATTTGTGGACTGCCAATTACGCTGAGTTCCTGCTGTATTGAGCCTATCCATGTCTTCATTTAGTCCAAGGTTGAGGTCGCCTCCAAGAACAAGTGTGCCATCTAAGTGTTCAGAGAGTGCACTGAAAAAAGTAGTAGTAGTAGTAGTATTTATTTATTGTCATTGTCAAGAACAATGAAATTGCGTTTGGGGCTTCCATACAACCCAAAAAAAGAAGAAAATAATAAATACCCCTTAAAACCCAAGTGTACATATTTAACCCAGTGTGACTCCAATGCAATAAGACAATCCTTAGCAATAATGTTCGTAGAAATTCAGACAAAGACCTGAGAAACATGACAAAATACAACAATGCAACCCATTCAATATTATTGTACTGTGAGATATGATATCAGATATGATAGTTATCTATTTAAGAAAGAGGGGGGGGGGGCAGGAGGGGGAAGAGAATAAAGATATGATGCACCAATGCAGACCAGTTCATTGCTATTAAGAAGTTGGATATGGTTATTGTCCGTGAGAGGGGGGCAGAGAGTTCAGGAGCCTCACAGCCTGTGGATACAGGCTGTTGGCCAGTCTGGATGTTCTGGCCTGTATAGACCTGTACCTTCTCCCTGAGGGCAGCAGATGGAAAAGGTGGCGCGCAGGGTGATGTTGGTCCCGCAGGATACTGTGCACCCTCCTCAGACAGCGAGTGGGGAAGATATTACTGATCTCTGGCAGACTTGTTCCAATAATTCTGCCAGCTTCTTTCACCACCCGCTGGAGTGCTTGCTGATCGGCCTTGGTGCAGCTGGGGAACCACACTAGAAATCCATACGTCAGAACGCTGCTGATGGCACAGTTGTAGAAGTTCAACATCAGAGATCTGGGAATGTGTGCGCTCCGCAGTCTCCTCAGGTAGTAGAGGCGCTGTTGGGCCTTCCGTGCAACTGAGGTGATATGGTTGCCCCAGGACAGGTCCTCGGTCACAGTTACCCCCAAGAATTTAAAACTGCTCACCCTCTCCACCGCCTCACTGCCAATGAAGAGAGGCAGATGGTTGTTATGACCCCTCTTCCGGAAATCTACAATGATCTCCTTGGTCTTTTTGGTGTTTAAGACCAAGTTATTGTCGTGGAACCATGACTCTAGTTGTTGCACCTCTGTCCTATAGTTTGTCTCATCATTGTTGGATATAAGTCCGAGCACTGTAGTGTCATCTGCAAACTTAACAATGAGATTGGACGCGCAGGAGGAAATACAGTCATGGGTGAAGAGAGTGTATAGCAGAGGGCTCAGAACACACCCCTGAGGGGCACCGGTGTTGACCACAAGGGTGGAAGAGGTGTTCTTACCCACTCTGACACTCTGTCTACGGTTAGTGAGGAAGTCCACAATCCAGTTGCACAGAGAGGAGTTAAGTCCCAGTTGGTGGAGTTTGGGACGGAGTTTGTATGGCCGGATGGTATTAAAAGCCGAGCTGTAGTCTACAAAGAGGAGCCGTGCATAGGTGTTCCTGTGTTCCAAGTGCTTCAGTAATGTGTGCAGCACTGTGGCAATCGCATCCTCGGTTGACCGGTTCTCCCTGTATGCAAACTGGTGCGAGTCCAGGGATGGTGGAAAAGCAGCTCTGATGTGTTTAATGACCAGTCTCTCCAGGCATTTGGCGGGAATGGGGGTGAGTGCCACAGGTCTGAAATCGTTCAGACATGTGACATTTGACTGTTTTGGGATGGGAACGATGGTTGCTGCTTTGAAATAGGATGGTACCAGTGAACAGGACAGCGAGGTGTTATATATAGAGGTGAAGACGTCCGCCAGGTCCGCAGCACAGTCTTTTAGCACCCGGCCCAGCACTCCATCCGGCCCGGCCGCCTTCCTGGTGTTAATGCTCCGGAACACACGCCTCAGCTCATGAGTGCTCAGGACTGGAGCAGGATCGGTTGAGGGGAGAGGGGACAGGACAGGGTCGGTGTTCTCCCTATCAAAACGAGCATAAAAGAGATTTAGATCCTCAGCCAGAGTAGAACTGTCGGCTGAGGGTGATGGTGTTCTTCTTTTGTAGTCCGTGATAGCCCTGATGCCCTCCCAGACCTGCCTTGGGTTTGTGTTGTTCTCAAACCTGGCCTCGATACGCCTCCTGTGCTGCTGCTTGGCAGTCTTGATGCCTCTTCTCAGGTTGGCCCTGGCAGCACTGTATGCCTCCTGGTCCCCGGATTTGAAAGCGTTGTTCCTTGTTCGAATAAGTTGTTGAACTCCGTGTGTCATCCAGGGTGGATTATTAGGGAACACACGGAATCGTTTCCAAGTTGTTACATTGTCCACACAGAAACAGATGTAGTCCAAGACAGTGGAGGTGTAACTGTCCAATGCGACACGATTGTCAGTGTCCTGCACCTTGAATACATCCCAGTCTGTGCAGTGGAAACAGTCCTGAAGCATCGGAATAGCATCCTGCGGCCATGTTCTCACGGTTTTGGTTGTAATCCCAGTGCTCTTGATCTTTTGTGTGTATATTGGGTGTAGCAGAAGGGAGAGATGGTCTGACAGACCCAGGTGGGGATAAGCCTGGGCTCTGTACGCATTCGCCATGTTGGTGTACACCTGGTCCAATGTTCTATCTCCTCTGGTAGCACACTTCACATTACGGTGGAAATTGTGAAGTACAGATTTCAGGTCCGCGTGGTTAAAATCCCCAGCCGCAATAAAGACACTGTCCGGGTGTGCTACCAGGCTGTTATTGATGCTGCTGCTCAATTGTGCTAACGCTAGCTTAGCATTAGCATCTGGTGGAATGTAAACAGCGCAGATGTAAACGGCAGAAAATTCCCGAGGGAGATAGAATGGACGGCACTTTAACACCAACAGTTCTACCTCTGTACTGCACAGTTTTTCCGTTACCGTGACGTTCGTGCACCAAAGGTTGTTAATATAGATGCACAGCCCCCCGCCGGTCTTCTTACCCGAGTCCGCAGACCTGTCGGCTCGATAGGCGGTGCGGCCTGCTAGATCGATAGCCGCATCGGGAATGGCGCTGTCCAGCCAGGTTTCAGTGAAAATCATGCACGAACAGTTATTAAAAGTCCGTCGAGTGGCGATCTGCAGTCGTATTTCATCCAGTTTGTAATGGATTGAACGGGCGTTGGAGAGGAATATGATCGGGAGTGGTGGTTTAAACGGACTAGTCTTTAGCCGTGCCCACAGGCCTCCCCGCCTGCCTCTCTTCTGCCTCCGCTCGCAACGTCTCCTCCTGCGGCTTGCTGTTGCGGGTAGCCCCGGGGGTTGCTTAACGATCTCCGGGGGGATGAGATACTCGGATGTTAGTTGAAGATCTCCACGGCTTAGTTGTAGTAGATCATCTCTGTTGTATTGAAGTAACCCCAGACTGTGTGAAATAATACACAGTACCACCAAAAGTGCAAAAGTGTAGGAGCTCCGGGCCGCTGCGTCTGTGCGCGCCGCCATCTTAGATGGAAAACCGTGAAAGAATGAGGGATCATCAACATTTGGACCATATACACTTGCAATACATAGCTTTTTATCAAGTATAGATAGTTTAATGATTAAGAATCTGCCCTCTGGATCTATAACTGTATCGAGTACCATGAAATTAATATTTTTATGTATTAAAATTGCTACTCCCCTTTGTCTAGAATTATAACAAGCTGAGAACACATTAGGAAACTCAGGTGTTTTAAGTTCATTCGAACCTCTAAGAGGTCTGTGGGTCTCTTGTAGTCATAAAGTCATAAAGTTAACACTCGCTGTGGAAAAAGTAACAATGGTCTCATCACAGTATGTCTCACACTGCATTAATTTCTCCCCTGTAACATTCACATTTTCTCAACAACACAGTGTAATTTCATCATCAACATATAGCCTGTAACTACGGTTTCCTTCATACAAAATCTCAGTAATCCTGTGGTATGAAGATGGCGCCGGTGAGGTCGGCTGCCGTCACGACTGCTCCGACCACTTTTTCTTTGTCTTTGTTTTTTAAGTTAGTTTTCAGCGTTTCTAAATCGGCAAAATCATCACCATTGGGTACATTAGGTATGACAGTGACACTCTTGTTTCTATTGGTATACAATGTACTCACAATTCGAAGTTTTTAACTCCGGATCCGAGCTGGCCGAGTGAGATCTCGAGGGAGAACAAAGGGAAGCGGCGGCGGCCTAGAGGGAAGCGAGCCGGCGTCAGGAACAGGCTGAGAGCTCGTGCACACCGCACACCTCTGCCTAGCATCCTGCTCGC
Source organism: Rhamphochromis sp. 'chilingali' (assembly GCF_963969265.1). Lineage (NCBI taxonomy): Eukaryota > Metazoa > Chordata > Actinopteri > Cichliformes > Cichlidae > Rhamphochromis > Rhamphochromis sp. 'chilingali'. Next base: position 44,127,949 of record NC_137948.1, read on the forward strand.
CAACGTCCAGTCACTGGAGAACAAGCTTGACGACCTCAGGGCCAGGATAAAGTTCCAGAGAGACATTCGGGACTGCAATCTCCTCTGCTTCACCGAGACATGGCTGAACCCAGCGGTGCCAGACCACGCCATCCAGCCGGCCGAGTTCTTCTCGGTTCACCGCATGGACAGGACACGGGACTCGGGGAAGTCAAGGGGAGGCGGCGTGTGTTTAATGGTGAACAACAACTGGTGCAACAGTGCGAACGTTGTTCCTCTCACACGCTCCTGCACACCAAATCTGGAACTACTGTCGATCATGTGTCGTCCTTTTTATCTACCTCGGGAATTTACATCGGTCATTGTAAGTGCCGTTTATATTCCACCACAAGCAGACACGGTCACCGCCTTATGCGAGCTGCATGAGGCACTCACACAGCACCAGACACAACACCGGGACGCTGCGCTTATTGTGACGGGGGACTTTAATAGCGCCAACCTCAAACGCGCAGCGCCGAACTTTTATCAACACATCACCTGCCCCACCAGGGGTGAAAGGACACTGGACCACTGATACACTACGGTCAAGGACGGCTACAAGGCACAATCCCGCCCTCCGTTTGGCAAATCTGATCACGCCGCCATCTTCCTCATGCCAAAATATAAACAAAGGCTGAAACAGGAAGTTCCGGTTCAGAGGAAGGTCGCGCGCTGGACGGATCAATCGGTGGCCGCGTTACAGGACGCACTCGATGACGCAGACTGGGGCATGTTCAGAAACAGCTCCGACGATGACGTCAACGTGTTTACGGAAGCGGTTGTGGGATTCATCGGGAAACTAGCGGATGATACCGTGGAGACAAAGACTATCACAACGTTTCCCAACCAGAAGCCGTGGGTGGTATTAGATTATTCTGTTATTATATGTTACCTTATATATGTAATCAAAGTAGTTGAATTAGAATACTGCTGTAGATCATATTATACCCTTTAATATAGAGTGTGTGAGCTGTATGTAGTTTAGTTCTCGTTATACTTTTGAGTTAAAAGAACATATTCACTTATTAGTTTGTTAGACAAGTGTGCATCACTCTGTATCCTTGATCTGCTGTGAATGTGTTACATGCTTAATTGTTGAATCATGAAGAGAAGATTGTAAGCAGGAGACTCTGTGTCTAAGACAGGGGAGATAGACAGACCACATTCCATACCCCCACCTTACAGAAAGCAGAGAAACAACTGCCGAGGTCATAACTTAGGCGCTGTAACAGAGAAAGAATGTGATGTTTTGGCTTTTACGACTAGATGGGGGCCACTAGAGACTATAAAAAGCTGAGCAACCCATCACCATTTTGAGACTTGCTGTGACCCTCTTCAGGCATGTCTCCCCATCATGATGGTTCTTATGCTCTTAAGTGTTGAATTGTATGGAAATAAATTATTGTTGATTGAGCATAAATACACAGAGTATTGTCCTTCCTTCAGCCCAAAGATTCAAAGAATTGGAAGATTTCAACAGTGGATAAAACCATCCGCAACGCTCTGAGATCCCGCACCGCTGCCTACAACACGGGACTCACAACGGGGGACATGGACCCGTACAAAGCCGCGTCATATAACGTGCGGAGGGTGGTGAAAGAGGCGAAGCAGCGCTACGGGAGGAAACTAGAGTCACAACTCCAACAGAGTGACTCTAGGAGCCTGTGGCGGGGACTAAGGACAATAACGGACTATAAAGCACCAACAACCGACAAACGCGGCCGTGACTCTGGCAGACGAGCTGAACACTTTCTATGCTCGCTTTGAGGCTGCAGCTAAGGTCTCCAACAATGCTAGTGTTGGCGGCGCTAACGGCTGCAGACAGGAAGATACTGCCAGCACCGGAAACGTGCTCGTCATCTCCGAGCATGAAGTAAGGAGAGCCTTCAAAAGAGTGAACACCAGGAAAGCAGCAGGACCAGACGGCATCCCAGGTCGTATCCTAAGAGACTGCGCATACCAGCTAGCTCCTGTGTTCACTGAGATATTCAACATCTCTTTATCTCAGTCGGTGATCCCCACATGCTTCAAAGAGTCCATCATTGTTCCTGTCCCGAAGAAACCCCACCCTGCTTCTCTCAATGACTATCGCCCTGTAGCCCTCACGTCAGTAGTGATGAAGTGCTTTGAACGCCTGGTCAGAGACTTCATCATTTCTTCACTACCAGACACACTGGACCCACTACAGTTCGCTTACCGTCCAAATCGTTCCACAGACGATGCCATCTCTCATCTCCTCCACACATCACTCACTCACTTGGACACTAGAAGGGGGAATTATGTTAAAATGCTCTTCATAGACTACAGCTCTGCATTTAACACCATAATTCCCTCCACACTCACCACCAAGCTGGAGCATCTGGGACTCAGCTCATCTATGTGTCAGTGGATCTCCAACTTCCTAACTGGCAGACCACAGGCAGTAAGGATGGGCGGACATGTCTCAGCCTCCACCACTCTCAGCACTGGAGCCCCCCAGGGGTGTGTTCTGAGCCCCCTGCTGTACTCTCTGTACACATATGACTGCGTGGCCACTACCAGCTCCACCACCATCATCAAGTTTGCTGACAACACCGTCGTGGTGGGCCTGATCTCTGATAACAACGAGACGGCCTACCTGAAGGAGATTAGGAATCTGGAGAACTGGTGCCAGAGGAACAACCTCCTTCTAAACGTCAGTAAGACAAAAAAGCTGATAGTGGACTTCAGCACTAAGCAGGAGAGGAACTACCAGACCCCCGTCATCAACGAGTGCCCAGTGGAGAGAGTGGACAGCTTCAAATACCTCGGAGTTCACATCACGCAGGACCTGTCATGGTCCTGTCACATCAACACCGTGGTGAAAAAGGCCCGACAGCGTCTCTACCACCTCAGACGCTTGAGAGACTTCCAACTGCCCTCCAAGGTGCTCAGGAACTTTTACTCGTGCACCATAGAGAGCATCCTGGCGGGAAACATCTTAACCTGGTTCGGGAACAGCACCATGCAGGACAGACGAGCTCTACAGAGGGTTGTGCGGTCAGCTGAGCGCACCATCCGCTCCGAGCTCCCTGACCTGCACTCAATCTACAGCAGGCGGTGCTGGACCAAGGCCAGGAAGATCGTGAAGGACCTCAGCCATCCCAACAACAGACTGTTCTCTCTGCTGAGGTCAGGAAAGCGATTCCGCTCCCTAAAGACCAACACAGAGAGACTGAGGAGGAGCTTCTTCCCGCAGGCGATACGGTCTCTCAATCACACCACCACACAGTACTGACCCACACATATGGTTCTTACACACACACTGGACTTTCTGGACATTGTTTTTGCACACATTGTTTTTTTGCACAACACTGGTCACTATATTCTTCATTTCCGGTTAATACTTGTACAGCTGCTGTTATTGTGTATATATTTACTTAGATTTAGATTTCTTCATACATTCTTATATAGTTCTATATTGTGTATTTTGTTGTACAGTTATTTTATTTTCAACTTTAATTTATATAATTTATCTTATTCTTCCCAGTTAAATTTACCCTTCATTCTAATTTGTGTTGTACAGTTATTTCATTTTTAACCTTAATTTATATTTTATTCCTTCCTAGTTAAATTTACCCTTTTTAATTTTTCATATTTATTTCCTATCTTATTCATAGCCTTTTCCTTTTTTGTTTTCTTTAGGTCACGAGCAGTTGTCCAAGCATTTCACTACATATCGTACTGTGTATGACTGTGTACGTGACAAATAAAATTTGAATTTGAATTTGATTTAGAAAAACATATTAAGTTGTGTCCTGCTGTAAATCACATGATCAAATCACATGATTAACCATCTGCTGTAAAAAGAAATGTAAATGTTAGCGCTGCGCAGGTGTATACACTCTTTCTCACAGTAATCTCTGTGAGCAACACAAGGTAGTGAATAACACACACATGGTAAATTCACAGACAGAGAATTTAAACTAAAAAGGTTAAATTTTCAGAGTTCACATAGTCATGTGACCCAAGTTTCCTCCTGTGGTCTCCTTCTGCTCCTGCAACAGAGACACACACAGAGATACATCCACACCTTTGTCAGGTGTGGGTTAACTTCACACAATGGTGTTAAGTCAGTCTTGTCAGCTTTTGTCAGCCAGTCAGTTTCCCATTTATTTTAAAATTCTTACTCATTCACTCAGTGATTCCTTCTTTTGCTAATTGTGGAAATTATCGTCGCAGTCGTTTCCACGCTCAGCAAAACGACGTCATTTCAAAAAGAAAAACAATTTAGACTGGATTTCCTCGTTGAATCCTTTTAGACAGGAACTTGTTTCCTAATTGTCCCAAATAAGTGGCTTTCTCCTGAGCCCATTTTAATTTTGGAGAAGCTCACTTTGCAACAGTTTTCTCGACGACGCTTCGGTTCTAATTGTGCAGATCTGCTCAAACAAAGATCATCAAACAAAACTTTCAGTGCACCATGAAAGTAACAAAATAAAAGAAAGAAAATAAAGGAAAGCAAAGGAAAGAAAGGCCTTGTTTAAGTCATGACACGTGTTCTTCATGCCAGGGGGATAAATCGTAACAACCCAATTGGCAGGCTCAACTTAATAACAAAAGACAAATGAACAGCCAGTTTAATCTCAAACATTCATCCAAATCAGCCATACACACACACAACATACAGCATAACCGTGTTGTCTCAGCACATAATAAGTTTCTTCTCATGTAACTAAATGTGTTAAAACTTCTTCACACATCAGAAACTCACAATCAGCTCACTCATTTAACCTTCGCTGACCCTTAAAAATGCATCCCTTTAGAGCCCTGGGGACCAAAAATGGTCCCGCCCCAAAAGTGCAATAAAAAGATTATATATTCATATTTTTTCCACTTTAAATTGGTCAGTCTTTTAAAACTACTTCTCCCTGAAATATTCATATAAAGTTTTAATTATATTTTCGTTGTTTTAACCCTTTAAATCCCAGTTTTATTACATGAGCGCCCTGTTTTTTTAGCCCCAAAAAACAAAAAACTAAATATTTTCCAAAAAAAACATTTGAAGTAATATTTGTTTGTTATTATAATTAGGCCTTTAGATGGACCAAAGATTGGCACCAACAGTCATTTCGATCGCCTTTTATTTTTTTTGCAGGAGCGCATTTCATAAAATGCACACCCTATCGGTCCTAATCGACCACGCCCAAAAAAGTGCTATAAAAAATTTATATATTAATATTTTATTCCACTTTAAATTAGCCAATCTTTTAGACCTACTTCTCCTTGAAATATTCATGTCAAGTTTTAATTACATTTCGCGGATTTTAACCCTTTATATCCCGGTTTCGTCACATGAGTGCACTGCTTTTTTTGCCCCAAAAAACATAAAACTTGAATATTTTCCAAAAAAAACATTTGAGGTAATATTCAATTGTTATTATAATTAGGCCTTTAGATGGACTAAAGATTGGCACCAACATTCATTTCGATCGCCTTTTTTTTTTTTTTTTTCAGGACCAGAAAATGGTCTCCAGGCGGCAAATGCTCCTCCTCTAGGCCGAAATAAGTGCATGTTGCCGGGGTAAGTCGCGACGATCACCGGGGCACGATCACCGGGGACTGCTTTTTCCAGCCCACACATCCGATACCACGTGACAACAAATACGTCATTTCCTGTTGACTAAAAAAAAAAAAAAGCACCCTCTAACGGTCCTAGGGACCAAAAAATGGTCCCGCCCGATCATCGGGCGAAGCCGCTGCTGCACGCCAGAAATGAGGCTTCGTTTCCCGCAGGTCTGTCCAAGCAGCCCGCTGTTTTCCAGCAGGGATCAAATGTGGAGCAAGGGCGCCACCCGGTGGACAAATAAAAAAATTACAACTCTAAGGCTCATAGACCAAAACGAGACGGAAACATAAGTAATCACCAAGACATTAACGGTAATAATTCTGCAGTGAAAAATAGCGTTTATAATGGAAGTCAATGGGCCAAAAATGGTCCCTAGGGCTCTAAGAGGATGTGTATTGTTAGCTTAGCCACTGAAGCTAATTTAAGGAAGTCAGACTTGAATTTTGAAATGAAATTATGCCAAACTTTTTTTTAGAGAATTTGGCTATATTCCATTCAACACAGTGCAAATGGCTTGTAACTGAAAAACTAAAGGGACCAAAAATGGTCCCAGGGCCAAAGAAGGGTTAAGACCCCTCATCAGCATTCTGTTTTCTCCTCTATGATGCAACCATCTGTCCTCCTATAATATTCAGTCCACTAGTCTATGTATCACTTTCATCTTACTAGTGACTTGGACAAGATGACAAACAGAATCTCATGCTTAAGATGCTGTCTGGTCTTCATGAGTGTCATTGTATGTGTATATGCATGTGGGGTTAGTATAGTAAATGCACTTTCTGTATGTTTTTGTGTTAGTCTCTCATCACACTTTCATTATTCTCATCACTGCTTAAACAACACACATCTCTCTCTGATTTTTTTTTAAACTGTACTTTTCTCAAAACAGAAAATAGCATTACAGCTGTTTCAGACTGAGAAACACCAAACACTCTTCGTGCTATCATTCATCCACACAACTATTTTATTCCTTTTTGTCCACTGGGCAGGTGATCTGCAGAATCATGTCTGCCCCAGCTGGATACCTTTTCACACACACCGTGACGTCAAACACGCTCACACTCACGGAATGGATCAGGAGAAAAACTTTCTTCATCTTCACACTCTGGGACCGAAACACCATATGTTTTTTTTGTGTTGTGTCAGGGATGGATATGTGGTTGTAACGTCTGTGTTCACTAACTTTACTTTCTGTTTCCTGCCCTGCCTAGTCTGTCTTGGACTCAATGCTGCTCCCAATGCCTCTCCATACCCAGCCTTTAATTTCTCCTCCACCTCTGCTCTCTCACGCTCTTCTCTGGCTCTTCGTTCTGCTAACATTCTTGCTCTTCCTAATGCTTTTCTACGGTTCTAAAGTAGTTGCAGTGGATTGAGCTGTTTCATCCTCAGGTTTCACAACCACTGCTTGCAATATTGCTCTTTTAACGTTCTGTGCTTCTCTTCTCTTTTGAGCCTGCTCCAGCCACAACTTAGCAACTGCTAACTGCAATTCCTTCCTCTGCTTCGCTTCCCCTGTTTTACCTGCTACGCTTACAGCTATTCTTTCTACCAGCATTTTACCTTTAACTTCCATTAATGTCCCTTCAAATCCATATTTTTTTTTTTTTTTTTTTTACGCCAACAACCTACATACTGCGTGCTGCCCGGTGAAAATTTCTCCATAAATTTTACATCTCCTTCTAAGGCAGACTTACACATTTTATTCTCCATTACAAGACAACAATCAGCCACACTCACGCAGACCACATCTGGCCCGCACACACACACAACATAGGCCTATCGCTTGCGTCTGCACGCACAGCTAGCGCCTGCACACACAGCTAGCGCTCTCTGTTGAAAACTCTCAAACGCCCCATATGGCGGAGAATTCAACCTTCGGACACTCTCTAACGCCCCAAATGGCGGAGATTCCGGACTCTCTTCACGGCGGAGTCACCGAACCTAGGTTATCTCTACGCCCCACACGGCGGAGAAGCCTGCGTCTCTCTCACGCGGCTAGCGCGCTCCCGTACCTGCGGTCAACGCAGGGTCACGTAGCCGCTCTCTAAGGCCTTCTGTACTCACTGTTTGTTTACGTTCATGGGAAGTAGTGATGGGTCAGTCGCGAACGAAATGGCTCTTAGAGCCGGGTCTTTGACGTGAACGACGCGAGCCGGCTCCTTATTGCGAGCCGTGGGTTTTTTTTTTCTCTCACCCTCTCTCTCGCACTTTTTTCGGCTTCACTCAGCATGCGAGCCTTGTGCTTTATGCTTGGAAGAGGGGCGGTAGTTGCACTCAGTAGCACAGGAACAGAGCAGGAGGGAGAGAGAGAGAAAGAGAGCCAGGGACAACAACGTCACATTAGAAAGGTATAGTAATCATCCACAACTATTTTCAGTTGCAGATGATAAAGGATTCAGAAAGTTTATACATACAGGCCCATATGACAGAGAATGTGCATCTTCTTTTTGTTTTCATATTATAATTTATATTTAATTGTGTTGTGGTTTGCAGTGTTTTGTGTTGTTTCACTTTAAATTGGTTTAAAAGGAAAAAGCTGAAAATTTAAATAGTTAAAAGTTGAACTGTAACTAGTAGGTTTTTGTATTATATGATTTATTTATTACATTTTATGTGGCGTGAATAAATAAAAGTATATTTACGGTGGCCCCTAGAGACAAAGCATGTACAAACTTCAAATCACGTACGAACCCTGAAGCACGTACAAACTCCGAAGCACGTACAAACTCCAAAACACGTAAAAACTCAGAAGCACATAAAAACTCAAAACACGTACAAAAGACAACAGAAGTGCTCCAGGATGCTAGGCGCAGTGTTGAGCTTTTGTTACCTAGTGGCTACACAAGCCAGCAAGTACCAACGACCGGATTTGGTGTGTGGCAGTAACAGGTAAATGAACTTTTTTTTAAATTTTATTTGACTCTATATGAATGCTTGTGTATAAATACACAAACAATACACATATGCTTTCATGCTTTCAATTGTGTAATTTAAGTGATCTAGGTAGCTCTGTTTTGGAAGTTCAGAGCTACCTAGATCACTTATGCTAGAAATGCTAGAAATGAGTTTTGGAGTTTGTACGTGTTTTGTCTCTAGGGGCCACCGCATATATTTATATATAAACATATATGAATAAAACCACTTTTTTTTTACATTAGTAATTCCTTTTGTGCATAATTTTATATTATTGTTAATAATAAATAAATTAAAGCAACAAAACAACCTTAAGAGCCGGTTCGGAGCTGAAAGAGCCGGCTCTTTTTAGTGAGCCGAACCGAAAGAGCCGGTTCTCTAAAAAGAGCCGGAAATCCCATCACTAATGGGAAGAGTCTCTGGATCCCGTCAATCGTCATCCATCCCGAGGGGAGGTCAGGTGCAAACTTCCCGGCCTGGTGACAAGCAAAGTGAAACACCAGGGCTTTACGTCAATCATCCCAGACGTTGTGGTGGCGTCCTCTCCCTCTCCTCGGTGGATGCAATGTGTTAAGTTCCGGCTCCGAAGGACTAAATAAATGTTGGGTCTGTGTTTCCACAAGCCCCGCTAATTCTAGAGACTTATTCATCATGAAGAAAACAAGACAGTCGATCGATCGATCGATTATTTGCGCAAGGGAGGCCTGTGTCCACCACGAAAATGACCCCCAGATCTGACCTCCTCCTGCTACCTTTTATTGAGAGACAGTTCACACAAAACACGTCAGAACAAAGCCACGCCCACATGGTCCTAAGATGTGTGAACTTCTGTATTTAAGTAAGAGTGTGTGTGTGTGTATGTGTGTGTGTGTGTGTGTGTGTGTGTGTGTGTATGTGTGTGCGTGTGTGTGTATGTGTGTGTGTGTGTGTGTCAGACCTCCTGCTCACCAAAGGGTCATAAACCCAGGAAGCTTACAAGGTCGACTGTGTCGACAGCTTGACAGCTGCTGACAAGTCCAACAATAAGAGGGCAGCAGGGCTGCCAGAGTCCAGAGTTAAAAGAATATGGTTAAAAACCCTTAAAAGTGCCGTCTCAGTGCTATGTAGTTATTTAAAACCAGATTGAAATTTTTCAGAGATCATATTAAAATCAAGGTGGGCCTGCAACTGTAGGTAGATAGACCACTTTCTCCAAGACTTTAGATCAAGGGTGTCCAAACTTTTTGCAAAGAGGGCCAAATTTTATAAAGTGAAGATGCCTGGGGGCCAATGGTTCCTTTTGACTTTTTTTCCATAACAAAGTTACATGAAAATATAATGAAGAACAATTTTAATAGTCACAATTACCTTTGTTTTTAAAATAGAAATGTACCTAAATAAAAGACACTCAGGCAAGCATTTACAACTCTAAAGACACAATTCCGCCTTTCATTTATATCTGGAGAGTCAGACAACAGTGAACAAACTGTATAGAATACCCTAAATTTCCATGAGTTTGCAATATCTTTGCCTAATGAACATTTAAACAGGTGTTATAAGTAATGAAAAGTGTTCTGTTATCAATAAAGTTTTTTTTAAAGTGAATTTTGCCCTTGACTTTTACAAGACCTTTCAGGAAGCCAAAGTTTTTCACATCTACTGCACAACTGGAAGTTCACTTGCCGCAAGAAATAAACACATTTGTAAATTTACACAATATGTACACAACACACTCAACTATGAATTAAGAGCATAACATCAACAGTTAAAACCAAATCTTAAGAGTTTTAGAAAATACGTTTCCTTTTGTGGATTACATTAGCATGCTTTATGCTTTTTACTGTTCAGGAACACATGAGTAATGCAGGGATGTCACTCCTGGAGGCCTGCTCTTCATTTGATTCAACTGTGCTAAACCAGAAAGAACTAAAACATGCATAGCAGCTCTCCAGTACAGAATTTGGACATCCCTGGACTAATGAGAGGGGTGATACTGGGATCTAGATTTTAGTAAAGCAATTAGGTCTGGTTTCAGGGCAGTGGTTGAGATGTGTAAAATATCACGCAAGTGGGAGTCACTCATCCTTGATCTCAATCGGTTCTTGTTTAAGTTCATGACAGAGAATGTTTGCTCACACAAATATGTGGAACCAAATAAGCTCAGCATTTTCTTAGCAAGAGATCGCACTTCAGGAAACCTGTCTTTGTCTAGCTGCTGATAAAAGTCAACAAGAGAACACTGCCGGTGTTTTCCACTCATCGTCACACTGCAGCTCAATGAGCTCCAGCTGAAGCTGTGGAGGAGCATCATTAGGGTCCACGGAGAAGGGCGATGAGAAAAGCAGCATGTCTTTTTCAATAGCTGCAAAGTCCTGAAAGTGTTTGTTAAATTCTCCAGAAAGAGACGCGGTAGCTGTTGCGTACCCCTTCATCTGGACATTGTTACACCCCGGCCTAGGCAACCGGCGTGCAACTCAGGAAAAATAGAAATAAGGGAAAAAGGGCCCCCAAGCTCACTGCTCTTAAGGAGGGCGAACTCATAAAAAAGACTAATACGGGCTTCCACAAAAATAATCCCAAAACGAAAGTATCGACAACTATTTTCTTTAAAGCAAAATACGATATTTATTTACATCACAACACAAGGCGCCAAACTATTTACAACGGGGGGGGGGAGATCGCGACCATGACATACTGAAACACAGGGTTTAAATACCTAGAGGGAGCAATCAGGAAATGGACAACAAGAGGGAAACACAGCTGGGGCAACGCTTACACTGACGAGACAGGGACACGTAAATTGAACACACTAAGATAACACAGACTTTCAAAGTAAAACGGGAAGCACATAACAGTCACGCCAAAACAAAACGCCTAAAACAATACACTGCCAACGCCGAACCGTAACAACATTAATGTCCACTGGGAAACTGTCAATAACGTCTTTCAAAGCTGGGAAGTGTGCAGTACAGGGCTCTGTTAGGGACAAGTGTCTTTGGAAAAGTTGCAGTTTGGTTCCAAAGGCCTTGATGTGAGCGTATAGCTGGCTCACCACTGCATCTTTTCCTTGAAGATTAACATTCAGCGCATTCACGTGTTTCGTAATGTCAACCAAAAAAGCCAGATTTGCCAGCCATACAGGATCAGACAGTTCTTCCATTGGTTGTCCCGTCTCATCCAAAAACTGTCTAATTTCCTCTCTGAGAGAGAAAAATCGCTGTAGTGCAGACCCCTGACTTAGCCACCTCACATCATTGTAATAAATGACGTCACCATATTCAGCCTGGATGTCGTGAAGAAACTGCTGAAACTGTCGGTGGTACAGAGCTTTAGAGCGAATACAGTTGACTGTCTTTGCTACTGGTTTCATAACATCATCAGATTTGAGATGTTTGGCACAGAGAGCCTGCTGATGAATGATACAGTCAAGTTTAACAGCGTTACCTGCTTCTTCACTGACTTTATTGCAGATCAGTGTGGACAATCCGCTTCGCTCACCAGCCACGGCAGGTGCACCATCAGTAATGATCCCAGAAACTTTACTCCATGGTGGCGTCACATCATCAACAGCTTCACAAACAGAAGCCAATCCTCTGGTTTGACCCTTAAGGCTTTTGAGATCCAGCAGCTCCTCTGTCACGTTCATCTTGTCGTCGACTCCTTGTAAATAAATCAGCAGTTGCGCGGTGTCAGATGCATTGGTGCTTTCATCGCAGGCTAATGAGAAATAATCAAAATCCACTCCTCTGTCCCGCAGCTGTCTGTGAATGTCTGACAATATATCCTCACCTCTTCGTGCCACAGTGTTGCGTGCCAAGCAAACACTCAGAAATTCTCGCTTCTTCTCGGGGCAAATGTTCTCCACTATTTTCATGACACAGTCTTTGACAAACGTACCTTCAGTGAAAGGTTTGCCATGTTTCGCTATTAACATAGCCACTTCGTAGCTGGCTTTCGTGATATTTTCATGTATCTCACAGGCCCGCATGAAAAATCGCTGTTGCGAAGCCAGAGCAGCTTGGAGTTGCTTCACTTTTTCAGCGCGCTCACTCCCTGTTAGCTTGTTATATGCTGCAACATCTATACTGTCCTCTGTGTCCACTCTCCTTGTCATTGTTTGTTCTAGTATAATGTGATCACTGTTTTTGTCCTTGTCACATGACCTGTAAATAGTGTCTCTGTATGTTTTTACTAATTTGTGTTCAACACCAACCTGCCAGAGGGTCTGCAGATGGAAATTAGCCCAAGGCTGTAATCTAGCATATTTACATTTGTTAAAATGTTCATTAATATGTATTGCCCCTCTTTTTAAAAAATAAATAAATAAATAAAATAACAAGCTAACAGCTTAGTCTCGTAGTGTCTCCTAATGTTAAAATCCTTAAACAAGGCAACAGTCTCTTTACAAATCAGGCAAATACAATTGCCTCAAATTTCAGTAAAAAAATACTGCAATTCCCACCGCTCCTGAAAGCGGCGGCCCTCACCATCAACTTTTCTCTTTTTTTGTACAGTCGCTGATAGGTTTGTAGCATAAACCTATTCGCTGGAACGTTAAGGACAATTTAATTACACAGCAAAGCAAGACACGAGTAGGCAAAGTTCTTTATGTTTCTCGTGCACGGGAGAGAACTGGACAAACCCCGTTCCTTCGCTTGACCCCAGTTGCTCTCATCTGCTCCCCCATAACACTGCTCTTTTATTGTGGTTACATGAATATGCATAGGTGCATTAACATACGACGTATACATACACACAAAGAGTACCTTGCCTGTGCGTTGTGTAAGGCAAGGCAAGGCAAGGCAAGTTTATTTGTATAGCACAATTCAACAACAAGGTGATTCAAAGTGCTTTACAGAGACATTAGAAACAAGAACAAATAAAAAGCATGATTTAAAATTGATTAAAACAAGCAAATAAACTAACTAACTAATTAACAAACAAACAACAAACAACAGTATATAAACTCAAAACAGATAAAATCAGAACAGTAGATAAAATCAGTAGTTAAATGTAAGTTTTGAAATTTAAGCTTAAAGTGTGGATTTGGTGCTTTATTCAAATGCAGCTGAGAACAGGTGAGTCTTCAACCTGGATTTAAATAAACTGAGTGTTTCAGCTGATCTGAGGCTTTCTGGGAGTTTGTTCCAGATATAAGGAGCATAAAAGCTGAATGCAGCTTCTCCGTGTCTGGTTCTGACTCTGGGAACTGATAAAAGACCGGATCCAGATGACCTGAGGGATCTGGATGGTTCATACTGGGTCAGGAGGTCACTGATGTATTTTGGTCCTAAACCATTCAGAGCTGTGGCGTGGGTGTGGTCCTTGGCCAGCTGCAGAGGAGGCGTGACGCAGTGAGCTCCCGGGGCGGCGCAGGGGCGGGGTGAACAGGTGTGCTGGGATCTGACAGTGATTGTGTCTCTTTATGTGTTGGCAGTGACAGACGGAGACGGAGGTGACAGCAGAGAAAGAGAGCGCGGAGTATATGTGTCCACGTTACCCCGAGTTTAATAAAAGGTTTCTGCATTGTCAAAGTCGCTCCGGCTGGTATTTCTTGGGTCCACCGTTACACTGGTGCCGAAACCCACGCGTGATGTCCGGTCCCCTGCCGGCTCCCCCTGCTCCCCCGGCGGCGCCGCCGCCCGCCCCACCGCCCGCCCAGCCGCTGCAGATCTTGGGCCAGATGATGGTGGACATGGCGGCGATGGCGGCTCGTCAGGCGGCCACGCAGGACCAACAGTTGGCGTTGCTTCGCCTGCAATCGGAGCAGCAGACCGCGGCTCTGGGGCGGCTGCTGGGGAATGCGGCCGCGCCGGCTCCCGCCCCTCCGCTGTCGGTGACGTTGCACCGGATGCGGGATGGGGAGGACCCGCTGGTTTTCATCGAGGCTTTCCAGGCCACGGCGGTGGCCTGTCGGTGGCCGGAGGAGGAGTGGGCCGCCCGGCTGCTGCCGCTTCTGTCGGGTGAGGCCCAGACGGCGGCGCTGAGCCTGCCCCCCGGCTCGCGGGGGGTGTTCGAGGACGTGTGCCGGGCGGTGCTGGATCGTTTGGGGCTCTCCCCGGAGGATTACCGCCGTCAGTTCCGGGCCAGCAGGATGTCGGGGGGGGAGCGGCCGTTTGCCTGGGCTCGGCAGCTGGAGGATGCGGCAGCGAGGTGGCTGCGACCGGGCCCCTCGGCTGGGGAGACGCGGATGCTGAACATGGTCGTCCTCGAGCAGTTCGTGGGTGGCCTGCCCGAGGCGACGGCTCGTTGGGTTCGCTGCCACCGCCCGGCGGATTTGACGGCGGCGGTGACGCTGGCGGAGGACCATCTGGCGGCCGACCCGGTACCGGGCCGTGAGGAGCCGCGGCGGGGCGCCCGTGTTCCGCCGCCCAGGCCACCGGCGGCGGCGTCGCAGAGGAGAGGCGGCGGCCCTGCGGGAACGGAGCAGGCAGCAGGGTGGGGCCCCAGGAACCCGTTCCGGCCGCTGCTTCCCGCCGGAACCCCGGCGGCCGCCGAGGTTGCCCCGGAGCCACGGGGAGCCGCACAGACGCCGGGGCCGGACTGTTGGAAGTGTGGGCGGCCGGGGCACCTGCGCCGAGACTGTCCGCTCATGGAGGTGGGGCAGGTGTTCCGCGTTGCCGGCGCTCCAGCGCCCGCCCCCGGTCCAGGAGTGACGTACCGCGTGCCGGTAAGGTGTCAAGGGGGTATTCGCCATGCTTTGGTGGACACGGGCTGCACGCAGACTCTGGTCCACCAAAGTTTGGTTCGCCCCGGGGCATTGTTGGAGGCTGACTGGGTGGAGGTTAAGTGTGTGCACGGGGATATTCACAAGTACCCAGTAGTGTCACTGTTGCTGAAATTCGGGGGCAAAACGCATAGAGTGAAGGCGGCGGTTAGCCCGCGCCTGTCGCATCCCCTTATTTTGGGTACGAATTGGCCGGGGTTCCACAGCTTACTGGGGCAGTACGCGGGGATGCGATCGCGGTCTGTAAATTCGTGTGACGTTTGCGCGGCGCTCGGCGGTGACGCGGGGTCGACCGACGCTGACTCTGGGGGGGAGGAGGAGGCGGGGACTTCCACGGAAGCCCCGCCGCCTCCCGTTGTGTACCCCACGGAAGATTTTCCACTAGAGCAGTCTCGGGACGACACCCTACGCTCAGCCTATGACCAAGTGATGGATATTGATGGTCGCTCGGTGCGCCCCGACGCTGCGCGAACGTACCCTCATTTCCAATTGCGGAACGATCGGCTTTATAGAGTGAGCCGTGACACTCACACTAATGAAATCCGCACACAGTTATTGGTGCCGCAAAGCCGCCGGGAAATGATTTTCCAGGCGGCTCATTCGAACCCCATGGCAGGGCACTTGGGTGGCGAGAAAACTCTGGAGCGCATAATGGCCCGATTCTATTGGCCGGGCATTTGGGCCGACGTGCGCCGCTGGTGTGCGTCGTGCCCCGAATGCCAGCTGGTTAACCAGCCGGCCGTGCCAAAGGCGCCGTTGCGCCCATTACCGCTGATGGAGATCCCGTTTGAGCGTATTGGCATGGATCTCATCGGGCCATTGCACCGGAGTGCACGCGGCTATCGCTTTGTGCTGGTCCTGGTGGACTACGCAACGCGGTACCCGGAAGCAGTGCCGCTACGCACCATTTCAGCGAAGAGCGTGGCGCAGGCACTGTTTCAGGTCATCTCCCGAGTCGGTATTCCGAAAGAAATACTGACTGACCAGGGCACGTCGTTCATGTCGCGCACATTGCGGGAACTGTACGAATTACTGGGTATTAAATCTATTCGGACCAGCGTCTACCACCCTCAGACTGATGGGTTGGTGGAGAGGCTGAATAAGACTTTAAAATCCATGATTCGTAAGTTCATTCGCGAGGATGAACGCAATTGGGATCGCTGGTTAGACCCTCTGTTGTTTGCAGTGCGGGAGGTGCCCCAGGCCTCCACGGGATTTTCTCCCTTCGAGCTGTTATACGGCAGGAAGCCGCGGGGGGTGCTCGACCTGATTAAGGAAAACTGGGAGGAAGGTCCGAGCCCTGCGAAAAGTGAAATTCAGTACGTGCTGGACCTGCGAGCAAAGCTGCACACACTGGGGAGGCTCTCACGGGAGAATTTGCTCCAGGCCCAGCAGCGGCAGCGACGCCTGTATGACAGAGGGGCTAGACTCAGGCAATTTTCACCGGGAGATAAGGTGCTTGTGTTACTTCCTTCTTCCAGCTCTAAATTACTCGCCAAGTGGCAAGGACCCTTCGTGGTCACACAGCGAGTGGGGGACGTTGATTATGAAGTGGTACGGTCGGACAGGGGCGGGGCCACGCAGATTTACCACCTCAACCTCCTCAAAACCTGGAGGGAGGCGGAGACCGCTTCTCTAGTGAGCTTGGTAAGAGGGAGAGATGAGTTGGGGCCGGAGGCGCCAAAGTCTAGCATCCCCGCCTCCCTCCATTGCAGTGACCATCTCACACAGGCCCAGAGGGCGGATGTTGCTGCATTGCAACAGCGCTTTGCCGACGTGTTCTCCCCCTTGCCCGGCCGTACTTCTCTCATAGAGCACCATTTTGAGACGCGGCCTGGCGTGACGGTGCGTTCACGGCCCTACAGGCTGCCGGAGCATAGAAGGCAAATTGTTTTCCGGGAATTGAAGGAAATGCTGAGGCTGGGAGTAATAGAAGAGTCACACAGTGCTTGGTGTAGCCCCATCGTCCTTGTAGTAAAGAAGGATGGGTCTATACGGTTCTGTGTCGATTATCGCAGAGTGAATGAGGTGTCACGTTTTGATGCTTATCCCATGCCCCGGGTCGACGAGCTCCTGGACCGGTTGGGCACCGCTCGCTTTTTTACGACTCTGGATTTAACCAAGGGCTACTGGCAGATTCCCTTGTCTACAGAGTCCCGGGAAAAGACGGCCTTCTCCACTCCGTATGGGTTGTACCAATTCGTGACGCTTCCGTTCGGCTTGTTCGGCGCCCCTGCCACTTTTCAGCGCCTCATGGACCGGGTGCTGCGGCCCCACGCTGCCTATGCTGCCGCCTACCTAGACGACGTCATCATTTACAGTGACACGTGGGCGGGGCATGTGCGGTGTGTGGCCGCGGTGCTGGAGTCCCTGAGGCAGGCGGGGCTCACGGCCAACCCGAAGAAGTGTGCGGTTGGACGGAGGGAGGTACAGTATTTGGGGTACCACTTGGGGAGCGGGCAGGTGCGACCTCAAGTGGAGAAGACGGCGGCGATTGCATCCTGCCCGCGTCCCAAGACGAAAAAAGAGGTGAGACGGTTTCTGGGGCTGGCCGGCTATTACCGACGGTTCGTCCCAGGGTTCGCGGACCTGACCAGCCCCCTGACTGATCTCACCCGCAAGGGTGCCCCAGATCTGGTCCAGTGGACGGAGCGGTGCCAGGCGGCGTTTGTGCAGGTGAAACGGGCTCTCTGTGGAGAGCCGCTGCTGTTCACACCTAACTTCTCCCTCCCTTTCTGTCTGCAGACTGACGCCTCGAACAGAGGGCTGGGGGCCGTTTTGTCCCAGCAGGTGGGGGGAGTTGACCGGCCGGTCGCTTACATCAGCCGGAAGCTCACGGACCGCGAGTCACGGTACAGCACCGTGGAGAAGGAGTGCCTGGCGATCCGGTGGGCGGTCGACTCCCTTCGCTACTACCTCCTGGGCCGCCCGTTCACCCTCTGCTCGGACCACGCCCCGCTGCAGTGGCTCCACCGCATGAAGGATGCCAACGCCCGGATCACTCGGTGGTATCTGGCCATGCAGCCCTTTAAGTTCAAGGTGATCCATAGGCCGGGCGCGCAGATGGTCGTGGCCGATTTCCTCTCTCGCTCGCGGGGGGGGGAGTAGGTTCGGCCGGATGGGCCCCGGCCTCAGTCGGGCGGTGGGGATGTGTGGCGTGGGTGTGGTCCTTGGCCAGCTGCAGAGGAGGCGTGACGCAGTGAGCTCCCGGGGCGGCGCAGGGGCGGGGTGAACAGGTGTGCTGGGATCTGACAGTGATTGTGTCTCTTTATGTGTTGGCAGTGACAGACGGAGACGGAGGTGACAGCAGAGAAAGAGAGCGCGGAGTATATGTGTCCATGTTACCCCGAGTTTAATAAAAGGTTTCTGCATTGTCAAAGTCGCTCCGGCTGGTATTTCTTGGGTCCACCGTTACAAGAGCTTTATAGGCCAGCATCAGAACTTTAAAGTCTATCCTCTGACGGACAGGCAGCCAGTGTAAGGACCTCAGAGCTGGACTGATGTGGTCCACTTTTTTGGTCTTAGTGAGGACTCGAGCAGCAGAGTTCTGAATGAGCTGTAGTTGTCTGACTGATTTTTTTAGGTAGACCTGTAAAGATGCTGTTACAGTAATCAAGCCTACTAAAGATGAATGCATGGACTAGTTTTTCCAGGTCCTGTTGAGACATCAGATCTTTTATCCTTGATATATTCTTGAGATGATAGTAAGCTGACTTTGTTATTGTCTTAATGTGTTTTTCTAAGTTTAGGTCTGCATCCATCACTACACCGTGTAAGTGTGTGTGTGTGTGTGTGGGGGGGGTCAGAGTGTGACCCATAAACAACTTCCCTAACCCTGCTGGTTTGGAAGTCCAACAGTTCATCTAAACAAAAGGCTCTTAGCCTAAAACATATAGACACGTTTATCCTACCATAAAACAATAAGAGAAGGTACGACCTCTCCCATGCTCCCAGAATGTGGGTGTGAATGCCACAAACTTGTAATCTGTCCTTTTTCCATCTCCTTTCAGCACGTCTGTAGTCACATCTGAGGGAGCGCGTATGTTCATTCAACCACGGCTCTGATAAATTCTTAGGCACAGTCCTGAGCAGAGCAATAGAGTCCAAGATATCAGTGCAGGTAGAAGGAAGAATGTCCGAAAGGTCCTCAACACTTTTACAGTTGGAGTTCATTATTCCAGAATCCATAAAGGCAGCAGAAAAAGTGGGCACTGTTAGAGTATTTCTCTGCTTTATCAGAGAAATAAGAGAGCGGAACCGGCTGTTCAAACCCCCACATGGCTGCCCGCTGAATTCGAAGCGCCGGGACGAGGTGCGACCTCTCACAACGAACGTAATATGGTCAACACCTTGGAGACGCTTACTGCTGCTGTGAAGGCTCAAAACAACACCATTGAGCGTATGAGGGGAAACATCAGAGAGAGGCCTGCTCAAAATGACACCCTTGAGCGACAGCTGGAAAACATCGCGGAACGGATCACTGCAGTTGTGAAGTCTCAGAATCAAAAGACTGACAACACCTTGGAACTGAAGTTTGATACCATCATGGGGAGGCTCGCGGCTCTCCAACGCGAAGTTGAGGGACCAGTCTCAGAGTGCTAAAATTCGAGCTGCTCACAAAACAGAAATCAACAATATTCAACATTCGGACACCACGGCGCCAGCTGCAGGCCCAAGGCTGGAGCCCACCAAAACAACTCCCTGATAACGACTGTGTGATGACTATTCTTCCCGTCCCATGAAGGCCACCTGGGTTGGCTGGCAGACTGTTTACTTAGCCTGATAGTGCGAAGGACACTGTCTCCGCTGAACTCTGGACACACACACACACACACACACTTACACTGACAAGCACTCACTCATCCCCCTCCCTTTCCAACGCCTTCGATGCTTGTGCCCTACCGGGGAAGATAGCAGTCAACTGGACCAGCGCAGATGCTGCAGGACCGGATGCGCTGTCTACGCCGGCTCTCTCTTACCCTTTACCCGCCCCTGTTGCTTGTCTCGTGTTTCTATGGTGTATTGATAGTCATGTGCTTTTGTGCTGAGGTGTTTTTTCTGTTATCAAACTGTTCTCCCACTAGGAGCTCAGTCTGAGTGGAGTTTTTTTTCTCCTCCTCTTACCTCATGTAGTGTATTTTCGTTGTTTTTTCCTATCAGCCTACCTTTCTGACATGTCTCCCCAATGTGATGTTTGTGTAAAGTTGGTCAGAAGGTTCCTTTGTGAGTGCGCATGCGCCATTAGCGTGCTGCCTGCTGTAACCCCTAATTTCCCTCGGGATGAATAAAGTATTCTGATTCTGATTCTGAGTATTAAGCGCTCGCTTTTTGTGCGCTGGGACGTACGGCTTATCTACCGAGCAGCACAGCGTTAGAGTGAACAACACAGGAAGATGATCGGAGATGCGCAACTCAGATATTTCCGTGATGCACACATCCAGCCCGTGGGAGAGCACCAAGTCCAGTGTGTGACCTTTTTCATGTGTGGGACCGGTAACCCACTGGGTCAAGTTAAAAGAGTCAATAATATTTAAAAAGTCCTTGACCAAAAGTTTAGAGTCACAGCAAACATGGATGTTAAAATCACCAAGGATTAAAAAACTGTCAAATTTAAGAATGATTCCAGCCATAAAACCTCAAAACTCTTTGATAAAATCCTTGTTAAACTTGGGAGGGCGGTATATGAGGGCACACAGCAAAGGCGCAGCCGAGTTCAGGTGTAACTCAAACAGCTGGAGTTCAAAACTAGAAAATGAGTCGTGCTGTAATGTTTGATGGCAATGAAATCGAGCGTTGAACACGGTGGCTAAGCCTCCCCCCCTACCAGAGGACCGAGGGAGACTGAAGAATGAGAAATTAGGAGGAACCAGTGCCGAAAAAGCTACAGACTCACCGGGTTGAAGCCATGTTTCTGTCAGAAACAGAAAATCCAACTGTTGTGACTTTAGGAAGTTGTTTAATACAAACGTCTTGTTTGCTAATGATATTACATTTACTAAAGCCATTTGGAGTTTGCGACAACAGGCAGGATCCATCTAAAGACGCACTCTGCTGGTCCAGTAGTTCCACGAGAAGCACGGAGAAGAGCTCGGACTTTGATGAGTGTATCAGCCCGCTTTCCTCGTTTCCTCGGGCGCTTCTTCCAGGAAGTGGAGTAGGAGTGTTGGCACAGATAAACCGGAATACAGGGCTCAAAAAGTGGTGGAGGAGGCCCATAATCATCTCCTGTCTCCGTTTGTTTAAGAGCCAGGTCATACGATGCTTTGATTTCTAAGAGTAACTGGTGAGAGTAACATGCAGAGCGAGGGCATTTTGGGATAAAATAGAAAAGGATAAGCCAAAGCAAAGCTAGCAGAGTTGACGGACGTGTCGCCGTGCATACTGCTAGCGCCATCTTCTACGTGTATTCACAGTACACGGATTTCTCTGACGAACTGTCTGTATTAGGACCCTACATTCTGTTTCTTTTAAATACTTCGTTAACAACTGGAGTCTTCCCTGAATGTTTTAAATCAGCTGTGGTAGTACCAATCTTGAAAAGGCCTGGACTGGATGTTGACATAGTTGCAAACTATAGACCCATCTCACATTTGTCTTTCTTATCAATCTTTCTTATCACTGAGCATTTGTCAACAGACAATCTGTTTGAACCATTTCAGTCTGCTTTTAGACCAAATCACTTTAGTCAAAGTGGTAAAAGATCTACTGGTAAATGCAGACAATGATCGCTCTTCAGTTTTATTATTGCTGGATCTCAGTGTTGCATTTGTCACTGTGGCTTACTGTATTTTATTGGATAGTCTAGAACAATTTATTGGAGTTACGGGAAATGTTTTATCATGGCTGAGATCCTACCTGTCTGGGAGATCTCACACTGTTAGTTTTAAAAATGATCTGACTTGAGGGGGTGCTCAGCTGGTTAATTACTTCCGATAAGGTAGGGATAACAACTGAGCTGATTTCTGAATGAACAGAAGTGACAGCAGCAGCTTGGGAAGAGTTGATGAATTGAGAGACTGATTAGAGGGTCGATTGTGTCGAGGGTGGATGCCTGATGATGCTGGTGAATGCACATGAGAAGTGAAGGGACGCCACGAAGGATTATGTGCACGGATTAAGTTTGGATGTCTTAAAAGGAGCAATAGAGGACAGAACCTGGCATTCCGGTGCCACGAAGGTTCGCCGGTGCTTTGCGAAGGCAGGAAAGATGGCAGTGACTCTGGCATCTCAGTGCAGAGCAGAGAAACTGGCAACTCTATATTAGAAAGCATGCTGCTGTGTTTGCGAATGAGGGATAAAGAGAGAACCTCATATCTCGGCGTCAAGCTTGATATTGCATTCGTAAAGGAGGGACAGAGGAAGAGAACCTGGCATCGCGGTGTCAAAAGCATGCTGCTGCATTTGCGAATGAGGGATAAAGAGAGAACCTGGCATCTCAGTGCCAGAGGGGTTTACTACTGCTTTGCAATAACGGATGCAGAGAAACTGGCAAAGTGGTGGAAGAAGATTGCTGCTGCCATTACGAATGATGGATATAGAAGGAACCTGCTAGAAGATTTCGCTGCTGCTTTTGCCATGATAGATGGACAGGGCCTGGCAACTCAGGTGTAAGAAGCTTGTCACTGAAGTTTGGAAATTATAGATATAGCAAGAATCTGACACCAAAGTCCTAGAAGGGTTTGCCGCTGCTTTGCGATGATAGATGCGGAGAAACTGGCAGTTTGGTAGTAGAGAAGCTTAATGCTGCGTTGCAAATGGGAGATGAAGGAAAACCTGGCAACCCAGTGTCTTTTTAAAAAGAAAGTCTTTAGCAGATATAGGGAAGCTGGCAACTCTGTGCCAAAGCATGCTGCATTTTGCATTGAGAACTGGGGGATTGACAACTGCTGCTTTTGCGAATGAGGGATAAAGGAAACCTGGCAACCCGGTGCCGACGTTTGCTGTAGAGTTTAGCAAAGGAGGAATTAGTGGCTGAAAGCCTGGCAAGTCGGTGCTGAGGTTTGCTGCATAATTTGCAAAAGAGGGATGAGTGCCTGAGAACCTAGCAACCCAGTGCTGGCGTTTGCTGCAGAATTTTGCAAAGGAGGGATGGAGAACTGGCAACTCAGTGCCTTTTTTTTATGCTGAGAAACTGCAACCTGATGGTGGAAAGCTTCCTGCTGCTTTTGCGAATGAAGGATAAAGGAAACCTGGAAACCCAGTGCTGACGTTTGCTGCTGCAGAGTTTAGCAAAGGATGGCTGAGTGGCTGAGAACCTGGCATACGCTGTAGCTTTTCCTGTTGGAACTGTAATTTGCTTCTGCATGGAAGAAGACTTTGTATTGACATTTGGATCTGCGAGGACGAGGAGCGTTTGAAACCAGGCTACAGTCCTCTACAGTCCTTAACAAAAGGATATACTTGGGATCTTACGGAAGCATGGGTTCGGCACTGACATCTGTCAGCTTTCTGGCTAACTCGCCTGGCCTGAGGGCCTGTTTCAGAGCAACACGAGAGGAGCTGTGATTTCTGCTGGTGGGCACCTGCTGGTTTTCATTGAAGTGGTGAGCGGCCAGAGTTACTTCATAACTGGAGTTAGCGGAGATAAGACGACTGGATGGATCGACGTAGCAGATCATATGACGGGTGGAGAGAAAACTGCTAGAGGGTTTCCCGGAATGGGCGTCAGCATGACGTTCAGTGTGTTTCTCGGATTGCCCGAGGAAAAGCGATGAATGCAGAGCTTGAGTAGTTGTTCGCCTGATGCCCCGATGGACGAGAACGAAATTGTAAGAAAATGGAAGGGTGAGTAAAATTATGTTATTCCTGAGAGATAAGCTGTGTTAAAGGCATTTGCAGAGAAAGGACCCTGTTTGGAACTGGGGGAACCTATATAGATGTGAGCCGGAAGGAGCGTGTTTGGAGGTGTCGTCCCGCTCCTGATATCCCGATATTTAATCGCCAATACACTTGTTATCAAATGCTGAGTTTATCCACTGCTGACAAATAACTCTCCAGATTGCAGGACAACAGGTTAACTTTTGTGAAATGATAGATTAACAGAATTGGGATGAAAACAGGCCAGGCTTTGGCTTAAAAATTTGACAGCTTCACCTCTCATTCTGTCCTTATCCTGAGAAGAAGCTTAAAGGACAGTCAATCTCCTGATGAAGACAGAAGACAGACAGAGCAACACCATGTACTTGAAGAATTAACAGCAGGCAAAAGACAGCACAACTGACCTAAAATACTATGAATACAATTGTGGATGGAACATGCACTCTGGATTACAAGCTGGGAAGTTGAACAGTGAGATGACTGTGTGAAAGCACTGGACAGCACTGGACACTGATTTTCATATTTGCCATGCTGGGAGTTAACCTCCAAGAAAAGACTGAAAAGATAAAGAGAGAAGGAATGGAGAGAAGAAACAGCTGATTTGGGCCTGTGTTTGATCTGGGAGGCCACACAGGAAACTGTGAGAACAGGGACGAGGACCAGTGAGAGGTGAACCTAGACGTGATAAAGTGAAAGCATGTGGGAAATTGGATTGAAGATTGAGACTGAACTCATGGAGGTTTAGAAATGTCCAGAGCATCACAACAGAAAGGTTAAAAAAAAGAGAGAGAGATAGAGAAATAAATGAACTAACAATTACATGAATGTATAGAAAAGACACATATACAAACTGGCATATGTGAAATTATTTTTGGAGAGAAACAGAAGTGAAACAGTTTGAATCCAAAGCTCACATCGAGGCAATGAAGATCAGCTTACACTCAATATTATTCTGAAATAATATTAATTTAGTAATAATAATAATAATAATTTAGTAAACCTAGTGTTAATCAGCAAGCCTCAGTCCATTAAATACACCGGGAGTTGTTCTGAAATCACATACGGATGCGTCACTACTTGGTTACCAAGTTCAGTCTTTAAAGGTGTTGTGACAGGCAGCGTCATTGGAACCCCAGAGAAGCCGACTACACTGACTTCGTCTACTAGGGTGGTGGTCCCCATTTTTAAGAAGGGGGACCGGAGGGTGTGTTCCAACTACAGGGGGATCACACTTCTCAGCCTCCCTGGGAAAGTCTATGCCAGGGTGCTGGAAAGGAGAGTTCGTCCATTAGTCGAACCTCAGCTACAGGAGGAACAATGTGGTTTTCGTCCTGGTTGTGGAACACTGCACCAGCTCTACCAGTCTACATGTGTTTTGTGGACTTGGAGAAGCCATTCGACCATGTCCCTCGGGGTGTCCTGTGGGAGGTGCTGTGGGAGTATGGGGTGTCTGGCCCATTGCTATGGGCCATTCGATCTCTATACAACTGTTGCAAGAGCTTGGTTCGCATAGCTGGCAATAAGTCGGACTCGTTCCAGGTGGGTGATGGGCTCCGCCAGGGCTGCCCTTTGTCACCAATTCTGTTCATAACTTTTGCCCACTCCGGGTCGGGGACGAGTTCCTGCCCCAAGTGGAGGAGTATCTCGGGGTCTTGTTTGCGAGTGATGGGAGAAGGGAGCCGGAGATCGACAGATGGATTGGTGCTGCAGCTGCAGTGATGCGGACGATGCCACCCATCTGGTTTCCACTCAAACTTAGTAATCACCGAAGCATTTGGGTTCGGGTACTTCTGTCTGATAGCATTCCCCACTCTCTCCTGCACACGGCAGTAAGGTGTGGTGTCAGGAAGATCCACAACTCTTGCTATAATCTGTACTGCTTCTAATGCTGTTATAGTAATGCATCTTCCAGCTATGGCCCTGAAGTCCTCCAGAGCAAGTAGGGTGCCTGAAGTCACTATCCAATTGTCTCAGTAATTGGAGGCAGCATCTGTACCAAACCGGTACGTAGGCGCATACGACAACCCCCTTTCTCTAGTACTCTCTCTTCCTCCTCACGTCGCCCTCTCTGTCCCCACCTATAGAATACTTCATACTCTTCAAGTTCTTCAGTCTCGGTGAAGTTCAGTCGCCATTTCATAGGATCCTCATTCTCCTCCACTGCAGCTGTCACCCAACCACCCCACAAATCATCCCATTCTTTATCATTTGTCTTCATTTTTTGCTCCATCAGCAGAGTAAACCCTTTCTGATATTTTTCCCGACTCCCTCACTCCAGACCTCCCTCTAATTCCTTTACCAGTTCCTTAGGGGCCGGAGTCACAGCAGGAGTATCCACTTTTCCTCTCGAGTTCTGTATCCAACTCTTAAATGCATTCAGACTCTCTTCTTCCTCCTGGGTTGGACTGCACCCTCTTTCCTCCTTTTGTGTCTGAGCTGGAGTGTGGGTAGTTCTGAACTGAACCAGCTTTTCTCCCTCTCCACTTGCCTCCTTCAGCGAGGCCCCCTTAAAGCCCTCTCCTGTGGCCACTTCCCAATGTGGCATTGTTTGGGCCTGAGTTAGAAGTCGTTGGAGAGATTTTATTCAGGGGCCTAGGTCGCTTAGTCGGCTCATTAATCTCCTCCCCCTTTGTAAGTGTGGACACTTCATCTCTTTGCTCTCTAAATGCTTTGCTTCTTTTATTGATTTTTACCGATTTTTATGCTGATTTTTTCCCTTTTTTCCGTATGAGCTTACCTGCGATAGCTTCTGGACACTTATAGATCATTAGGACTAAAGTGTTCTTAACAGAAACAGCAACATTTTTATAGTTACCTTATCCTCAGCGCTCCGTGTGTCTGTGGCCTAGACACAGCTGAAGCCTGATTACAGCGTCTGGGCACCGAGCAGCCTCAATAGCCTAGAAAGGTGCTAACCGCTAGGCTAACTAGCAACAAGATGCCTTCCCCCTCCACAGATGACTACCACAGCCTCCTGCAGAAGATTGCAGCACTGGAGACAAAAATTCATCGCTTAGAAGTAAACGTGGAGGTAAATGGACTGTGTGGAAATGAAACAACCTTGCCTTTGACTCAAAACAATGGCGATGAGCAAGCTAGTACACAGCTAAGGAGCACAGATAACATGACCAAGAAAGTAGACTTTGTGCACTATTATAAATCCTCAAGCGATAATCCCCCCTTGGACTGTCTTGGTGCAAAACCAAGACATAAATCATGTCTCCTGGAAGGGGGAGGACGTACCACAGGCAGGGCACAGCGAGCTGAAATCTCTGAAACCGACTGGCCTTCACTTCCTACGAGACAGAGAAGCTCTTCTACCCCTGTATACGAGAGGAAACAGGACTGGACAACCGTGAATAGGAAGGTTAACAACAAACCTTCAAAACAACTGAATGTGAAACTGCAGAACAGATTTGCTCCACTATCAAAGGACCCTGGATCTATATCGGACAACCATCCATCTAAAAGTAGCGAAGTAAGGCCTGAAAATCCACGGGGAAAGCTAAAGGCTAGGCCTGAAACGCTGATTGTGGGTGACTCTGCCGTAAAGATAAGATAAGATAAGATAAGATAACCTTTATTAGTCCCACACGTGGGAAATTTGTTTTGTCACAGCAGGAAGTGGACAGTGCAAAAGTTATGAGGCAAAAATTAGAATACAATAAGAATAAATACAGTACACAACTGTACAGAATAGAATAAAATAAAATAAAATACTATATACAGTAGAATAAAATAAAATAAATATACAATAAGATAAAAATAGAATACAAATACAAATACTATATACAACTGAGTAAAAATACAACGATGACAGAAAGGATTATTGCATATGTATGGATGTGTGTGCTTGATCAGTTAAAGTCTTTATTATGGAGTCTGACAGCAGTGGGGAGGAAAGACCTGCGAAATCTCTCCGTCCCACACCGTGGGTGCCGCAGTCTCCCACTGAAGGAGCTGCTCAGTGCTGTCACAGTCTGCTGCATGGGGTGGGAGATGTTGTCCATCAGGGATGACAGCTTAGCCGCCGTTCTCCTGTCACTCACCACCTCCACTGGGTCCAGAGGGCATCCTAGAACAGAGCTGGCCCTTCGGATCACCCTGTTCAGTCTCTTCCTGTCCCCAGCAGAGATGCTGCCGCCCCAGCAGACCACGCCATAAAAGATAGCAGAAGCCACAACAGAGTCATAGAATTTCTTCAGGAGTGGGCCCTCCACTCCAAACGACCTGAGTCTCCGCAGCAGGTACAGCCTGCTCTGCCCTTTCCTGTAGAGGGCGTCTGAGTTATGAGTCCAGTCCAGTCTATTGTTCAGATGAACACCAAGGTACCTGTAGCTGTCCACAGCCTCAATGTCCATACCTTGGATGTTCAGTGGTTGCAGTGGAGAATGCTTGTGCCTGCGGAAGTCTACCACCAGTTCCTTGGTTTTACTGGCGTTGATCTGGAGGTAGTTCAGCTGGCACCAGTCCACAAAGTCTTGGGTCAGACCTCTGTACTCCTTGTCGTCCCCATCAGTGATGAGGCCGACTATTGCAGAGTCATCAGAGAACTTCTGCAGGAAGCACTGGGTGGAATTGTGGGAGAAGTCTGCAGTGTAGATGGTGAAGAGGAACGGAGCCAGAACCGTTCCCTGTGGGGCCCCCGTACTGCAGACGACCCTGTCCGACACACAGCCCTGAGTCCTCACATACTGTGGTCGGTCGGTGAGGTAGTCCAGGATCCAGGTAGTGAGGTGATGGTCCACTCCAGAGTTCACCAGCTTGTCCTTTAGAACCGAGGGAAGAATGGTGTTGAAGGCACTGGAGAAATCAAAGAACATGATTCTCACAGTGCTTCCAGCGGTCTCCAGGTGAGCGAGGGAACGATGTAGGAGGTGAATGACGGCATCATCCGCTCCAATGCCAGGCTGGTAGGCAAACTGAAGTGGGTCCAGTGATGAGCTTATTAGGCGCCGAAGCTGAGCCAGGACCAACCGCTCCAGGGTCTTCATCAGGTGGGATGTCAGAGCCACCGGCCTGTAGCTGTTGAGGTCCTTGGGGCGTGAAGTCTTTGGCACTGGTACAACACAGGAGGTTTTCCAGAGCTGTGGGACTCTTCCCAACCTCAGGCTCAGGTTGAAGAGGTGCTCCATCACCCCACACAGTTGGTCCACGCAGGACCTGACGACCCTCGAGCTGATGCCATCTGGACCCGCTGCCTTCTTGCCATTAATCCTCCTCAGTTCCCTCCTAACCTGGGTGGTTGAGAGAGACAGGCTGGAGCCTTGTGTTGAGTGTGTATTGGATGCTGTTGTTGGGGGTGGGGGGGAGTGAGCAGGGTGAATAGAGGAGGTGTGAAGTGTCTGAGGTGGAACAGCAGCAGTGGGGGTGGGTGAGTCTGCAGCCGATGTTGTAGACTGCCTCATGGCTGAGTCAAATCTGTTGAAGAAATGATTCAGTTCATTTGCCCATCTCACATCCCTCCCAGGCAGAGAGTTCTGCTGTTTGTGGCCCGAGATGGTTCTGAGGCCTCTCCAGACTTCACCAACGTTGTTTTGTTGAAGCTGGTTCTCCATCTTCTGCCTGTAGCTCTCCTTCCCATTCCTTATCAGTCCCCTCAGCTCTCTCTGCACCCTTTTCAACTCCTCTTTGTCTCTGGATTTGAAGGCCCTCCTCTTCTGCTTGAGGACGGTTTTAATTTCTGGGGTAATCCAAGGTTTGTTGTTGGAGAAACACCGTACAGTCCTGGTAGGTACAGTGTTATCCACACAGAAGTTTATATAGTCAGTAATGCATGTAGTAAGGCTGTCGATGTCCTCACCGTGGTCATCACAAATCACCTCCCACACAGTCGACTCAAAACAATCCTTAAGAGCCTCCTCGCTCTCCTCTGACCATCTCTGTACTGTGCGGGTGGCTGGTGGCTCCCTGCGCACTAAGGGCTCATACACAGGGACAAGGTGCACCAGGTTGTGATCAGATCTGCCCAGGGGAGGGAGAGGTGATGAACTGTATGCCTCTTCTGCATTGGCATACAGTAAGTCCAGTGTTTTATTGACTCTGGTTGGGCAGGTCACATACTGGGTGAAGGTGGGCAGTGTGGAGTCCAGTGAGGCATGATTGAAGTCCCCTGATATTATGAGAAGGGCTCTCGGTGATTGTGTTTGCAGTCTGCTGACCACAAAGTGGAGAGAGTCACAGGCTGCATCCGCGTTGGCCGAGGGGGGGACATACGCTGTTATCGCGATAACATGCGAGAACTCCCGGGGCAGGTAGTACGGACGCATGCTAACGGCTAACAGCTCAATGTCTCTGCTGCAGAGTTGCTCTTTTACAGTGATGTGCCCAGGGTTACACCATCTGTCGTTCACAAAAACTGCCAGTCCCCCTCCTTTCCTCTTACCGCTGTCTCTGGTCCTGTCCGCTCGCAGCAGCTGGAATCCCGGTAGTGTCACGCTTGTGTCCGGAGTTAGCGATGTTAGCCACGACTCCGTTAGCATCATGATGCTACATTGCCGGTACTCCCTCTGTGACCAGGTTAGCGACATGAGCTCATCCATCTTATTGGGCAAAGATCTTACGTTTCCAATAATTACAGAAGGAAGAGATGGTCGATAACGTCTCCTTCTCGGGCGACGGCGCTCCTTCCCAGCACGACACCCCCGTCTTTTCCTCCTCAGCTCGCTGGGAATATCGGGTCTGTCCGCCGGCAGTACCGCTGCAGGACTCAGCGCTAACAGCTGATCCTTACTGTAAACAAAGGATCTCTGCTCTGGGTCCCCAGACACGGGTGAAAAAAGTAGAAATAAACTGAGAAAAACGACCAGGACTAGCACAAAACGGTAGAACATGGTTGCAGAGTCTAATTACTAATACGTTAGTTATAAAAAAATTACGAGAAAAAAGATAAGAAAGAAAGAAACTCAGAATGAGCAGAGCTGCTGTAACAGGCTGCCGCACACGGGGGGCGCCGGAAGTTTAGTAAAGGATGTACAAAGGATGTGCGGTAAGAACACTAAAGTCCTCTGCTTTGACGAGCTCTACAGAGGGTTGTGCGGTCAGCTGAGCGCACCATCCGCTCCGAGCTCCCTGACCTGCACTCAATCTACAGCAGGCGGTGCTGGACCAAGGCCAGGAAGATCGTGAAGGACCTCAGCCATCCCAACAACAGACTGTTCTCTCTGTTGAGGTCAGGAAAGCGATTCCGCTCCCTGAAGACCAACACAGAGAGACTGAGGAGGAGCTTCTTCCCGCAGGCGATACGGTCTCTCAATCACACCACCACACAGTACTGACCCACACATATGGTTCTTACACACACACTGGACTTTCTGGACTTTGGTTTTGCACAACACTGGTCACTATATTCTTCATTTCCGGTTAATACTTGTACAGCTGCTGTTATTGTGTATATATTTATTTAGATTTAGATTTCTTCATACATTCTTATATAGTTCTATATTGTGTATTGTGTATTTTGTTGTACAGTTATTTTATTTTCAACTTTAATTTATATATTTATCTTTATCTTATTCTTTCCCAGTTAAATTTACCCTTCATTCTAATTTGTGTTGTACAGTTATTTCATTTTTAACCTTAATTTATATTTTATTCCTTCCTAGTTAAATTTACCCTTTTTAATTTTTCATATTTATTTCCTATCTTATTCATAGCCATTTCCTTTTTTGTTCTCTTTAGGTCACGAGCAGTTGTCCAAGCATTTCACTACATATCGTACTGTGTATGACTGTGTACGTGACAAATAAAATTTGAATTTTGAATTTGAATTTGCTTTCCTAACGATATGGTCAACAACCTGAAGGAGAGAATTCTTCAAATTGCAGATGAATATCCAACTGTGACAAACATTGTTCTGCATACAGGGTCAAACGATGTGTCCAAACAACAATCGGAGGTTCTGAAACGGGACTTTACTGGATTATTAAATACTGTAAACTCTCTGAATGCAGCTGTATTCATCAGTGGACCTGTACCGCCGGTCAGAGGAGGAGACGAGAGATTCAGCAGGCTGTTTACACTGAATAAATGGCTTATATCAGCATGTGCTGACCACTCAGTGCATTTTATCAACAACTTTAATATTTTTTGGGAACGCAGGCATCTGTTTAAAGCAAATGGATTTAATTTTAACAAGTCAGGGGTGAAACTGTTCACCTCCAACTTGTTTTATTCCATACGTCATCCATCTGTGCTTGGAGCCAAGGCTGAGATAAACGAGGAGTTATCTCATAAAGAGGAACAAACAGTCCCCCGGCCCAATCCCTCTTTGTCCCCCATAAACCCCCCACCAAAGCACCCAAAGGTTCGCCACCGAGCCCCACCCTCAACAGAGCAATCGAAGTCACATTGCCCAGCCTCGCCCCCCTTAGTCCCTCTTCATGCCCTGTCTCCGCAGTCTGATGTGTGATGTGTGGAGGGTCCGGGCTGCGTGGATTATGGCAGTGATGACTTTTCCCAGGAGAAGCTGGAACCCTGTTTACTAGAAGGTTTTAAAATCTCTGTACTTTTAGGTGACAGAAGGAGACATGTGGCCTGGTCAAAACACAGAGAGCTGCACTCTAAAAGATCTTTAAATATAGTAAACATACCTCGTGTGCCACAGACTGCTCCCAAACATGAGGGGACAAGTAATACCTCTAAAACACTTAAGTTGGCTTTATTAAACGTTAGATCTTTAGCTGGGAAAACATTTTTAATTAATGATTTAATCATTGAGCACAGCCTTGATTTTATGTTTCTAACTGAAACTTGGTTGGACCAAAGTAACAGTGGAGCTGTTCTCATCGAGACGACCCCTCCTAACTACAGTTTTATCAGTGAGGCCAGGGTGAGCAGGAGAGGAGGAGGGGTCGCTGTCTTATTTAATGAACCATTTCAATGTAAGCAGCTATCTCCTGGAAGTTTTCAGTCTTTTGAATATGTGGCTTTACAGCTGAAGGCCCCATCCAAAGTTGTGTTTCTTAATGTTTACAGGCCTCCCAAATACTGCACAGACTTTTTTAATGACCTCAGTGAACTGCTGTCTGTGATCTGTGTTGATTTTGACTGTGTAATTATTGTTGGGGATTTTAACATCCATGTGGACAACCCTCAGGACAAAGGGACTAAAGACCTGAGTAACACTCTGGGCAACTTTGGGCTGACTGAGCATGTAACAGAGGCCACACATAATAGAGGACACACTCTTGACCTACTGATCTCCAAAGGCCTGAGCATTTCAAAGGTTACTGTGTCTGATGTGGGCCTGTCTGATCATTACTGTGTTTTCTTTGAAAGTAAAATCTCAGCCCACACAAATATATCAACAGCAGTGATCACAAAACGGTGTATAACTGAAGACAGTAGTGAGATCTTTAACCAGGTCTTCCCATTAACACCTGACCTGCCCAGAGGGTCAGTCAATGAGCTCGTCAATAGCTTCAATGCTAACATGTTAAATGTAATGGACACTATTGCTCCCATTAAGGTGAAGGTTATCTCTGGAAGGAAAAAGTCTCCATGGAGAAACTCCACACTGGTGAAAAATGAAAAAAGAGAGTGTAGGAAAGCTGAGCGCAGATGGAGAAAAACAAACCTCCAGGTTCATTATGACATTTATAAAGAGAAACTTCACAATTATAATTTACAACTGAGGAGTGCAAGAAGGTCCTACTTCTCTGACATCATCACTAAAAACAGCCATAATGCTCGGGTCTTATTTTCTACAGTTGACAGGCTAACAAACCCTCCTGTGCCAGTGGCAGCTGAACTTCATTCAACCATGGCCTGCAATGACTTTGCCAAATTCTTCACTGAAAAAATCCAAAAAATTAGACAAGCAGTTGGTACATCAACAGCAGATCCAGGATATGTACTGTGTCCACCGAAAAACTGTTTAAACACCATGAAACAGTTTCACCCTATTAACAGCAAAGACCTGGAGGACATCTTAGGTCAACTGAACTCCGCCTCCTGCTGTTTAGATGTCCTGCCAACAAGTTTTTTCAAAAAGGTCTCAAAGACTTTAGAGTCAGACCTGTTACAGATCGTCAGCTTTTCCTTAATGTCAGGTGTGTTTCCAGAACCACTAAAAACTGCTGTAATCAAACCTATACTGAAAAAGGACAATCTTGACAAGACACAAATGAACAACTACAGGCCGATCTCAAATCTCC
This sequence comes from Rhamphochromis sp. 'chilingali', assembly GCF_963969265.1. Taxonomy (NCBI): domain Eukaryota; kingdom Metazoa; phylum Chordata; class Actinopteri; order Cichliformes; family Cichlidae; genus Rhamphochromis; species Rhamphochromis sp. 'chilingali'. The sequence goes on from NC_137948.1 coordinate 44,162,147, forward strand.
CGTTTTTAAGTAAGATCATTGAAAAAGCAGTTTCTCAACAGCTCAATTACTTCTTAAAACAAAATAACTGCTATGATGCCTTCCAGTCAGGTTTTAGACAGAACCACAGCACTGAAACCGCTCTGACCAAAGTGTTTAATGACATATGTCTGAATACAGACAGCGGAAAAATGTCAGTCCTAGTTTTACTGGATCTCAGTGCAGCATTTGATACAGTTGACCACAACATATTACTCAAACGACTGGAGAACTGGGCAGGTCTTTCAGGAACTGTACTAAACTGGTTCAAAACATACTTAGAAAACAGGAAATACTTTGTATCAATAGGTAACTTCACATCTGAGCAGACAAGTATCACATGTGGAGTTCCCCAAGGTTCCATCTTGGGACCCCTTCTGTTTAACATTTACATGCTCCCACTGACACAGATTATAAAGAACAACAAAATAAACTACCACAGCTATGCAGATGACACACAAATATATATCACAATGTCACCAGGAGACCGAGGCCCTGTACAGGCTCTTGGTAAATGCATTGAGGAAATTAATGACTGGTTGTGCCACAATTTTCTCCAACTAAACAAAAACAAAACTGAAGTAATAGTCTTTGGCGCCAAAGAAAAACGATTACAGGTCACCAGAGAACTTCAATCTATACATCTAAAAACCACAAACCAGGCGAGAAATTTGGGTGTAGTGATGGATGCAGACCTAAACTTAGAAAAACACATTAAGACAATAACAAAGTCAGCTTACTATCACCTCAAGAATATATCAAGGATAAAAGATCTGATGTCTCAACAGGACCTGGAAAAACTAGTCCATGCATTCATCTTTAGTAAGCTTGATTACTGTAACAGCATCTTTACAGGTCTACCAAAAAAATCAGTCAGACAACTACAGCTCATTCAGAACTCTGCTGCTCGAGTCCTCACTAAGACCAAAAAAGTGGACCACATCAGTCCAGCTCTGAGGTCTTTACACTGGCTGCCTGTCCGTCAGAGGATAGACTTTAAAGTCCTGATGCTGGTCTATAAAGCTCTGAATGGTTTAGGACCAAAATACATCAGTGACCTCCTGACCCAGTATGAACCTTCCAGATCCCTCAGGTCATCTGGATCCGGTCTTTTATCAGTTCCCAGAGTCAGAACCAGACACGGAGAAGCTGCATTCAGCTTTTATGCTCCTTATATCTGGAACAAACTCCCAGAAAGCCTCAGATCAGCTGAAACACTCAGTTTATTTAAATCCAGGTTGAAGACTCACCTGTTCTCAGCTGCATTTGAATAAAGCACCAAATCCACACTTTTAAGCTTAAATTTCAAAACTTACATTTAACTACTGATTTTATCTACTGTTCTGATTTTATCTGTTTTGATTTTATATACTGTTGTTTGTTTGTTAATTAGTTAAGCTTAAATTTCAAAACTTACATTAACTACTGATTTTTATCTATTTCTGATTTTATCTGTTTTGATTTTATATACTGTTTTGTTTGTTTGTTTGTTTGTTTGTTAAGTGGGTTTAGAGCTCTGGGTAGCTCCCCAGCTGGGTCTAGACTGGGTCTAGAGAGTATTTTAAATTCAGGGAATTTAAAATAGAAAGTAGCTCGTCCACAGAAGGACTGGTAGCTCCCCTTACGATAAGGGTTCAGATCGCGCGAACAGGTGTGAAATGTGTGTGTTTAGTTAGTTTGTTTGTTTGCTTGTTTTAATCAATTTTAAATCATGCTTTTTATTTGTTTTGGTTTCTAATGTCTCTGTAAAGCACTTTGAATCACCTTGTTGTTGAATTGTGCTATACAAATAAATTTGCCTTGCCTTGCCTTGCCTGGCACAGAGCCTCACCACTGTGCCATCCTCATTCTCCATACTTCCGTCCATATCAACCGTCACCCCCTGCTCATCACATATTTCTTTAATTTCTCTCCATATTTCCAATATTTTCCCATCCTTACCTGTATTGTTTCCAGTGATGGTGCTCTTCAGAGCTTTTCCCAATTCTTCTCTCTGTTTTTCAATGGTTTTCCATTTGCTTCCATCTTCTATTTTAGCCCTGGGCTCTTCTCTAATGATTTGTTTTAAATCTGCCATTTTCACTTTTTAATTGTAATACTTACCACCATCCACCAGACGTCACCATTGTTCTTTTCTGTCTTCCTCGGCGCTCCTCCTCAGTTACGCCCTCGCGCTCAACTCCACTCCTCTGAGTTGGGCTGCCTGCTCCTCCTCTTTCTGTCTGTCTGCTTCACTCGGCTCTGGAAGACACTTCCTTCTCCCTCGCACTCAACATACTATACAGAGCACGTGTCTCGCTCTACAAACCCAAACATGTGGTTTTAGACGCAAATTTCAATCTTAAGCCTAATATACTAACCCAAAATTGACCCACACTGTCTAGAGGCACTGCAGCGGGCCAAAGATCTCAGCTCGGAATGTAACCGGCGAAAGAACTTAGCCCCACTGTCTGGCAGACTGTCAGCTGTAGCAAATTTTAACTTTTTGGGGTTTTTATACACACACACACACACACACACACACACACACACACACACACACACACACACACACACACACACACACACACACACACAATCTAAAGACATTGTAGCAAGATTCCCAATCTCAGTTCGGAATCTAACCGGCGAAAGAACTTGGGCCCACTCTCATACAGGCTGTCAACTGCGGCGAATTTAACTACTTGATTTCAATCGAAATGTGACCTCTCGCCCTTTCACATACACACACAATCTAGAGGCACTACAACGAGTTTGCTCCCCTCCACATGGAATCTAGGCAGCCGAAAAACATGGGCCCGCCCTCGTGCAGGCTTTCAACTGTGACGAGGATCCCACACCTCGATTTAGCCGTTCAGGGGTCCTCAACTTCCCAGATTGCCACCCTAGTTCCCGTCCCACGGGTCTCGCCTCGCGTCCAAAGTGAGTGGAGCAACCATGCCTAAGGATAATTACTCCTACTCTCTTAATTTCAGTCGTTATCCACAACAACCAATTCGTTTACTCGGCTTATTTACTTATTATACTCACAATTTAGTTGCTCTAATGCATTGGGACGGATCACACACCGCCTCTTTGTCTACTGCAGCAAATTGACAACAACTTAGCGAACAGACAATTTAGATAAGCTCCAATGTGCACACTTTTGATTAAAGGTGGTGCTTACCTTTTTAAGATGACCCGGAGTGCTTCGTATTAAAGCACGTCAAGTAATATCATTCTAACACAGGCCTAGAAGAATTTGGAGAAGACAAGAGGTACACAGAAGGAGAGATATTGTTCCTCACCTTACTAACTTTTTCAACAAAGAAAGAAAGAAATTTTTCAGTCATCATTTGATGAAATTGGGACAGCTGGTGGAGCTGGAGCAACAATATCACTAATGGTATCAAAAAGTACCTTGGGGTTACCTCTACTCTTTGAGACTAAGTCAGAGAAATTGTTAGGTTTTGTATTGTTGATTGTCATTTATGCTTAGAAATATTTAACCATATATGCTTAGAGGTGTATAATCAATTGTGTAGTGATAGGATGTGTGATCTTTAGCAGGCTGCCTACATCCTGGGAGCATGGGAAGAGGTCGTACCTTGTCTTATTGTTTTATGGCAGGATAAACGTGGCTGTATTTGTTTTAGGCTAAGTGCCTTTTGCTTAGATGAACTGTTGGACTTCCAGACCAGCAGGTTTAGGGAAGTTATTTATGGGGTCACACACACACACACACACACACACACACACACACACACACACACACACACACACACACACACACACACACACACACACACACACACACACGGTATTCTTTGTTCACATGTATACCTATGTAAGATGTTATATGTTAATGACCCTATGCATATTCATGTAACCACAATAAAAGGAGTGCTATGGGGAACCTGGCTGAGAGTCTGACGGAGGTCAAGTGGTGGAACGACACTTGGCTCCAGCCAGGTCTCCCTCATGCATGAGTAACACGAAGAACTTTGGTGCCTTGTGTCTTGCTTTTTGCTGTGTAGCAAGTTGTCCTTAACGTTCCAGCGAATAGGTTTATGCTACAAACCTATCAGAAATAGGCAGCCCTTGCATTTCGAATTGAAGGATTAAAAGAAGCTAAAAGGTTGACATGCACGTTTTAAGCAGCGAATGTTGTCGTTTATCCAGGAGGATGATTTTAAGACAGGAGCTAATCTGGATTTAAAAGGACAAATACTATCTAAAATAGAAAGACTAATTATTAAAAAGATTCTTAATAAATCAACATTAGAGACAGACAACACCAAATTAAAAACATCAGAAAATTAGCAGTAGTAGAGAAATATAAAGTTAAATATAATAGAATAAGGGTCAAAAGTCAATGGTTAAGCCTAAAGAAAAAACGAGGTCCAGTGTGTGTCCTTTGATATGTGTGGGTCCAGACACATGCTGTGTAAAATGAAAAGAGTCCATGATGCTAAGAAAACCTCAAAGATGTCATAGTCATCATCAATGTGTATGTTAAAATCCCTAATTATAACCAGTCTGGACAGCTTCAGGGTGGAAGGTAAAAAGTCACTGAACTCCTTTAAGAACTGACCATTTGGGACAGGTGGATGATACACTACAGAACAGTAACACAGATCTTTATTTCCAGTTTTAACCAGATGTAGTTCAAACGAAAATTTTTTATTATTATTATTTTTACTATTAATGAGCAACAATACATCCAACTTCGATACACCACAGCAAGACCTCCTCCTCGACTGGACATCCGAGGCTGGCTAGTGAAGGAGTATCCACCCGTGCAAAGTTTGATGAGGGATGAATAGTCACCGCCGCACTGCCAAGTTTCAGTTCTAGGATGCCCTCTGGACCCAGTGGAGGTGGTGAGTGACAGGAGAACGGCGGCTAAGCTGTCATCCCTGTTGGACAACATCTCCCACCCCATGCAGCAGACTGTGACAGCACTGAGCAGCTCCTTCAGTGGGAGACTGCGGCACCCACGGTGTGGGACTGTCGCGGGCTCCTTCTCCTAAACTTCCTCCGAACAAATACAGGCGTAGTCGGAAAGCATTCAGTGTGGATAATTTATTTATTTTGCCGGCCTCCCAGGTGCACAAAAAGTTATTTACAAAGAAATAGAACTGACTTAAGTCAGCACAAACAAATATCTATATACAAAACACAGTCTGCATGTTACCCTCTCTGTAACAGCTCACTGGAAAGAAAGCAAACGCAACAGGTGGGCCCTGACCGCCTTCTCTTATACCCCATAGCCCCTCCCACTAGGCGTAATAGTCATCTCTTTATTATTATCAAACCGTCTTTCCCCCTCAGCTTATTTCCTGCTGTAGTCCTACAATACATATATGTATATACAGACATTTATGGCCACTTCCCGGCAGCCTACAGTGTTTCACAATAACACCAAACAAACCAAAAGAATAATGCAGTTCACGTGACTCTTCAAGCGCGCGCGAACCCACTATTTAAACCCCGGAACCCCATACCATCGGCTTGCATAACCCCCGTATAATTCGGCGATCATAGCGAGTCTCCGCGACCGGCTTTATGGAAGGTAAGTGGGAAAATACGTTGGCCACCTTCTGCGCTGCTCAAACTATACCTCTCACCCCTTTTTGTTTATCTGCCCGGTCGCCGAAAAGCCGCGCAGCCCCGGTAATTGTAAAAACTAATGGTGGTGGTGCGTGTATGCGCCCAGATCAGCTGTCGGCGGCTCGGGACGGGGTGACTCCGTCACATCATCCCCTTCCACCCGGAGGTTGGCGTTGTGCGGCAACCTGGAGAGATAATCTGCCACTACATTGAGCTTGCCTGGTCTGTGACGGATGATGAATCTGAAAGGCTGCAGTGAAAGGTACCAGCGTGTCAGTCGGCTGTTATGGTCCTTCATGGAATGGATCCAGGTGAGCGCTCGATGATCAGTTTCCAGCTCAAACTCTCTTCCAAGTAAATAATACCTGAGTTTCTCCAGTGCCCACTTAATGGCCAAAGCCTCCTTCTCCACCGTTGAGTAGTTGGTTTCCCGTGGCAGCAGCTTGCGGCTCAGGTATAGGACCGGATGCTCATCTCCCGGGTCCCCTTGGGCCAGCACTGCTCCCAGGCCACTTTTGGAGGCATCCACCTGGACCAGAAACTTCTTCCTGAAGTCGGGGCTCCTGAGAACTGGAGTCGTACACAGGCAGGTTTTCAGCCCGTTGAAGGCTTGTTCACATTCCGCTGTCCATATGACAGGATTCCGTTGGTCTTTGCTGGTCAATGCAGTAAGAGGGGCCGCAATAGTTGCAAACTGGGGCACAAATCTTCGGTACCAGCCAACCAGCCCCAGGAAAGACCGGACTTCCTTTTTTGTGCGAGGCCGAGGGCAGTTCTGGATAGCGTCCACTTTATCCATCTGCGGGCGCACCTCACCTCTGCCCACTTGGTAGCCAAGGTAGCGGGTATCCTGCCGTGCCCACTCACATTTAGAGGGGTTGAGGGTCAATCCTGCCTTATGGATTCTTCCCAGGACTTCGGACAAGTGCTGCAGATGCTCCTCCCAGGTGTTGCTGAAGATCACTACATCATCCAGGTAGGCAGCACTATAGGGGTCACACCCCTGTAGTAATTTGTCCATCAGCCTTTGAAAGGTGGCCGGTGCCCCATGTAGGCCAAATGGCATCACTGTGAACTGGAACAGGCCGGCAGGGGTCCTGAAGGCGGTGTACGGTCGAGAAGACTCCTCCAGTGGCACTTGCCAGTACCCTTTACACAGATCCAAGGTGGTGATGTACCTGGCCGCTCCGATCTTCTCCAGCAAGTCCTCGATTCGAGGCATGGGGTAGGCATCAAACTCTGAAATAGAATTTAGCTTCCGGAAATCAATGCAGATGCGTAGGGAGCCATCCTTCTTGAAGATGATGACCACCGGGCTACACCACTCTGAGCAGGACGGCTCTATCACCCCAAGCTCCAGCATCTTCTCCACCTCCTGTCGCAGTTTCTCCACCAAGTGTTGTGGAATCCGGTATGGCCGTTGGCGGATGGGATGTCCCTCCTTTAGGCGTATCACATGTTCGACAAGGGTGGTCCTGCCGGGGTTAACTGAACACAAAGAGGGAGTCTCCCGAAGGATTTGGAGTAGCTCCGCCGCCTGCTGTAGGGGGAGATGAGTCAACACCGGAAACATCGGATCGGCTCCCTGCTCGGGTTCGGTCTTCCCTTCTCTTGGCACTTCTCTTGCCATCAGAGCTTTCGCAGGGGCCTGGTGGGGACGCTCTTCCCATTCTTTCAGGAGATTCACATGGTAAGTCTGCTTCTGTTTTCTCTTTTCAGGATGATGAATCTCATAGGTCACTGGCCCCATTCTGCGAAGAACTGTGTATGGCCCTTGCCATTTCGCCAGCAGTTTACTGTTGGCTGAGGGGAGAAGTAACAACACCTTTTGACCAGGTTGAAACTCACGTTGCCGGGCCTGTTGGTCATACCAGGTCTTCTGGCTTCGTTGAGCGTCTCGCAGGTTGACCTCGGCCTCTTCATGGTATCTCCCCAACCGATCTCTCATTTCCAGCACAAATTGCACCACTCCTTTCTCATTTGCAGCAGAAGCAGGAGACTCCCAACCCTTCCGGAGGAGATCCAACGGGCCCTGCACATCCCAACCATAGAGTAGCTCGAATGGTGAGAAACCAGTGGAAGCCTGGGGAACTTCTCTGTACGCAAACAGCAGGAAGGGTAGCCACTGGTCCCAGTCTTTCCCAGTGTCTGACACAAACTTCTGCAACATCCTCTTCAAAGTTTGGTTGAACCTCTCCACCAACCCATCTGTCTGTGGATGGTAAGGTGACGTCCTGATGGCAGAGATGCCTAGCTGATTGTGGAAGAGCTGCATCAACCTAGAGGTAAAGTTAGTCCCTTGGTCAGTCAAAATCTCATCTGGTATCCCCACCCGGGAGAACAGCTGTACCAGTGCACGCAGAACATTGGGTGCCGTGAGCGTACGCAGGGGGAACGCTTCCGGGAAACGAGTCGCATAATCACACACCACCAAAATGTACTGATGACCCCGACTACTTTTTACCAGAGGACCCACAATGTCCATAGCTATCCTACGGAAGGGGGTGGAGATGACTGGAAGTGGCTGTAGCAGAGCCCTGTCAGACTTGCGAGCTGGACATGTTTTCTGGGAGATAGGGCATGTACGGCAATATTTCTGTATATCTGTGTACATTGACGGCCAAAAGAAACGTGAGCTAACTCGCATATAGGTTTTTTGGCGACCCAAATGACCTGCCCAGGGGAGGGTATGTGCTAGGTGCATAATGAGGGGTCTACAACTAGAAGGTATCATAAGCCGTTGGTGATCACCGTCAACTGCATACAACACATTTTTGTCAACAATGAACTTCTCTTTCCCTCCCCATTTCCCAGTTCCCCCTTCAGTCACATTAGCAAACAAAACTTTCAACGTTTCATCCTCCCTTTGCAACAAAGTGATATTTTCTGGCACATCCCATTTCATGTTCTTAGTGTCCGGCCCCTTTGACCATAGCTGCTTTTCAAAGCGGCGTTGGCGGCGGGATTTTCTTGGCCCCTTAGTGCCACCCTCGCACAGACTACCGTCAAAGTCTGGCAAGGGTTGGCATCCAGCCTTCGCCTGGGCTCTAGTGACCACTGGGCCAGACACATTTAATTTAGCATTCCCCTTATCCCCCATATCAGTCTCGGTCCACTGTTCTTCTTTTTCTTGCAGCAAATCCATGAGTACAGGCAAGTCCATCCCCAGAATAACCTCTACAGGCAAGTTCTGGACCACCCCAACTGATAACAGGTATGGCTGTTCATTAATAGTCACTGTTACCTCCACTTTTGGGTATGGATGTTTATCACCATGCACACATAAAACTTCTTCCTGTCTGCTATAGTCCACACTGTTCACTGGTACCAAACTATGCTTAATTAAAGACATAAAACTACCAGTGTCCAGCAAAGCAGTAGCCTGCTGACCATTGACCTTCACTTTTTTATAGCGTTGCACATCCACTGGCTGGACCCTTGTGGGCTCCATTTCCAGCCGGGGTGCATAGCAGGCACCAGTGACTTTAGCCTTCCGGATAGGGCATACCGAGGCTTTATGACCTGGCTGCTGGCAATAATAACAAAGAAAGTCCTTACCCGGCCCTCGTACGTTGAATACCTTGGGGTTCCGGGGTGGCTCTGGGTTGCTCTCCCTCTTCAGAAGACCCGATGATGGGAGTGGTGGTCGCTGTGGCGTCCCAGATGAGCGTGCAGGTGGTGCTCCTTTACGCGCATTGAAGTACTGTGACACCAGCTTAGCGGCGGTCAGTCCATCTGCTGGCTCATGCTCCCTCACCCAGGTCCTCACCTCCCCTGGAAGTACGTGGATTAACTGCTCCATGATGATAGCTTCTCCCATCTCTTCTTTCGTATGCTGCTCTGGTCGGATCCAGCGCCGATAGAGGCCCTTCAGGCGATAATAGGTCTCTGTGGGGCTCTCACCAGGTGGAACAGTATTGGACCGAAACCTCTGCCGATACGTCTCAGGGGAAATGTCAAATTTGGTTAGCAACGCAGCTTTTAAATCTTCATAACGATGGGCTCTTTCTTCATCCATTGAAGTGTAGGCCTCCAACGCCTTCCCTGATAGCAGTGGAACTAGACGACAGGCCCATTCACTCTCTGGCCATCTCCAGGTTTTGGCAACTTGCTCAAAACGCAACAAATAGTTCTCAATGTCTTCCCCCATCTGATAGGGTGGAATTTTTGGCCCAGCAGATCGCATCCACTCTGGGACTGACTGGTTGAGGCTGTTGGTCACTGCTTGTGACTGACGAGAGGGAAACTCCTCTGGGGAATCCCGGTATCCTCTTTGACGTGCAGGTGTAGGCAGAACCATTCTGGGGCTGCTTGCTGTTGCCGTGCTTGGTGTGGCCGTTGCTGCTGTGGTGCTTGCTCCGGCTGGTGCTTGGACTGGACTTTGCTGACCAGCAAAACCTGAATGCGGCTGAGCATTGGGAGGGGAAACAGTCCTCAGCCCCCTGAGTTCTGCCAAAAAAACCTCCTCTCTCCTTTGCTGTCCCGCCAGGAAGTCCCTCATCATCGCAATCAGCTCTCCATTTGGGTCACGTGCTGCGGTCGCAGCAGTCGGCAATTCTGGACCAATTCTGCCCGAAACCTCCTCCTCCTCCTCTGCTGAAGAAGATGACGGCACTGTGTCCCATGCCAGCTCCTCTGCTGTCTTCCCCGCTGGAAGCTCATGCTGCTGGGACCGCAGCCCTGTGCGCTTAACTGGGAGGCACGTTCTCCTCTTCCGACTAGCCATCCCACTCCTGACACCATATGTCGCGGGCTCCTTCTCCTAAACTTCCTCCGAACAAATACAGGCGTAGTCGGAAAGCATTCAGTGTGGATAATTTATTTATTTTGCCGGCCTCCCAGGTGCACAAAAAGTTATTTACAAAGAAATAGAACTGACTTAAGTCAGCACAAACAAATATCTATATACAAAACACAGTCTGCATGTTACCCTCTCTGTAACAGCTCACTGGAAAGAAAGTAAACGCAACAGGTGGGCCCTGACCGCCTTCTCTTATACCCCATAGCCCCTCCCACTAGGCGTAATAGTCATCTCTTTATTATTATCAAACCGTCTTTCCCCCTCAGCTTATTTCCTGCTGTAGTCCTACAATACATATATGTATATACAGACATTTATGGCCACTTCCCGGCAGCCTACAGTGTTTCACAATAACACCAAACAAACCAAAAGAATAATGCAGTTCACGTGACTCTTCAAGCGCGCGCGAACCCACTATTTAAACCCCGGAACCCCATACCATCGGCTTGCATAACCCCCGTATAATTCGGCGATCATAGCGAGTCTCCGCGACCGGCTTTATGGAAGGTAAGTGGGAAAATACGTTGGCCACCTTCTGCGCTGCTCAAACTATACCTCTCACCCCTTTTTGTTTATCTGCCCGGTCGCCGAAAAGCCGCGCAGCCCCGGTAATTGTAAAAACTAATGGTGGTGGTGCGTGTATGCGCCCAGATCAGCTGTCGGCGGCTCGGGACGGGGTGACTCCGTCACAGGGACGGAGAGATTTCGCAGGTCTTTCCTCCCCACTGCTGTCAGACTCCATAATAAAGACTTTAACTGATCAAGCACACACATCCATACATATGCAATAATACCAAGTGCAATAATCCTTTCTGTCATCGTTGTATTTTTACTCAGTTGTATATAGTATTTGTATTTGTATTCTATTTTTATCTTATTGTATATTTATTTTATTTTATTCTACTGTATATAGTATTTTATTTTATTCTATTCTGTACAGTTGTGTACTGTATTTATTCTTATTGTATTCTAATTTTTGCCTCATAACTTTTGCACTGTCCACTTCCTGCTGTGACAAAACAAATTTCCCACGTGTGGGACTAATAAAGGTTATCTTATCTTATCTTAAAATAAAAAAATGTAATGTTTTGGAAAGAATAAAATAATTCAACAAGAATGTTTTATTGGTTATTGATCAGCCATTGAGAAGCGCCATGCTCAGTGAGGTAGAGGTCATGTCACTAACAGAACTGAGGGACGTAAATTCCATTCATTGCAGGGACAGAGGGCCAGACAACTGGAGAGTCTCGATAAACATTTGTAAGGTAACACGGTCCCATAGGTCCAGGCCCTACATGATCAAGTAGGGACATGGAAGAAAAATTCCCCTCCATACGAGCTGTCTGAGCACAGGTGACCAGAGATGCTAGGCGTCGCTTACCAGCGGATCCTGCTCTTTTACCTCTTCTGCTCCGCAATTTACATGAGCCCAGAAGGGTACCTGTTGGTAACGTCTGTTGAAAATCCAGACTCCGGCAATGGAGGGTGGAACATACTGTTGTAGGAAGAGGAGGTATCCAGGCCCACCATAGTGGAGCGAATTGCCAGCAGCATCAGACGATCGTAGACTAAAGTGGTCAAATTCAATTATTATAAAATACATCAGAGACAAAAAAGGAGAGCAGTAAGGTCGAAAAAAACAGCACTAGAGTAGAGTGAGAAAAACTGCGGCAGAGCCAAACACAGGCGCCATCATCGCGGAAGCATTGAATTCCAGAACACACAGGATGTGTGTGTTCTGGAATTCTTGGTTGTATGCTAACCAAGAGCAGTCACAGTTTAATATCTATTGTTCTAATTTGATGGAATAGAATAAATATTGTAAAATGAATGATTTTCTACTTCCTAGTTTGTCTTGACAATGTGACAATAACTCAGACTGGAAGTGATCTTAATGACAAATAAATTTTCAGCCTTTCAGAGGTCATGTACAGTAACCACACTGACACCAAGAGGAGAAAAACAGAGAGATAAATAATAATGAAGGTGACAGTTTGAATCTGTCATATTCAGTGTTGGGACTAACGCGTTATTTTATAACGCGTTACAGTAACTACGTTATTATTGTGGTAACAAGCACGGTAACTAGTTATTATGCCAAAACCAGGAACGTGTTACTCGTTACTGGGATTTAGATAGGCTCGTTATTCGTTACTTCATGTGGTGGCTATTGCAGAGCTTCCACAAATTCAATAACATTAGCAAGTGGTGGAGGCCAGCAGGTGGATGAAGGAAAAAGGAGGCAAGACTGACTTTTTCGTACTGCGTGCTAGCTAGCATGACGGATTTTCTATACAGCTGGGTGGTGCTATGAAGTTACTGATGTTGAACTTTATTTTGTTCATACGGTTAATTATTAGAGTTGCCAACCGTCCCGTAAAAAACAGAATCGTCTCGTATTCAGAGAAATTATTACGTGTTTCGTGTTGAGGTGAAAAGGAACATTTTGTCCCGGACTTCAGCTACAATGAAAAAGACACAATGTCAGGGTCCTGGGTCTGAGCGACCCAGGATCCCTGAGCAGTTATGAATTATATTATTATTATTATTATTGTATGTATATTTGGTGTTGCTGTCCTTCTCCCTGTTTGCGTGTGTATGTATATGTGTTTCGGTGGGCGCCTTCAGGCCTGGTGGGTGTGGCCCTGCTGACGGTCTGGCCACACCCGAAGCGACACACCTGCTGCTGATCAGGCCTCGTCGGGGGAGCTACTTAGGAGAGTCTTGGAGCTCCCACCGACGCGGGATCATTCCATGAGACTCCACGTTAGTCATCCTGTTGAACTGAGTTAGTGTGTATGCCCGCGGTTATATGTGTCCTGACGGCTGCGTCTATTGTGTCCTCAGGAGAAGTGTGGAGCGCCTGACAGCAGCCAGCACGAGGGGTGCTGAGACACGGGAGCGGAGAGCACTGAGACACGGACTATTCACGGAGAGACACGACACGGGAGTCAGGGAGAGCACGGGGATTTACTGTTATTGTTTCCATCACTGTAAATAAACACACTGTTTATACACAGAGCACCGCGCCTGGGTCCTCCTTCCCCACACCTCCCACGGTTTGCCATGCCGAACCGTGACACACAAAGCTGGAGTTATTCTGTGTCTTTGCTACACAGCTGTTCTTCTTCTCTCATTCTCCCCCCTCCCTCTCCCGTTTCTACTTCAATCATGAAACTGATCAATGATCAGCTGATCGGCTTTTCTCTCTTGTTTATTTATCGCCCACTTTGTGCCAGAAAGAGGAAACCAGCGGATGTCGTGCTAAACAACAGCAGCACGTGTAAGCTTGATCAGCTGTTGTTAGACTTTATTTAATATTACTTTCCAGTATCAGCTGATGTTTGCTGGAGCCACAGCTGTAAAGCTGCTGGTCATGATGTCGGTTTGGATATGTGGTGAGAGGGAAACATGAAGATGAAACCAGGAGATGTCCTTACTGAATCATCAGAACTGAACAGGTGATGGAGAAACAGGTTTAGCTGCCTCCACCAGTGTGTGAATGTGAGAGTGACTGAATAGTGGCATTGTCATGCGCTTTGGGTGCCTTGAAAAGCGCTATATCAATCCACTCCATTATTATTGTTATTATTAAATTACTTACGGGTTTAATTTGTCAGCAACTTTCTGCCAGCCCTCTCTCCTTGCTTTTGCAGCCTTTGCAGTGTTCCCTTGCGTTCTGATTAAACTCTGAAACTCCTGAAATCCCTCACTCAAGAGTTCTTGCTCTGCTGCCGAAAAATACCGAGCACGCTCCTTCGACATTTGCGCCGACCAATCAGAGGGTTGCCGATCAATGTTTCTACTATCGATGCGTAGCCCCTTTTACGATACCCAGTGATCTCACATTACTTCATCCAGCTGTACTAATCGTCAACAGCAGGTGTGTTCGGAGAACCGGATTAGCGAGCTCACAGTTAGCGCGATGATTTGATCTTGGATGTAGTAAGCCACGTACGATGAACGGGCCCCTGGTCTTCATCTATTGGAGATTGTTCTCCTGAGGAAAGACAATAAATACAAAGCACAAATATAAATATCACACACGTAACTTATTACAGCTGTATAATATTGTTATATCATTTAGTAACATTACTGCATGCTATATTATCATGACATTTGATGGCTCACCTGGTCTTGCTCCACAATCGGTGTTCCCTTTATTCTCATGCAAGGCTCTGTAGTGCCTAAGCATGGATGAGGTGTTGTTGTTATATCCAGTGTTGGGGAGTAACGGAATACATGTACCGCCGTTACGTATTTAGAATACAAAATATGAGTAACTGTATTCCGTTACAGTTACCGTTTAAAAAGGTGGTATTCAGAATACAGTTACTTTGTTGAAATAAATGGATTACACTGCGGTACTTTCCTGTTTCATTTTGTCGCGGGTCAGGACTGTTTGGGTTTTGTTTGACAGCTACGTTCTGTTGTTCCAGGCGGCAGCGTTACGGTTGCCATGGTTACAGGGCGACGCTCTCTCTCTCTGCGACTGTGTGTTTCCTGGGTGAGAGAGCGCCTTTTCGTTGTTGTTGTTGTTGTGCTAAGCTAACAGGCAGAATGCTACAAGCATAGCTCTAAAGAATGTAGCATCATGGGCAGTGTAGTCCGTGCTGCAGGGAGAATGGACTGCCATACACGTTATGGGTCTGTGAGCGCGAGGAGGGAGAAAAAGGGGAGTGGAAAGGTACGAGTTGTCATCGAGGAAAAACGGGAGCTGGAAGCATGTAAATATAATAATAACCACTTCAGCCAAGAAGAGTGCCTGACGAGCCCAGTTGTAAGTAAGCTATTAAGACTCGACTGTACACCGTGTTCGTGTTTTCCTCCGAAAACAATAAGTTCCGTTGGAGCCTTTCAACGCCTCTCTCTGTCTCTCGCAAGAAAAGTTGACCCACACAACAAAGTAAAGCTATTTTTCGGCTACGAGCCGACAGGGACCCCGCCGTATTAGTCAGAGGTCCCTTTACTACAGTTCGGAGTCGCGGACCTTCAGTAACAGTAATAAATCACACAGCAATAGTACATTCATGTTGTTGTAAAAAGCATGGTAATATATTAAGTAATCCAAAGTATTCAGAATACGTTACTGTCATTGAGTAACGTAACGAATACGTTACAGAATACATTTTGGGGCATGTATTCTGTATTCTGTAATGGAATACATTTTAAAAGTAACTGTCATGGTCCCCGTGCCTGCTCGGCTGGCCCTGTGTGGCTACATGTTATGTTTTGTCTTTTCTCTCTCTCCTCTCTCTCTGCTCGCTGCCTGGGCGGAGCTCATTGTGAGCTCCCGGCCTCCACCACCTGTAGGCAATCACCTGTGGCTCCTCACCTTGTTTGCTCCCGCTACTTAAGGCAGTGACTGAGAGCACCTCGCCGCTGGACTATTGAGTAGCGCTCGTCAGTGCTACTTTAGCCTCAGCCAGTTTTGAGCTCTGTCCGTGAAAGTTCCGTGCTAACTCTTGTTCTCTGTATGCAGATTTCTCGTGCTTGGTTTGGAGACTCTGGACGCTTTTCCCGACCCCTCTCTGCACCCCTGGGAACCCTGGCCCCCTTCTCCTTCACCTGTATATAGTGCACCTGGAGTGTGTAAATAAACCTGTTTTTCTGAGATTTCAGTCTGCGCCGAGTCCTCCCTGCTCCTCCGTGACAGTAACCTTCCCAACACTGGTTATATCCCAGCTCCCTGGCACATAGCAAACACTTTACCTTTTACAAAAGTAAAGCCGCTTAACATAAATTGTATTGCACCATCAGTATTATGAAAATACATCTTCTGTAGAAATTTACATACCTTTTTGGGAGGAATAAAATCAAAATGTTCCCACACAGGGGAGGACATCCTCCTCTTCTTAGCTGGCTCCATTCTCTCCTGACTTTTTCTCCTCACTCTCATAAATCTCCAAACTCTCACTAACTGCAACTCTCCATCAAACACCCACATTTTGAATGAAGTCTGAGGGGTTTATATCACTGTCATAGCTCGCGGCAAAGTTCGAACCACTTCATGAACCAGTCACGTGGTACAGCCGGGCAGCGAGGCTTCGGACGTCATCATTTTCAGCTCCTCCCATAAATGAAGCAAGCCTCGATACGTGCATCACGGAAACGCCCCCTCCATTACTCGACACAAGCTTCGAAGCCTCGATACAGAACGTCACATCACTAGTGAACATCCGTGTGTACACCTGTGTGCACACCTGTGTGGATCAGCATGCTTGTATTTCAAAGGTTACTCCATGTAACGATCTGCTAGGGAGTGTGCGGAGCCATAGTCCCGTCCCCCAGGGCATGAAGCGGGTATGGAGGAGATCCAGGCCGCAGACATCCAGAGGCCCCAGAGTACGAGGACCCGAGGAGGACCACCACAGGGGGGGAACCGTGCCACCCTCCTGGGAAGAGCTGAGTAGAGCCCCAAATGAGAGGTCACCCAGCAGCTACAGAGCAGAGGCCAGAGGGTGTTGCAGTGGCGTGCCCGCGGGCTCTGCCGGCAGCCAGCTGTGCCAGAGAGGACCGAGCTTCAGGCCCAGAGGCCTGAGAGCACCCCAACCCCCGGAAGGGGCCCAGCCGGGCCACAGGCGTCAGGCCCCGCCAATCGGCCACCAGGAGTGAGCCGGTACATACATGAGCGTCCAGCCCCAGTCGACAAGAACCACCAACACACCAACGTCTGAGGGCATCAGCCACCGGCAGGGAGTATGGTGAGGGGAGATAGGCCTCCGTACTTTGGAGGGCCTGAGATGTTCCCAGAGAGGTGGAGTCTAAGACCCAAGCTGACATATAGACACAGACGAACAGGCACACGCGGACACAAACGTGCATTCCCACCCCATATGCACAACCAAATACTCGGCACTCACCCAACGTGTAGACAGACACAAATAGACACTGCACAGACAGTCGCACTCCCCAAACATACTCTATATCCCAGGTCCAGGTACCCCCACCCCCAGAGGGGCAAGCCGCACCTAGACCCAGGAGATGTAACCCTTCTCTCTGGGGTGGAGGCAAGCGGACCACCTCCTTATCTGCAGTAGCAGGGAGGCCCCGCATCCCAGACCCCAATCTGACGGCCAGCACCTCCTCCGGGCCCCCCAGCCCTGACGGCTAACAGAACCGGGGTGAGTGAAGTCCCCAAACCTCCCTCCGCCCGCTCATATGTAGTGTTGCTGTGTGCTGTTCTAAAGTGCATTTAAAACTCAGGAGAGCATGGTTCCTGCTTCCTATCAGAGAGCAGCACGGCTCCTCCCGAAAACCCTCAGTCTCTATATGCATTTAAAATTTAGGGTAGGGCACCAGCGCCAGAGGTGGGTTGGAATACACCGACCATCCTCTGGATGCTGTAAAACGTGCCCACCCCCAAGGCCCTATATGTATGTGTTATGTGAGAGTGTGAGTAATGTGGATGTCTAGGTTGCAGAATAAAATTGAGGCACAGGCGGCCAGAAGGGGACAGAGGGGGCGTGCCTCCCCTGCACCCTGGTGACATACCTGCACCGCAAGCCCTGCGTGTGTGGGTGGGTGTGGTAGAGCATGAATAGGGAGGCAGCTGAGGATGGGGAGGGAAGAAAGGAGGGGCAAGCGGCCCCTCCCTGGGGCCAGCTAACCCGCTGACCCCAGTAGGCACCCCCACACTCTGGAACCTAACAGGGCAAGGGGGCCCAGGCCCATCCGGACCAGGGCCCGCAGCAGCAGCACCGCCTGGCCCCACACAGTCTGGGGCAGCCCACCCGACTCCACCCCAGAGAAAACTGCACCCACCCCATCATCCAATCATCTCCCAAACTACACAAGACAATAGACACCCAGGTTGAGTTCATTCTCTACCTCTCCTATATCTCTCCCCCCACCTGCAGAGTGAGCTCCTGTAGAGAGGAGACCTCCTGCAAAGATACAACAACCTCCCCACCACTTAGAGAGCCCCCTAGTTGGGCCGATGCACCAGAGGTCCCCTGCACTGGGGCTGAGCCCCCCTGCACCCACCCTCCCACAGCTCCGGCGACACAACAGCCAGGACCCAAGGCCCAGCCAGCACCCCAGACTGGGGGGCGGAGCACCCCCAGACCCCCAAGCCTCCATGCCCGTCCCGGACCCACCCAGGGGCAGCCAGGCTACCAGGCCAGTAACCAACGTCCGCCAGCACAGACCCGCCCCCATCTCCGCTGTACGCAGCCACAAGGAAAACACCATCTAAGAGCCACCGGAGCTCCTAACCAGGTCATGGCCACATCCCCCGGGTTAGGCCCTCCAGGGAAAACATCCCTAGGGACTCCCCAGACGCCCTAAGGCCGTCCCTACCCCCATATCAACCACAATAGCGAAGGCAGGACCAAACCATGACCCCCAACCCCCACTAGGTGATGAAGCCGATCAAAGGAGCCCAAAGGGATTGATCAAATGTGATGGGAGAGGCTGTATCAAGATCAATGTGATCTATTAGATGGTTTTTATATTGGTTAGAATTAAGATTATTTTTATTTTTCCAGTTAATGAGGACCATTTTCTTGGCAATGCATAGGGCCGTAAAAACAACGTGAGCTGTGTTTATCTCTGCAGTGACCTCATCCAAGTTGCCCAGCAAGCACACTAAAGGGGAGGCTGGAATGTTGCATTTCAGACACTTTGATAAGTCTTCACATATCTCACGCCAGAATTCCTGAACTGGTGGACAGAACCAAAGAGCGTGGATATAATTGTCCGGTGTATTTGCTGTGCAGTGTGAGCAGTTGTCGGAAGGCGTATAGCCCATCTTGAACATCCTATGACCAGTATAGTGCACTCTATGTAATATTTTGTATTGTATTAATTGCCAACTGGGATTTCTGATCCATTGAAAGGTTGCGCCACTTCTGCCACCTGTCCATCGTGTATCCAGCAGGGAACATCCCTCCAGGACACTCGGGCTCTCCCGAACCCAGGCTTCTTATCGAGAAGTGTCAATTGCATTAAAAGACCAGTTGATCAAATCCATAGTTATTCTTCTTAAGGTTTTAGAGATCAAGAGTGAGAATGAGAGGCTCTCTCAGGGTTAGAGTCAGACGAGACCAGACAAGGACATAGAAGCAGCAAGCAGGGAAGGTAAGGGAAGGAGAGGGTGAGAGATGTGTCTGCCTCCTCCGAGAGCTCAGTAAATAGATGTAGCAATCGCTAAGAGAGAAAACAGCTGCTTTTGTTATGATGAGCACACATGTTTTCAGCTGTTTTGAGGTTTTGATTTCTGCCAGCCTTGGAAAAAACACTCAGAGTTTTATGTGTTTGGATTACTTGAAGTTTTCTGTGAGTTGGTGTCATCAGATTTCTTCCAAACACTGTCAAAAAAACACTAGAAGTTGCTGTGACAGTCCGCAGCTACAATAATAATGATGGGGTATTGTTTTCTTGTATACATACATGTGTCACTTTGGAATAAATAGAAGCGCTAGTATGGTGTGTGTGTGTGTGTGTGTGTGTGTGTCGGGCTGTGAGCTGAAAAACTACAGCCGGCTGCGTGGGTACAGCAACCATGTGTGAAAAGTGGTCAATAAAGAAATGCTAAAAAGCGTGTTCATGCAAAAATCGCTGCTTAGTAGGCAACGGGTGAAGTGTCTTGCCCAAGGACACAACGACCGAGACTGTCCGAGCCAGGGCTTGAACCAGCAACCTTACGATTACAAGGCGAACTCCCAACTCTTGAGCCACGATCACCCCGCTTGTCTATAAGAATGTCTGGGATGATGGTATTGAAGGCCGAGCTGAAATCAATGAAGAGCATCCTTACTGATGTCCCAGTATTATCCAGGTGATGCAGAGCGGAGTGGAGGGCGGTGGAAATCACATCCTCTGTGGACCTATTTGCCTTATAGGCAAACTGGTGGGTGGCTTCTCAAAGCACTTTGCAACCACTGGAGTCAGTGCGATGGGTCTGTAGTCACGGAGGCTACTGATGGCGATGGACTTGGGGACTGGGACTATTGTTGATGATTTCAGGCAGTGAGGGACAGAGGCATGTGTCAGGGAGAGGTTGAATAGTCTGGTGAACACAGGAGCCAGCTGGTCGGCACAGGCTTTGAGCACTCTACCAGGTATTCCGTCAGGGCCTGCAGCTTTCCTCTGATTTACTGCTCTGAACACATTGCAGACCTGATGTTGTTGGAGGCTAAATGTGTGGGGGCTGTGTTCAGAGGACGCTGTGGGCAGGGTGGTGTGCATGGTGGGGGCAACTGTAGTTTTCTCAAAGCGGGCAAAAAAAGTGGTTAAGTTCCTCTGCTAACAAGATGTCCATATTATCTATATTTATCCCCTTGCCTTTGTAATTGGTGATGTGTTTCAGGCCCTCAAATACCTTCCTGGAGTTGTTATCAGAGAGGTGATCTGATAGCTTGTTTGAATAGTCCAGTTTTGCTGCTCTGATGCCTTTTTTTTTAAGGTCTGCTCTTGCTCTGCTGTACATGTCCTGGTCCCTAGATTTGTATGCAGAGTTCCGTGCCTTTAACAGTGCCTGAACCTTGCTTGTCATCTGTTATGTCCCTGGCCATAATCTGTTTTGGTGGTTATTTTCTTTGTCTGTGCCTTTAAGTCTTTGCAGGTCCCTGAGTGGATGAGCTGACGGCTGGCGATTGGTCCGCCGATCATGTGGTCGCATTCAAAATCCCTCCACCAGCAGTTGTCCCGGGGCAGCCACTGACAGCAGCAGCAGACCTGACCCTGGCCTCCAAAACTAGAACCGGTACCGAAAAAAAGATTTATTCATAACACACGTGAAAAGACCCAGGAAAACCGAGTTAATGATAAAAACAATAACAAAATAACACTGAAAACCGATTTAAAAACCCTGAAAACCACAAATTTCACACCTGAGCCTCTACTCTCGCAGCCTGGTACCAAACGACTCATGGTACCGGTCTGAGGCTTGGGGGTTGGGGACCGCTGTTTTAGACCCCATTCCTACAAAACTGCTCAGCGTTCGACAGTATCGAACGCTGCACTGAGGTCAAGCAGGACAAGCACAGAGATGAGTCCACTGTCAGAGGCCATAAGAAGATCATTTGTAACCTTCACTAAAGCTGTTTCTGTGCTGTGATGAGCTCTGAAACCTGACTGAAACTCTTCAAATAAACCATTCCTCTGCAGATGATCTGTTAGCTGTTTGACAACTACTCTTTCAAGGATGTTCGATATGAAAGGAAGGTTGAAGATTGGCCTATAATTAGCTAAGACTGCTGGGTCTAGAGATGCTTTTTGAGTAAAGGTTTAACTACAGCCAGCTTGAAGGCCTGTGGTACATAGCCGATTATTAGAGATAGGTTGATCATATTTAAGATTGAAGCATTAATTAATGGCAGGACTTCTTTGAGCAGTTTTGTAGGAATGGGGTCTAAAAGACACGTTGATGGTTTGGAGGAAGTAATTATTGAAGTTAACTCAGAAAGATCAATTAGAGAAAAAGAGTCTAACTTAACATCAATGGTACTAAGAGTAGCTGTAGATAATATTACATCTGTGGGATGATTATTGGTAATTTTTTCTCTAATGATAAAAATTTTATTTGTGGAGAAGTTCATGAAGTCTTTACTAGTTAACGTTAAAGGGATGGTTGGCTCAAAAGAGCTCTGACTTTTTGTCAGCCTGGCTACAGAGCTGAAGAGAAACCTGGGGTTGTTCTTATTTTCTTCAATCAGTGATGAATAGTAAGATGTTCTGGCTTTGCGGAGGGCTTTCTTATAAAGCAGCAAACTATTTCTCCAGGCTAAATGATGATCCTCTAAACTTGTGAGACGCCATTTCCTCTCCAGATTACGAGTCATCTGCTTTAGGCTACGTGTTTGAGAATTATACCACGGAGTCAGGTACTTCTGATTAGAGACCTTAGTTTTCACAGGAGCTACAGTATCCAGAGTCGTACGTAGTGAGGAAGTGAAATTATTAACAAGATAATCGACCTCTGTTGGAGTAGTGTTCAGATAGCTGCTCTGCTCTGTGTTGGTACAGGGCATTGAAGATGATAACAGTGGGTGGATTATATTCTTAAACTTAGTTACAGCGCTTTCAGAAAGACATCTACTGTGATAAAGTCTACTCTCCACTGCTGTGTAATCAATTATTGTAAATGTAAATGTTATCAGGAAATGATCAGACAGGAGAGGGTTTTCAGGAAACACTGTTAAATGTTCAGTTTCTATGCCATATGTTAAAACAAGATCTAGAGTGTGATTAAAGTGGTGGGTGGGTTCTTTTACATTTTGAGAGAAACCAATTGAGTCTAATAACAGATTAAATGCCATGTTGAGGCTGTCATTTTTAGCATCTACATGGATGTTAAAATCACCCACAATAATTATTTTATCTGAGCTCAGAACTAAATTAGATATAAAGTCTGAGAAATGAGACAGAAACTCTGTGTAAGGCCCAGGTGGACGATAGATGATAACAAGTAAGACTGATTTCTGAGTTTCACAGCTGGGGTGGACGAGGCTAAGCATCAGGCTTTCAAATGAATTAAAAGTCTGTCTTGGTCTTTCATTAATTAATAGGCTGGTGTGAAAAATTGCTGCCACACCGCCTCCTCGGCCTGTGCTTCGAGATTTCTGGTAGTTAGAATGACTCGGGGGTGTTGATTCATTTAAACTAACATAATCATCCTGCTGCAACCAGGTTTCTGTAAGGCAGAGTAAATCAATTTGTTGATCAATTATTAAGTCATGTACTAACAGAGACTTGGAGGAGAGAGACCTAATACTTAATAATCCACATTTCACTGTTTTACTCTTTGGTACAGATGTGGATACTGTATTGTTCTTTCTTTGTGATTGTTTATGTTTAAGTTGTTTGTTGCTGGTTTTTAGTTTGTTTTTTGTCTGTTTGGGAGCTGACACAGTCTCTATGGAGATGGGTTTTTGGGGGGTAGCAGGAGGAGAGAAGCTGCAGAGAGGCGTGTAAGACTGCAACTCTGCTTCCTGGTCCCAACGCTGGATAGTCATATTTTGGGGGGTTTAATAAATTCGTCCATATTTCTAGAAATGAAAGCTGCTCCATCCAAAGTGGGATGGATGCTGTCTCTAACAAGACCAGGTTTCCTCCAGAAGGTTTGCCAGTTATCTATGAAGCCCACATCGTTTCTGGGACATGTAGAATGTTTAGCTTATTTTAGAGTTTAGAAATGTGTTAACATAGAATTTAGAATTATTGTAGAGACACTGACACTGCCCTCAATATAATAAAGGCCTCACTGTGTCATGAACTTAGGAGTAGATTGTAGGAGACCCCTCCCCCACTTGAACTGTGAAAGTAAAACAGAGAAGAGTTAATGCTGAGTGGAAATTCCCCAGAGGATGTTTGGGGTGGGGGTCTCAACATTTCTAACTGGATAACTGTGGTCTGGAAGGGAGATGGGTTTTATGACCTCTAGGAAGTCACCTAAACCCACAGTGTTTTAACTGTCATGCACACACATCCACACTCACTTATGTGCACTCACACATACACACAGGTATGCGTACACAGTCACACACGAGCACTCATATAGGCACGCGGGAACGCGCACATGTAGGCATTCACAGGTTCGCACACACACAAGTGAAAGTATGTAAACATAGCACTTAGTTTTATGGCACCTTGTAGAGGGTTTAGATGGGGGGTCACTGATACAAAACTGCATGTAACAGACAAAGGAGTTGAGATCTGCAGAGAAAGTCCGGGGTCCTGTACATCTCCCTTCTAGGTGTAATCAATAAGTGTGTATTAATAAAAGTGTTGTTAATTGACTACTGAGTCCCGGTGTTCTTTCTGGAGTCCTGACGAATATACGAACCAGGGTGAAACTGCTTTTGCAACAGACACCACTCAGACAGCCAGTAATTTAAGGAGAACATGCGTGTAAACATGCCACTCCTGGTTTCTGTAAAACTCAGAAACCAGTCTTACTTGTTATATCTATCGTCAGAGAGGCGTGTAAGACTGCAACTCTGCTTCCTGGTCCCAACTCTGGATAGTCATATTTTGGGGGGTTGACAGGGGGTTTCTTTAAATCACCCCGTAGTTCTTCAGCTAAGACACCTGAGTTAGAAAACAGAAAAACTGCAGTTGTCTTTACTTTAACCTGCTCCTCCATCTACATGTAGGTAGAAGGGCTTATCATAGTCAGGCAATGCTAAAACTGTATTTGTCTGTAATGTCTATTTTTAAGTTACTGAATGCTTCTTCTTCTTTTTTTTCTATAGATGCAACACTACATTTTCACTTAAGGTATTTTAGATAATTTCTATTTTTTTTTTCAAAGAATTCACACATCTCACACATCTTATATATTTCAAACTTTTAAGTTAGGAAAAAAACTTCGCATTGCTCACAGCACATACCTCACAGCTCTAAAACTAGGCATTTGTAAATCATATGCCTAATCACTATGTGTCACTATGATCCACAAGTATGGTCACAAATTCGTTTCCAAACCAACAAAATAACCAAACAAAAAACATACATGAGTCAGGACACAAAAAGAAAAAGAAACAAAGCAGAAGTGTGAGGAAAAAAAAACTGAGCTCATAGACTGCTGCATGTGTGAGCTTTTAATAGCATGCAGCTTCTGCTCTAAAAAACAAATAAATAAAAAATAAAAGAAAATGTGTAAGATGCTCATCAGCTTAGCAGTGTCCACATATTTAATTCAGCTTCTCAATCCTGTAGCTTTAGCTGTTGTCTACAGGGTTTGGCTTATTAGTTGTTACTATAGGTTTGCTCTATATCTCAGCAATGTCTCATCTAGGATGACAGGTTTTCAAGCAGGTCAAGTGCCTCTATGCACTTAATTTGTCATGGTCCTGGGTCGGTGACCCAGCGCTTTAAGTTTATTATTAGCATTTTCCAATTTATTATCATGATTATTATTATTGTTTGAGTTCTACGTGTTATATTCGGTCTGTGTCTGTATCTGTCTGTCTATGGTGTCACCCCGTCTGTTTGTGAATCTGTCTGTTTAGTTCAATGTCTTGTCTGGTTCCATGTGTCTGAGTTTCCTGTTTTATTGTGAAGGTCTGTGTCGTATGTGAGTGTGCTCAGTTTACGTTTCCCCTGTCTCGTCAGCTGTGATTTCTCCCAGGTGTGTTCCCCTCCTGTCTCTCATCCCTTGATTACTGCCATCTGTGTATTTAAGCCCTGTGTTTCTCTGTGTCAGTGTCGCGTCGTACCCTCAATTTGCTGTGTGTTTGTAATGTCCTGTCCTCCAGCACCTCGGTTTAGAGTTTTGTTTTTGTAAGTTTTATTTCGTGAATCATTCCTCCAGCAATAAAGCTGCGTTTTTAGTTTATTCCCATCTCCAAGAGTCCTGCAATTTTGGGTCCACCACTTCTGCTTGCCTGCCACACAGCCAACCATGACATAATTAGTTTAGATATTTTCTTCGTTATCTTCATGTAACCCATATCAACTACTCCCTGTCACATGACCCACGTCAGCTGATTTGAGGTCCCTCTTCTGATTGGCTCCTTCCATGTCGCGGCAACTCTGAAAACCGGCTGTGGAGGGATACTTCCGGGTTCGACTCCTGCTGTGGCTGTGAGCTTATGGCATTTAGAGCGGTATTGGAAAACAAAGCGTTTTCTCCCCTCAATTCATCTTTAAACTTTAAATTCAGCGGTCAGGTTTTTTTTCCCTCTTTGAATTGATCTTCTTCATATTGAAGTGGCGAGCCGGTAGGACCATTCTTTCTTTTCCCCCACTTAGCCGTCTTTGGATTACGGACATATTTCCCCCTTGTATGAAGCTGGACCCTAAGGAGGAATACCTTAAAAGTGAACTTTAAAAAGAAAAGGACCAAAAAAAGGACTCTTAGCAAAAGGACTCTTGCACAGAAAAATCACAGCACTGATTTATTATTTAATTGTGGACATTTACGTTGTGTGTTGTGTTAATTATTTTGTTCCATTTCCCCTTTCCCCTATTTATTCAATATATTTTTGGTACAAGACATTGCAGTTTTTGGTCTCATCATTCACACCATCTGGGCTCCATAAAGAACTATTTCTTCTGCGCGTCAGTCAGTAAATTCATCCATTGACATAAACTAGTCCTTAAATAACTTAGCGTTACACTCATCTCATGTCGTTCTACTGAGTTTGAGCAAACCTTAAGCTTGATGCAGACTACTTCTTAACAATTATCCACCTCACATCATAACTGACTAAGGTGCCTCTTATTATTAATATTATGTCATTACTAATGTTATCATCTTTTTTTTTTATATATATATATATATATATATATATATATAACAGCAATAGTATATTACAATATTTATTAGTGTATACCACTATACTACTACTGAGCCAATTTGATAGTTAGGATCATCTTACTCAGCAAACAGATAATTTAGAATTCATCCAATCTGCACAGATTTGCTTTTTCTCTGAACAGGTTTGTGCCTACTTTTTTAGACTGGTCTTCTGTTTGCCTCATCTCAGATCCAACCTTCGGTCACATTCGCTTTCTCTGTTGCATGGTGAACCAAGCAGTTTATTATAATATATTATTTATATTTTATTTTGTATCCATCAAGGGCTTCGGGTGATCTGCAGTTTCACCATTTCCCAAGCTGGAGACATTTACCTTTTCACACACTTTCCTTGGCTGAACAATGACACAGCCTTAATGTACCTTATGCATCTCTCTATTTTATTTAATAGGTTTTCGTGTGAATTATTTGCTTTCATTCATTCTATACATTCTGTACATGGTCATCATTCCAACTATGTTTCATTGTTAATACCAGTATATAGGTTGTTATCCTTGCTATTATTAGTTTCAATACATTAAAGATAAGTTCTAATGTAATTTTGCCATTCGTTTATTTTATTTTGTTCTTCTTGTATTTTCTTTTTGTTGTCGTCACGCCTAACTGCTTCTTTTAAAGAGCCTCCTTGAGTTGTGTTAATGCTGAGGGGCTGCATTCCTTCCTAAACGGGACATTTTGTTTTCTTAGATTTCTCCATCTACAAGCACTGATTTGTCCGGCGCCTGGACATTTCTTTATTAGCCACTGCTCGGCAGCAGTGAGTTTTGTGGGCTGATTCCCCATTATCACAGAACTGCAGAGCCTTCTCCGGTACTAGACTCGGGGGTGGTGGCTGACACGCCCTTCTACTCCTCGCTATTCACGGAGCGGTGTCAGTTTTATGAGACGGAGCTCAACCTTTCCCCTTTGTCACCAGTACATGGGCTTTTGCAGGAACACAAAGAAAACAATAAAAACAATGGAAGTAGTTCAGCAGCGTATTGTGCTGTAAAATCAACTTACTTCCAAAACACATATACATACACACAGATAGACATTTGCGTGCGAATTTGTCACGAAGTATTTCACGGCCACTTCTAAAACCACTCTAAACACAGTTCCTTGTGGCGAACTTAAACCTTATTTGTTACGAAGTATTTGATGGCTACCTCTAGAACCACTCTAAACACAGTTCCTTGTGGCAAACTTAAACCTTATTTCACGCATTTATTTCAAATCCTTGCAGCGGATTCGACCCAAATAGTGTTTCCTCACCCTCAGTCGTCTTTTGCTGGTTGTTCAAGTTGTCTTGGCTGGATCCCAATGCCGTGGACCAGACAAGTTCACCGGCCTGGACCTGAATTAACGTCCCAGGTCTTTCACCTCTACCTAAAGAGGGCTGTCGACAGACTTCGGTGCTGGCTTCCCACGACGTCAGGATACAGCAGTCAGACCTTGGATTGGAGTCACAGAAACGTGTCTGTTGTTTCCATCGCTAAGCTCGAAGGACCAATTTAAATGACAGGGGATTTCTTTAAATCACCCCGTAGTTCTTCAGCTAAGACACCTGAGTTAGAAAACACAAACACTGCAGTTGTCTTTACTCGAGGGCAGTCATGAACGCACAATCTGCGACCTGCGTCTCATCACTGTCTGCGTTCTTTATTTATACTTGTGTGTGTGTGTGTGTGTGTAAATAGCTTCTTATTCTAAGAACTGAGCTGAGGTTCCCCTTTTTCTAATTCTGTATGTTCTTACAGAAAGAGGAAGCTATTAGTTGTTTATCACACAAAAGTACATGTCAAAAGTCACGTAGACATTTGCTTAGTGATCAATAAAAGAATACATTTCATGAAGCTGATCACATTATATAAAAACAATATTCCTTTGACAGGGGTTTAATAAATTCGTCCATATTTCTAGAAATGAGAGCTGCTCCATCCAAAGTGGGATGGATGCCGTCTCTCCTAACAAGACCAGGTTTCCTCCAAAAGGTTTGCCAATTATCTATGAAGCCCACATCGTTTCTGGGACACCACTCAGACAGCCAGCAATTTAAGGAGAACATGCGGCTAAACATGTCACTCCTGGTCTGATTGGGGAGGGGACCAGAGAAAACTACAGAGTCCCACATTGTTTTGGCAAAGTTACACACCGATTCAATATTGATTTTAGTGACCTCCGATTGGCGTAACCGGCTGTCATTACTGCCGACGTGAATTATGATCTTACTGAATTTACGTTTACCCTTAGCCAGCAGTTTTAAATTTCCTTCAATGTCGCCTGCTCTGGCCCCTGGAAGACAATTGACTATGGTTGCCGGTGTCTCTAGCTTCATATGTCTGAGAACAGAATCACCAATTACCAGAGTTTGACCCTCGGCGGGTGTGTCGCTGAGTGGGGAAAAACGGTTAGACACATGACCGTTTTTCTAAACAGAAGCCCCAGGTGGTGTACCTGGGGCTTCTGTTTAGGACTATGCTTCCTCCTCACCGTCACCCAGCTGCCCTCTTTCCCCAGCTGCTTGGGGTCTGCCGGGGAACAGCTAGCGGGGCCTACGCTATCTTTGGCTGCACCAGCTACAGGGGCCTGGCTAGCTACGGGTGAATGAAGGGTGCGAAGCCGAGTCTCCAATTCAGTAATCCTGGCCTCCACAGCTGCAAATATGCTACATTTGTTACAGATATCATTACTGCTAAAGGAGGCCGAGGAGTAACTAAACATCTGACACAATGAGCAAGAAAGTGTAGGAGGGACAGGTGAAGAGGCCATGCTGCTAGCGAGCTGGCTACAAGCTAAGCTAGTGTAGCAAGTACATAAGCTAAAATAATTTAAGTTGGTTATGAGTAGTTGGGCTAATTCAGAAGATATCAGATTCGGCTCTAGGAGGTGAGTGAAGTACAATAAACATACAACCACAGATATTGTGATTACAGTTATTATTTATAGTGAAAATAAAGTGCAATTACCAAATACCAATATTTACAAATTCTGCAGACAGGAAAAAGATAAAACATAATTCAAGCTTGTAAAATATCCGCTGCACAGTGGTGCAGCAACCTCGTCCAACCTCTGGCAAACAATGTCCATAAAGTTTATTTCATGATTGATATAAGTCCAACGCGTATGACAGTCTAGACAGGTTGAAATTGGAAGTATGATGATCAGCACTAAGATTCCAAGACTGAAATCTCGGAAGTGAGATTTAGGGGACTGAAAACCAAGAGGGGAGAGTGTAGGCCGCAGCAGCCTCCTACCAGACCGCAGGAAGTTGTAGCTGGGGTTTTGGCTCGTTGGGCCTAGCTCGCCATCCAAAGTAGTGGTGTCGCTGTGGTCTCTCCAGGGCACCACTAGCCTGCACATTCACTACGTGCGATGTCACATACGAGCCCCACGCATCTACCCGCGGCGGTATCAAAATACTGTTGCTTCCATCCGCTAACGCCTCTCCCCCGCGTCGTTTCGAGGCGACAACCCGGAAGGCATATAATAGTGCCTCGCGAATAGGATTGGTCACAACAGGCACGTGCAGCCTCGCGGCGTGGCGTGCATCATGACGCGTCACGATGCCTTCATGGACACGCTCCGGTTGGAATTTAAGATTCCGATTTAGTTATAGATGCAGTTCTTTTTATTTTTATGTGGGTTACATCAGCAAAACAGTACAGATACAGTGAGTGAATACTTTGGCTATAAATTAGGTCGTGAGTACACAGAGATTGTGCTTCTGATCAAGCACGTGAATATTATACTATGAAAAAAGGATGGTGCCTTAACCATGCACGTCCCGTCGCATGTTAACCGCTAGACAACGTGAACAGACGAAGGACGGCTAGCATCATGGCCCAATGCATTGGAAAGACTATGCAACATCGTTTGGACAACGGAAATCAGAGGATTACCACGAGTGAAATAGTGAAGTCGATCAGGTGGTGCTCTTCGTCGTTGTGAACGTCTTAGCCCGTCACCTATGTCAGTGTCCTGCTCAATAACACTAGACTCTTCAGGAGAATCTTCAACAGCAACGACAGGAATGTTGACAAGTATGTCTCCATTTCCAGGTAAGCTTTCAGGTAAACTATCTCTGTTTTCAGGGTGACTTTCAACAAGTTCAAGTAGGATGTCTCCCACATCAGAGTCAGATTGCTCCCCACCAGACTCCACTGCTGGAGGAAGAACACTAGACACAGAGGCTGGTTCTCCGTGCACTTCCACTTCAACTGAAGGATCCAAAATCAGTGGTCCTAGGCTCCCACTGTCAGATGAATCTGGAAATTGATTCTGTTTTTCCACAGTGAAGTGCAACGTTGGAGGATTAACATACAATGAAACCAAGCTTCCTGTGTCTTCATCCTCAACCAGAGGTTCTGTGAGGGAATTTAAATCCGGGTTCTGCTGCCGAGTTCTTGGTCTATGAGGAAGTGATTGCTCTGGTAATTCCAAGTTAACCTCACTGCCCGTGAGGAAGCCGCATGGAAGGAGGAGGTCGCGGTGAAGGGTCCACATAGGTCCATCGCTGTTCTCAGGTTTTACCTTATAGACCGGGAGGTCCCAGCCCGATGGACAACCACATAAACTTCTTCCTCCCATTTATCTGAAAGTTTATGCTTCCCTCGAAGGCGGACATTCCTCACAAGCACACGATCACCTGGTTCCAATGCTGATGGTATCACACGGTTGTCAAAGCGTTTCTTATTTCGGTCAGCAGCCTTTGTAGCGTTACTGGAGGCAATACTGAAACTTTCCTCCAATCTCGATTTGAGTGACTTAATGTACTGTGAGTGACTCTTTTGCTTGGATTCCCGCAGTGGCAGATTGAACGCCAGGTCCACAGGTAGACGAGGTGTTCTACCGAACATGAGTTCATAAGGAGTAAACCCTGTAACCTCGTTCGTGGTACAATTATAGGCGTGAACCAGCGGTTTCACATGCTCTTTCCACCTTGTTTTTTGTTTTGTCTCCAAGGTCCCCAACATTGCCAGCAACGTCCTGTTGAATCGCTCCACTGGATTTCCCCTCGGATGGTAAGGGGTTGTACGGCTCTTCTGAATGCCTGCAAACTCACACAATTCTTTTATTAGTCTTGACTCAAAATCTTGCCCTTGGTCAGTATGGATTCGCTCAGGAATGCCATAATAAATGATATAATTCTCCCATAGACACTTCGCCACAGTTCTTGCCTTTTGATTGGGTGTTGGAATGGCAACAGCGAATTTAGTGAAATGGTCAGTCAGGACTAAGATATCACGAGTGCCACTAGTATCAGGCTCAAGAGCAAGAAAATCCATACACAAAAGCTCAAGGGGTCGAGATGTTTTTATGCTGACAAGTGGAGCAGCTTTTTCCGGCAGGGCTTTTCGGCGCACACAGCGGCCACAAGTCTTAATCTTCTGCTCAACATCCTTTGCCATTTTGGGCCAGTAGAATCTCGTATGGACAAGGTCAAGTGTACGTTCAATCCCCATATGGCCCATATCCTCATGGAGGCTTTTCAGGACTGATGGTCGCAACTCCTCTGGAAGGACAAGCTGGTATGAAAGGTCTCCATTGTCCCGTCTCCTCCTGTACAGGACTCCATCCACCAGCTCCAACCTGGACCATTCTCTGAGCAGGAACGGAAGTTCAGGGAGCTCAGCTCTAGCTGTTGGTGGAACCCTCTCCCCCGTCTCAAGCTGGTGAATAAGCTCTCGAATGCAGGGATCTGAGTGTTGTTTCTCTTTGATGTTAAGAGTAGAAACGACAGGCAGCTGATGACAGTCCTCGGAACAATAACTGTCAGGGATGGTATCCATTTGAACTGACAAAGACTCGACAAGTGTGAAGCCAACCTCACCGCAGTCACCCGGCCGTGTGGCTCTGACCAAATGACTTTGGCAGATTGCTCTCACAGTCTCTTCTGGGAGGACATCAGAATCAGCTGTGTGTTGAGAAATGAACTGACAAATGAGTTCATGGTCATTAGAAACTTCATCATTGGAGCAGGAGTAAGGTCGTCGCGAGAGCGCATCAGCGTCACAATTCTGTTTGCCAGCTCTGTACAGAAGTTTAAAGGAGTACGTTGACAATGCAGCCAACCAACGGTGTCCAGTAGCGTCCAGTTTAGCTGTTGTCAAAATGTAGGTCAGTGGATTACTGTCCGTCACCACTGTAAAATCTGCCCCGTACAGGTAATCTTGGAATTTCTCTGTCACACTCCACTTAAGGGCGAGGAATTCCAACTTGTGGGCTGCATAACGGCTCTCACTCTGCGACAATCCGCGGCTAGCATAAGCTATGACCAGGAGTTTCTCCTCTTGCTCTTGATACAACACAGCTCCAAGTCCGGTCACACTCGCATCGGTGTGCAGAATGTATGAACGAGACGGGTCTGCAAACCCAAGGACCGGGGCAGTTGTAAGCTTCTCAATCAGGGTTTCAAATGCAACCTGACAGTTGGTATTCCACCTCTCACCAAAGGGTTGATCTGGCCTGTAGGTGGATGTCTTGCGAGCTTTCAGAGTCTTTGATCTTTGAACCGGAGAATATCCACGAGTCAGGTCATTGACTGGTTTGGCAATGACGGAATAGTCTTTTATAAACCGGCGGTAATAGCCAGCAAAGCCCAGAAAAGACCTCAGTTGTTTCAAAGTCTGTGGGACTGGCCATGTCTTGATGGTCTCTATCTTCTCGGGGTCTGTTTGAACTCCTTCCTCAGAGACAATATGACCCAAGTACTTTACAGACTTTTGGAAGAATCGACATTTCTCCGGTGCCAGTTTCAGCCCATATTCCTTCAACCGGTTCAGGACTCTCAGCAGCCTTCGTTTGTGTTCCTCAAGAGTGTCCGAATAGATGATTAAGTCATCCAGGAAAACGAGCACTTCCTTTAGGTGAAGGTCCCCCATGCATCGCTCCATCAAGCGCTGAAAGGTGCTTGGGGCGTTGGTAACACCTTGAGGCATTTGGTTAAACTCCCAGAACCCAAGAGGAGTCACAAAAGCAGTCTTTGCCTTGTCTTCCTCCTCCATCTGGATCTGGTAGTAACCGGACTTCAGGTCGAGTACTGAAAACCACTTAGAACCAGTGAGTGCTGAAAAGGATTCCTCCAAATTAGGTAAGGGGTATGCATCCTTGATGGTTTGAAGGTTTAGTTTCCGGTAGTCTATGCACAGCCGGACCTCACCGTTCTTCTTCCTGACCACCACGATAGGCGAAGCAAAAGGAGACGATGATTCCCTTATAATGCCGGCTTCCAGAAGCTCACGCAGGTGACGGCGGACAGCTTCGAAATCTTGTGGATGGATTGGCCGGGCACGTTGCTTGAACGGTGTATTGTCATGGAGTGGAATATGATGTTTGACAGCTGATGTACATCCAAAATCCAAGTCATGATGCGAAAAGACCTCCGAGATGTCATTCAGCTTGCCTATGTCTCGCGTCCTCCATTCAGGTGACAGTGGGGAATCACCAAAATCAAAATTCAGGCTGGTGATAGTGTTCCTGACTGGAAGATGGGTCACGCGATGTTCAGACAAGATGCAGTGGTAGGTTTCCAAATCCGCAATGACACTGTGAGGTGGAATGAAGGTATCTTGCTCCGACTCATTCGTAATAACCACAGGAACCTTGTATGGAGAAAGAACTGAGAAGTTGATGAGACAACTGCTGACGCACAAACCCCCAGGTAAGGTGGAAGCAGGATGCTGTAGAAGAACACTCTGGCTAAACAATGGGGTGGAAACTTTGGCAGAGCCCTGGATGACAATAGTGCGGCCGGCCGGAACACGCACTGGAGCTTTGCTTAGTAGCCTCACATTCCCAATGCTGCCATTCTCCTTCTGCTTGTGTGACAGCTGTAGTGTTTTCAACACCGCTCTGTACCCATGAGTGCTAGGTTGATAGCTCGGATGCTGGTTAAGATGCTGTTCATACAGGGGTTCCAGGGTGTTCATCCCAATTAGCACAGTAGCGGGGACGTCAGGGTGTACGTCCGGAACAACTAGAGCCAATGTTGTTACTTCATATTCTTCACCAACAAAATCTCTGGGGAACTTGACGGAAATCTCAATGTATCCAAGATATGGAATGGTTTGACCCGCAGCACCTTCCACCTGGAGAAGATCATGGAGTGGTTGAATTTGTTGTTCATGAAGATGATTGTTGTAAAAGGATACAGGTATTGTAGTAACCTGTGATCCTGTATCAAGCAGGCATTTCTGTGGATGGCCTGCTAGGGTCACCTCTGTTGTGCATCTTGACCCAACCAACCCATGAGGTAGCATTGTGGTTGCCTTCGGACAAGTGTGTAGGTCTACACAGTGAACAATTTCCTCCTTGTTCCTTTCCTCCTTTGCGGGACAATGTGGGTCCTGCACAGTTCCTGTACGTCCCATTACGGGAACTGTATCTAGTTTAAATGTCCAGTTGATGAATTCCGCTTCTGCCATTTTGGTTTCCTTTCACTGAACTGTTTGCGTTTTGCATTGACCAATGCGGGATTGGGTCTGTTCTCACACTGTGGTCTAATGTGTCCATCTTCCCCACACCTGAAACAGAAACCAGGCTTGGGGTTAGGTGATATATTCCCCTGTGTATCCGTTCTTGGCTTCTAGTGCTGCTTTGGGACAGGAGTACAGGACTGACGAGACTGGGAAGCAGTTAAGGCGGCAAGTTGCTTTTGTATCTCCGCCATCTGCTGGGTGAGAGTGGACAACGCAGCACAGACCCCCCTTTCTTCTTCTACTGCGAACTGAGCTTGAGCTGCAACTCTGTGTCTTGGTGTTCCCAGATGTTGCTTCATCCTCAGAGTTTTGCTAGCTTCTCTGTCTTCTTCAGTTCTTAATAGGAGTAACAGTTCTGCAAAAGAAGGTGGGTTGGATTTTCTCTGCTTCAGCTGGAGCTCAGAGATAAGGTTACTATCCCAACATCCCCTACAGAATTGGCTGAGCAGGTGCCTGTTCACTTCACCCTGCTTGACCCCTCCCCGCTTAACAGCTAAACTCAGGGCCACCTGAAGTCGCTGTAGGTAGCCGGATGGTTTCTCACCCGAGTTCTGCAGCGTGTCCATGAACTTCGCATAAAGTTCTTCCCCGTCCTGTACAATTCCATAAGCAGAATCAAGATGTTGAATATAAGTCTCTGCTGGTAGGTCAGGGTTAAGGTGCTTGATTATGTCCGCTGCAGGTGGTAAAAGACTATCAAGGATGTGTCTGGATCTTCGCAGTTCTGAAATGGCTGGATCCTTTAAGATGAGATCCACTCCAGAGCGCCATGTATCGTAGTCCACCTCATGCTGTGGGTGTGGCAGTCTCCCAGAAAACATGTGCAGCCTATGGGATGAACGTGTGTTTACATCTTCGCTCTTTATTATATGCTCCACAACATACCTCTGTACTTCAGGTGGATTCAACTCAGCTGCAGACATACTGATAGAATGTCCTTCTGTTGTTGTAGGATGTAGGGCAGCTGAAGAAGTGACAGGAATAGCCATGTTGTGGGTTTGTTGATCCAGAGTGGCAGCCGTTTTGTGTTCAGATGCGGCAGTGCATTCCTGCTTGAGCCCTTCTGGTTTTCCTGGGCGCAGTTCTGAAACAGCTCCATTTATTTGGGTCATTAGTTCTTGGAGAACTTCAGCAAAATCCTGACCAGACAGTTTTGCTACTTGTTTTAAGTCAGCTAAATAAGTCTTAGTCTTTGTGCACCCGACAGTAGCCGCATAGATTTTAGACAAGCTTCTTATATGATATTCATTATTTAAGGGCTTAAATGTATACGGCAGAATCGGACCCAATAAATCAAAAGCAGACCCCGTTTTAAACTCAACGACGAGCATATGATTAAACTCGGAACCGGGTGAGTTTATTGGCACGGAGCATTCAATAGCACCATACTGGAGAAGAAAATCTTCAACCTCCTCAACCTCATATGCGGGGACGCCACTGACCAATACCGCGTTTGGTATTTTAACACCTAATGACTCCAACAAGTCCATGTTCATAGTAATATGGTGAGATAGTGAAACTGAATGTACACAACAATATTATACTTGACACAACCTCCTGGCTGGCTCGCCACTAATTTAGCTTATGTAGCAAGTACATAAGCTAAAATAATTTAAGTTGGTTATGAGTAGTTGGGCTAATTCAGAAGATATCAGATTCGGCTCTAGGAGGTGAGTGAAGTACAATAAACATACAACCACAGATATTGTGATTACAGTTATTATTTATAGTGAAAATAAAGTGCAATTACCAAATACCAATATTTACAAATTCTGCAGACAGGAAAAAGATAAAACATAATTCAAGCTTGTGGTGCAGCAACCTCGTCCAACCTCTGGCAAACAATTGTCCATAAAGTTTATTTCATGATTGATATAAGTCCAACGCGTATGACAGTCTAGACAGGTTGAAATTGGAAGTATGATGATCAGCACTAAGATTCCAAGACTGAAATCTCGGAAGTGAGATTTAGGGGACTGAAAACCAAGAGGGGAGAGTGTAGGCCGCAGCAGCCTCCTACCAGACCGCAGGAAGTTGTAGCTGGGGTTTTGGCTCGTTGGGCCTAGCTCGCCATCCAAAGTAGTGGTGTCGCTGTGGTCTCTCCAGGGCACCACTAGCCTGCACATTCACTACGTGCGATGTCACATACGAGCCCTACGCATCTACCCGCGGCGGTATCAAAATACTGTTGCTTCCATCCGTTAACACCTCTCCCCCGCGTCGTTTCGAGGCGACAACCCGGAAGGCATATAATAGTGCCTCGCGAATAGGATTGGTCACAACAGGCACGTGCAGCCTCGCGGCGTGGCGTGCGTCATGACGCGTCACAATGCCTTCATGGACACGCTCCGGTTGGAATTTAAGATTCCGATTTAGTTATAGATGCAGTTCTTTTTATTTTTATGTGGGTTACATCAGCAAAACAGTACAGATACAGTGAGTGAATACTTTGGCTATAAATTAGGTCGTGAGTACACAGAGATTGTGCTTCTGATCAAGCACGTGAATATTATACTATGAAAAAAGTATGGATTTTAAAGTTTTAATTAAATTGCTAAGCAGATAAGCTACTCAGAAATACCACTGTGTTTGAGCAGGAACAGGAAATGATACTCTACCACAGAGCGAGCGAACACCAAGTGGCGTCCCACAATACTATGATGTGACAGTGCGCTCACACAGAGGTGTTGCTGCTTCAGTTGCGTGGTTTGCCACTATTGGCGTAAATAAGACTTTTCTTGCTGCAACAGAAAGATGGAGGCATAATTTCATGACACAAATCAGTGACACAGATTTAAAACACAATTCATGAAATATGTCAAAAGTTCAAACTGTTGCCATAACGTGTCTACATTGCTGTGACTTATAAAGTGTCTGCTTATTTTTTTTTCTTCCAATAGCGTCAAAAACATTAGCTAATGTAGCTTAAATCACTATTAGTTTGTTAATTTGTATTTCTAATCTGATCGAATTGGACTTTTGCATATGGTTTTGATTTTCAAATCTTTAGCATTTATTTTTCTCCGTCTCTGAGTTTAAGAGTGATCTTTGGAACTCCACTTTCTAAGAAAAAGAATGGTAAATGGTAAATGGCCTGCATTTGTATAGCGCTTTTCTAGTCCCTAAGGACCCCAAAGCGCTTCACACTACATTCAGTCATTCACACATTCACACACTGGTGTTGGCAGCTACATTGTAGCCACAGCTGCCCTGGGGCGCACTGACAGAGGCGAGAATAAGAAAGAAAGGAAAGGTTTTTGACACTTGTAAAGTGTACCAGCTCTACATATTGGGATATCACAAGCTCGTGATTTGCTGCACAGTGTTGAATTGGGTATCACTCTGGCCTCATAGCACATCGCATAGCACGTCCCTATCTCAACGCCAGCGTGACTGTGGTGCTGCCAAAAGCTTCCAGTAAACACTCCTATTTAGATCACACTTCACAAACTGAAACTTTCTGTTCATGAACCAGACTAGCAGGTACGGTAATACGTGCCTTTGCTTCTATTCCCAGGGACTATCAGGAATTCAAAAATAGACCTCCTTACTGAAATATGCTGTCCATTGTTATTTGTATTCTCTGGTGAGCCAGCTTAGAGCTGTTTTTTTTCTTCTTCTTACACGTGAGCCTACTTTTGTTGTTGACAGCTTTACTTCCTCATTTTCTGAATCATCCACCTGCAACTGTTTTCTATGTATAAGTAAAAATAAGAATTCCAAGAAAAAAGTGGATCAATTGTAATGAACAGATAACTAAATAAATAGTTTTTTAAGAAATAAAATGAACATTTAAACTCTGTTTCTCCATTTACTGATTTATATCTTATCTTTTATGTAAACATTTTAAGCACAGCTTGTGGTTTGATCAGGTTGCACGCAAGGGTGCTTTATTTAGAAAAACTAATCTTAAAAACCTGTTTCCTGGTTTCCATCCCAGCCCTTTGTCTCACATAGCACTGAGTCTTTTGTCACTTGAAATTTCTCATCTATTCATATAATCTTCTTTCATGTGTGTCTTGCTTACTGAGATTTGATAGAGACAGTTCTCCTTACTCAGGAGCCAAAGGATTAAAAATAGCCAAAAAGCTATTTTTCATACCTCGATCTACACAAAATATTAAACTCTAAATATTATATAAGACATCGCAGCAACCCACAACAAATCACGCATAGTTTGCCATTTGTCTAATGTTACAGGATTTTAAAATGATTATTAATTAATTTATAGCACATTTATCCCAGAAGGTCTGATGAATTGTTTGGTTTGGTTTTCCTTCTCTAGCGCCTTACTTCATATCTTTGTTCATTCAGATCACATATTCAGTGTTTGCATTTTATGTGATACTTGACTGAATTTCAGAAGGAAGAACTTTATTTTCTAAGCTAACAATGATATGTTTTACAAACTGAGGCAAAGGTGCAAATTGAGTACATGTGAGGAAATAAAATGTTGTTTTTATTGACTATTTTGCCCAAAGGTAATTATGTTGTTAAAAGAATTTCATTCCAGTCTGATTGAAATTTTATTTCCATCAGAATTTCTTTGTACTTTGCAACTTTTAATTGCAATTATTTAATGCTCTGAATGTTTCAGTCAGCCTCAAAAAATGTTTGAGGCTGACTGAAACAGTTTCCTTCCTGGAAATTTGTTGCTGCTTTAGTGTTTTGGCATCAGCAATAAGAAACTAATGGATTGATAACTAAAAAGACCGCCCCTAAACCTCAGCCACACCCTGTGTGAGCTATCTATAAAGATGGAGCAGCCGAACACCTGCTGCATCCAGCAAACACCTGGTACAACAGGTAAGCCTCCTCATATCATCTCCTTGCATGCTGAATCCTCTACGTAGGGAAATCCCAGATATCTGATTCCCTTTATGTGGATGTTGTCTGCTCAGCATTTTCATTGGGAGAAAAGTTAACATCCAGATGAACAGAATCAGCTGTTGGGCTGCCCGTATCCCACTTATTTGCATTTCTATTCCAGCAGTTACATTCATTGAAGTTCTTTTTTAAACAGTGCTGTTCAGATTGTGAGTGTAGGTTAACTGCAGAGGACCAACATCATGACTCCAGCGTTTTTCTTCTCCGTCTGCCTGTCAATGACAGCGGTTTGTCTGGTAAGCTTGACTCTTCCAGCAAAGGCATTAAATGTTGTTCAACACTGCCGGCTGTTCTGTGAAAGTCATGTAATTCTAACCGTGTCTGCTTAACAGACATGGCTGCTTGTTATGAGCGTTTAAGCGTGACGCAGTTGAAGTATTTTCACATAATAGTTTTTGTTTGCCAACAATAACATTTGTCAGTGTGATTTCAAATGTGATTAAGAGTAAGTTGAAAATGTCTTGTTTTTTATTGCAGAGGGCTGCTGTCATTAGAAATATAACTGGTGCGTTCAGTGATGAAATACTTCCAGCATATTGAGGGGTTTTTAATATAAGAGCTCAAAGTTAATCTGCTGGTTTCCTCTTGTATCCACAGATGAGTCTCTGGGTGCCCCAGCGATCATTGAAAAAGTCAATGCTAACTCAAGTAAGTGAAGATTTACAAAATAAAACTCTTTTTTGTTAACTCATTCACTGCCATTGACGTCTATAGCCGTCAATTGCAGTGAATGAGTCAATGGGTTTAACTCATTCACTGCCAATGGCTGGCAGTGAATGAGTTAACATATAAATTCTGGATGAAAATGAAAGATCCCTGAGAACTGACATGTTAACATACAATAGACTCCCAACAGACACAATGATCAATCAACCTTTTGGTCATTTACTGGCTTGTCTTAGTCAGCTGTTTTATTTGTGTTATTATCAAACATTGTAATTGTGCGATAAATAAAGTAAATGCTGTAAGCATTTACCTCTTTGTTTTGATATAACTGAGAAAATGGCAGCCTAAGTATCGAGCATTTAACCACTCTCTGTTTGTTGTTCTGCAGCAAAAGTGTTGGTTCATGGTGACATTGTGCCCACTGCTACCAGGAATGCTGTTCCATGCACAGCCATTGGCTGCAAGTGGCCTAAAACTGGACCCTTTGTCTATGTACCTGTCTCCATTGGCACTGAATACAGTAAGCAGTACAAACTTTAACCATTAAACACAGACTTTGTGAAAAGGAGAGATGAATAAAAATAGTTAAATAAAACCCATTATTATATAAATATATATAATATATATTTCAAGTGGTTTCCAAAAATACTGCTTTGTTAACTATGCTGTTTTATTGTCGGATTAACTAAAAAGCATTTAAACTGAAAAGTCATATTTGTATAAGTATGCTGAATTGATATCATACACAGATGCACACAATTTTCAAATTATGTTTTCATTTAATGTCACTTTCTCAATTTTTCTATTTCAAGACACACAGACAGACAGACAGACAGACAGACAGACAGACAGACAGACAGATAGATAGATACAGTTGTGGTCAAAGGTTTACATACACTTGTAAAGAATAGAATATAATGGCTCTACCGAGTGTCCTGTTATTTCTAAAACTCTGATTTTTCTCTGATAGAGTGATTGGAACAGATACTTCTTTGTCACAAAAAACATTCATGAAG
Organism: Rhamphochromis sp. 'chilingali'; assembly: GCF_963969265.1. NCBI lineage: Eukaryota > Metazoa > Chordata > Actinopteri > Cichliformes > Cichlidae > Rhamphochromis > Rhamphochromis sp. 'chilingali'. Next base: position 44,203,853 of record NC_137948.1, read on the forward strand.
TTTGGTTCTTTTATGACTTTATTATGGGTTAACAGAAAAAAGTGATCACATCTGCTGGGTCAAAAATATACATACAGCAGTGCTAATATTTGGTTACATGTCCTTTAGCCATTTTCACTTCAATTAGGCGCTTTTGGTAGCCATCTACAAGCTTCTGGCAAGCTTCTGGTTGAATCTTTGACCACTCCTCTTGACAGAATTGGTGCAGTTCAGTTAAATTTGATAGCTTTCTGACATGGACTTGTTTCTTCAGCATTGTCCACATGTTTTCAATGGGGTTTAAGTCAGGACTTTTGGAAGGCCATTCTAAAACCTTTATTCTAGCCTGACTTAGCCATTCCTTTACCACTTTTGATGTCTGTTTGGGGTCATTGTCCTGTTGGAACACCCAACTGTGCCCAAGACCCAACCTTCGTGCTGATGATTTTAGTTTATGTTGAAGAATGTGAAGGTAATCCTCCTTCTTCATTGTCCCATTTACTCTCTGTAAAGCACCAGTTCCATTGGCAGCAAAACAGCCCCACAGCATAATACTCCCACCACCATGCTTGATTGTAGGCATGGTGTTCTTGGGGTTGAAGGCCTCACCTTTTCTCCTCCAAACATATTGCTGGGCATTGTGGCCAAAAAGCTCGATTTTTGTTTCGTCTGACCACAGAATTTTCCTCCAGAAGGTCTTATCTTTGTCCATGTGATCAGCAGCAAACTTCAGTCGAGCCTTAAGGTGCCGCTTTTGGAGCAAGGGCTTCCTTCTTGCACGGCAGCCTCTCAGTCCATTGAGATGCAAAACACGTTTGACTGTAGACAATGACACCTGTGTTTCAGCAGCTTCAAATTCTTGGCAGATCTGCTTTTTGGTGATTCTTGGTTGACTCTTCACCCTCCTGACCATTTTTTTCTCAGCAGCAGGTGATAGCTTGCGTTTTCTTCCTGATCTTGGCAGTGACGAAACAGTGTCATGCACTTTATACTTACAAACAATTGTTTACACTGTTGCTCTTGGGACATGCAGCTGCTTTGAAATGGCTCCAAGTGACTTTCCTGACTTGTTCAAGTTAATAATTCGCTTTTTCAGATCCATGCTGAGCTCCTTTGACTTTCCCATTGTAGCGTTTGTGGGCGTTTCTATCCAATGAGCCCTATTTAACTGGCCTAAGAGAAGTCACCAGCTGTAGTCACTCATAATCACTCACAAGAAGTTAAGAGGCCATGCTATGAAGCTCAGTTCACTGACAACTTTCTAAGTCACCAAAATTGCTAATTCATGTTGCTGTATGTATAATTTTGACCCAGCAAATGTGATCACTTTTTTCTGTTAACTCATAATAAAGTAATTAAAGAACCAAACTTCATGAACGTTTTTTGTGACAAAGAAGTATCTGTTCCAATCACTCTATCAGAGAAAAAAAATCAGAGTTTTAGAAATAACGGGACACTCGGTAGAGCCATTATATTCTATTCTTTACAAGTGTATGTAAACTTTTGACCACAACTGTAGATAGATAGATAGACAGACAGACAGACAGACACATAGACGCTCCTCATCAGACTCATATTTGAATCTGCAGGCAACCAAGAGCGCAACATCATCATCAGTGCCCTAGTCACCTTCCATGCTCCCACCTGCATCCGGTTTGTCTGGCATACAAGCCAGACAGATTTCATTCACTTCTTCTCTGGACAAGGGTGAGAATGCACTTGCTGTACTTAGACTGTACTTGTATTTATATGGCAGGACAGGACGGATACACCCACACCCTCAAAACCCTTCAAAAATGCAATTCTGAAAATGATTGCATTACAAATATTCTGTATGTGTCATCAAAACAGGTTCTTGAAGGACCATTCTGCATTGACCTTGTACTGTAAAATGTCCAGTTTTATTTTTGTTTGCTACTAGATGAAATTTATACTGTTGCATAGGAGTGTAAAGAGCATTTTATTCATCCATCCATCTTCATCCGCTTTATCCGAGGCCGGGTCACCGGGGCAGCAGCCTAAGCAAAGAGGCCCAGACATCCCTCTCCCCAGCCACCTCCTCCAGCTTATCCGGGGGAACACCAAGGCGTTCCCAGGCCAGCCGAGAGATATAATCTCTCCAGCGTGTCCTGGGTCTGCCCCGGGGCCTCCTCCCGGTGGGACATGCCTGGAACACCTCACCCAGGAGGCGCCCAGGGGGCATCCTTGTCAGATGCCCGAACCACCTCAGCTGGCTCCTTTCGATGTGGAGCAGCAGCTGCTCTACTCTGAGCCCCTCCCGGATGGCCGAACTTCTCACCCTATCTCTAAGGGAGAGGCCAGCCACCCTTCGGAGGAAGCTCATTTCTGCCGCTTGTATCCGCGATCTCGTTCTTTCGGTCACTACCCACAGCTCGTGGCCATAGGTGAGGGTAGGGACGTAGATCGACCGGTAAATTGAGAGCTTCGCTTTTACACTCAGCTCCCTCTTCACCACGACGGACCGGTGCAGCGTCTGCATTACTGCAGCTGCAGCCCCAATCCGTCTGTCGATCTCCGGCTCCCTTCTTCCATCACTCGCGAACAAGACCCCGAGATACTTGAACTCCTCCACTTGGGGCAGGAACTCATCCCCGACCCGGAGTGGGCACTCCACCCTTTTCCGGCTGAGAACCATGGCCTCAGATTTGGAGGTGCTGATCCTCATTCCCGCTGCTTCACACTCGGCTGCGAAGCGTTCCTGTGCGAGCTGGAGGCCCTCACCCGATGAAGCCAACAGAACCACATCATCTGCAAAAATCAGAGATGAGATTCTGAGGCCACCAAAGCAAAAGCCCTCCGCCACTTGGCTGCGCCTAGAAATCCTGTCCATAAAAATTATGAACAGAACCGGAGACAAAGGGCAGCCCTGGCGGAGCCCATCACCCAATTCAATTCAATTCAATTCAATTCAATTCAATTTTATTTATATAGCGCCAAATCACAACATAAGTCGCCTCAAGGCGCTTCATAGATACAGAGAAAAAAACCCAACAATCATATGACCCCTATGAGCAAGCACTTTGGCAACAGTGGGAAGGAAAAACTCCCTTTTAACAGGAAGAAACCTCCGGCAGAACCAGGCTCAGGGAGGGGCGGACATCTGCTGCGACCGGTTGGGGTGAGAGAAGGAAGACAGGATAAAATACATGCTGTGGAAGAGAGACAGAGGTTAATAACAGATATGATTCAATGCAGAGAGGTCTGTTAATACATAGTGAGTGAGAAAGGTGACTGGAAAGGAAAAACTCAATGCATCATGGGAATCCCCGGCAGTCTACGTCTATTGCAGCATAACTGAGGGAGGATTCATGGTCACCTGGTCCAGCCCTAACTATATGCTTTAGCAAAAAGAAAAGTTTGAAGCCTAATCTTAAAAGTAGAGATAGTGTCTGTCTCCTGAATCCAAACTGGAAGCTGGTTCCACAGAAGAGGGGCCTGAAAACTGAAGGCTCTGCCTCCCATTCTACTTTTAAATACTCTAGGAACAACAAGTAGGCCTGCAGAGTGAGAGCGAAGTGCTCTAATAGGGTGATATGGTACTACAAGGTCATTAAGATAAGATGGGGCCTGATTATTTAAGACCTTGTATGTGAGGAGCAGGATTTTGAATTCAATTCTGGATTTAACAGGAAGCCAATGAAGGGAAGCCAAAACAGGAGAAATATGCTCTCTCTTTCTAGTCCCTGTCAGGACTCTTGCTGCAGCATTTTGGATTAGCTGAAGGCTTTTCAGTGAGTTTTTTGGACATCCTGATAATAATGAATTACAGTCGTCCAGCCTGGAAGTAATAAATGCATGAACTAGTTTTTCAGCGTCACTCTGAGACAGGATGTTTCTAACTTTAGAGATGTTGCGCAAATGGAAGAACGCAGTCTTACATATTTGTTTAATATGTGCATTGAAGGACATGTCCCACCGGGAACGAGTCTGACTTATTGCCAGCAATGCGAACCAAGCTCTTGCAACGGTTGTATGGGGATCGAATGGCCCGTAGCAATGGGCCAGACACCCCATACTCCAACAACACCTCCCACAGGACACCCCGAGGGACACGGTCGAATGCCTTCTTCAAGTCCACAAAACACATGTAGACTGGTTGGGCAAACTCCCATGCACCCTCAAGTATCCTCGAGAGGATAAAGAGCTGGTCCAGTGTTCTGCGACCAGGACGAAAACCGCATTGTTCCTCCTGTATCCGAGGTTCGACTAGCGGATGAACTCTCCTTTCCAGCACCCTGGCATAGACTTTCCCAGGGAGGCTGAGGAGTGTGATCCCCCTGTAGTTGGAACACACCCTCCGGTCCCCCTTCTTAAAGATGGGGACCACCACCCCGGTCTGCCAGTCCAGGGGTACTGCCCCTGATCTCCACGCAACATTGCAGAGGCGTGTCAACCAGGACAGCCCTACATCGTCCAGAGCCTTCAGGAACTCGGGGCGGACCTCATCAACACCAGGGGCTCTGCCACCAAGGAGTTGTTTAACTGCCTCAGTGACCTCGCCCCCGGAAATTGGCGGGTCATTCCCCTCATCCCCAGACTCTGCTTCCTCCTCTGAAGACGTGTCAGTGGGATTAAGGAGGTCCTCGAAGTATTCCTTCCACCGCCTGACAATTTTCTCAGTCGACGTCAGCAGCGCTCCGCCAGCACTATACACAGTGCAGGTAGAGCACCGCTTTCCCCTCCTGAGACCATCTGCTCTTAATTATTTCACATACTATTTGGTCCACTAGTTCCAAAAGTAGAGACTGGCACCTTGTAAGGCGAGAAGATGAATCTGGTGGGTTATTAGATGATTAATAAGGGATGACAGATGTTTAAAAATCTTCTGAGGTTGATTTGACCAGTATCTGTTTATTTACTTTAGTTGATAATGGATATGTGTGTTTTTTATTTTAAAATATTATTTAAGATATTAAAGTACAAAAGCTAAAGTGTGGTTCAAGCAGTGTCTATAGAGCCACAGTGTCAAAGTCGGTCACATGATTACTGTCATTGCTTTTTTTTGGTACTTTAGCCTTAGCATGACTAGCTGAAGGAGGAGGATGCACAGTGCTAGGCTATAGAATAGTCCATCTATTTTTTAAGTGATGTCATTGTGTATATCAGGTGTTATTCATACCTGGGCCGTCAGAGTGGAGGACAGCCAATCTCCCTACAGAGAAATGGTTGCTTGTTTCAGTCGACGGTTCAACATGAGGTTCTTCTGTGGTGGCTGTAGCTCAGGTGGTAGAGCATGTCATCTACTGATCGGAAGGTTGGTGGTTCGATTCCCGGCTTCCCCTAGTCTGCATGCCAAATATCCTTGGGCAAGATACTAACCCGAAATTGCTCTCCGATGCATTCATCGGAGTATGAATGTGTGTGAATGTCAGTTGTGCTTGTGCGAATGGGTGAATGCACAAGTTGTGTAAAGCGCTTTGAGTGCTCAGAAGAGTGGAAAAGCGCTATATAAGAACTAGTCCATTTACCATTCATGCTCTGGGCTTCCACCACGAGCATGTCCGCTCTGACAGAGATCTGCATGTGAGGATCCTTACCGGGAACATCATCCCAGGTCAGCTGAACTACCCAAAACGTTGGTTACAGTTAACTTAGTACACAATGGGACATCCTCCTGTTTCACAGCAGTGTACATATTACAAGTAATCTGTGCTTTTCCAAACTCAGCACATAAAGATAAGATAAGATAAGATAACCTTTATTAGTCCCACACGTGGGAAATTTGTTTTGTCACAGCAGGAAGTGGACAGTGCAAAAGTTATGAGGCAAAAATTAGAATACAATAAGAATAAATACAGTACACAACTGTACAGAATAGAATAAAATAAAATACTATATACAGTAGAATAAAATAAAATAAATATACAATAAGATAAAAATAGAATACAAATACAAATACTATATACAACTGAGTAAAAATACAACGATGACAGAAAGGATTATTGCACTTAGTATTATTGCATATGTATGGATGTGTGTGCTTGATCAGTTAAAGTCTTTATTATGGAGTCTGACAGCAGTGCACTGCAGTTCAAGCGAGAACTGCATAGAAGATTTTGTTTGTATTTCTTTAGTCCCAAGACTATCAAACAAATGACCACAGAAGAGATTAGCTAGCATTTCGATCTATACATCTTCAAAGAGCTGAGACTGAAGACGGATTTTGAAGTGGAAGCATATAAAAACATGTAATATTTTCTGGAAATTTCTGTTTAGGAAAAGAGCACAACTTTGTGAAAGTGCAGACCAACAATTTGCAGACTCCCTATGACTTCAACTCTGTCATGCACTATGGCAGGTGAGTTGCTGTGTGAGATATGGACTTTGTAAGGTTTTATATTCCCTTACATGTTTTGCATTTTCTGCAAGAAAATGTAATCCAGACTAACAAAAACATGCACACACTCAGTGGGGAATGGATTTTTAATGTTAAATACTTTATGGGCCCATTATCTCCTCTGTTTTCTTAATGTAACAGCGTATGTGTGTTCGTGTGCTGTTGTTTGTTCTTTTAGATTCCACTTCTCCAAGAATAGGAAGCCAACGATTGTTGCCAAGTCCAATCCTAATCTTAATTTTGGAAATGCTTTCCAAATGAGTGCCAATGACATTGCTCGTGTAAACAGGCTTTATGAATGCTGTGAGTAATTAAGACACACCCACAAAAAAGAAATTTGCTATCTTTTTGTACAAAGCCAGTACTGATCGGAGTTGATTTTTTTTTTTCTAACCAGAAATTCAGCAAGAACCTTCAACTTTGCATCCAGATTCTTCAGATGCTCAAACACCAGCATTACACCAAGGGATTGGATCCACTATACTTAAAAATGATAAAAGAAACAAAATGTGCTGCAAATATCACATTTAGGGAGTTGAAGTTCTGGGTCTTTGTTTTATGAGCTAAACGGCAGGCTTATATACCAGAGGGTGATGGTGTTATCTTGCTTTCTGTTGAGGTTTTCTCCCCTTTTGTTAGACTATAAACTATAATTAATGGATTTCTCAATCTGTGCAGTTTGATAATTAACTTTGTAACTGTAAATGATGCAGACATAGAACCAAACCTTGTGACTGCGACATCTCTCAAAGATTTTTGTTTGGCAAAACAGTAAAGTGAAAAAATATGTGAACAAAACAAAAAGTCAAATCTTTCATGGAATGATCATGACTGTTGTCTTATACATGACCAACATGCATCAACAAGATATAGTGTGTAGATATAGCATAGCATAGCATAGCATAGCATCTTTATTTATAACGCACTTTACATCCAACTATGTTGACCAAAGTGCTACAAATATAAAACAGAGAGGAAACAGTTTAAATTACATATAAAATATCTTAAAATTAAAAGTAATATAATTAATAAGAAACGTATTAAGAGACATCAACAAGTCCTGCTGTGCTAAAAGCCAAGGTAAATAAATATGTTTTAAGACGTGATTTAAAAACAGATAAGGAAGGTGCCTGTCTAACATGTAAAGGCAACTCATTCCACAATTTTGGTGCTGCCACAGCAAACGCCCGATCCCCTCTGAGCTTACGATTAGTCCTGGGCACACTCAGGAGGAGCTGGTCTGCCGACCTGAGGGACCGGGAAGGTATGTATGGATGAAGAAGCTCAGAGAGGTACACAGGGGCAGCATTGGACAAACATTTAAAAACAAATAAAAGCATCTTAAAATGGATCCTAAAATGCACGGGCAGCCAATGAAGTGAATATAAAACTGGGGTGATATGCTCGTATCTATGAGTGCCAGTTAAAAGGCGTGCAGCAGCATTCTGGACTAACTGCAGTCGAAAAACAGAAGATCGACTCACCCCAAAATAAAGAGAATTACAGTAATCCAGCCGAACGGTTACAAAAGCGTGGATTACTGTTTCAAATTGCTGTCTCGTAAGAAAGTGCTTAATTTTGGCCAGTTGCCTCAGATGAAAGAAACTAGACCTTACAACCAACCCAATCTGGCTTTCAAGCTTAAGCTCAGGATCCATTTTAAAACCCAGATTAACAATCTCTGGTTTACAGAATGATTTCAGGGATTGCAAATCAACACACGGAACAGCAGTGGAGGCAGGTCTGAACACCATTACTTCAGTTTTAGAATCATTAAAACAAAGAAAGTTTAGCGCCAACCACGACTTGACGTCCTCCAGACATGTTTGTAAACAATTTACAGACGACCCATCTTTCTTTTTAAGAAGAACATAAATCTGGCAGTCATCTGCATAACAGTGAAACGAGAGTCTGTGTTTTCTAAAAATTGAGCCCAATGGAAGTAAATAAAGTGACAACAGGATAGGGCCCAGAATGGAACCCTGTGGTACTCCATGAGACAACGGAGCTCGGGAGGACTCAGTTTCCTAAGCGAACTGAAAAGGTTCGGTTTGTTAAGTAAGACCTGAACCATTTCAGAGCCACACCTGTTATACCGACACACTGCTCCAAACGTGAGATTAAAATTTCATGGTCTACAGTGTCAAATGCAGCAGTTAAATCGAGTAAAATAAGAATGACACTTTCACCAGAATCACATGATAAAAATATATCATTAAAAATTCTTAAAAGTGCTGATTCAGTGCTATGCATTGCTTTAAAACCAGATTGAAAAATCTCCTGAACATTTTGTGCATTCAAGTATGAGATCAATTGGTCATATATAATTTTTTTTCCAAGACTTTAGATAAAAAGGGCAGCTTAGATATTGGTCTAAAATTCTCAACAGCGTTTGTATCTAGCCCAGGTTTCTTAAGAAGTGGTTGCACAATTGCATCTTTGAAATTCTTTGGAACCACACCTGAAGTAAGGCTGCTATTTAAAATGGTTAAAATAGTTGGACCTATGGTAGAAAAAACTTCTTTCAGAAAAAGGGGAGGGATAGGATCATAAGAAAGTGTGTACATTATTGTACTTTATTGAGCCCCGTGGGGAAATTGCTCTCTGCATTTAACCCATTCACTCAGTGAAGCAGTGGGCAGCCATTGGGCGCCCGGGGAGCAGTGTGTAGGGACGGTACCTTGCTCAGGGGTACCTCAGGGTAGCTGTTAAGGGGAATCGAACCCCCGACCTTCCGATCATGGGGCAACCACTCTACCTACTGAGCTATCCCTGCCCAAGGTGAGCCTACAGGCTACAGGCTTTAAATGAACTACCACCTCCTGTAGCTGAGCAAGAGTAACCGACTCAAACTGTTGAAAGACAGCTGAGCAAACTGGAAGATCAGAGGGGTCAGATGTGGGCAAAATAATCTGCGCCCTAGCCAAGGCTACCTTGTTTATAAAGAAGTGCAGAAACCTTTCACACATTTCAAGTGAAGGCTCAAAACTAAGAGCAGAGGGAGGGCTTAAAATAGTCTCAATTGACTTAAACAATATGTGTGGTTTCTGATAATTCACCATAATAATATTTGCAAAGTGTTTCCGCTTTGCTTCTTTTATTGTAAGCTGATATAAGGCCCAGCACTCTCTTAAACTTTGTAAAGAGACCTGTAAGTTATCTTTTTTCCATCTCCGCTCAGCCCTACGACATTCACGCCTCGCAGCACGGGTTTCATCGTTCAACCAGGGTTTAAGCTTTGTCTTAGGATGCTTAATTTTTAGAGGAGCAACAATATCCAAGACAGTCTGACAAGTGGTATGAAACCAAAAACTGAGTTCCTCTACGTATTGGAGTGCCTCAGGAATGGAGAACTGATTATAGTAGGTGGAGAACCGTGCTGCCGTGGAAGAATTTAACAAACGAGATGTCTTTGCAGGGACAAGCCCCCTGAATTCATTTCTAGATAAAGAGATGTCAAACAGAACCGGCATATGATCAGAGAAAACAGGATCGGAGACTTTCAGATTAAAAACAGGCAATGAGTAGGCTAAAACCAGATCGAGAGTGTGGCCACACTGTTGCGTGGGTGCAGACACACATCGAACTAAATTAAAAGAATCAGTAAGATTCAAAAAGTCTTTAACCATGGGCTTATCTGGACAGCACACATGAATATTAAAATCCCCAACAATAAGAAAGGAGTCATATTTTATCATGACTTCAGTTAGAAATGCAGCAAATTCCTCTATAAAGTCTTTACTGTATTTTGGGGCCCTGTATATTATTGTGCACAATACAGGGGTAGAACAGGCTATTTCAAACAGTAACAGTTCAAAACTGGAAAAATAAAATTCCAATGAAACCTGCTTGCACTTGTAGCGATCTCTGAAGATAGTAGCTACTCCTCCACCTCGACGAGATCTGCGTGGGACATTAAAATAGCAGCAGTCCGAAGGCAAAAGTTCTGCAAAGGCGCTGGAATCACCAGTAGTTATCCACATCTCAGTTAAGCAGAGAAAGTCCAAGTAGTGTGACAAAAAATATTCCTTAAGGATAAAAGTCTTATTTGATACCGATCTGGCGTTTACCAGGCCAAATTTGGCCGGAGTTGAATAATCACTAGACTTTGAAGCTCGTGCAACGTAATGCAGGTTTTGCATACTCACTCCGCACCGCCGTGGACAGGGAGGCAGGGAGCGGCCGGGCGGGAACAGCCCAGAGCCAGCGAGCGGCACCAGACACGCATAGGACGGCCTACGAAGATGCCAGGGAAAGGGGCACGATAGGCAACGCCAGGGACAGCACAACCAAACGCCAGACAGGCCTTCAGTTTCACCAATCTCCCACTCCTTTTGCCGCGACGGCGGCCCCGCTTCTGCGGAGACGGCACAGGTACACGGAGCAGGTGAGTAGGAACCAACGACAGGAGTGGAGGCGGTATTTTGTGTGCATTTCCCAGTCTACACACCGGCGTATTGGGAGATAGTCGGAGATCAAGTAAAACTTGGCGATCATAGACCAGCAGGGAGTCGACATCATAACAAAATAAAAACATTAAAACAGAAACGTGGAGGAACAGACGGCAAGCCATACACATCGGCGCCATCTTGAATCACTATAGTATATAGTCCAGTGTCACAAGTGTAAGAAGAAGAATCTTCTGATATTTTAAAAATCGATTTTTCTGACAATGTCTTCTAATTTTTCTTGCTTTTGTTTTTCGAGGGGTTTTATCTTTGGTTTGTTGTCTCTTTCTGTAAGAAGTGCTATCAAATAAAATTCCATATTTCAAGCAGCAGGGGGCAGTATTGTTTCATTATTATATTTTAAGTTATTTTAGAAATATGTGTTTTGCTTAAAGTTGGACAGAATGTTACAGGTGCCTTTTTTAATATGCAACAAATTTAACAAATGCACAAATACTACTACATAAATACATGTTCTGCATTTAAAATCCTACCAAACCATTAGAAAACTGAAACCAGAGAGTGGATCATGTCTCTCAAGATTAGAGTGGAGTCAGTTCAGTGCAAGTGTTTAGATTGAGAAGATTAAAACACCCACAGACTTGAATATTCCCACCACCATCATGATGCATCACATAGTAATCTGATTTAAATCCATTTAGTTTCTGATGATGTGTTTCTTAATAACTATTGTTAAAAACTGTTATGAAACCTCAGTCATGCACACGCCTGAACAATGATCCGGCATTTGTTGCTGTAATTGTTTGTACTAGTTCATGCTGCCTGTCTGACTAAATGGACATGTCCAAATTCATGGGCTGCATCCTCCTGAGGCCGCATTTGTAGACCGATTACGTCACAGCGACGCGCCGAAGGCTGTCCAAATTCGTAGACTCCTCCGAATGTAGCCGACAAATCAGTCCTCCTTTTCCCCGAATTTGAAGGATGGGTCGGGTGTGTCCTTCGTGGCCTAGCCAAACTCCAGTTTCCAACAATGGCGGCCGCTACTAAGTTTTAAAATTACTCTTATTATTCTTTCTGGGTCACAAAATAAACTTTTAACATATTTTCAGGCGAGAAAGTAGCTGTGTAAACATCAAATATCTGCTCGTTTTATCAGGATATCGCATATTTGCAAAAGTTCTTCGACGTTTTCGGAGGCGTCTGCTACCCACCAGCTCGATAGCTAGCCGGGAGCTCGAGGGTTACTGATGCGGCTGAGAACGGCACAACTCCCGGCACATAATTTTCAGATCACCGCGGACTTTCGCTGCTTGGGTTAAACGTAATATATATGTAAAAAAGGCTCTGGGATTTTATGTCTATGTTCTGCAATATTGTGTGGGGTGGAGTCTTAGGAAATGACGTAGGCAGAAGTTGGGGGTAACGCGAGGCTACTCGAGAAGGGGAGATTGTTTTCCGTGTTAGTTCTGTTTACCTCGTAAGCTGTGTTCCTGGTTGCCATCCTTCACAGTGATGCTCCGAGTGTTAAGTTCATGACTGGAAGTAAGTTTCCTTGAATATGTTTATTTTCTGATTCTGATGTTGGCCGCGGCTTTAGTTACATTCTACCACATTGTAGCACCGCATTTTTTCATCTCGTGACTCGAAGCATGTGCCGCTGGTCGCCGCCATTATGTAGTAATTTTATTCGGCCACACGATGGCGCCAAAGTCATTGTGCATTCCGGAATTCCGAACATTCCGGAACCTTGGTACATTCCGGAATTCCGAACATTCCGGAACCTTGTTGCATTCCGGAACTCTGAACATTCCGGAACTCTGAACATTCCGGAACCTTTGTGCATTCCGGAACCTTGGTGCATTCCGGAACTCTTAACATTCCGGAACCTTGGTGCATTCCGGAACTCTGAACATTCCGGAACTCTGAACATTCCGGAATTCCGAACTTTCCGGAACCTTGGTACATTCCGGAATTCCGAACATTCCGGAACCTTGTTGCATTCCGGAACTCTGAACATTCCGGAACCTTTGTGCATTCCGGAACCTTGGTGCATTCCGGAACTCTGAACATTCCGGAACCTTGGTGCATTCCGGAACTCTGAACATTCCGGAATTCCGAACATTCCGGAACCTTGGTGCATTCCGGAACTCTTAACATTCCGGAACTGTGAACATTCCGGAATTCCGAACATTCCGGAACCTTGGTGCATTCCGGAACTGTGAACATTCCGGAATTCCGAACATTCCGGAACCTTGGTACATTCTGGAATTCCGAACATTCCGGAACCTTGGTGCATTCCGGAACTCTGAACATTCTGGAATTCCGAACATTCCGGAACCTTGGTGCATTCCGGAACTCTTAACATTCCGGAACTCTGAACATTCCGGAATTCCGAACATTCCGGAACCTTGGTGCATTCCGGAATTCTGAACATTCCGGAACTCTGAACATTCCGGAATTCCGAACATTCCGGAACCTTGGTACATTCCGGAATTCCGAACATTCCGGAACCTTGTTGCATTCCGGAACTCTGAACATTCCGGAACTCTTAACATTCCGGAACCTTGGTGCATTCCGGAACTCTGAACATTCCGGAACTCTGAACATTCCGGAATTCCGAAAATTCCGGAACCTTGGTACATTCCGGAATTCCGAACATTCCGGAACCTTGTTGCATTCCGGAACTCTGAACATTCCGGAACCTTTGTGCATTCCGGAACCTTGGTGCATTCCGGAACTCTGAACATTCCGGAACCTTGGTGCATTCCGGAACTCTGAACATTCCGGAATTCCGAACATTCCGGAACCTTGGTGCATTCCGGAACTCTTAACATTCCGGAACTCTGAACATTCCGGAATTCCGAACATTCCGGAACCTTGGTGCATTCCGGAACTGTGAACATTCCGGAATTCCGAACATTCCGGAACCTTGGTACATTCCGGAATTCCGAACATTCCGGAACCTTGTTGCATTCCGGAATTCTGAACATTCCGGAACTCTGAACATTCCGGAACCTTTGTGCATTCCGGAACCTTGGTGCATTCCGGAACTCTTAACATTCCGGAACCTTGGTGCATTCCGGAACTCTGAACATTCCGGAACTCTGAAAATTCCGGAATTCCGAACATTCCGGAACCTTGGTACATTCCGGAATTCCGAACATTCCGGAACCTTGGTGCATTCCGGAACTCTGAACATTCCGGAATTCCGAACATTCCGGAACCTTGGTACATTCCGGAATTCCGAACATTCCGGAACCTTGGTGCATTCCGGAACTCTGAACATTCCGGAACCTTGGTGCATTCCGGAACTCTGAATTCCGGAACCTTGGTGCATTCCGGAACTCTTAACATTCCGGAACCTTGGTGCATTCCGGAACTCTGAACATTCCGGAATTCCGAACATTCCGGAACCTTTGAGCATTCCGGAACTCTGAACATTCCGGAACCTTGGTACATTCCGGAACTCTGAACATTCCGGAATTCCGAACATTCCGGAACCTTGGTGCATTCCGGAATTCTGAACATTCCGGAATCTTGGTACATTCCGGAATTCTGAACATTCCGGAACCTTGGTACATTCCGGAACTCTGAACATTCCGGAATTCCGAACATTCCGGAACCTTGGTGCATTCCGGAATTCCGAACATTCCGGAATCTTGGTACATTCCGGAATTCCGAACATTCCGGAACCTTGTTGCATTCCGGAACTCTGAACATTCCGGAACTCTGAACATTCCGGAACCTTTGTGCATTCCGGAACTCTTAACATTCCGGAACTCTGAACATTCCGGAATTCCGAACATTCCGGAACCTTGGTGCATTCCGGAACTCTGAACATTCCGGAATTCCGAACATTCCGGAACCTTGGTGCATTCCGGAACTCTGAACATTCCGGAACCTTGGTGCATTCCGGAACTCTGAACATTCCGGAATTCCGAACATTCCGGAACCTTTGAGCATTCCGGAACTCTGAACATTCCGGAACCTTGGTACATTCCGGAACTCTGAACATTCCGGAATTCCGAACATTCCGGAACCTTGGTGCATTCCGGAATTCTGAACATTCCGGAACTCTGAACATTCCGGAATTCCGAACATTCCGGAACCTTGGTACATTCCGGAATTCCGAACATTCCGGAACCTTGGTGCATTCCGGAACCTTGGTGCATTCCGGAATTCTGAACATTCCGGAACTCTGAACATTCCGGAATTCCGAACATTCCGGAACCTTGGTACATTCCGGAATTCCGAACATTCCGGAACCTTGTTGCATTCCGGAACTCTGAACATTCCGGAATTCCGAACATTCCGGAACCTTGGTGCATTCCGGAACTCTGAACATTCCGGAATTCCGAACATTCCGGAACCTTGGTGCATTCCGGAATTCTGAACATTCCGGAACTCTGAACATTCCGGAATTCCGAACATTCCGGAACCTTGGTACATTCCGGAATTCCGAACATTCCGGAACCTTGTTGCATTCCGGAACTCTTAACATTCCGGAACCTTGGTGCATTCCGGAACTCTGAACATTCCGGAATTCCGAACATTCCGGAACCTTTGAGCATTCCGGAACTCTGAACATTCCGGAACCTTGGTACATTCCGGAACTCTGAACATTCCGGAATTCCGAACATTCCGGAACCTTGGTGCATTCCGGAACTCTGAACATTCCGGAACTCTGAACATTCCGGAATTCCGAACATTCCGGAACCTTGGTACATTCTGGAATTCCGAACATTCCGGAACCTTGTTGCATTCCGGAACTCTGAACATTCCGGAACTCTGAACATTCCGGAACCTTTGTGCATTCCGGAACTCTTAACATTCCGGAACTCTGAACATTCCGGAATTCCGAACATTCCGGAACCTTGGTGCATTCCGGAACTCTGAACATTCCGGAATTCCGAACATTCCGGAACCTTGGTGCATTCCGGAACCTTGGTGCATTCCGGAATTCTGAACATTCGGGAACTCTGAACATTCCGGAATTCCGAACATTCCGGAACCTTGGTACATTCCGGAATTCCGAACATTCCGGAACCTTGTTGCATTCCGGAACTCTGAACATTCCGGAATTCCGAACATTCCGGAACCTTGGTGCATTCCGGAACTCTGAACATTCCGGAATTCCGAACATTCCGGAACCTTGGTGCATTCCGGAATTCTGAACATTCCGGAACTCTGAACATTCCGGAATTCCGAACATTCCGGAACCTTGGTACATTCCGGAATTCCGAACATTCCGGAACCTTGTTGCATTCCGGAACTCTTAACATTCCGGAACCTTGGTGCATTCCGGAACTCTGAACATTCCGGAATTCCGAACATTCCGGAACCTTTGAGCATTCCGGAACTCTGAACATTCCGGAACCTTGGTACATTCCGGAACTCTGAACATTCCGGAATTCCGAACATTCCGGAACCTTGGTGCATTCCGGAACTCTGAACATTCCGGAACTCTGAACATTCCGGAATTCCGAACATTCCGGAACCTTGGTACATTCTGGAATTCCGAACATTCCGGAACCTTGTTGCATTCCGGAACTCTGAACATTCCGGAACTCTGAACATTCCGGAACCTTTGTGCATTCCGGAACTCTTAACATTCCGGAACTCTGAACATTCCGGAATTCCGAACATTCCGGAACCTTGGTGCATTCCGGAACTCTGAACATTCCGGAATTCCGAACATTCCGGAACCTTGGTGCATTCCGGAACTCTGAACATTCCGTAATTCCGAACATTCCGGAATTCCGAACATTCCGGAACCTTGGTACATTCCGGAATTCCGAACATTCCGGAACCTTTGTGCATTCCGGAACCTTGGTGCATTCCGGAATTCTGAACATTCCGGAACTCTGAACATTCCGGAATTCCGAACATTCCGGAACCTTGGTACATTCCGGAATTCCGAACATTCCGGAACCTTGTTGCATTCCGGAACTCTGAACATTCCGGAACTCTGAACATTCCGGAACCTTTGTGCATTCCGGAACTCTTAACATTCCGGAACTCTGAACATTCCGGAATTCCGAACATTCCGGAACCTTGGTGCATTCCGGAACTCTGAACATTCCGGAATTCCGAACATTCCGGAACCTTGGTGCATTCCGGAACTCTG
This sequence comes from Rhamphochromis sp. 'chilingali', assembly GCF_963969265.1. NCBI lineage: Eukaryota > Metazoa > Chordata > Actinopteri > Cichliformes > Cichlidae > Rhamphochromis > Rhamphochromis sp. 'chilingali'. Next base: position 44,220,729 of record NC_137948.1, read on the forward strand.
AACATTCCGGAACCTTGGTGCATTCCGGAACTCTTAACATTCCGGAACTCTGAACATTCCGGAATTCCGAACATTCCGGAACCTTGGTACATTCCGGAATTCCGAACATTCCGGAACCTTGTTGCATTCCGGAACTCTGAACATTCCGGAACTCTGAACATTCCGGAACCTTTGTGCATTCCGAAACCTTGGTGCATTCCGGAACTCTTAACATTCCGGAACCTTGGTGCATTCCGGAACTCTGAACATTCCGGAACTCTGAACATTCCGGAATTCCGAACATTCCGGAACCTTGGTACATTCCGGAATTCCGAACATTCCGGAACCTTGTTGCATTCCGGAACTCCGAACATTCCGGAACTCTGAACATTCCGGAACCTTTGTGCATTCCGGAACCTTGGTGCATTCCGGAACTCTTAACATTCCGGAACCTTGGTGCATTCCGGAACTCTGAACATTCCGGAACCTTGGTGCATTCCGGAACTCTGAACATTCCGGAATTCCGAACATTCCGGAACCTTGGTACATTCCGGAATTCCGAACATTCCGGAACCTTGGTGCATTCCGGAACTCTGAACATTCCGGAATTCCGAACATTCCGGAACCTTGGTGCATTCCGGAACTCTTAACATTCCGGAACCTTGGTGCATTCCGGAACTCTGAACATTCCGGAACCTTGGTGCATTCCGGAACTCTGAACATTCCGGAATTCCGAACATTCCGGAACCTTGGTACATTCCGGAATTCCGAACATTCCGGAACCTTGGTGCATTCCGGAACTCTGAACATTCCGGAATTCCGAACATTCCGGAACCTTGGTACATTCCGGAATTCCGAACATTCCGGAACCTTGTTGCATTCCGGAACTCTGAACATTCCGGAACTCTGAACATTCCGGAATTCCGAACATTCCGGAACCTTGGTACATTCCGGAATTCCGAACATTCCGGAACCTTGTTGCATTCCGGAACTCTTAACATTCCGGAACTCTGAACATTCCGGAATTCCGAACATTCCGGAACTCTGAACATTCCGGAATTCCGAACATTCCGGAACCTTGGTACATTCCGGAATTCCGAACATTCCGGAACCTTGTTGCATTCCGGAACTCTGAACATTCCGGAACTCTGAACATTCCGGAACCTTTGTGCATTCCGAAACCTTGTTGCATTCCGGAACTCTTAACATTCCGGAACCTTGGTGCATTCCGGAACTCTGAACATTCCGGAACCTTGGTGCATTCCGGAACTCTGAACATTCCGGAATTCCGAACATTCCGGAACCTTGGTACATTCCGGAATTCCGAACATTCCGGAACCTTGGTGCATTCCGGAACTCTGAACATTCCGGAATTCCGAACATTCCGGAACCTTGGTGCATTCCGGAACTCTTAACATTCCGGAACCTTGGTGCATTCCGGAACTCTGAACATTCCGGAACCTTGGTGCATTCCGGAACTCTGAACATTCCGGAACCTTGGTGCATTCCGGAACTCTGAACATTCCGGAACCTTGGTGCATTCCAGAACTCTTAACATTCCGGAACCTTGGTGCATTCCGGAACTCTGAACATTCCGGAATTCCGAACATTCCGGAACCTTGGTACATTCCGGAACTCTGAACATTCCGGAATTCCGAACATTCCGGAACCTTGGTGCATTCCGGAATTCCGAACATTCCGGAACCTTGTTGCATTCCGGAACTCTGAACATTCCGGAACTCTGAACATTCCGGAACCTTTGTGCATTCCGGAACTCTGAACATTCCGGAATTCCGAACATTCCGGAACCTTGGTACATTCCGGAATTCCGAACATTCCGGAACCTTGGTGCATTCCGGAACTCTGAACATTCCGGAATTCCGAACATTCCGGAACCTTGGTGCATTCCGGAATTCTGAACATTCCGGAACTCTGAACATTCCGGAATTCCGAACATTCCGGAACCTTGGTACATTCCGGAATTCCGAACATTCCGGAACCTTGGTGCATTCCGGAACTCTGAACATTCCGGAATTCCGAACATTCCGGAACCTTGGTGCATTCCGGAACTCTTAACATTCCGGAACCTTGGTGCATTCCGGAACTCTGAACATTCCGGAACCTTGGTGCATTCCGGAACTCTGAACATTCCGGAACCTTGGTGCATTCCGGAACTCTGAACATTCCGGAACCTTGGTGCATTCCAGAACTCTTAACATTCCGGAACCTTGGTGCATTCCGGAACTCTGAACATTCCGGAATTCCGAACATTCCGGAACCTTGGTACATTCCGGAACTCTGAACATTCCGGAATTCCGAACATTCCGGAACCTTGGTGCATTCCGGAATTCCGAACATTCCGGAACCTTGTTGCATTCCGGAACTCTGAACATTCCGGAACTCTGAACATTCCGGAATCTTTGTGCATTCCGGAACTCTGAACATTCCGGAATTCCGAACATTCCGGAACCTTGGTACATTCCGGAATTCCGAACATTCCGGAACCTTGGTGCATTCCGGAACTCTGAACATTCCGGAATTCCGAACATTCCGGAACCTTGGTGCATTCCGGAATTCTGAACATTCCGGAACTCTGAACATTCCGGAATTCCGAACATTCCGGAACCTTGGTGCATTCCGGAATTCTGAACATTCCGGAACTCTGAACATTCCGGAATTCCGAACATTCCGGAACCTTGTTGCATTCCGGAACTCTGAACATTCCGGAACTCTGAACATTCCGGAACCTTTGTGCATTCCGGAACCTTGGTGCATTCCGGAACTCTTAACATTCCGGAACCTTGGTGCATTCCGGAACTCTGAACATTCCGGAACTCTGAACATTCCGGAATTCCGAACATTCCGGAACCTTGGTACATTCCGGAATTCCGAACATTCCGGAACCTTGTTGCATTCCGGAACTCTGAACATTCCGGAACTCTTAACATTCCGGAACCTTTGTGCATTCCGGAACCTTGGTGCATTCCGGAACTCTTAACATTCCGGAACCTTGGTGCATTCCGGAACTCTGAACATTCCGGAACTCTGAACATTCCGGAATTCCGAACATTCCGGAACCTTGGTGCATTCCGGAACTCTGAACATTCCGGAACCTTTGTACATTCCGGAATTCCGAACATTCCGGAACCTTGGTGCATTCCGGAACTCTGAACATTCCGGAATTCCGAACATTCCGGAACCTTTGTGCATTCCGGAATTCCGAACATTCCGGAACCTTGGTGCATTCCGGAATTCTGAACATTCCGGAACCTTGGTGCATTCCGGAACTCTGAACATTCCGGAATTCTGAACATTCCGGAACCTTGGTGCATTCCGGAACTCTGAACATTCCGGAACCTTGGGTACATTCCGGAACTCTTAACATTCCGGAACTCTGAACATTCCGGAATTCCGAACATTCCGGAACCTTGGTGCATTCCGGAACTCTGAACATTCCGGAATTCCGAACATTCCGGAACCTTTGTGCATTCCGGAATTCCGAACATTCCGGAAACTTGGTACATTCCGGAATTCCGAACATTCCGGAACCTTGGTGCATTCCGGAACTCTGAACATTCCGGAATTCCGAACATTCCGGAACCTTTGTGCATTCCGGAATTCCGAACATTCCGGAACGTTGGTGCATTCCGGAACTCTTAACATTCCGGAACCTTGGTGCATTCCGGAACTCTGAACATTCCGGAACTCTGAACATTCCGGAATTCCGAACATTCCGGAACCTTGGTGCATTCCGGAATTCTGAACATTCCGGAACTCTGAACATTCCGGAATTCCGAACATTCCGGAACCTTGGTACATTCCGGAATTCCGAACATTCCGGAACCTTGTTGCATTCCGGAACTCTGAACATTCCGGAATTCCGAACATTCCGGAACCTTTGTGCATTCCGGAATTCCGAACATTCCGGAACCTTGGTGCATTCCGGAACTCTGAACATTCCGGAACCTTGGTGCATTCCGGAACTCTGAACATTCCGGAACCTTGGTGCATTCCGGAACTCTTAACATTCCGGAACCTTGGTGCATTCCGGAACTCTGAACATTCCGGAATTCCGAACATTCCGGAACCTTTGAGCATTCCGGAACTCTGAACATTCCGGAACCTTGGTACATTCCGGAACTCTGAACATTCCGGAATTCCGAACATTCCGGAACCTTGGTGCATTCCGGAATTCTGAACATTCCGGAAGTCTGAACATTCCGGAATTCCGAACATTCCGGAACCTTGGTACATTCCGGAATTCCGAACATTCCGGAACCTTGTTGCATTCCGGAACTCTGAACATTCCGGAACTCTGAACATTCCGGAATTCCGAACATTCCGGAACCTTGGTGCATTCCGGAACTCTGAACATTCCGGAACCTTGGTGCATTCCGGAACTCTGAATTCCGGAACCTTGGTGCATTCCGGAACTCTTAACATTCCGGAACCTTGGTGCATTCCGGAACTCTGAACATTCCGGAACCTTGGTGCATTCCGGAACTCTTAACATTCCGGAACCTTGGTGCATTCCGGAACTCTGAACATTCCGGAATTCCGAACATTCCGGAACCTTTGAGCATTCCGGAACTCTGAACATTCCGGAACCTTGGTACATTCCGGAACTCTTAACATTCCGGAACCTTGGTGCATTCCGGAACTCTGAACATTCCGGAATTCCGAACATTCCGGAACCTTGGTGCATTCCGGAATTCTGAACATTCCGGAACTCTGAACATTCCGGAATTCCGAACATTCCGGAACCTTGGTACATTCCGGAATTCCGAACATTCCGGAACTCTGAACATTCCGGAACCTTTGTGCATTCCGGAACCTTGGTGCATTCCGGAACTCTTAACATTCCGGAACCTTTGTGCATTCCGGAACCTTGGTGCATTCCGGAACTCTTAACATTCCGGAACCTTGGTGCATTCCGGAACTCTGAACATTCCGGAACTCTGAACATTCCGGAATTCCGAACATTCCGGAACCTTGGTACATTCCGGAATTCCGAACATTCCGGAACCTTGGTGCATTCCGGAACTCTGAACATTCCGGAATTCCGAACATTCCGGAACCTTGGTGCATTCCGGAACTCTGAACATTCCGGAATTCCGAACATTCTGGAACCTTGGTGCATTCCGGAACTCTGAACATTCCGGAACTCTGAACATTCCGGAACCTTGGTACATTCCGGAATTCCGAACATTCCGGAACCTTGGTGCATTCCGGAACTCTTAACATTCCGGAACCTTGGTGCATTCCGGAACTCTGAACATTCCGGAATTCCGAACATTCCGGAACCTTGGTGCATTCCGGAACTCTGAATTCCGGAACCTTGGTGCATTCCAGAACGCTGAACATTCCGGAACCTTGGTGCATTCCGGAACTCTGAACATTCCGGAATTCCGAACATTCCGGAACCTTTGTGTATTCCGGAACCTTGGTGCATTCCGGAACTCTGAAAATTCCGGAAGTCTGAACATTCCGGAATTCCGAAAATTCCGGAACCTTGGTGCATTCCGGAACTCTGAATTCCGGAACCTTGGTGCATTCCGGAACTCTTAACATTCCGGAACCTTGGTGCATTCCGGAATTCTGAACATTCCGGAACCTTGGTGCATTCCGGAATTCCGAACATTCCGGAACCTTGGTGCATTCCGGAACTCTGAACATTCCGGAACCTTGGTACATTCCGGAACTCTGAACATTCCGGAACCTTTGTGCATTCCGGAATTCCGAACATTCCGGAACCTTGGTGCATTCCGGAACTCTGAACATTCCGGAACCTTGGTGCATTCCGGAACTCTGAACATTCCGGAATTCTGAACAGTCCGGAACCTTGGTGCATTCCGGAACTCTGAACATTCCGGAACCTTGGTACATTCCGGAATTCCGAACATTCCGGAACCTTGGTGCATTCCGGAACTCTGAATTCCGGAACTTTGGTGCATTCCGGAACTCTTAACATTCCGGAACTCTGAACATTCCGGAATTCCGAACATTCCGGAACCTTGGTGCATTCCGGAACTCTGAACATTCCGGAACTCTGAACATTCCGGAACCTTGGTACATTCTGGAATTCCGAACATTCCGGAACCTTGGTGCATTCCGGAACTCTGAATTCCGGAACCTTGGTGCATTCCGGAACTCTGAACATTCTGGAATTCTGAACATTCCGGAACCTTGGTGCATTCCGGAACTCTGAACATTCCGGAATTCCGAACATTCCGGAACCTTGGTTCATTCCGGAACTCTGAACATTCCGGAACCTTGGTGCATTCCGGAACTCTGAACATTCCGGAATTCCGAACATTCCGGAACCTTTGTGCATTCCGGAATTCCGAACATTCCGGAACCTTGGTACATTCCGGAATTCCGAACATTCCGGAACCTTGGTGCATTCCGGAACTCTGAACATTCCGGAATTCCGAACATTCCGGAACCTTTGTGCATTCCGGAATTCCGAACATTCCGGAACGTTGGTGCATTCCGGAATTCTGAACATTCCGGAACTCTGAACATTCCGGAATTCCGAACATTCCGGAACCTTGGTACATTCCGGAATTCCGAACATTCCGGAACCTTGGTGCATTCCGGAACTCTGAACATTCCGGAACCTTGGTGCATTCCGGAACTCTGAATTCCGGAACCTTGGTGCATTCCGGAACTCTTAACATTCCGGAACCTTGGTGCATTCCGGAACTCTTAACATTCCGGAACCTTGGTGCATTCCGGAACTCTGAACATTCCGGAACTCTGAACATTCCGGAATTCCGAACATTCCGGAACCTTGGTGCATTCCGGAATTCTGAACATTCCGGAACTCTGAACATTCCGGAATTCCGAACATTCCGGAACCTTGGTACATTCCGGAATTCCGAACATTCCGGAACCTTGTTGCATTCCGGAACTCTGAACATTCCGGAATTCCGAACATTCCGGAACCTTTGTGCATTCCGGAATTCCGAACATTCCGGAACCTTGGTGCATTCCGGAACTCTGAACATTCCGGAACCTTGGTGCATTCCGGAACTCTGAACATTCCGGAACCTTGGTGCATTCCGGAACTCTGAATTCCGGAACCTTGGTGCATTCCGGAACTCTGAACATTCTGGAATTCCGAACATTCCGGAACCTTGGTACATTCCGGAATTCCGAACATTCCGGAACCTTGTTGCATTCCGGAACTCTGAACATTCCGGAATTCCGAACATTCCGGAACCTTTGTGCATTCCGGAATTCCGAACATTCCGGAACCTTGGTGCATTCCGGAACTCTGAACATTCCGGAACCTTGGTGCATTCCGGAACTCTGAACATTCCGGAACCTTGGTGCATTCCGGAACTCTGAACATTCCGGAACCTTGGTGCATTCCGGAACTCTGAATTCCGGAACCTTGGTGCATTCCGGAACTCTTAACATTCCGGAACCTTGGTGCATTCCGGAACTCTGAACATTCCGGAATTCCGAACATTCCGGAACCTTTGAGCATTCCGGAACTCTGAACATTCCGGAACCTTGGTACATTCCGGAACTCTGAACATTCCGGAATTCCGAACATTCCGGAACCTTGGTGCATTCCGGAATTCTGAACATTCCGGAACTCTGAACATTCCGGAATTCCGAACATTCCGGAACCTTGTTGCATTCCGGAACTCTGAACATTCCGGAACTCTGAACATTCCGGAACCTTTGTGCATTCCGGAACCTTGGTGCATTCCGGAACTCTGAACATTCCGGAATTCCGAACATTCCGGAACCTTGGTACATTCCGGAATTCCGAACATTCCGGAACCTTGGTGCATTCCGGAACTCTGAACATTCCGGAATTCCGAACATTCCGGAACCTTGGTGCATTCCGGAATTCCGAACATTCCGGAACCTTGGTGCATTCCGGAACTCTGAACATTCCGGAATTCCGAACATTCCGGAACCTTGGTGCATTCCGGAACTCTTAACATTCCGGAACCTTGGTGCATTCCGGAACTCTGAACATTCCGGAATTCCGAACATTCCGGAACCTTGGTGCATTCCGGAATTCTGAACATTCCGGAACTCTGAACATTCCGGAATTCCGAACATTCCGGAACCTTGGTACATTCCGGAACTCTGAACATTCCGGAACCTTTGTGCATTCCGGAACCTTGGTGCATTCCGGAACTCTGAACATTCCGGAATTCCGAACATTCCGGAACCTTGGTACATTCCGGAATTCCGAACATTCCGGAACCTTGGTGCATTCCGGAACTCTGAACATTCCGGAATTCCGAACATTCCGGAACCTTGGTGCATTCCGGAACTCTGAACATTCCGGAACCTTGGTGCATTCCGGAACTCTGAACATTCCGGAACCTTGGTGCATTCCGGAACTCTGAACATTCCGGAACCTTGGTGCATTCCAGAACTCTTAACATTCCGGAACCTTGGTGCATTCCGGAACTCTGAACATTCCGGAACCTTGGTGCATTCCGGAACTCTGAATTCCGGAACCTTGGTGCATTCCGGAACTCTTAACATTCCGGAACCTTGGTGCATTCCGGAACTCTTAACATTCCGGAACCTTGGTGCATTCCGGAACTCTGAACATTCCGGAACTCTGAACATTCCGGAATTCCGAACATTCCGGAACCTTGGTGCATTCCGGAATTCTGAACATTCCGGAACTCTGAACATTCCGGAATTCCGAACATTCCGGAACCTTGGTACATTCCGGAATTCCGAACATTCCGGAACCTTGTTGCATTCCGGAACTCTGAACATTCCGGAATTCCGAACATTCCGGAACCTTTGTGCATTCCGGAATTCCGAACATTCCGGAACCTTGGTGCATTCCGGAACTCTGAACATTCCGGAACCTTGGTGCATTCCGGAACTCTGAACATTCCGGAACCTTGGTGCATTCCGGAACTCTGAATTCCGGAACCTTGGTGCATTCCGGAACTCTGAACATTCTGGAATTCCGAACATTCCGGAACCTTGGTACATTCCGGAATTCCGAACATTCCGGAACCTTGTTGCATTCCGGAACTCTGAACATTCCGGAATTCCGAACATTCCGGAACCTTTGTGCATTCCGGAATTCCGAACATTCCGGAACCTTTGTGCATTCCGGAATTCCGAACATTCCGGAACCTTTGTGCATTCCGGAATTCCGAACATTCCGGAACCTTGGTGCATTCCGGAACTCTGAACATTCCGGAACCTTGGTGCATTCCGGAACTCTGAACATTCCGGAACCTTGGTGCATTCCGGAACTCTTAACATTCCGGAACCTTGGTGCATTCCGGAACTCTGAACATTCCGGAATTCCGAACATTCCGGAACCTTTGAGCATTCCGGAACTCTGAACATTCCGGAACCTTGGTACATTCCGGAACTCTGAACATTCCGGAATTCCGAACATTCCGGAACCTTGGTGCATTCCGGAATTCTGAACATTCCGGAACTCTGAACATTCCGGAATTCCGAACATTCCGGAACCTTGTTGCATTCCGGAACTCTGAAGATTCCGGAACTCTGAACATTCCGGAACCTTTGTGCATTCCGGAACCTTGGTGCATTCCGGAACTCTGAACATTCCGGAATTCCGAACATTCCGGAACCTTGGTACATTCCGGAATTCCGAACATTCCGGAACCTTGGTGCATTCCGGAACTCTGAACATTCCGGAATTCCGAACATTCCGGAACCTTGGTGCATTCCGGAATTCCGAACATTCCGGAACCTTGGTGCATTCCGGAACTCTGAACATTCCGGAATTCCGAACATTCCGGAACCTTGGTGCATTCCGGAACTCTTAACATTCCGGAACCTTGGTGCATTCCGGAACTCTGAACATTCCGGAATTCCGAACATTCCGGAACCTTGGTGCATTCCGGAATTCTGAACATTCCGGAACTCTGAACATTCCGGAATTCCGAACATTCCGGAACCTTGGTACATTCCGGAACTCTGAACATTCCGGAACCTTTGTGCATTCCGGAACCTTGGTGCATTCCGGAACTCTGAACATTCCGGAATTCCGAACATTCCGGAACCTTGGTACATTCCGGAATTCCGAACATTCCGGAACCTTGGTGCATTCCGGAACTCTGAACATTCCGGAATTCCGAACATTCCGGAACCTTGGTGCATTCCGGAACTCTTAACATTCCGGAACCTTGGTGCATTCCGGAACTCTGAACATTCCGGAACCTTGGTGCATTCCGGAACTCTGAACATTCCGGAACCTTGGTGCATTCCAGAACTCTTAACATTCCGGAACCTTGGTGCATTCCGGAACTCTTAACATTCCGGAACATTGGTGCATTCCGGAACTCTGAACATTCCGGAATTCCGAACATTCCGGAACCTTGGTGCATTCCGGAATTCTGAACATTCCGGAACTCTGAACATTCCGGAATTCCGAACATTCCGGAACCTTGGTACATTCCGGAATTCCGAACATTCCGGAACTCTGAACATTCCGGAACCTTTGTGCATTCCGGAACCTTGGTGCATTCCGGAACTCTTAACATTCCGGAACCTTTGTGCATTCCGGAACCTTGGTGCATTCCGGAACTCTTAACATTCCGGAACCTTGGTGCATTCCGGAACTCTGAACATTCCGGAACTCTGAACATTCCGGAATTCCGAACATTCCGGAACCTTGGTACATTCCGGAATTCCGAACATTCCGGAACTCTGAACATTCTGGAACCTTGGTGCATTCCGGAACTCTGAACATTCCGGAACTCTGAACATTCCGGAACCTTGGTGCATTCCGGAACTCTGAATTCCGGAACCTTGGTGCATTCCAGAACGCTGAACATTCCGGAACCTTGTTGCATTCCGGAACTCTGAACATTCCGGAATTCCGAACATTCCGGAACCTTTGTGTATTCCGGAACCTTGGTGCATTCCGGAACTCTGAAAATTCCGGAAGTCTGAACATTCCGGAATTCCGAAAATTCCGGAACCTTGGTGCATTCCGGAACTCTGAATTCCGGAACCTTGGTGCATTCCGGAACTCTTAACATTCCGGAACCTTGGTGCATTCCGGAATTCTGAACATTCCGGAACCTTGGTGCATTCCGGAACTCTGAACATTCCGGAACCTTGGTGCATTCCGGAACTCTTAACATTCCGGAACCTTGGTGCATTCCGGAACTCTGAACATTCCGGAACTCTGAACATTCCGGAATTCCGAACATTCCGGAACCTTGGTGCATTCCGGAACTCTGAACATTCCGGAACCTTGGTACATTCCGGAACTCTGAACATTCCGGAACCTTTGTGCATTCCGGAATTCCGAACATTCCGGAACCTTGGTGCATTCCGGAACTCTGAACATTCCGGAACCTTGGTGCATTCCGGAACTCTGAACATTCCGGAATTCTGAACAGTCCGGAACCTTGGTGCATTCCGGAACTCTGAACATTCCGGAACCTTGGTACATTCCGGAATTCCGAACATTCCGGAACCTTGGTGCATTCCGGAACTCTGAATTCCGGAACTTTGGTGCATTCCGGAACTCTTAACATTCCGGAACTCTGAACATTCCGGAATTCCGAACATTCCGGAACCTTGGTGCATTCCGGAACTCTGAACATTCCGGAACTCTGAACATTCCGGAACCTTGGTACATTCCGGAATTCCGAACATTCCGGAACCTTGGTGCATTCCGGAACTCTGAATTCCGGAACCTTGGTGCATTCCGGAACTCTGAACATTCTGGAATTCTGAACATTCCGGAACCTTGGTGCATTCCGGAACTCTGAACATTCCGGAATTCCGAACATTCCGGAACCTTGGTTCATTCCGGAACTCTGAACATTCCGGAACCTTGGTGCATTCCGGAACTCTGAACATTCCGGAATTCCGAACATTCCGGAACCTTTGTGCATTCCGGAATTCCGAACATTCCGGAACCTTGGTACATTCCGGAATTCCGAACATTCCGGAACCTTGGTGCATTCCGGAACTCTGAACATTCCGGAATTCCGAACATTCCGGAACCTTTGTGCATTCCGGAATTCCGAACATTCCGGAACGTTGGTGCATTCCGGAATTCCGAACATTCCGGAACCTTGGTACATTCCGGAATTCCGAACATTCCGGAACCTTGGTGCATTCCGGAACTCTGAACATTCCGGAACCTTGGTGCATTCCGGAACTCTGAATTCCGGAACCTTGGTGCATTCCGGAACTCTTAACATTCCGGAACCTTGGTGCATTCCGGAACTCTGAACATTCCGGAACTCTGAACATTCCGGAATTCCGAACATTCCGGACCCTTGGTGCATTCCGGAATTCTGAACATTCCGGAACTCTGAACATTCCGGAATTCCGAACATTCCGGAACCTTGGTACATTCCGGAATTCCGAACATTCCGGAACCTTGTTGCATTCCGGAACTCTGAACATTCCGGAATTCCGAACATTCCGGAACCTTTGTGCATTCCGGAATTCCGAACATTCCGGAACCTTGGTGCATTCCGGAACTCTGAACATTCCGGAACCTTGGTGCATTCCGGAACTCTGAACATTCCGGAACCTTGGTGCATTCCGGAACTCTGAACATTCCGGAACCTTGGTGCATTCCGGAACTCTGAATTCCGGAACCTTGGTGCATTCCGGAACTCTTAACATTCCGGAACCTTGGTGCATTCCGGAACTCTGAACATTCCGGAATTCCGAACATTCCGGAACCTTTGAGCATTCCGGAACTCTGAACATTCCGGAACCTTGGTACATTCCGGAACTCTGAACATTCCGGAATTCCGAACATTCCGGAACCTTGGTGCATTCCGGAATTCTGAACATTCCGGAACTCTGAACATTCCGGAATTCCGAACATTCCGGAACCTTGGTACATTCCGGAATTCCGAACATTCCGGAACCTTGTTGCATTCCGGAACTCTGAACATTCCGGAACTCTGAACATTCCGGAACCTTTGTGCATTCCGGAACCTTGGTGCATTCCGGAACTCTGAACATTCCGGAATTCCGAACATTCCGGAACCTTGGTACATTCCGGAATTCCGAACATTCCGGAACTCTGAACATTCTGGAACCTTGGTGCATTCCGGAACTCTGAACATTCCGGAACTCTGAACATTCCGGAACCTTGGTGCATTCCGGAACTCTGAATTCCGGAACCTTGGTGCATTCCAGAACGCTGAACATTCCGGAACCTTGTTGCATTCCGGAACTCTGAACATTCCGGAATTCCGAACATTCCGGAACCTTTGTGTATTCCGGAACCTTGGTGCATTCCGGAACTCTGAAAATTCCGGAAGTCTGAACATTCCGGAATTCCGAAAATTCCGGAACCTTGGTGCATTCCGGAACTCTGAATTCCGGAACCTTGGTGCATTCCGGAACTCTTAACATTCCGGAACCTTGGTGCATTCCGGAATTCTGAACATTCCGGAACCTTGGTGCATTCCGGAACTCTGAACATTCCGGAACCTTGGTGCATTCCGGAACTCTTAACATTCCGGAACCTTGGTGCATTCCGGAACTCTGAACATTCCGGAACTCTGAACATTCCGGAATTCCTAACATTCCGGAACCTTGGTGCATTCCGGAACTCTGAACATTCCGGAACCTTGGTACATTCCGGAACTCTGAACATTCCGGAACCTTTGTGCATTCCGGAATTCCGAACATTCCGGAACCTTGGTGCATTCCGGAACTCTGAACATTCCGGAACCTTGGTGCATTCCGGAACTCTGAACATTCCGGAATTCTGAACAGTCCGGAACCTTGGTGCATTCCGGAACTCTGAACATTCCGGAACCTTGGTACATTCCGGAATTCCGAACATTCCGGAACCTTGGTGCATTCCGGAACTCTGAATTCCGGAACTTTGGTGCATTCCGGAACTCTTAACATTCCGGAACTCTGAACATTCCGGAATTCCGAACATTCCGGAACCTTGGTGCATTCCGGAACTCTGAACATTCCGGAACTCTGAACATTCCGGAACCTTGGTACATTCCGGAATTCCGAACATTCCGGAACCTTGGTGCATTCCGGAACTCTGAATTCCGGAACCTTGGTGCATTCCGGAACTCTGAACATTCTGGAATTCTGAACATTCCGGAACCTTGGTGCATTCCGGAACTCTGAACATTCCGGAATTCCGAACATTCCGGAACCTTGGTTCATTCCGGAACTCTGAACATTCCGGAACCTTGGTGCATTCCGGAACTCTGAACATTCCGGAATTCCGAACATTCCGGAACCTTTGTGCATTCCGGAACTCTGAACATTCCGGAATTCCGAACATTCCGGAACCTTTGTGCATTCCGGAATTCCGAACATTCCGGAACGTTGGTGCATTCCGGAATTCCGAACATTCCGGAACCTTGGTACATTCCGGAATTCCGAACATTCCGGAACCTTGGTGCATTCCGGAACTCTGAACATTCCGGAACCTTGGTGCATTCCGGAACTCTGAATTCCGGAACCTTGGTGCATTCCGGAACTCTTAACATTCCGGAACCTTGGTGCATTCCGGAACTCTGAACATTCCGGAACTCTGAACATTCCGGAATTCCGAACATTCCGGAACCTTGGTGCATTCCGGAATTCTGAACATTCCGGAACTCTGAACATTCCGGAATTCCGAACATTCCGGAACCTTGGTACATTCCGGAATTCCGAACATTCCGGAACCTTGTTGCATTCCGGAACTCTGAACATTCCGGAATTCCGAACATTCCGGAACCTTTGTGCATTCCGGAATTCCGAACATTCCGGAACCTTGGTGCATTCCGGAACTCCGAACATTCCGGAACCTTGGTACATTCCGGAACTCTGAACATTCCGGAACCTTGGTGCATTCCGGAACTCTGAACATTCCGGAACCTTGGTGCATTCCGGAACTCTGAATTCCGGAACCTTGGTGCATTCCGGAACTCTTAACATTCCGGAACCTTGGTGCATTCCGGAACTCTGAACATTCCGGAATTCCGAACATTCCGGAACCTTTGAGCATTCCGGAACTCTGAACATTCCGGAACCTTGGTACATTCCGGAACTCTGAACATTCCGGAATTCCGAACATTCCGGAACCTTGGTGCATTCCGGAATTCTGAACATTCCGGAACTCTGAACATTCCGGAATTCCGAACATTCCGGAACCTTGGTACATTCCGGAATTCCGAACATTCCGGAACCTTGTTGCATTCCGGAACTCTGAACATTCCGGAACTCTGAACATTCCGGAACCTTTGTGCATTCCGGAACCTTGGTGCATTCCGGAACTCTGAACATTCCGGAATTCCGAACATTCCGGAACCTTGGTACATTCCGGAATTCCGAACATTCCGGAACCTTGGTGCATTCCGGAACTCTGAACATTCCGGAATTCCGAACATTCCGGAACCTTGGTGCATTCCGGAATTCCGAACATTCCGGAACCTTGGTGCATTCCGGAACTCTGAACATTCCGGAATTCCGAACATTCCGGAACCTTGGTGCATTCCGGAACTCTTAACATTCCGGAACCTTGGTGCATTCCGGAACTCTGAACATTCCGGAATTCCGAACATTCCGGAACCTTGGTGCATTCCGGAATTCTGAACATTCCGGAACTCTGAACATTCCGGAATTCCGAACATTCCGGAACCTTGGTACATTCCGGAACTCTGAACATTCCGGAACCTTGGTGCATTCCGGAACTCTGAACATTCCGGAATTCCGAACATTCCGGAACCTTGGTACATTCCGGAATTCCGAACATTCCGGAACCTTGGTGCATTCCGGAACTCTGAACATTCCGGAATTCCGAACATTCCGGAACCTTGGTGCATTCCGGAACTCTTAACATTCCGGAACCTTGGTGCATTCCGGAACTCTGAACATTCCGGAACCTTGGTACATTCCGGAATTCCGAACATTCCGGAACCTTGTTGCATTCCGGAACTCTTAACATTCCGGAACTCTGAACATTCCGGAATTCCGAACATTCCGGAACCTTGGTGCATTCCGGAACTCTGAACATTCCGGAATTCCGAACATTCCGGAACCTTGGTGCATTCCGGAACTCTGAACATTCCGGAATTCCGAACATTCCGGAACCTTGGTGCATTCCGGAACTCTTAACATTCCGGAACCTTGGTACATTCCGGAATTCCGAACATTCCGGAACCTTGGTGCATTCCGGAATTCTGAACATTCCGGAACTCTGAACATTCCGGAACTCTGAACATTCCGGAATTCCGAACATTTCGGAACCTTGGTACATTCCGGAATTCCGAACATTCCGGAACCTTGGTGCATTCCGGAATTCTGAACATTCCGGAACTCTGAACATTCCGGAACTCTGAACATTCCGGAATTCCGAACATTTCGGAACCTTGGTACATTCCGGAATTCCGAACATTCCGGAACCTTGGTGCATTCCGGAATTCTGAACATTCCGGAATTCTGAACATTCCGGAACTCTGAACATTCCGGAATTCCGAACATTCCGGAACCTTGGTACATTCCGGAATTCCGAACATTCCGGAACCTTGGTGCATTCCGGAACTCTGAACATTCCGGAATTCCGAACATTCCGGAACCTTGGTGCATTCCGGAATTCCGAACATTCCGGAACCTTGGTGCATTCCGGAACTCTGAACATTCCGGAATTCCGAACATTCCGGAACCTTGGTGCATTCCGGAACTCTTAACATTCCGGAACCTTGGTGCATTCCGGAACTCTGAACATTCCGGAATTCCGAACATTCCGGAACCTTGGTGCATTCCGGAATTCTGAACATTCCGGAACTCTGAACATTCCGGAATTCCGAACATTCCGGAACCTTGGTACATTCCGGAACTCTGAACATTCCGGAACCTTGGTGCATTCCGGAACTCTGAACATTCCGGAATTCCGAACATTCCGGAACCTTGGTACATTCCGGAATTCCGAACATTCCGGAACCTTGGTGCATTCCGGAACTCTGAACATTCCGGAATTCCGAACATTCCGGAACCTTGGTGCATTCCGGAACTCTTAACATTCCGGAACCTTGGTGCATTCCGGAACTCTGAACATTCCGGAACCTTGGTGCATTCCGGAACTCTGATCATTCCGGAACCTTGGTGCATTCCAGAACTCTTAACATTCCGGAACCTTGGTGCATTCCGGAACTCTGAACATTCCGGAATTCCGAACATTCCGGAACCTTGGTACATTCCGGAACTCTGAACATTCCGGAATTCCGAACATTCCGGAACCTTGGTGCATTCCGGAATTCTGAACATTCCGGAACTCTGAACATTCCGGAATTCCGAACATTCCGGAACCTTGGTACATTCCGGAATTCCGAACATTCCGGAACCTTGTTGCATTCCGGAACTCTGAACATTCCGGAACTCTGAACATTCCGGAACCTTTGTGCATTCCGGAACCTTGGTGCATTCCGGAACTCTTAACATTCCGGAACCTTGGTGCATTCCGGAACTCTGAACATTCCGGAACTCTGAACATTCCGGAATTCCGAACATTCTGGAACCTTGGTACATTCCGGAATTCCGAACATTCCGGAACTCTGAACATTCCGGAACTCTGAACATTCCGGAATTCCGAACATTCCGGAACCTTGGTGCATTCCGGAATTCTGAACATTCCGGAACTCTGAACATTCCGGAATTCCGAACATTCCGGAACCTTGGTACATTCCGGAATTCCGAACATTCCGGAACCTTGTTGCATTCCGGAACTCTGAACATTCCGGAACTCTGAACATTCCGGAACCTTTGTGCATTCCGGAACCTTGGTGCATTCCGGAACTCTTAACATTCCGGAACCTTGGTGCATTCCGGAACTCTGAACATTCCGGAACTCTGAACATTCCGGAATTCCGAACATTCCGGAACCTTGGTACATTCCGGAATTCCGAACATTCCGGAACTCTGAACATTCCGGAACCTTGGTGCATTCCGGAACTCTGAACACTCCGGAACTCTGAACATTCCGGAATTCCGAACATTCCGGAACCTTGGTGCATTCCGGAACTCTGAACATTCCGGAACCTTGGTGCATTCCGGAACTCTGAACATTCCGGAACCTTGGTGCATTCCGGAACTTTTAACATTCCGGAACCTTGGTACATTCCGGAATTCCGAACATTCCGGAACCTTGTTGCATTCCGGAACTCTGAACATTCCGGAACTCTGAACATTCCGGAACCTTTGTGCATTCCGGAACTCTGAACATTCCGGAACTCTGAACATTCCGGAACCTTGGTGCATTCCGGAACTCTGAATTCCGGAACCTTGGTGCATTCCGGAACTCTTAACATTCCGGAACCTTGGTGCATTCCGGAACTTTTAACATTCCGGAACCTTGTTGCATTCCGGAACTCTGAACATTCCGGAACTCTGAACATTCCGGAACCTTTGTGCATTCCGGAACTCTGAACATTCCGGAACTCTGAACATTCCGGAACCTTGGTGCATTCCGGAACTCTGAATTCCGGAACCTTGGTGCATTCCGGAACTCTTAACATTCCGGAACCTTGGTGCATTCCGGAACTTTTAACATTCCGGAACCTTGGTGCATTCCGGAACTCTGAACATTCCGGAACTCTGAACATTCCGGAATTCCGAACATTCCGGAACCTTGGTGCATTCCGGAATTCTGAACATTCCGGAACCTTGGTGCATTCCGGAACTTTTAACATTCCGGAACCTTGGTGCATTCCGGAACTCTGAACATTCCGGAACTCTGAACATTCCGGAATTCCGAACATTCCGGAACCTTGGTGCATTCCGGAATTCTGAACATTCCGGAACTCTGAACATTCCGGAATTCCGAACATTCCGGAACCTTGTTGCATTCCGGAACTCTGAACATTCCGGAACTCTGAACATTCCGGAACCTTTGTGCATTCCGGAACCTTGGTGCATTCCGGAACTCTTAACATTCCGGAACCTTGGTGCATTCCGGAACTCTGAACATTCCGGAACTCCGAACATTCCGGAACCTTGGTACATTCCGGAACTCTGAACATTCCGGAATTCCGAACATTCCGGAACCTTGGTGCATTCCGGAATTCTGAACATTCCGGAACTCTGAACATTCCGGAATTCCGAACATTCCGGAACCTTGGTACATTCCGGAACCTTGGTGCATTCCGGAACTCTTAACATTCCGGAACCTTGGTGCATTCCGGAACTCTGAACATTCCGGAACTCTGAACATTCCGGAATTCCGAACATTCCGGAACCTTGGTGCATTCCGGAACTCTGAACATTCCGGAACCTTGGTGCATTCCGGAACTCTGAACATTCCGGAACCTTGGTGCATTCCGGAACTTTTAACATTCCGGAACCTTGGTGCATTCCGGAACTCTGAACATTCCGGAACTCTGAACATTCCGGAATTCCGAACATTCCGGAACCTTGGTGCATTCCGGAATTCTGAACATTCCGGAACTCTGAACATTCCGGAATTCCGAACATTCCGGAACCTTGTTGCATTCCGGAACTCTGAACATTCCGGAACTCTGAACATTCCGGAACCTTTGTGCATTCCGGAACCTTGGTGCATTCCGGAACTCTTAACATTCCGGAACCTTGGTGCATTCCGGAACTCTGAACATTCCGGAACTCTGAACATTCCGGAATTCCGAACATTCCGGAACCTTGGTGCATTCCGGAACTCTGAACATTCCGGAACCTTGGTACATTCCGGAATTCCGAACATTCCGGAACCTTGGTGCATTCCGGAACTCTGAACATTCCGGAATTCCGAACATTCCGGAACCTTTGTGCATTCCGGAATTCCGAACATTCCGGAACCTTGGTGCATTCCGGAACTCTGAACATTCCGGAACCTTGGTGCATTCCGGAACTCTGAACATTCCGGAATTCTGAACATTCCGGAACCTTGGTGCATTCCGGAACTCTGAACATTCCGGAACCTTGGTACATTCCGGAATTCCGAACATTCCGGAACCTTGGTGCATTCCGGAACTCTGAACATTCCGGAATTCTGAACATTCCGGAACCTTGGTGCATTCCGGAACTCTGAACATTCCGGAACCTTGGTGCATTCCGGAACTTTTAACATTCCGGAACCTTGGTGCATTCCGGAACTCTGAACATTCCGGAATTCTGAACATTCCGGAACCTTGGTGCATTCCGGAACTCTGAACATTCCGGAACCTTGGTACATTCCGGAATTCCGAACATTCCGGAACCTTGGTGCATTCCGGAACTCTGAACATTCCGGAATTCTGAACATTCCGGAACCTTGGTGCATTCCGGAACTCTGAACATTCCGGAACCTTGGGTACATTCCGGAACTCTTAACATTCCGGAACTCTGAACATTCCGGAATTCCGAACATTCCGGAACCTTGGTGCATTCCGGAACTCTGAACATTCCGGAACTCTGAACATTCCGGAATTCCGAACATTCCGGAACCTTGGTGCATTCCGGAACTCTGAACATTCCGGAATTCCGAACATTCCGGAACCTTGGTTCATTCCGGAACTCTGAACATTCCGGAACCTTGGTGCATTCCGGAACTCTGAACATTCCGGAATTCCGAACATTCCGGAACCTTGGTACATTCCGGAATTCCGAACATTCCGGAACCTTGGTGCATTCCGGAACTCTGAACATTCCGGAATTCCGAACATTCCGGAACCTTTGTGCATTCCGGAATTCCGAACATTCCGGAACGTTGGTGCATTCCGGAATTCTGAACATTCCGGAACTCTGAACATTCCGGAATTCCGAACATTCCGGAACCTTGGTACATTCCGGAATTCCGAACATTCCGGAACCTTGGTGCATTCCGGAACTCTGAACATTCCGGAACCTTGGTGCATTCCGGAACTCTGAATTCCGGAACCTTGGTGCATTCCGGAACTCTTAACATTCCGGAACCTTGGTGCATTCCGGAACTCTTAACATTCCGGAACCTTGGTGCATTCCGGAACTCTGAACATTCCGGAACTCTGAAATTTCCGGAATTCCGAACATTCCGGAACCTTGGTGCATTCCGGAATTCTGAACATTCCGGAACTCTGAACATTCCGGAATTCCGAACATTCCGGAACCTTGTTGCATTCCGGAACTCTGAACATTCCGGAATTCCGAACATTCCGGAACCTTTGTGCATTCCGGAATTCCGAACATTCCGGAACCTTGTTGCATTCCGGAACTCCGAACATTCCGGAACCTTGGTGCATTCCGGAACTCTGAACATTCCGGAACCTTGGTGCATTCCGGAACTCTTAACATTCCGGAACCTTGGTGCATTCCGGAACTCTGAACATTCCGGAATTCCGAACATTCCGGAACCTTTGAGCATTCCGGAACTCTGAACATTCCGGAACCTTGGTACATTCCGGAACTCTGAACATTCCGGAATTCCGAACATTCCGGAACCTTGTTGCATTCCGGAATTCTGAACATTCCGGAACTCTGAACATTCCGGAATTCCGAACATTCCGGAACCTTGTTGCATTCCGGAACTCTGAACATTCCGGAACTCTGAACATTCCGGAATTCCGAACATTCCGGAACCTTGGTGCATTCCGGAACTCTGAACATTCCGGAACCTTGGTACATTCCGGAACTCTGAACATTCCGGAACCTTGGTGCATTCCGGAACTCTGAACATTCCGGAATTCCGAACATTCCGGAACCTTTGTGCATTCCGGAATTCCGAACATTCCGGAACCTTGGTGCATTCCGGAACTCCGAACATTCCGGAACCTTGGTGCATTCCGGAACTCTGAACATTCCGGAATTCTGAACAGTCCGGAACCTTGGTGCATTCCGGAACTCTGAACATTCCGGAACCTTGGTACATTCCGGAATTCCGAACATTCCGGAACCTTGGTGCATTCCGGAACTCTGAATTCCGGAACTTTGTTGCATTCCGGAACTCTTAACATTCCGGAACTCTGAACATTCCGGAATTCCGAACATTCCGGAACCTTGGTGCATTCCAGAACTCTGAACATTCCGGAACTCTGAACGTTCCGGAACCTTGGTACATTCCGGAATTCCGAACATTCCGGAACCTCGGTGCATTCCGGAACTCTGAATTCCGGAACCTTGGTGCATTCCGGAACTCTGAACATTCCGGAATTCCGAACATTCCGGAACCTTGGTTCATTCCGGAACTCTGAACATTCCGGAACCTTGGTGCATTCCGGAACTCTGAACATTCCGGAATTCCGAACATTCCGGAACCTTTGTGCATTCCGGAATTCCGAACATTCCGGAACCTTGGTACATTCCGGAATTCCGAACATTCCGGAACCTTGGTGCATTCCGGAACTCTGAACATTCCGGAATTCCGAACATTCCGGAACCTTTGTGCATTCCGGAATTCCGAACATTCCGGAACGTTGGTGCATTCCGGAATTCTGAACATTCCGGAACTCTGAACATTCCGGAATTCCGAACATTCCGGAACCTTGGTACATTCCGGAATTCCGAACATTCCGGAACCTTGGTGCATTCCGGAACTCTGAACATTCCGGAACCTTGGTGCATTCCGGAACTCTGAATTCCGGAACCTTGGTGCATTCCGGAACTCTTAACATTCCGGAACCTTGGTGCATTCCGGAACTCTTAACATTCCGGAACCTTGGTGCATTCCGGAACTCTGAACATTCCGGAACTCTGAACATTCCGGAATTCCAAACATTCCGGAACCTTGGTGCATTCCGGAACTCTGAACATTCCGGAATTCCAAACATTCCGGAACCTTGGTGCATTCCGGAATTCTGAACATTCCGGAACTCTGAACATTCCGGAATTCCGAACATTCCGGAACCTTGGTACATTCCGGAATTCCGAACATTCCGGAACCTTGTTGCATTCCGGAACTCTGAACATTCCGGAATTCCGAACATTCCGGAACCTTTGTGCATTCCGGAATTCCGAACATTCCGGAACCTTGGTGCATTCCGGAACTCTGAACATTCCGGAACCTTGGTGCATTCCGGAACTCTGAACATTCCGGAACCTTGGTGCATTCCGGAACTCTGAATTCCGGAACCTTGGTGCATTCCGGAACTCTTAACATTCCGGAACCTTGGTGCATTCCGGAACTCTGAACATTCCGGAATTCCGAACATTCCGGAACCTTTGAGCATTCCGGAACTCTGAACATTCCGGAACCTTGGTACATTCCGGAACTCTGAACATTCCGGAATTCCGAACATTCCGGAACCTTGGTGCATTCCGGAATTCTGAACATTCCGGAACTCTGAACATTCCGGAATTCCGAACATTCCGGAACCTTGGTACATTCCGGAATTCCGAACATTCCGGAACCTTGTTGCATTCCGGAACTCTGAACATTCCGGAACTCTGAACATTCCGGAACCTTTGTGCATTCCGGAACCTTGGTGCATTCCGGAACTCTGAACATTCCGGAATTCCGAACATTCCGGAACCTTGGTACATTCCGGAATTCCGAACATTCCGGAGCCTTGGTGCATTCCGGAACTCTGAACATTCCGGAATTCCGAACATTCCGGAACCTTGGTGCATTCCGGAATTCCGAACATTCCGGAACCTTGGTGCATTCCGGAACTCTGAACATTCCGGAATTCCGAACATTCCGGAACCTTGGTGCATTCCGGAACTCTTAACATTCCGGAACCTTGGTGCATTCCGGAACTCTGAACATTCCGGAATTCCGAACATTCCGGAACCTTGGTGCATTCCGGAACTCTGAACATTCCGGAACTCTGAACATTCCGGAACCTTGGTACATTCCGGAATTCCGAACATTCCGGAACCTCGGTGCATTCCGGAACTCTGAATTCCGGAACCTTGGTGCATTCCGGAACTCTGAACATTCTGGAATTCTGAACATTCCGGAACCTTGGTGCATTCCGGAACTCTGAACATTCCGGAATTCCGAACATTCCGGAACCTTGGTTCATTCCGGAACTCTGAACATTCCGGAACCTTGGTGCATTCCGGAACTCTGAACATTCCGGAATTCCGAACATTCCGGAACCTTTGTGCATTCCGGAATTCCGAACATTCCGGAACCTTGGTGCATTCCGGAATTCCGAACATTCCGGAACCTTGGTGCATTCCGGAACTCTGAACATTCCGGAATTCCGAACATTCCGGAACCTTTGTGCATTCCGGAATTCCGAACATTCCGGAACGTTGGTGCATTCCGGAATTCTGAACATTCCGGAACTCTGAACATTCCGGAATTCCGAACATTCCGGAACCTTGGTACATTCCGGAATTCCGAACATTCCGGAACCTTGGTGCATTCCGGAACTCTGAACATTCCGGAACCTTGGTGCATTCCGGAACTCTTAACATTCCGGAACCTTGGTGCATTCCGGAACTCTTAACATTCCGGAACCTTGGTGCATTCCGGAACTCTGAACATTCCGGAACTCTGAACATTCCGGAATTCCGAACATTCCTTAACCTTGGTGCATTCCGGAATTCCGAACATTCCGGAACCTTTGTGCATTCCGGAATTCCGAACATTCCGGAACCTTGGTGCATTCCGGAACTCTGAACATTCCGGAACCTTGGTGCATTCCGGAATTCCGAACATTCCGGAACCTTGGTGCATTCCGGAACTCTGAACATTCCGGAACCTTGGTGCATTCCGGAACTCTGAACATTCCGGAATTCCGAACATTCCGGAACCTTTGAGCATTCCGGAACTCTGAACATTCCGGAACCTTGGTACATTCCGGAACTCTGAACATTCCGGAATTCCGAACATTCCGGAACCTTGGTGCATTCCGGAATTCTGAACATTCCGGAACTCTGAACATTCCGGAATTCCGAACATTCCGGAACCTTGGTACATTCCGGAATTCCGAACATTCCGGAACCTTGTTGCATTCCGGAACTCTGAACATTCCGGAACTCTGAACATTCCGGAACCTTTGTGCATTCCGGAACCTTGGTGCATTCCGGAACTCTGAACATTCCGGAATTCCGAACATTCCGGAACCTTGGTACATTCCGGAATTCCGAACATTCCGGAACCTTGGTGCATTCCGGAACTCTGAACATTCCGGAATTCCGAACATTCCGGAACCTTGGTGCATTCCGGAATTCCGAACATTCCGGAACCTTGGTGCATTCCGGAACTCTGAACATTCCGGAATTCCGAACATTCCGGAACCTTGGTGCATTCCGGAACTCTTAACAATCCGGAACCTTGGTGCATTCCGGAACTCTGAACATTCCGGAATTCCGAACATTCCGGAACCTTGGTGCATTCCGGAATTCTGAACATTCCGGAACTCTGAACATTCCGGAATTCCGAACATTCCGGAACCTTGGTACATTCCGGAATTCCGAACATTCCGGAACCTTGTTGCATTCCGGAACTCTGAACATTCCGGAACTCTGAACATTCCGGAACCTTTGTGCATTCCGGAACCTTGGTGCATTCCGGAACTCTGAACATTCCGGAATTCCGAACATTCCGGAACCTTGGTGCATTCCGGAACTCTGAACATTCCGGAATTCCGAACATTCCGGAACCTTGGTGCATTCCGGAACTCTGAACATTCCGGAACCTTGGTGCATTCCGGAACTCTGAACATTCCGGAACCTTGGTGCATTCCGGAACTCTTAACATTCCGGAACCTTGGTGCATTCCGGAACTCTGAACATTCCGGAATTCCGAACATTCCGGAACCTTGGTACATTCCGGAACTCTGAACATTCCGGAATTCCGAACATTCCGGAACCTTGGTGCATTCCGGAATTCTGAACATTCCGGAACTCTGAACATTCCGGAATTCCGAACATTCCGGAACCTTGGTACATTCCGGAATTCCGAACATTCCGGAACCTTGTTGCATTCCGGAACTCTGAACATTCCGGAACTCTGAACATTCCGGAACCTTTGTGCATTCCGGAACCTTGGTGCATTCCGGAACTCTTAACATTCCGGAACCTTGGTGCATTCCGGAACTCTGAACATTCCGGAACTCTGAACATTCCGGAATTCCGAACATTCCGGAACCTTGGTACATTCCGGAATTCCGAACATTCCGGAACTCTGAACATTCCGGAACTCTGAACATTCCGGAATTCCGAACATTCCGGAACCTTGGTGCATTCCGGAACTCTGAACATTCCGGAACCTTGGTGCATTCCGGAACTCTGAACACTCCGGAACTCTGAACATTCCGGAATTCCGAACATTCCGGAACCTTGGTGCATTCCGGAACTCTGAACATTCCGGAACCTTGGTGCATTCCGGAACTCTGAACATTCCGGAACCTTGGTGCATTCCGGAACTTTTAACATTCCGGAACCTTGGTACATTCCGGAATTCCGAACATTCCGGAACCTTGTTGCATTCCGGAACTCTGAACATTCCGGAACTCTGAACATTCCGGAACCTTTGTGCATTCCGGAACCTTGGTGCATTCCGGAACTCTTAACATTCCGGAACCTTGGTGCATTCCGGAACTCTGAACATTCCGGAACTCTGAACATTCCGGAATTCCGAACATTCCGGAACCTTGGTGCATTCCGGAACTCTGAACATTCCGGAACCTTGGTGCATTCCGGAACTCTGAACATTCCGGAACCTTGGTGCATTCCGGAACTTTTAACATTCCGGAACCTTGGTGCATTCCGGAACTCTGAACATTCCGGAACTCTGAACATTCCGGAATTCCGAACATTCCGGAACCTTGGTGCATTCCGGAATTCTGAACATTCCGGAACCTTGGTGCATTCCGGAACTTTTAACATTCCGGAACCTTGGTGCATTCCGGAACTCTGAACATTCCGGAACTCTGAACATTCCGGAATTCCGAACATTCCGGAACCTTGGTGCATTCCGGAATTCTGAACATTCCGGAACTCTGAACATTCCGGAATTCCGAACATTCCGGAACCTTGTTGCATTCCGGAACTCTGAACATTCCGGAACTCTGAACATTCCGGAACCTTTGTGCATTCCGGAACCTTGGTGCATTCCGGAACTCTTAACATTCCGGAACCTTGGTGCATTCCGGAACTCTGAACATTCCGGAACTCCGAACATTCCGGAACCTTGGTACATTCCGGAACTCTGAACATTCCGGAATTCCGAACATTCCGGAACCTTGGTGCATTCCGGAATTCTGAACATTCCGGAACTCTGAACATTCCGGAATTCCGAACATTCCGGAACCTTGGTACATTCCGGAACCTTGGTGCATTCCGGAACTCTTAACATTCCGGAACCTTGGTGCATTCCGGAACTCTGAACATTCCGGAACTCTGAACATTCCGGAATTCCGAACATTCCGGAACCTTGGTGCATTCCGGAACTCTGAACATTCCGGAACCTTGGTGCATTCCGGAACTCTGAACAATCCGGAACCTTGGTGCATTCCGGAACTTTTAACATTCCGGAACCTTGGTGCATTCCGGAACTCTGAACATTCCGGAACTCTGAACATTCCGGAATTCCGAACATTCCGGAACCTTGGTGCATTCCGGAATTCTGAACATTCCGGAACTCTGAACATTCCGGAATTCCGAACATTCCGGAACCTTGTTGCATTCCGGAACTCTGAACATTCCGGAACTCTGAACATTCCGGAACCTTTGTGCATTCCGGAACCTTGGTGCATTCCGGAACTCTTAACATTCCGGAACCTTGGTGCATTCCGGAACTCTGAACATTCCGGAAATCTGAACATTCCGGAATTCCGAACATTCCGGAACCTTGGTGCATTCCGGAACTCTGAACATTCCGGAACCTTGGTACATTCCGGAATTCCGAACATTCCGGAACCTTGGTGCATTCCGGAACTCTGAACATTCCGGAATTCCGAACATTCCGGAACCTTTGTGCATTCCGGAATTCCGAACATTCCGGAACCTTGGTGCATTCCGGAACTCTGAACATTCCGGAACCTTGGTGCATTCCGGAACTCTGAACATTCCGGAATTCTGAACATTCCGGAACCTTGGTGCATTCCGGAACTCCGAACATTCCGGAACCTTGGTACATTCCGGAATTCCGAACATTCCGGAACCTTGGTGCATTCCGGAACTCTGAACATTCCGGAATTCTGAACATTCCGGAACCTTGGTGCATTCCGGAACTCTGAACATTCCGGAACCTTGGGTACATTCCGGAACTCTTAACATTCCGGAACTCTGAACATTCCGGAATTCCGAACATTCCGGAACCTTGGTGCATTCCGGAACTCTGAACATTCCGGAATTCCGAACATTCCGGAACCTTGGTGCATTCCGGAACTCTGAACATTCCGGAATTCCGAACATTCCGGAACCTTTGTGCATTCCGGAATTCCGAACATTCCGGAACCTTGGTGCATTCCGGAATTCCGAACATTCCGGAACCTTGGTGCATTCCGGAACTCTGAACATTCCGGAACCTTGGTGCATTCCGGAACTCTGAACATTCCGGAACTCTGAACATTCCGGAATTCCGAACATTCCGGAACCTTGGTGCATTCCGGAATTCTGAACATTCCGGAACTCTGAACATTCCGGAATTCCGAACATTCCGGAACCTTGTTGCATTCCGGAACTCTGAACATTCCGGAACCTTTGTGCATTCCGGAACCTTGGTGCATTCCGGAACTCTTAACATTCCGGAACCTTGGTGCATTCCGGAACTCTGAACATTCCGGAACTCTGAACATTCCGGAATTCCGAACATTCCGGAACCTTGGTGCATTCCGGAACTCTGAACATTCCGGAACCTTGGTGCATTCCGGAACTCTGAATTCCGGAACCTTGGTGCATTCCGGAACTCTTAACATTCCGGAACCTTGGTGCATTCCGGAACTCTTAAGATTCCGGAACCTTGGTGCATTCCGGAACTCTGAACATTCCGGAACTCTGAACATTCCGGAATTCCGAACATTCCGGAACCTTGGTGCATTCCGGAATTCTGAACATTCCGGAACTCTGAACATTCCGGAATTCCGAACATTCCGGAACCTTGTTGCATTCCGGAACTCTGAACATTCCGGAATTCCGAACATTCCGGAACCTTTGTGCATTCCGGAATTCCGAACATTCCGGAACCTTGGTGCATTCCGGAACTCTGAACATTCCGGAACCTTGGTGCATTCCGGAACTCTGAACATTCCGGAACCTTGGTGCATTCCGGAACTCTGAACATTCCGGAACCTTGGTGCATTCCGGAACTCTTAACATTCCGGAACCTTGGTGCATTCCGGAACTCTGAACATTCCGGAACCTTGGTACATTCCGGAACTCTGAACATTCCGGAATTCCGAACATTCCGGAACCTTGGTGCATTCCGGAATTCTGAACATTCCGGAACTCTGAACATTCCGGAATTCCGAACATTCCGGAACCTTGTTGCATTCCGGAACTCTGAACATTCCGGAACTCTGAACATTCCGGAATTCCGAACATTCCGGAACCTTGGTGCATTCCGGAACTCTGAACATTCCGGAACCTTGGTGCATTCCGGAACTCTGAATTCCGGAACCTTGGTGCATTCCGGAACTCTTAACATTCCGGAACCTTGGTGCATTCCGGAACTCTGAACATTCCGGAACCTTGGTGCATTCCGGAACTCTGAACATTCCGGAACCTTGGTGCATTCCGGAACTCTTAACATTCCGGAACCTTGGTGCATTCCGGAACTCTGAACATTCCGGAACCTTGGTACATTCCGGAATTCCGAACATTCCGGAACCTTGGTGCATTCCGGAACTCTGAACATTCCGGAATTCTGAACATTCCGGAACCTTGGTGCATTCCGGAACTCTGAACATTCCGGAACCTTGGGTACATTCCGGAACTCTTAACATTCCGGAACTCTGAACATTCCGGAATTCCGAACATTCCGGAACCTTGGTGCATTCCGGAACTCTGAACATTCCGGAATTCCGAACATTCCGGAACCTTGGTGCATTCCGGAACTCTGAACATTCCGGAATTCCGAACATTCCGGAACCTTGGTTCATTCCGGAACTCTGAACATTCCGGAACCTTGGTGCATTCCGGAACTCTGAACATTCCGGAATTCCGAACATTCCGGAACCTTTGTGCATTCCGGAATTCCGAACATTCCGGAACCTTGGTACATTCCGGAATTCCGAACATTCCGGAACCTTGGTGCATTCCGGAACTCTGAACATTCCGGAACCTTGGTGCATTCCGGAACTCTGAACATTCCGGAACTCTGAACATTCCGGAATTCCGAACATTCCGGAACCTTGGTGCATTCCGGAATTCTGAACATTCCGGAACTCTGAACATTCCGGAATTCCGAACATTCCGGAACCTTGTTGCATTCCGGAACTCTGAACATTCCGGAACCTTTGTGCATTCCGGAACCTTGGTGCATTCCGGAACTCTTAACATTCCGGAACCTTGGTGCATTCCGGAACTCTGAACATTCCGGAACTCTGAACATTCCGGAATTCCGAACATTCCGGAACCTTGGTGCATTCCGGAACTCTGAACATTCCGGAACCTTGGTGCATTCCGGAACTCTGAATTCCGGAACCTTGGTGCATTCCGGAACTCTTAACATTCCGGAACCTTGGTGCATTCCGGAACTTTTAACATTCCGGAACCTTGGTACATTCCGGAATTCCGAACATTCCGGAACCTTGGTGCATTCCGGAACTCTGAACATTCCGGAACCTTGGTGCATTCCGGAACTCTGAATTCCGGAACCTTGGTGCATTCCGGAACTCTTAACATTCCGGAACCTTGGTGCATTCCGGAACTCTGAACATTCCGGAACTCTGAACATTCCGGAATTCCGAACATTCCGGAACCTTGGTGCATTCCGGAATTCTGAACATTCCGGAACTCTGAACATTCCGGAATTCCGAACATTCCGGAACCTTGTTGCATTCCGGAACTCTGAACATTCCGGAATTCCGAACATTCCGGAACCTTTGTGCATTCCGGAATTCCGAACATTCCGGAACCTTGGTGCATTCCGGAACTCTGAACATTCCGGAACCTTGGTGCATTCCGGAACTCTGAACATTCCGGAACCTTGGTGCATTCCGGAACTCTGAACATTCCGGAACCTTGGTGCATTCCGGAACTCTTAACATTCCGGAACCTTGGTGCATTCCGGAACTCTGAACATTCCGGAATTCCGAACATTCCGGAACCTTTGAGCATTCCGGAACTCTGAACATTCCGGAACCTTGGTACATTCCGGAACTCTGAACATTCCGGAATTCCGAACATTCCGGAACCTTGGTGCATTCCGGAATTCTGAACATTCCGGAACTCTGAACATTCCGGAATTCCGAACATTCCGGAACCTTGTTGCATTCCGGAACTCTGAACATTCCGGAACTCTGAACATTCCGGAATTCCGAACATTCCGGAACCTTGGTGCATTCCGGAACTCTGAACATTCCGGAACCTTGGTGCATTCCGGAACTCTGAATTCCGGAACCTTGGTGCATTCCGGAACTCTTAACATTCCGGAACCTTGGTGCATTCCGGAACTCTGAACATTCCGGAACCTTGGTGCATTCCGGAACTCTGAACATTCCGGAACCTTGGTGCATTCCGGAACTCTTAACATTCCGGAACCTTGGTGCATTCCGGAACTCTGAACATTCCGGAATTCCGAACATTCCGGAACCTTTGTGCATTCCGGAATTCCGAACATTCCGGAACCTTGGTGCATTCCGGAATTCCGAACATTCCGGAACCTTGGTGCATTCCGGAACTCTGAACATTCCGGAACCTTGGTGCATTCCGGAACTCTGAACATTCCGGAACTCTGAACATTCCGGAATTCCGAACATTCCGGAACCTTGGTGCATTCCGGAATTCTGAACATTCCGGAACTCTGAACATTCCGGAATTCCGAACATTCCGGAACCTTGTTGCATTCCGGAACTCTGAACATTCCGGAACCTTTGTGCATTCCGGAACCTTGGTGCATTCCGGAACTCTTAACATTCCGGAACCTTGGTGCATTCCGGAACTCTGAACATTCCGGAACTCTGAACATTCCGGAATTCCGAACATTCCGGAACCTTGGTGCATTCCGGAACTCTGAACATTCCGGAACCTTGGTGCATTCCGGAACTCTGAATTCCGGAACCTTGGTGCATTCCGGAACTCTTAACATTCCGGAACCTTGGTGCATTCCGGAACTCTTAAGATTCCGGAACCTTGGTGCATTCCGGAACTCTGAACATTCCGGAACTCTGAACATTCCGGAATTCCGAACATTCCGGAACCTTGGTGCATTCCGGAATTCTGAACATTCCGGAACTCTGAACATTCCGGAATTCCGAACATTCCGGAACCTTGTTGCATTCCGGAACTCTGAACATTCCGGAATTCCGAACATTCCGGAACCTTTGTGCATTCCGGAATTCCGAACATTCCGGAACCTTGGTGCATTCCGGAACTCTGAACATTCCGGAACCTTGGTGCATTCCGGAACTCTTAACATTCCGGAACCTTGGTGCATTCCGGAACTCTGAACATTCCGGAACCTTGGTACATTCCGGAACTCTGAACATTCCGGAATTCCGAACATTCCGGAACCTTGGTGCATTCCGGAATTCTGAACATTCCGGAACTCTGAACATTCCGGAATTCCGAACATTCCGGAACCTTGTTGCATTCCGGAACTCTGAACATTCCGGAACTCTGAACATTCCGGAATTCCGAACATTCCGGAACCTTGGTGCATTCCGGAACTCTGAACATTCCGGAACCTTGGTGCATTCCGGAACTCTGAATTCCGGAACCTTGGTGCATTCCGGAACTCTTAACATTCCGGAACCTTGGTGCATTCCGGAACTCTGAACATTCCGGAACCTTGGTGCATTCCGGAACTCTGAACATTCCGGAACCTTGGTGCATTCCGGAACTCTTAACATTCCGGAACCTTGGTGCATTCCGGAACTCTGAACATTCCGGAACCTTGGTACATTCCGGAATTCCGAACATTCCGGAACCTTGGTGCATTCCGGAACTCTGAACATTCCGGAATTCTGAACATTCCGGAACCTTGGTGCATTCCGGAACTCTGAACATTCCGGAACCTTGGGTACATTCCGGAACTCTTAACATTCCGGAACTCTGAACATTCCGGAATTCCGAACATTCCGGAACCTTGGTGCATTCCGGAACTCTGAACATTCCGGAATTCCGAACATTCCGGAACCTTGGTGCATTCCGGAACTCTGAACATTCCGGAATTCCGAACATTCCGGAACCTTGGTTCATTCCGGAACTCTGAACATTCCGGAACCTTGGTGCATTCCGGAACTCTGAACATTCCGGAATTCCGAACATTCCGGAACCTTTGTGCATTCCGGAATTCCGAACATTCCGGAACCTTGGTACATTCCGGAATTCCGAACATTCCGGAACCTTGGTGCATTCCGGAACTCTGAACATTCCGGAACCTTGGTGCATTCCGGAACTCTGAACATTCCGGAACTCTGAACATTCCGGAATTCCGAACATTCCGGAACCTTGGTGCATTCCGGAATTCTGAACATTCCGGAACTCTGAACATTCCGGAATTCCGAACATTCCGGAACCTTGTTGCATTCCGGAACTCTGAACATTCCGGAACCTTTGTGCATTCCGGAACCTTGGTGCATTCCGGAACTCTTAACATTCCGGAACCTTGGTGCATTCCGGAACTCTGAACATTCCGGAACTCTGAACATTCCGGAATTCCGAACATTCCGGAACCTTGGTGCATTCCGGAACTCTGAACATTCCGGAACCTTGGTGCATTCCGGAACTCTGAATTCCGGAACCTTGGTGCATTCCGGAACTCTTAACATTCCGGAACCTTGGTGCATTCCGGAACTTTTAACATTCCGGAACCTTGGTACATTCCGGAATTCCGAACATTCCGGAACCTTGGTGCATTCCGGAACTCTGAACATTCCGGAACCTTGGTGCATTCCGGAACTCTGAATTCCGGAACCTTGGTGCATTCCGGAACTCTTAACATTCCGGAACCTTGGTGCATTCCGGAACTCTGAACATTCCGGAACTCTGAACATTCCGGAATTCCGAACATTCCGGAACCTTGGTGCATTCCGGAATTCTGAACATTCCGGAACTCTGAACATTCCGGAATTCCGAACATTCCGGAACCTTGTTGCATTCCGGAACTCTGAACATTCCGGAATTCCGAACATTCCGGAACCTTTGTGCATTCCGGAATTCCGAACATTCCGGAACCTTGGTGCATTCCGGAACTCTGAACATTCCGGAACCTTGGTGCATTCCGGAACTCTGAACATTCCGGAACCTTGGTGCATTCCGGAATTCTGAACATTCCGGAACTCTGAACATTCCGGAATTCCGAACATTCCGGAACCTTGTTGCATTCCGGAACTCTGAACATTCCGGAATTCCGAACATTCCGGAACCTTTGTGCATTCCGGAATTCCGAACATTCCGGAACCTTGGTGCATTCCGGAACTCTGAACATTCCGGAACCTTGGTGCATTCCGGAACTCTGAACATTCCGGAACCTTGGTGCATTCCGGAACTCTTAACATTCCGGAACCTTGGTGCATTCCGGAACTCTGAACATTCCGGAATTCCGAACATTCCGGAACCTTTGAGCATTCCGGAACTCTGAACATTCCGGAACCTTGGTACATTCCGGAACTCTGAACATTCCGGAATTCCGAACATTCCGGAACCTTGGTGCATTCCGGAATTCTGAACATTCCGGAACTCTGAACATTCCGGAATTCCGAACATTCCGGAACCTTGTTGCATTCCGGAACTCTGAACATTCCGGAACTCTGAACATTCCGGAATTCCGAACATTCCGGAACCTTGGTGCATTCCGGAACTCTGAACATTCCGGAACCTTGGTGCATTCCGGAACTCTGAATTCCGGAACCTTGGTGCATTCCGGAACTCTTAACATTCCGGAACCTTGGTGCATTCCGGAACTCTGAACATTCCGGAACCTTGTTGCATTCCGGAACTCTGAACATTCCGGAATTCCGAACATTCCGGAACCTTTGTGCATTCCGGAATTCCGAACATTCCGGAACCTTGGTGCATTCCGGAACTCTGAACATTCCGGAACCTTGGTGCATTCCGGAACTCTGAACATTCCGGAACCTTGGTGCATTCCGGAACTCTTAACATTCCGGAACCTTGGTGCATTCCGGAACTCTGAACATTCCGGAATTCCGAACATTCCGGAACCTTTGAGCATTCCGGAACTCTGAACATTCCGGAACCTTGGTACATTCCGGAACTCTGAACATTCCGGAATTCCGAACATTCCGGAACCTTGGTGCATTCCGGAATTCTGAACATTCCGGAACTCTGAACATTCCGGAATTCCGAACATTCCGGAACCTTGTTGCATTCCGGAACTCTGAACATTCCGGAACTCTGAACATTCCGGAATTCCGAACATTCCGGAACCTTGGTGCATTCCGGAACTCTGAACATTCCGGAACCTTGGTGCATTCCGGAACTCTGAATTCCGGAACCTTGGTGCATTCCGGAACTCTTAACATTCCGGAACCTTGGTGCATTCCGGAACTCTGAACATTCCGGAACCTTGGTGCATTCCGGAACTCTGAACATTCCGGAACCTTGGTGCATTCCGGAACTCTTAACATTCCGGAACCTTGGTGCATTCCGGAACTCTGAACATTCCGGAATTCCGAACATTCCGGAACCTTTGAGCATTCCGGAACTCTGAACATTCCGGAACCTTGGTACATTCCGGAACTCTTAACATTCCGGAACCTTGGTGCATTCCGGAACTCTGAACATTCCGGAATTCCGAACATTCCGGAACCTTGGTGCATTCCGGAATTCTGAACATTCCGGAACTCTGAACATTCCGGAATTCCGAACATTCCGGAACCTTGGTACATTCCGGAATTCCGAACATTCCGGAACCTTGTTGCATTCCGGAACTCTGAACATTCCGGAACTCTGAACATTCCGGAACCTTTGTGCATTCCGGAACCTTGGTGCATTCCGGAACTCTTAACATTCCGTAACCTTTGTGCATTCCGGAACCTTGGTGCATTCCGGAACTCTTAACATTCCGGAACCTTGGTGCATTCCGGAACTCTGAACATTCCGGAACTCTGAACATTCCGGAATTCCGAACATTCCGGAACCTTGGTGCATTCCGGAACTCTGAACATTCCGGAATTCCGAACATTCCGGAACCTTGGTGCATTCCGGAACTCTGAACATTCCGGAACCTTGGTGCATTCCGGAACTCTGAACATTCCGGAACCTTGGTGCATTCCGGAACTTTTAACATTCCGGAACCTTGGTGCATTCCGGAACTCTGAACATTCCGGAACTCTGAACATTCCGGAATTCCGAACATTCCGGAACCTTGGTGCATTCCGGAATTCTGAACATTCCGGAACCTTGGTACATTCCGGAATTCCGAACATTCCGGAACCTTGTTGCATTCCGGAACTCTGAACATTCCGGAACCTTTGTGCATTCCGGAACCTTGGTGCATTCCGGAACTCTTAACATTCCGGAACCTTGGTGCATTCCGGAACTCTGAACATTCCGGAACTCTGAACATTCCGGAATTCCGAACATTCCGGAACCTTGGTGCATTCCGGAACTCTGAACATTCCGGAACCTTGGTGCATTCCGGAACTCTGAATTCCGGAACCTTGGTGCATTCCGGAACTCTTAACATTCCGGAACCTTGGTGCATTCCGGAACTCTTAAGATTCCGGAACCTTGGTGCATTCCGGAACTCTGAACATTCCGGAACTCTGAACATTCCGGAATTCCGAACATTCCGGAACCTTGGTGCATTCCGGAATTCTGAACATTCCGGAACTCTGAACATTCCGGAATTCCGAACATTCCGGAACCTTGTTGCATTCCGGAACTCTGAACATTCCGGAATTCCGAACATTCCGGAACCTTTGTGCATTCCGGAATTCCGAACATTCCGGAACCTTGGTGCATTCCGGAACTCTGAACATTCCGGAACCTTGGTGCATTCCGGAACTCTTAACATTCCGGAACCTTGGTGCATTCCGGAACTCTGAACATTCCGGAACCTTGGTACATTCCGGAACTCTGAACATTCCGGAACCTTGGTGCATTCCGGAACTCTGAACATTCCGGAACCTTGGTGCATTCCGGAACTCTGAACATTCCGGAACCTTGGTGCATTCCGGAACTCTTAACATTCCGGAACCTTGGTGCATTCCGGAACTCTGAACATTCCGGAACCTTGGTACATTCCGGAACTCTTAACATTCCGGAACCTTGGTGCATTCCGGAACTCTGAACATTCCGGAATTCCGAACATTCCGGAACCTTGGTGCATTCCGGAATTCTGAACATTCCGGAACTCTGAACATTCCGGAATTCCGAACATTCCGGAACCTTGGTACATTCCGGAATTCCGAACATTCCGGAACCTTGTTGCATTCCGGAACTCTGAACATTCCGGAACTCTGAACATTCCGGAACCTTTGTGCATTCCGGAACCTTGGTGCATTCCGGAACTCTTAACATTCCGGAACCTTTGTGCATTCCGGAACCTTGGTGCATTCCGGAACTCTTAACATTCCGGAACCTTGGTGCATTCCGGAACTCTGAACATTCCGGAACTCTGAACATTCCGGAATTCCGAACATTCCGGAACCTTGGTGCATTCCGGAACTCTGAACATTCCGGAATTCCGAACATTCCGGAACCTTGGTGCATTCCGGAACTCTGAACATTCCGGAACCTTGGTGCATTCCGGAACTCTGAACATTCCGGAACCTTGGTGCATTCCGGAACTTTTAACATTCCGGAACCTTGGTGCATTCCGGAACTCTGAACATTCCGGAACTCTGAACATTCCGGAATTCCGAACATTCCGGAACCTTGGTGCATTCCGGAATTCTGAACATTCCGGAACTCTGAACATTCCGGAATTCCGAACATTCCGGAACCTTGTTGCATTCCGGAACTCTGAACATTCCGGAACCTTTGTGCATTCCGGAACCTTGGTGCATTCCGGAACTCTTAACATTCCGGAACCTTGGTGCATTCCGGAACTCTGAACATTCCGGACTCTGAACATTCCGGAATTCCGAACATTCCGGAACCTTGGTGCATTCCGGAACTCTGAACATTCCGGAACCTTGGTGCATTCCGGAACTCTGAATTCCGGAACCTTGGTGCATTCCGGAACTCTTAACATTCCGGAACCTTGGTGCATTCCGGAACTTTTAACATTCCGGAACCTTGGTGCATTCCGGAACTCTGAACATTCCGGAACTCTGAACATTCCGGAATTCCGAACATTCCGGAACCTTGGTGCATTCCGGAACTCTGAACATTCCGGAACTCTGAACATTCCGGAATTCCGAACATTCCGGAACCTTGGTGCATTCCGGAATTCTGAACATTCCGGAACTCTGAACATTCCGGAATTCTGAACATTCCGGAACCTTGGTGCATTCCGGAACTCTTAACATTCCGGAACCTTGGTGCATTCCGGAACTCTGAACATTCCGGAACTCTGAACATTCCGGAATTCCGAACATTCCGGAACCTTGGTACATTCCGGAATTCCGAACATTCCGGAACCTTGTTGCATTCCGGAACTCTGAACATTCCGGAACCTTTGTGCATTCCGGAACCTTGGTGCATTCCGGAACTCTGAACATTCCGGAACCTTGGTGCATTCCGGAACTCTGAACATTCCGGAATTCCGAACATTCCGGAACCTTGGTGCATTCCGGAACTCTTAACATTCCGGAACTCTGAACATTCCGGAATTCCGAACATTCCGGAACCTTGGTGCATTCCGGAACTCTGAACATTCCGGAATTCCGAACATTCCGGAACCTTGGTACATTCTGGAATTCCGAACATTCCGGAACCTTGGTGCATTCCGGAACTCTGAACATTCTGGAATTCCGAACATTCCGGAACCTTGGTGCATTCCGGAACTCTTAACATTCTGGAATTCCGAACATTCCGGAACCTTGGTGCATTCCGGAACTCTTAACATTCCGGAACCTTGTTGCATTCCGGAACTCTGAACATTCCGGAACTCTGAACATTCCGGAATTCCGAACATTCCGGAACCTTGGTACATTCCGGAATTCCGAACATTCCGGAACCTTGTTGCATTCCGGAACTCTGAACATTCCGGAACTCTGAACATTCCGGAACCTTTGTGCATTCCGGAACCTTGGTGCATTCCGGAACTCTTAACATTCCGGAACCTTGGTGCATTCCGGAACTCTGAATTCCGGAACCTTGGTGCATTCCGGAACTCTTAACATTCCGGAACCTTGGTGCATTCCGGAACTCTGAACATTCCGGAATTCCGAACATTCCGGAATTCCGAACATTCCGGAACCTTGGTACATTCCGGAATTCCGAACATTCCGGAACCTTGTTGCATTCCGGAACTCTGAACATTCCGGAACTCTGAACATTCCGGAACCTTTGTGCATTCCGGAACCTTGGTGCATTCCGGAACTCTTAACATTCCGGAACCTTGGTGCATTCCGGAACTCTGAATTCCGGAACCTTGGTGCATTCCGGAACTCTTAACATTCCGGAACCTTGGTGCATTCCGGAACTCTGAACATTCCGGAATTCCGAACATTCCGGAACCTTGGTGCATTCCGGAACTCTGAACATTCCGGAACTCTGAACATTCCGGAATTCCGAACATTCCGGAACCTTGGTGCATTCCGGAACTCTGAACATTCCGGAACCTTGGTGCATTCCGGAACTCTGAATTCCGGAACCTTGGTGCATTCCGGAACTCTTAACATTCCGGAACCTTGGTGCATTCCGGAACTTTTAACATTCCGGAACCTTGGTGCATTCCGGAACTCTGAACATTCCGGAACTCTGAACATTCCGGAATTCCGAACATTCCGGAACCTTGGTGCATTCCGGAACTCTGAACATTCCGGAACTCTGAACATTCCGGAATTCCGAACATTCCGGAACCTTGGTGCATTCCGGAACTCTGAACATTCTGGAATTCCGAACATTCCGGAACCTTGGTGCATTCCGGAACTCTTAACATTCTGGAATTCCGAACATTCCGGAACCTTGGTGCATTCCGGAACTCTTAACATTCCGGAACCTTGTTGCATTCCGGAACTCTGAACATTCCGGAACTCTGAACATTCCGGAACCTTGGTGCATTCCGGAACTCTTAACATTCCGGAACCTTGGTGCATTCCGGAACTCTGAACATTCCGGAACTCTGAACATTCCGGAATTCCGAACATTCCGGAACCTTGGTGCATTCCGGAACTCTGAACATTCCGGAATTCCGAACATTCCGGAACCTTGGTGCATTCCGGAACTCTGAACATTCCGGAACCTTGGTGCATTCCGGAACTCTGAACATTCCGGAACCTTGGTGCATTCCGGAACTTTTAACATTCCGGAACCTTGGTGCATTCCGGAACTCTGAACATTCCGGAACTCTGAACATTCCGGAATTCCGAACATTCCGGAACCTTGGTGCATTCCGGAATTCTGAACATTCCGGAACTCTGAACATTCCGGAATTCCGAACATTCCGGAACCTTGTTGCATTCCGGAACTCTGAACATTCCGGAACCTTTGTGCATTCCGGAACCTTGGTGCATTCCGGAACTCTTAACATTCCGGAACCTTGGTGCATTCCGGAACTCTGAACATTCCGGAACTCTGAACATTCCGGAATTCCGAACATTCCGGAACCTTGGTGCATTCCGGAACTCTGAACATTCCGGAACCTTGGTGCATTCCGGAACTCTGAATTCCGGAACCTTGGTGCATTCCGGAACTCTTAACATTCCGGAACCTTGGTGCATTCCGGAACTTTTAACATTCCGGAACCTTGGTACATTCCGGAATTCCGAACATTCCGGAACCTTGGTGCATTCCGGAACTCTGAACATTCCGGAACCTTGGTGCATTCCGGAACTCTGAATTCCGGAACCTTGGTGCATTCCGGAACTCTTAACATTCCGGAACCTTGGTGCATTCCGGAACTCTTAACATTCCGGAACCTTGGTGCATTCCGGAACTCTGAACATTCCGGAACTCTGAACATTCCGGAATTCCGAACATTCCGGAACCTTGGTGCATTCCGGAATTCTGAACATTCCGGAACTCTGAACATTCCGGAATTCCGAACATTCCGGAACCTTGTTGCATTCCGGAACTCTGAACATTCCGGAATTCCGAACATTCCGGAACCTTTGTGCATTCCGGAATTCCGAACATTCCGGAACCTTGGTGCATTCCGGAACTCTGAACATTCCGGAACCTTGGTGCATTCCGGAACTCTGAACATTCCGGAACCTTGGTGCATTCCGGAACTCTGAACATTCCGGAACCTTGGTGCATTCCGGAACTCTTAACATTCCGGAACCTTGGTGCATTCCGGAACTCTGAACATTCCGGAACCTTGGTACATTCCGGAACTCTTAACATTCCGGAACCTTGGTGCATTCCGGAACTCTGAACATTCCGGAATTCCGAACATTCCGGAACCTTGGTGCATTCCGGAATTCTGAACATTCCGGAACTCTGAACATTCCGGAATTCCGAACATTCCGGAACCTTGGTACATTCCGGAATTCCGAACATTCCGGAACCTTGTTGCATTCCGGAACTCTGAACATTCCGGAACTCTGAACATTCCGGAACCTTTGTGCATTCCGGAACCTTGGTGCATTCCGGAACTCTTAACATTCCGGAACCTTTGTGCATTCCGGAACCTTGGTGCATTCCGGAACTCTTAACATTCCGGAACCTTGGTGCATTCCGGAACTCTGAACATTCCGGAACTCTGAACATTCCGGAATTCCGAACATTCCGGAACCTTGGTGCATTCCGGAACTCTGAACATTCCGGAATTCCGAACATTCCGGAACCTTGGTGCATTCCGGAACTCTGAACATTCCGGAACCTTGGTGCATTCCGGAACTCTGAACATTCCGGAACCTTGGTGCATTCCGGAACTTTTAACATTCCGGAACCTTGGTGCATTCCGGAACTCTGAACATTCCGGAACTCTGAACATTCCGGAATTCCGAACATTCCGGAACCTTGGTGCATTCCGGAATTCTGAACATTCCGGAACTCTGAACATTCCGGAATTCCGAACATTCCGGAACCTTGTTGCATTCCGGAACTCTGAACATTCCGGAACCTTTGTGCATTCCGGAACCTTGGTGCATTCCGGAACTCTTAACATTCCGGAACCTTGGTGCATTCCGGAACTCTGAACATTCCGGACTCTGAACATTCCGGAATTCCGAACATTCCGGAACCTTGGTGCATTCCGGAACTCTGAACATTCCGGAACCTTGGTGCATTCCGGAACTCTGAATTCCGGAACCTTGGTGCATTCCGGAACTCTTAACATTCCGGAACCTTGGTGCATTCCGGAACTTTTAACATTCCGGAACCTTGGTGCATTCCGGAACTCTGAACATTCCGGAACTCTGAACATTCCGGAATTCCGAACATTCCGGAACCTTGGTGCATTCCGGAACTCTGAACATTCCGGAACTCTGAACATTCCGGAATTCCGAACATTCCGGAACCTTGGTGCATTCCGGAATTCTGAACATTCCGGAACTCTGAACATTCCGGAATTCTGAACATTCCGGAACCTTGGTGCATTCCGGAACTCTTAACATTCCGGAACCTTGGTGCATTCCGGAACTCTGAACATTCCGGAACTCTGAACATTCCGGAATTCCGAACATTCCGGAACCTTGGTACATTCCGGAATTCCGAACATTCCGGAACCTTGTTGCATTCCGGAACTCTGAACATTCCGGAACCTTTGTGCATTCCGGAACCTTGGTGCATTCCGGAACTCTGAACATTCCGGAACCTTGGTGCATTCCGGAACTCTGAACATTCCGGAATTCCGAACATTCCGGAACCTTGGTGCATTCCGGAACTCTTAACATTCCGGAACTCTGAACATTCCGGAATTCCGAACATTCCGGAACCTTGGTGCATTCCGGAACTCTGAACATTCCGGAATTCCGAACATTCCGGAACCTTGGTACATTCTGGAATTCCGAACATTCCGGAACCTTGGTGCATTCCGGAACTCTGAACATTCTGGAATTCCGAACATTCCGGAACCTTGGTGCATTCCGGAACTCTTAACATTCTGGAATTCCGAACATTCCGGAACCTTGGTGCATTCCGGAACTCTTAACATTCCGGAACCTTGTTGCATTCCGGAACTCTGAACATTCCGGAACTCTGAACATTCCGGAATTCCGAACATTCCGGAACCTTGGTACATTCCGGAATTCCGAACATTCCGGAACCTTGTTGCATTCCGGAACTCTGAACATTCCGGAACTCTGAACATTCCGGAACCTTTGTGCATTCCGGAACCTTGGTGCATTCCGGAACTCTTAACATTCCGGAACCTTGGTGCATTCCGGAACTCTGAATTCCGGAACCTTGGTGCATTCCGGAACTCTTAACATTCCGGAACCTTGGTGCATTCCGGAACTCTGAACATTCCGGAATTCCGAACATTCCGGAATTCCGAACATTCCGGAACCTTGGTACATTCCGGAATTCCGAACATTCCGGAACCTTGTTGCATTCCGGAACTCTGAACATTCCGGAACTCTGAACATTCCGGAACCTTTGTGCATTCCGGAACCTTGGTGCATTCCGGAACTCTTAACATTCCGGAACCTTGGTGCATTCCGGAACTCTGAATTCCGGAACCTTGGTGCATTCCGGAACTCTTAACATTCCGGAACCTTGGTGCATTCCGGAACTCTGAACATTCCGGAATTCCGAACATTCCGGAACCTTGGTGCATTCCGGAACTCTGAACATTCCGGAACTCTGAACATTCCGGAATTCCGAACATTCCGGAACCTTGGTGCATTCCGGAACTCTGAACATTCCGGAACCTTGGTGCATTCCGGAACTCTGAATTCCGGAACCTTGGTGCATTCCGGAACTCTTAACATTCCGGAACCTTGGTGCATTCCGGAACTTTTAACATTCCGGAACCTTGGTGCATTCCGGAACTCTGAACATTCCGGAACTCTGAACATTCCGGAATTCCGAACATTCCGGAACCTTGGTGCATTCCGGAACTCTGA
Source organism: Rhamphochromis sp. 'chilingali' (assembly GCF_963969265.1). NCBI lineage: Eukaryota > Metazoa > Chordata > Actinopteri > Cichliformes > Cichlidae > Rhamphochromis > Rhamphochromis sp. 'chilingali'. The sequence continues at coordinate 44,264,804 of NC_137948.1, forward strand.
ACATTCCGGAACTCTGAACATTCCGGAATTCCGAACATTCCGGAACCTTGGTGCATTCCGGAACTCTGAACATTCTGGAATTCCGAACATTCCGGAACCTTGGTGCATTCCGGAACTCTTAACATTCTGGAATTCCGAACATTCCGGAACCTTGGTGCATTCCGGAACTCTTAACATTCCGGAACCTTGTTGCATTCCGGAACTCTGAACATTCCGGAACTCTGAACATTCCGGAATTCCGAACATTCCGGAACCTTGGTACATTCCGGAATTCCGAACATTCCGGAACCTTGTTGCATTCCGGAACTCTGAACATTCCGGAACTCTGAACATTCCGGAACCTTTGTGCATTCCGGAACCTTGGTGCATTCCGGAACTCTTAACATTCCGGAACCTTGGTGCATTCCGGAACTCTGAATTCCGGAACCTTGGTGCATTCCGGAACTCTTAACATTCCGGAACCTTGGTGCATTCCGGAACTCTGAACATTCCGGAATTCCGAACATTCCGGAATTCCGAACATTCCGGAACCTTGGTACATTCCGGAATTCCGAACATTCCGGAACCTTGTTGCATTCCGGAACTCTGAACATTCCGGAACTCTGAACATTCCGGAACCTTTGTGCATTCCGGAACCTTGGTGCATTCCGGAACTCTTAACATTCCGGAACCTTGGTGCATTCCGGAACTCTGAATTCCGGAACCTTGGTGCATTCCGGAACTCTTAACATTCCGGAACCTTGGTGCATTCCGGAACTCTGAACATTCCGGAATTCCGAACATTCCGGAACCTTGGTGCATTCCGGAACTCTGAACATTCCGGAACTCTGAACATTCCGGAATTCCGAACATTCCGGAACCTTGGTGCATTCCGGAACTCTGAACATTCCGGAACCTTGGTGCATTCCGGAACTCTGAATTCCGGAACCTTGGTGCATTCCGGAACTCTTAACATTCCGGAACCTTGGTGCATTCCGGAACTTTTAACATTCCGGAACCTTGGTGCATTCCGGAACTCTGAACATTCCGGAACTCTGAACATTCCGGAATTCCGAACATTCCGGAACCTTGGTGCATTCCGGAACTCTGAACATTCCGGAACTCTGAACATTCCGGAATTCCGAACATTCCGGAACCTTGGTGCATTCCGGAATTCTGAACATTCCGGAACTCTGAACATTCCGGAATTCCGAACATTCCGGAACCTTGGTACATTCCGGAATTCCGAACATTCCGGAACCTTGTTGCATTCCGGAACTCTGAACATTCCGGAACCTTTGTGCATTCCGGAACCTTGGTGCATTTCGGAACTCTGAACATTCCGGAACCTTGGTGCATTCCGGAACTCTGAACATTCCGGAACCTTTGTGCATTCCGGAACCTTGGTGCATTTCGGAACTCTGAACATTCCGGAACCTTGGTGCATTCCGGAACTCTGAACATTCCGGAATTCCGAACATTCCGGAACCTTGGTGCATTCCGGAACTCTTAACATTCCGGAACTGTGAACATTCCGGAATTCCGAACATTCCGGAACCTTGGTGCATTCCGGAACTGTGAACATTCCGGAATTCCGAACATTCCGGAACCTTGGTACATTCTGGAATTCCGAACATTCCGGAACCTTGGTGCATTCCGGAACTCTGAACATTCTGGAATTCCGAACATTCCGGAACCTTGGTGCATTCCGGAACTCTTAACATTCCGGAACTCTGAACATTCCGGAATTCCGAACATTCCGGAACCTTGGTGCATTCCGGAATTCTGAACATTCCGGAACTCTGAACATTCCGGAATTCCGAACATTCCGGAACCTTGGTACATTCCGGAATTCCGAACATTCCGGAACCTTGTTGCATTCCGGAACTCTGAACATTCCGGAACTCTTAACATTCCGGAACCTTGGTGCATTCCGGAACTCTGAACATTCCGGAACTCTGAACATTCCGGAATTCCGAACATTCCGGAACCTTGGTACATTCCGGAATTCTGAACATTCCGGAACCTTGTTGCATTCCGGAACTCTGAACATTCCGGAACCTTTGTGCATTCCGGAACCTTGGTGCATTCCGGAACTCTGAACATTCCGGAACCTTGGTGCATTCCGGAACTCTGAACATTCCGGAATTCCGAACATTCCGGAACCTTGGTGCATTCCGGAACTCTTAACATTCCGGAACTCTGAACATTCCGGAATTCCGAACATTCCGGAACCTTGGTGCATTCCGGAACTGTGAACATTCCGGAATTCCGAACATTCCGGAACCTTGGTACATTCCGGAATTCCGAACATTCCGGAACCTTGTTGCATTCCGGAATTCTGAACATTCCGGAACTCTGAACATTCCGGAACCTTTGTGCATTCCGGAACCTTGGTGCATTCCGGAACTCTTAACATTCCGGAACCTTGGTGCATTCCGGAACTCTGAACATTCCGGAACTCTGAAAATTCCGGAATTCCGAACATTCCGGAACCTTGGTACATTCCGGAATTCCGAACATTCCGGAACCTTGGTGCATTCCGGAACTCTGAACATTCCGGAATTCCGAACATTCCGGAACCTTGGTACATTCCGGAATTCCGAACATTCCGGAACCTTGGTGCATTCCGGAACTCTGAACATTCCGGAATCTTGGTACATTCCGGAATTCCGAACATTCCGGAACCTTGTTGCATTCCGGAACTCTGAACATTCCGGAACTCTGAACATTCCGGAACCTTTGTGCATTCCGGAACTCTTAACATTCCGGAACTCTGAACATTCCGGAATTCCGAACATTCCGGAACCTTGGTGCATTCCGGAACTCTGAACATTCCGGAATTCCGAACATTCCGGAACCTTGGTGCATTCCGGATCTCTGAACATTCCGGAACCTTGGTGCATTCCGGAACTCTGAACATTCCGGAATTCCGAACATTCCGGAACCTTTGAGCATTCCGGAACTCTGAACATTCCGGAACCTTGGTACATTCCGGAACCTTTGTGCATTCCGGAATTCCGAACATTCCGGAAACTTGGTACATTCCGGAATTCCGAACATTCCGGAACCTTGGTGCATTCCGGAACTCTGAACATTCCGGAATTCCGAACATTCCGGAACCTTTGTGCATTCCGGAATTCCGAACATTCCGGAACGTTGGTGCATTCCGGAATTCTGAACATTCCGGAACTCTGAACATTCCGGAACCTTGGTGCATTCCAGAACTCTGAATTCCGGAACCTTGGTGCATTCCGGAACTCTTAACATTCCGGAACCTTGGTGCATTCCGGAACTCTTAACATTCCGGAACCTTGGTGCATTCCGGAACTCTTAACATTCCGGAACCTTGGTGCATTCCGGAACTCTGAACATTCCGGAACTCTGAACATTCCGGAATTCCGAACATTCCGGAACTCTGAACATTCCGGAATTCCGAACATTCCGGAACCTTGGTGCATTCCGGAATTCTGAACATTCCGGAACTCTGAACATTCCGGAATTCCGAACATTCCGGAACCTTGGTACATTCCGGAATTCCGAACATTCCGGAACCTTGTTGCATTCCGGAACTCTGAACATTCCGGAATTCCGAACATTCCGGAACCTTTGTGCATTCCGAAACCTTGTTGCATTCCGGAACTCTTAACATTCCGGAACCTTGGTGCATTCCGGAACTCTGAACATTCCGGAACCTTGGTGCATTCCGGAACTCTGAACATTCCGGAATTCCGAACATTCCGGAACCTTGGTACATTCCGGAATTCCGAACATTCCGGAACCTTGGTGCATTCCGGAACTCTGAACATTCCGGAATTCCGAACATTCCGGAACCTTGGTACATTCCGGAATTCCGAACATTCCGGAACCTTGGTGCATTCCGGAACTCTGAACATTCCGGAATTCCGAACATTCCGGAACCTTGGTGCATTCCGGAACTCTGAACATTCCGGAACCTTGGTACATTCCGGAACTCTGAACATTCCGGAATTCCGAACATTCCGGAACCTTGGTGCATTCCGGAATTCCGAACATTCCGGAACCTTGTTGCATTCCGGAACTCTGAACATTCCGGAACTCTGAACATTCCGGAACCTTTGTGCATTCCGGAACCTTGGTGCATTCCGGAACTCTGAACATTCCGGAACTCTGAACATTCCGGAATTCCGAACATTCCGGAACCTTGGTACATTCCGGAATTCCGAACATTCCGGAACCTTGGTGCATTCCGGAACTCTGAACATTCCGGAATTCCGAACATTCCGGAACCTTGGTGCATTCCGGAACTCTGAACATTCCGGAACCTTGGTGCATTCCGGAACTCTGAACATTCCGGAACTCTGAACATTCCGGAATTCCGAACATTCCGGAACCTTGGTGCATTCCGGAATTCTGAACATTCCGGAACTCTGAACATTCCGGAATTCCGAACATTCCGGAACCTTGTTGCATTCCGGAACTCTGAACATTCCGGAACTCTGAACATTCCGGAACCTTTGTGCATTCCGGAACCTTGGTGCATTCCGGAACTCTTAACATTCCGGAACCTTGGTGCATTCCGGAACTCTGAACATTCCGGAACTCTGAACATTCCGGAATTCCGAACATTCCGGAACCTTGGTACATTCCGGAATTCCGAACATTCCGGAACCTTGTTGCATTCCGGAACTCTGAACATTCCGGAACTCTTAACATTCCGGAACCTTTGTGCATTCCGGAACCTTGGTGCATTCCGGAACTCTTAACATTCCGGAACCTTGGTGCATTCCGGAACTCTGAACATTCCGGAACTCTGAACATTCCGGAATTCCGAACATTCCGGAACCTTGGTGCATTCCGGAACTCTGAACATTCCGGAACCTTGGTACATTCCGGAATTCCGAACATTCCGGAACCTTGGTGCATTCCGGAACTCTGAACATTCCGGAATTCTGAACATTCCGGAACCTTTGTGCATTCCGGAATTCCGAACATTCCGGAACCTTGGTGCATTCCGGAACTCTGAACATTCCGGAACCTTGGTGCATTCCGGAACTCTGAACATTCCGGAATTCTGAACATTCCGGAACCTTGGTGCATTCCGGAACTCTGAACATTCCGGAACCTTGGGTACATTCCGGAACTCTTAACATTCCGGAACTCTGAACATTCCGGAATTCCGAACATTCCGGAACCTTGGTGCATTCCGGAACTCTGAACATTCCGGAATTCCAAACATTCCGGAACCTTGGTTCATTCCGGAACTCTGAACATTCCGGAACCTTGGTACATTCCGGAATTCCGAACATTCCGGAACCTTGTTGCATTCCGGAACTCTGAACATTCCGGAACCTTTGTGCATTCCGGAACCTTGGTGCATTCCGGAACTCTGAACATTCCGGAACCTTGGTGCATTCCGGAACTCTGAACATTCCGGAATTCCGAACATTCCGGAACCTTGGTGCATTCCGGAACTCTTAACATTCCGGAACTCTGAACATTCCGGAATTCCGAACATTCCGGAACCTTGGTGCATTCCGGAACTGTGAACATTCTGGAATTCCGAACATTCCGGAACCTTGGTACATTCCGGAATTCCGAACATTCCGGAACCTTGTTGCATTCCGGAATTCTGAACATTCCGGAACTCTGAACATTCCGGAACCTTTGTGCATTCCGGAACCTTGGTGCATTCCGGAACTCTTAACATTCCGGAACCTTGGTGCATTCCGGAACTCTGAACATTCCGGAACTCTGAAAATTCCGGAATTCCGAACATTCCGGAACCTTGGTACATTCCGGAATTCCGAACATTCCGGAACCTTGGTGCATTCCGGAACTCTGAACATTCCGGAATTCCGAACATTCCGGAACCTTGGTGCATTCCGGAACTCTTAACATTCCGGAACCTTGGTGCATTCCGGAACTCTGAACATTCCGGAACCTTGGTGCATTCCGGAACTCTGAACATTCCGGAACCTTGGTGCATTCCGGAACTCTGAACATTCCGGAACCTTGGTGCATTCCAGAACTCTTAACATTCCGGAACCTTGGTGCATTCCGGAACTCTGAACATTCCGGAATTCCGAACATTCCGGAACCTTGGTACATTCCGGAACTCTGAACATTCCGGAATTCCGAACATTCCGGAACCTTGGTGCATTCCGGAATTCCGAACATTCCGGAACCTTGTTGCATTCCGGAACTCTGAACATTCCGGAACTCTGAACATTCCGGAACCTTTGTGCATTCCGGAACCTTGGTGCATTCCGGAACTCTGAACATTCCGGAACTCTGAACATTCCGGAATTCCGAACATTCCGGAACCTTGGTACATTCCGGACTTCCGAACATTCCGGAACCTTGGTGCATTCCGGAACTCTGAACATTCCGGAATTCCGAACATTCCGGAACCTTGGTGCATTCCGGAACTCTGAACATTCCGGAACTCTGAACATTCCGGAATTCCGAACATTCCGGAACCTTGGTGCATTCCGGAATTCTGAACATTCCGGAACTCTGAACATTCCGGAATTCCGAACATTCCGGAACCTTGTTGCATTCCGGAACTCTGAACATTCCGGAACTCTGAACATTCCGGAACCTTTGTGCATTCCGGAACCTTGGTGCATTCCGGAACTCTTAACATTCCGGAACCTTGGTGCATTCCGGAACTCTGAACATTCCGGAACTCTGAACATTCCGGAATTCCGAACATTCCGGAACCTTGGTACATTCCGGAATTCCGAACATTCCGGAACCTTGTTGCATTCCGGAACTCTGAACATTCCGGAACTCTTAACATTCCGGAACCTTTGTGCATTCCGGAACCTTGGTGCATTCCGGAACTCTTAACATTCCGGAACCTTGGTGCATTCCGGAACTCTGAACATTCCGGAACTCTGAACATTCCGGAATTCCGAACATTCCGGAACCTTGGTGCATTCCGGAACTCTGAACATTCCGGAACCTTGGTACATTCCGGAATTCCGAACATTCCGGAACCTTGGTGCATTCCGGAACTCTGAACATTCCGGAATTCCGAACATTCCGGAACCTTTGTGCATTCCGGAATTCCGAACATTCCGGAACCTTGGTGCATTCCGGAACTCTGAACATTCCGGAACCTTGGTGCATTCCGGAACTCTGAACATTCCGGAATTCTGAACATTCCGGAACCTTGGTGCATTCCGGAACTCTGAACATTCCGGAACCTTGGGTACATTCCGGAACTCTTAACATTCCGGAACTCTGAACATTCCGGAATTCCGAACATTCCGGAACCTTGGTGCATTCCGGAACTCTGAACATTCCGGAATTCCGAACATTCCGGAACCTTGGTTCATTCCGGAACTCTGAACATTCCGGAACCTTGGTGCATTCCGGAACTCTGAACATTCCGGAATTCCGAACATTCCGGAACCTTTGTGCATTCCGGAATTCCGAACATTCCGGAAACTTGGTACATTCCGGAATTCCGAACATTCCGGAACCTTGGTACATTCCGGAATTCCGAACATTCCGGAACCTTGGTGCATTCCGGAACTCTGAACATTCCGGAATTCCGAACATTCCGGAACCTTGGTGCATTCCGGAACTCTGAACATTCCGGAACCTTGGTGCATTCCGGAACTCTGAACATTCCGGAACTCTGAACATTCCGGAATTCCGAACATTCCGGAACCTTGGTGCATTCCGGAATTCTGAACATTCCGGAACTCTGAACATTCCGGAATTCCGAACATTCCGGAACCTTGTTGCATTCCGGAACTCTGAACATTCCGGAACTCTGAACATTCCGGAACCTTTGTGCATTCCGGAACCTTGGTGCATTCCGGAACTCTTAACATTCCGGAACCTTGGTGCATTCCGGAACTCTGAACATTCCGGAACTCTGAACATTCCGGAATTCCGAACATTCCGGAACCTTGGTACATTCCGGAATTCCGAACATTCCGGAACCTTGTTGCATTCCGGAACTCTGAACATTCCGGAACTCTTAACATTCCGGAACCTTTGTGCATTCCGGAACCTTGGTGCATTCCGGAACTCTTAACATTCCGGAACCTTGGTGCATTCCGGAACTCTGAACATTCCGGAACTCTGAACATTCCGGAATTCCGAACATTCCGGAACCTTGGTGCATTCCGGAACTCTGAACATTCCGGAACCTTGGTACATTCCGGAATTCCGAACATTCCGGAACCTTGGTGCATTCCGGAACTCTGAACATTCCGGAATTCTGAACATTCCGGAACCTTTGTGCATTCCGGAATTCCGAACATTCCGGAACCTTGGTGCATTCCGGAACTCTGAACATTCCGGAACCTTGGTGCATTCCGGAACTCTGAACATTCCGGAATTCTGAACATTCCGGAACCTTGGTGCATTCCGGAACTCTGAACATTCCGGAACCTTGGGTACATTCCGGAACTCTTAACATTCCGGAACTCTGAACATTCCGGAATTCCGAACATTCCGGAACCTTGGTGCATTCCGGAACTCTGAACATTCCGGAATTCCGAACATTCCGGAACCTTGGTTCATTCCGGAACTCTGAACATTCCGGAACCTTGGTACATTCCGGAATTCCGAACATTCCGGAACCTTGTTGCATTCCGGAACTCTGAACATTCCGGAACCTTTGTGCATTCCGGAACCTTGGTGCATTCCGGAACTCTGAACATTCCGGAACCTTGGTGCATTCCGGAACTCTGAACATTCCGGAATTCCGAACATTCCGGAACCTTGGTGCATTCCGGAACTCTTAACATTCCGGAACTCTGAACATTCCGGAATTCCGAACATTCCGGAACCTTGGTGCATTCCGGAACTGTGAACATTCTGGAATTCCGAACATTCCGGAACCTTGGTACATTCCGGAATTCCGAACATTCCGGAACCTTGTTGCATTCCGGAATTCTGAACATTCCGGAACTCTGAACATTCCGGAACCTTTGTGCATTCCGGAACCTTGGTGCATTCCGGAACTCTTAACATTCCGGAACCTTGGTGCATTCCGGAACTCTGAACATTCCGGAACTCTGAAAATTCCGGAATTCCGAACATTCCGGAACCTTGGTACATTCCGGAATTCCGAACATTCCGGAACCTTGGTGCATTCCGGAACTCTGAACATTCCGGAATTCCGAACATTCCGGAACCTTGGTACATTCCGGAATTCCGAACATTCCGGAACCTTGGTGCATTCCGGAACTCTGAACATTCCGGAACCTTGGTGCATTCCGGAACTCTGAATTCCGGAACCTTGGTGCATTCCGGAACTCTTAACATTCCGGAACCTTGGTGCATTCCGGAACTCTGAACATTCCGGAATTCCGAACATTCCGGAACCTTTGAGCATTCCGGAACTCTGAACATTCCGGAACCTTGGTACATTCCGGAACTCTGAACATTCCGGAATTCCGAACATTCCGGAACCTTGGTGCATTCCGGAATTCTGAACATTCCGGAACTCTGAACATTCCGGAACCTTTGTGCATTCCGGAACTCTTAACATTCCGGAACTCTGAACATTCCAGAATTCCGAACATTCCGGAACCTTGGTGCATTCCGGAACTCTGAACATTCCGGAATTCCGAACATTCCGGAACCTTGGTGCATTCCGGATCTCTGAACATTCCGGAACCTTGGTGCATTCCGGAACTCTGAACATTCCGGAATTCCGAACATTCCGGAACCTTGGTGCATTCCGGAATTCTGAACATTCCGGAACTCTGAACATTCCGGAATTCCGAACATTCCGGAACCTTGGTACATTCCGGAATTCCGAACATTCCGGAACCTTGTTGCATTCCGGAACCTTGGTGCATTCCGGAATTCTGAACATTCCGGAACTCTGAACATTCCGGAATTCCGAACATTCCGGAACCTTGGTGCATTCCGGAATTCTGAACATTCCGGAACTCTGAACATTCCGGAATTCCGAACATTCCGGAACCTTGGTACATTCCGGAATTCCGAACATTCCGGAACCTTGTTGCATTCCGGAACCTTGGTGCATTCCGGAATTCTGAACATTCCGGAACTCTGAACATTCCGGAATTCCGAACATTCCGGAACCTTGGTACATTCCGGAATTCCGAACATTCCGGAACCTTGTTGCATTCCGGAACTCTGAACATTCCGGAATTCCGAACATTCCGGAACCTTGGTACATTCCGGAATTCCGAACATTCCGGAACCTTGTTGCATTCCGGAACTCTTAACATTCCGGAACCTTGGTGCATTCCGGAATTCCGAACATTCCGGAACCTTGGTGCATTCCGGAACTCTGAACATTCCGGAATTCCGAACATTCCGGAACCTTGGTACATTCCGGAATTCCGAACATTCCGGAACCTTGGTGCATTCCGGAACTCTGAACATTCCGGAACCTTGGTGCATTCCGGAACTCTGAACATTCCGGAATTCCGAACATTCCGGAACCTTGGTGCATTCCGGAATTCTGAACATTCCGGAACTCTGAACATTCCGGAATTCCGAACATTCCGGAACCTTGGTACATTCCGGAATTCCGAACATTCCGGAACCTTGTTGCATTCCGGAACTCTTAACATTCCGGAACCTTGGTGCATTCCGGAACTCTGAACATTCCGGAATTCCGAACATTCCGGAACCTTTGAGCATTCCGGAACTCTGAACATTCCGGAACCTTGGTACATTCCGGAACTCTGAACATTCCGGAATTCCGAACATTCCGGAACCTTGGTGCATTCCGGAACTCTGAACATTCCGGAACTCTGAACATTCCGGAATTCCGAACATTCCGGAACCTTGGTACATTCTGGAATTCTGAACATTCCGGAACCTTGTTGCATTCCGGAACTCTGAACATTCCGGAACTCTGAACATTCCGGAACCTTTGTGCATTCCGGAACTCTTAACATTCCGGAACCTTGGTGCATTCCGGAACTCTGAACATTCCGGAATTCCGAACATTCCGGAACCTTGGTGCATTCCGGAACTCTGAACATTCCGTAATTCCGAACATTCCGGAATTCCGAACATTCCGGAACCTTGGTACATTCCGGAATTCCGAACATTCCGGAACCTTTGTGCATTCCGGAACCTTGGTGCATTCCGGAATTCTGAACATTCCGGAACTCTGAACATTCCGGAATTCCGAACATTCCGGAACCTTGGTACATTCCGGAATTCCGAACATTCCGGAACCTTGTTGCATTCCGGAACTCTGAACATTCCGGAACTCTGAACATTCCGGAACCTTTGTGCATTCCGGAACTCTTAACATTCCGGAACTCTGAACATTCCGGAATTCCGAACATTCCGGAACCTTGGTGCATTCCGGAACTCTGAACATTCCGGAATTCCGAACATTCCGGAACCTTGGTGCATTCCGGAACTCTGAACATTCCGGAACCTTGGTGCATTCCGGAACTCTTAACATTCCGGAACTCTGAACATTCCGGAATTCCGAACATTCCGGAACCTTGGTACATTCCGGAATTCCGAACATTCCGAAACCTTGTTGCATTCCGGAACTCTGAACATTCCGGAACTCTTAACATTCCGGAACCTTGGTGCATTCCGGAACTCTGAACATTCCGGAACCTTGGTGCATTCCGGAACTCTGAACATTCCGGAATTCCGAACATTCCGGAACCTTGGTACATTCCGGAATTCCGAACATTCCGGAACCTTGGTGCATTCCGGAACTCTGAACATTCCGGAATTCCGAACATTCCGGAACCTTGGTGCATTCCGGAACTCTTAACATTCCGGAACCTTGGTGCATTCCGGAACTCTGAACATTCCGGAACCTTGGTGCATTCCGGAACTCTGAACATTCCGGAATTCCGAACATTCCGGAACCTTGGTACATTCCGGAATTCCGAACATTCCGGAACCTTGGTGCATTCCGGAACTCTGAACATTCCGGAATTCCGAACATTCCGGAACCTTGGTACATTCCGGAATTCCGAACATTCCGGAACCTTGTTGCATTCCGGAACTCTGAACATTCCGGAACTCTGAACATTCCGGAATTCCGAACATTCCGGAACCTTGGTACATTCCGGAATTCCGAACATTCCGGAACCTTGGTGCATTCCGGAACTCTTAACATTCCGGAACTCTGAACATTCCGGAATTCCGAACATTCCGGAACCTTGGTACATTCCGGAATTCCGAACATTCCGGAACCTTGTTGCATTCCGGAACTCTGAACATTCCGGAACACTGAACATTCCGGAACCTTTGTGCATTCCGAAACCTTGTTGCATTCCGGAACTCTTAACATTCCGGAACCTTGGTGCATTCCGGAACTCTGAACATTCCGGAACCTTGGTGCATTCCGGAACTCTGAACATTCCGGAATTCCGAACATTCCGGAACCTTGGTACATTCCGGAATTCCGAACATTCCGGAACCTTGGTGCATTCCGGAACTCTGAACATTCCGGAATTCCGAACATTCCGGAACCTTGGTGCATTCCGGAACTCTTAACATTCCGGAACCTTGGTGCATTCCGGAACTCTGAACATTCCGGAACCTTGGTGCATTCCGGAACTCTGAACATTCCGGAACCTTGGTGCATTCCGGAACTCTGAACATTCCGGAACCTTGGTGCATTCCAGAACTCTTAACATTCCGGAACCTTGGTGCATTCCGGAACTCTGAACATTCCGGAATTCCGAACATTCCGGAACCTTGGTACATTCCGGAACTCTGAACATTCCGGAATTCCGAACATTCCGGAACCTTGGTGCATTCCGGAATTCCGAACATTCCGGAACCTTGTTGCATTCCGGAACTCTGAACATTCCGGAACTCTGAACATTCCGGAACCTTTGTGCATTCCGGAACCTTGGTGCATTCCGGAACTCTGAACATTCCGGAACTCTGAACATTCCGGAATTCCGAACATTCCGGAACCTTGGTACATTCCGGAATTCCGAACATTCCGGAACCTTGGTGCATTCCGGAACTCTGAACATTCCGGAATTCCGAACATTCCGGAACCTTGGTGCATTCCGGAACTCTGAACATTCCGGAACCTTGGTGCATTCCGGAACTCTGAACATTCCGGAACTCTGAACATTCCGGAATTCCGAACATTCCGGAACCTTGGTGCATTCCGGAATTCTGAACATTCCGGAACTCTGAACATTCCGGAATTCCGAACATTCCGGAACCTTGGTGCATTCCGGAATTCTGAACATTCCGGAACTCTGAACATTCCGGAATTCCGAACATTCCGGAACCTTGTTGCATTCCGGAACTCTGAACATTCCGGAACTCTGAACATTCCGGAACCTTTGTGCATTCCGGAACCTTGGTGCATTCCGGAACTCTTAACATTCCGGAACCTTGGTGCATTCCGGAACTCTGAACATTCCGGAACTCTGAACATTCCGGAATTCCGAACATTCCGTAACCTTGGTACATTCCGGAATTCCGAACATTCCGGAACCTTGTTGCATTCCGGAACTCTGAACATTCCGGAACTCTTAACATTCCGGAACCTTTGTGCATTCCGGAACCTTGGTGCATTCCGGAACTCTTAACATTCCGGAACCTTGGTGCATTCCGGAACTCTGAACATTCCGGAACTCTGAACATTCCGGAATTCCGAACATTCCGGAACCTTGGTGCATTCCGGAACTCTGAACATTCCGGAACCTTGGTACATTCCGGAATTCCGAACATTCCGGAACCTTGGTGCATTCCGGAACTCTGAACATTCCGGAATTCCGAACATTCCGGAACCTTTGTGCATTCCGGAATTCCGAACATTCCGGAACCTTGGTGCATTCCGGAACTCTGAACATTCCGGAACCTTGGTGCATTCCGGAACTCTGAACATTCCGGAATTCTGAACATTCCGGAACCTTGGTGCATTCCGGAACTCTGAACATTCCGGAACCTTGGGTACATTCCGGAACTCTTAACATTCCGGAACTCTGAACATTCCGGAATTCCGAACATTCCGGAACCTTGGTGCATTCCGGAACTCTGAACATTCCGGAATTCCGAACATTCCGGAACCTTGGTTCATTCCGGAACTCTGAACATTCCGGAACCTTGGTGCATTCCGGAACTCTGAACATTCCGGAATTCCGAACATTCCGGAAACTTGGTACATTCCGGAATTCCGAACATTCCGGAACCTTGGTGCATTCCGGAACTCTGAACATTCCGGAATTCCGAACATTCCGGAACCTTTGTGCATTCCGGAATTCCGAACATTCCGGAACGTTGGTGCATTCCGGAATTCTGAACATTCCGGAACTCTGAACATTCCGGAACCTTGGTGCATTCCAGAACTCTGAATTCCGGAACCTTGGTGCATTCCGGAACTCTTAACATTCCGGAACCTTGGTGCATTCCGGAACTCTTAACATTCCGGAACCTTGGTGCATTCCGGAACTCTTAACATTCCGGAACCTTGGTGCATTCCGGAACTCTGAACATTCCGGAACTCTGAACATTCCGGAATTCCGAACATTCCGGAACCTTGGTGCATTCCGGAACTCTGAACATTCCGGAATTCCGAACATTCCGGAACCTTGGTGCATTCCGGAACTCTTAACATTCCGGAACCTTGGTGCATTCCGGAACTCTGAACATTCCGGAACCTTGGTGCATTCCGGAACTCTGAACATTCCGGAACCTTGGTGCATTCCGGAACTCTGAACATTCCGGAACCTTGGTGCATTCCAGAACTCTTAACATTCCGGAACCTTGGTGCATTCCGGAACTCTGAACATTCCGGAATTCCGAACATTCCGGAACCTTGGTACATTCCGGAACTCTGAACATTCCGGAATTCCGAACATTCCGGAACCTTGGTGCATTCCGGAATTCCGAACATTCCGGAACCTTGTTGCATTCCGGAACTCTGAACATTCCGGAACTCTGAACATTCCGGAACCTTTGTGCATTCCGGAACCTTGGTGCATTCCGGAACTCTGAACATTCCGGAACTCTGAACATTCCGGAATTCCGAACATTCCGGAACCTTGGTGCATTCCGGAACTCTGAACATTCCGGAATTCCGAACATTCCGGAACCTTGGTGCATTCCGGAACTCTGAACATTCCGGAACCTTGGTACATTCCGGAACTCTGAACATTCCGGAATTCCGAACATTCCGGAACCTTGGTGCATTCCGGAATTCCGAACATTCCGGAACCTTGTTGCATTCCGGAACTCTGAACATTCCGGAACTCTGAACATTCCGGAACCTTTGTGCATTCCGGAACCTTGGTGCATTCCGGAACTCTGAACATTCCGGAACTCTGAACATTCCGGAATTCCGAACATTCCGGAACCTTGGTACATTCCGGAATTCCGAACATTCCGGAACCTTGGTGCATTCCGGAACTCTGAACATTCCGGAATTCCGAACATTCCGGAACCTTGGTGCATTCCGGAACTCTGAACATTCCGGAACCTTGGTGCATTCCGGAACTCTGAACATTCCGGAACTCTGAACATTCCGGAATTCCGAACATTCCGGAACCTTGGTGCATTCCGGAATTCTGAACATTCCGGAACTCTGAACATTCCGGAATTCCGAACATTCCGGAACCTTGGTGCATTCCGGAATTCTGAACATTCCGGAACTCTGAACATTCCGGAATTCCGAACATTCCGGAACCTTGTTGCATTCCGGAACTCTGAACATTCCGGAACTCTGAACATTCCGGAACCTTTGTGCATTCCGGAACCTTGGTGCATTCCGGAACTCTTAACATTCCGGAACCTTGGTGCATTCCGGAACTCTGAACATTCCGGAACTCTGAACATTCCGGAATTCCGAACATTCCGGAACCTTGGTACATTCCGGAATTCCGAACATTCCGGAACCTTGTTGCATTCCGGAACTCTGAACATTCCGGAACTCTTAACATTCCGGAACCTTTGTGCATTCCGGAACCTTGGTGCATTCCGGAACTCTTAACATTCCGGAACTCTGAACATTCCGGAATTCCGAACATTCCGGAACCTTGGTGCATTCCGGAACTCTGAACATTCCGGAACCTTGGTACATTCCGGAATTCCGAACATTCCGGAACCTTGGTGCATTCCGGAACTCTGAACATTCCGGAATTCCGAACATTCCGGAACCTTTGTGCATTCCGGAATTCCGAACATTCCGGAACCTTGGTGCATTCCGGAACTCTGAACATTCCGGAACCTTGGTGCATTCCGGAACTCTGAACATTCCGGAATTCTGAACATTCCGGAACCTTGGTGCATTCCGGAACTCTGAACATTCCGGAACCTTGGGTACATTCCGGAACTCTTAACATTCCGGAACTCTGAACATTCCGGAATTCCGAACATTCCGGAACCTTGGTGCATTCCGGAACTCTGAACATTCCGGAACCTTGGTGCATTCCGGAACTCTGAACATTCCGGAACTCTGAACATTCCGGAATTCCGAACATTCCGGAACCTTGGTGCATTCCGGAATTCTGAACATTCCGGAACTCTGAACATTCCGGAATTCCGAACATTCCGGAACCTTGGTGCATTCCGGAATTCTGAACATTCCGGAACTCTGAACATTCCGGACTTCCGAACATTCCGGAACCTTGTTGCATTCCGGAACTCTGAACATTCCGGAACTCTGAACATTCCGGAACCTTTGTGCATTCCGGAACCTTGGTGCATTCCGGAACTCTTAACATTCCGGAACCTTGGTGCATTCCGGAACTCTGAACATTCCGGAACTCTGAACATTCCGGAATTCCGAACATTCCGGAACCTTGGTGCATTCCGGAATTCTGAACATTCCGGAACTCTGAACATTCCGGAATTCCGAACATTCCGGAACCTTGGTGCATTCCGGAACTCTGAACATTCCGGAACCTTGGTGCATTCCGGAACTCTGAACATTCCGGAATTCTGAACATTCCGGAACCTTGGTGCATTCCGGAACTCTGAACATTCCGGAACCTTGGGTACATTCCGGAACTCTTAACATTCCGGAACTCTGAACATTCCGGAATTCCGAACATTCCGGAACCTTGGTGCATTCCGGAACTCTGAACATTCCGGAATTCCGAACATTCCGGAACCTTGGTTCATTCCGGAACTCTGAACATTCCGGAACCTTGGTGCATTCCGGAACTCTGAACATTCCGGAATTCCGAACATTCCGGAACCTTTGTGCATTCCGGAATTCCGAACATTCCGGAAACTTGGTACATTCCGGAATTCCGAACGTTCCGGAACCTTGGTGCATTCCGGAACTCTGAACATTCCGGAATTCCGAACATTCCGGAACCTTTGTGCATTCCGGAATTCCGAACATTCCGGAACGTTGGTGCATTCCGGAATTCTGAACATTCCGGAACTCTGAACATTCCGGAACCTTGGTGCATTCCAGAACTCTGAATTCCGGAACCTTGGTGCATTCCGGAACTCTTAACATTCCGGAACCTTGGTGCATTCCGGAACTCTTAACATTCCGGAACCTTGGTGCATTCCGGAACTCTTAACATTCCGGAACCTTGGTGCATTCCGGAACTCTGAACATTCCGGAACCTTGGTGCATTCCGGAACTCTGAACATTCCGGAATTCCGAACATTCCGGAACCTTTGTGCATTCCGGAATTCCGAACATTCCGGAACCTTGGTACATTCCGGAATTCCGAACATTCCGGAACCTTGGTGCATTCCGGAACTCTGAACATTCCGGAATTCCGAACATTCCGGAACCTTGGTGCATTCCGGAACTCTGAACATTCCGGAATTCCGAACATTCCGGAACCTTTGTGCATTCCGGAATTCCGAACATTCCGGAACGTTGGTGCATTCCGGAATTCTGAACATTCCGGAACTCTGAACATTCCGGAATTCCGAACATTCCGGAACCTTGGTACATTCCGGAATTCCGAACATTCCGGAACCTTGGTGCATTCCGGAACTCTGAACATTCCGGAACCTTGGTGCATTCCGGAACTCTGAATTCCGGAACCTTGGTGCATTCCGGAACTCTTAACATTCCGGAACCTTGGTGCATTCCGGAACTCTTAACATTCCGGAACCTTGGTGCATTCCGGAACTCTGAACATTCCGGAACTCTGAACATTCCGGAATTCCGAACATTCCGGAACCTTGGTGCATTCCGGAATTCTGAACATTCCGGAACTCTGAACATTCCGGAATTCCGAACATTCCGGAACCTTGGTACATTCCGGAATTCCGAACATTCCGGAACCTTGTTGCATTCCGGAACTCTGAACATTCCGGAATTCCGAACATTCCGGAACCTTTGTGCATTCCGGAATTCCGAACATTCCGGAACCTTTGTGCATTCCGGAATTCCGAACATTCCGGAACCTTGGTGCATTCCGGAACTCTGAACATTCCGGAACCTTGGTGCATTCCGGAACTCTGAACATTCCGGAACCTTGGTGCATTCCGGAACTCTGAACATTCCGGAACCTTGGTGCATTCCGGAACTCTGAATTCCGGAACCTTGGTGCATTCCGGAACTCTTAACATTCCGGAACCTTGGTGCATTCCGGAACTCTGAACATTCCGGAATTCCGAACATTCCGGAACCTTTGAGCATTCCGGAACTCTGAACATTCCGGAACCTTGGTACATTCCGGAACTCTGAACATTCCGGAATTCCGAACATTCCGGAACCTTGGTGCATTCCGGAATTCTGAACATTCCGGAACTCTGAACATTCCGGAATTCCGAACATTCCGGAACCTTGGTACATTCCGGAATTCCGAACATTCCGGAACCTTGTTGCATTCCGGAACTCTGAACATTCCGGAACTCTGAACATTCCGGAACCTTTGTGCATTCCGGAACCTTGGTGCATTCCGGAACTCTGAACATTCCGGAATTCCGAACATTCCGGAACCTTGGTACATTCCGGAATTCCGAACATTCCGGAACCTTGGTGCATTCCGGAACTCTGAACATTCCGGAATTCCGAACATTCCGGAACCTTGGTGCATTCCGGAATTCCGAACATTCCGGAACCTTGGTGCATTCCGGAACTCTGAACATTCCGGAATTCCGAACATTCCGGAACCTTGGTGCATTCCGGAACTCTTAACATTCCGGAACCTTGGTGCATTCCGGAACTCTGAACATTCCGGAATTCCGAACATTCCGGAACCTTGGTGCATTCCGGAATTCTGAACATTCCGGAACTCTGAACATTCCGGAATTCCGAACATTCCGGAACCTTGGTACATTCCGGAACTCTGAACATTCCGGAACCTTTGTGCATTCCGGAACCTTGGTGCATTCCGGAACTCTGAACATTCCGGAATTCCGAACATTCCGGAACCTTGGTGCATTCCGGAACTCTTAACATTCCGGAACCTTGGTGCATTCCGGAACTCTGAACATTCCGGAACCTTGGTGCATTCCGGAACTCTGAACATTCCGGAACCTTGGTGCATTCCAGAACTCTTAACATTCCGGAACCTTGGTGCATTCCGGAACTCTGAACATTCCGGAATTCCGAACATTCCGGAACCTTGGTACATTCCGGAACTCTGAACATTCCGGAATTCCGAACATTCCGGAACCTTGGTGCATTCTGGAATTCTGAACATTCCGGAACTCTGAACATTCCGGAATTCCGAACATTCCGGAACCTTGGTACATTCCGGAATTCCGAACATTCCGGAACCTTGTTGCATTCCGGAACTCTGAACATTCCGGAACTCTGAACATTCCGGAACCTTTGTGCATTCCGGAACCTTGGTGCATTCCGGAACTCTTAACATTCCGGAACCTTGGTGCATTCCGGAACTCTGAACATTCCGGAACTCTGAACATTCCGGAATTCCGAACATTCTGGAACCTTGGTACATTCCGGAATTCCGAACATTCCGGAACTCTGAACATTCCGGAACTCTGAACATTCCGGAATTCCGAACATTCCGGAACCTTGGTGCATTCCGGAATTCTGAACATTCCGGAACTCTGAACATTCCGGAATTCCGAACATTCCGGAACCTTGGTACATTCCGGAATTCCGAACATTCCGGAACCTTGTTGCATTCCGGAACTCTGAACATTCCGGAACTCTGAACATTCCGGAACCTTTGTGCATTCCGGAACCTTGGTGCATTCCGGAACTCTTAACATTCCGGAACCTTGGTGCATTCCGGAACTCTGAACATTCCGGAACTCTGAACATTCCGGAATTCCGAACATTCCGGAACCTTGGTACATTCCGGAATTCCGAACATTCCGGAACTCTGAACATTCCGGAACTCTGAACATTCCGGAACCTTGGTGCATTCCGGAACTCTGAACACTCCGGAACTCTGAACATTCCGGAATTCCGAACATTCCGGAACCTTGGTGCATTCCGGAACTCTGAACATTCCGGAACCTTGGTGCATTCCGGAACTCTGAACATTCCGGAACCTTGGTGCATTCCGGAACTTTTAACATTCCGGAACCTTGGTACATTCCGGAATTCCGAACATTCCGGAACCTTGTTGCATTCCGGAACTCTGAACATTCCGGAGCTCTGAACATTCCGGAACCTTTGTGCATTCCGGAACTCTGAACATTCCGGAACTCTGAACATTCCGGAACCTTGGTGCATTCCGGAACTCTGAATTCCGGAACCTTGGTGCATTCCGGAACTCTTAACATTCCGGAACCTTGGTGCATTCCGGAACTTTTAACATTCCGGAACCTTGTTGCATTCCGGAACTCTGAACATTCCGGAACTCTGAACATTCCGGAACCTTTGTGCATTCCGGAACTCTGAACATTCCGGAACTCTGAACATTCCGGAACCTTGGTGCATTCCGGAACTCTGAATTCCGGAACCTTGGTGCATTCCGGAACTCTTAACATTCCGGAACCTTGGTGCATTCCGGAACTTTTAACATTCCGGAACCTTGGTGCATTCCGGAACTCTGAACATTCCGGAACTCTGAACATTCCGGAATTCCGAACATTCCGGAACCTTGGTGCATTCCGGAATTCTGAACATTCCGGAACCTTGGTGCATTCCGGAACTTTTAACATTCCGGAACCTTGGTGCATTCCGGAACTCTGAACATTCCGGAACTCTGAACGTTCCGGAATTCCGAACATTCCGGAACCTTGGTGCATTCCGGAATTCTGAACATTCCGGAACTCTGAACATTCCGGAATTCCGAACATTCCGGAACCTTGTTGCATTCCGGAACTCTGAACATTCCGGAACTCTGAACATTCCGGAACCTTTGTGCATTCCGGAACCTTGGTGCATTCCGGAACTCTTAACATTCCGGAACCTTGGTGCATTCCGGAACTCTGAACATTCCGGAACTCCGAACATTCCGGAACCTTGGTGCATTCCGGAATTCTGAACATTCCGGAACTCTGAACATTCCGGAATTCCGAACATTCCGGAACCTTGGTACATTCCGGAACCTTGGTGCATTCCGGAACTCTTAACATTCCGGAACCTTGGTGCATTCCGGAACTCTGAACATTCCGGAACTCTGAACATTCCGGAATTCCGAACATTCCGGAACCTTGGTGCATTCCGGAACTCTGAACATTCCGGAACCTTGGTGCATTCCGGAACTCTGAACATTCCGGAACCTTGGTGCATTCCGGAACTTTTAACATTCCGGAACCTTGGTGCATTCCGGAACTCTGAACATTCCGGAACTCTGAACATTCCGGAATTCCGAACATTCCGGAACCTTGGTGCATTCCGGAATTCTGAACATTCCGGAACTCTGAACATTCCGGAATTCCGAACATTCCGGAACCTTGTTGCATTCCGGAACTCTGAACATTCCGGAACTCTGAACATTCCGGAACCTTTGTGCATTCCGGAACCTTGGTGCATTCCGGAACTCTTAACATTCCGGAACCTTGGTGCATTCCGGAACTCTGAACATTCCGGAACTCTGAACATTCCGGAATTCCGAACATTCCGGAACCTTGGTGCATTCCGGAACTCTGAACATTCCGGAACCTTGGTACATTCCGGAATTCCGAACATTCCGGAACCTTGGTGCATTCCGGAACTCTGAACATTCCGGAATTCCGAACATTCCGGAACCTTTGTGCATTCCGGAATTCCGAACATTCCGGAACCTTGGTGCATTCCGGAACTCTGAACATTCCGGAACCTTGGTGCATTCCGGAACTCTGAACATTCCGGAATTCTGAACATTCCGGAACCTTGGTGCATTCCGGAACTCTGAACATTCCGGAACCTTGGTACATTCCGGAATTCCGAACATTCCGGAACCTTGGTGCATTCCGGAACTCTGAACATTCCGGAATTCTGAACATTCCAGAACCTTGGTGCATTCCGGAACTCTGAACATTCCGGAACCTTGGGTACATTCCGGAACTCTTAACATTCCGGAACTCTGAACATTCCGGAATTCCGAACATTCCGGAACCTTGGTGCATTCCGGAACTCTTAACATTCCGGAACCTTGGTGCATTCCGGAACTCTTAACATTCCGGAACCTTGGTGCATTCCGGAACTCTTAACATTCCGGAACCTTGGTGCATTCCGGAACTCTGAACATTCCGGAACCTTGGTGCATTCCGGAACTCTGAACATTCCGGAATTCCGAACATTCCGGAACCTTTGTGCATTCCGGAATTCCGAACATTCCGGAACCTTGGTACATTCCGGAATTCCGAACATTCCGGAACCTTGGTGCATTCCGGAACTCTGAACATTCCGGAATTCCGAACATTCCGGAACCTTTGTGCATTCCGGAATTCCGAACATTCCGGAACGTTGGTGCATTCCGGAATTCTGAACATTCCGGAACTCTGAACATTCCGGAATTCCGAACATTCCGGAACCTTGGTACATTCCGGAATTCCGAACATTCCGGAACCTTGGTGCATTCCGGAACTCTGAACATTCCGGAACCTTGGTGCATTCCGGAACTCTGAATTCCGGAACCTTGGTGCATTCCGGAACTCTTAACATTCCGGAACCTTGGTGCATTCCGGAACTCTTAACATTCCGGAACCTTGGTGCATTCCGGAACTCTGAACATTCCGGAACTCTGAACATTCCGGAATTCCGAACATTCCGGAACCTTGGTGCATTCCGGAATTCTGAACATTCCGGAACTCTGAACATTCCGGAATTCCGAACATTCCGGAACCTTGGTACATTCCGGAATTCCGAACATTCCGGAACCTTGTTGCATTCCGGAACTCTGAACATTCCGGAATTCCGAACATTCCGGAACCTTTGTGCATTCCGGAATTCCGAACATTCCGGAACCTTGGTGCATTCCGGAACTCTGAACATTCCGGAACCTTGGTGCATTCCGGAACTCTGAACATTCCGGAACCTTGGTGCATTCCGGAACTCTGAACATTCCGGAACCTTGGTGCATTCCGGAACTCTGAATTCCGGAACCTTGGTGCATTCCGGAACTCTTAACATTCCGGAACCTTGGTGCATTCCGGAACTCTGAACATTCCGGAATTCCGAACATTCCGGAACCTTTGAGCATTCCGGAACTCTGAACATTCCGGAACCTTGGTACATTCCGGAACTCTGAACATTCCGGAATTCCGAACATTCCGGAACCTTGGTGCATTCCGGAATTCTGAACATTCCGGAACTCTGAACATTCCGGAATTCCGAACATTCCGGAACCTTGGTACATTCCGGAATTCCGAACATTCCGGAACCTTGTTGCATTCCGGAACTCTGAACATTCCGGAACTCTGAACATTCCGGAACCTTTGTGCATTCCGGAACCTTGGTGCATTCCGGAACTCTGAACATTCCGGAATTCCGAACATTCCGGAACCTTGGTGCATTCCGGAATTCCGAACATTCCGGAACCTTGGTGCATTCCGGAACTCTGAACATTCCGGAATTCCGAACATTCCGGAACCTTGGTGCATTCCGGAACTCTTAACATTCCGGAACCTTGGTGCATTCCGGAACTCTGAACATTCCGGAATTCCGAACATTCCGGAACCTTGGTGCATTCCGGAATTCTGAACATTCCGGAACTCTGAACATTCCGGAATTCCGAACATTCCGGAACCTTGGTACATTCCGGAACTCTGAACATTCCGGAACCTTTGTGCATTCCGGAACCTTGGTGCATTCCGGAACTCTGAACATTCCGGAATTCCGAACATTCCGGAACCTTGGTGCATTCCGGAACTCTTAACATTCCGGAACCTTGGTGCATTCCGGAACTCTGAACATTCCGGAACCTTGGTGCATTCCGGAACTCTGAACATTCCGGAACCTTGGTGCATTCCAGAACTCTTAACATTCCGGAACCTTGGTGCATTCCGGAACTCTGAACATTCCGGAATTCCGAACATTCCGGAACCTTGGTACATTCCGGAACTCTGAACATTCCGGAATTCCGAACATTCCGGAACCTTGGTGCATTCTGGAATTCTGAACATTCCGGAACTCTGAACATTCCGGAATTCCGAACATTCCGGAACCTTGGTACATTCCGGAATTCCGAACATTCCGGAACCTTGTTGCATTCCGGAACTCTGAACATTCCGGAACTCTGAACATTCCGGAACCTTTGTGCATTCCGGAACCTTGGTGCATTCCGGAACTCTTAACATTCCGGAACCTTGGTGCATTCCGGAACTCTGAACATTCCGGAACTCTGAACATTCCGGAATTCCGAACATTCTGGAACCTTGGTACATTCCGGAATTCCGAACATTCCGGAACTCTGAACATTCCGGAACTCTGAACATTCCGGAATTCCGAACATTCCGGAACCTTGGTGCATTCCGGAATTCTGAACATTCCGGAACTCTGAACATTCCGGAATTCCGAACATTCCGGAACCTTGGTACATTCCGGAATTCCGAACATTCCGGAACCTTGTTGCATTCCGGAACTCTGAACATTCCGGAACTCTGAACATTCCGGAACCTTTGTGCATTCCGGAACCTTGGTGCATTCCGGAACTCTTAACATTCCGGAACCTTGGTGCATTCCGGAACTCTGAACATTCCGGAACTCTGAACATTCCGGAATTCCGAACATTCTGGAACCTTGGTACATTCCGGAATTCCGAACATTCCGGAACTCTGAACATTCCGGAACTCTGAACATTCCGGAATTCCGAACATTCCGGAACCTTGGTGCATTCCGGAATTCTGAACATTCCGGAACTCTGAACATTCCGGAATTCCGAACATTCCGGAACCTTGGTACATTCCGGAATTCCGAACATTCCGGAACCTTGTTGCATTCCGGAACTCTGAACATTCCGGAACTCTGAACATTCCGGAACCTTTGTGCATTCCGGAACCTTGGTGCATTCCGGAACTCTTAACATTCCGGAACCTTGGTGCATTCCGGAACTCTGAACATTCCGGAACTCTGAACATTCCGGAATTCCGAACATTCCGGAACCTTGGTACATTCCGGAATTCCGAACATTCCGGAACTCTGAACATTCCGGAACTCTGAACATTCCGGAACCTTGGTGCATTCCGGAACTCTGAACACTCCGGAACTCTGAACATTCCGGAATTCCGAACATTCCGGAACCTTGGTGCATTCCGGAACTCTGAACATTCCGGAACCTTGGTGCATTCCGGAACTCTGAACATTCCGGAACCTTGGTGCATTCCGGAACTTTTAACATTCCGGAACCTTGGTACATTCCGGAATTCCGAACATTCCGGAACCTTGTTGCATTCCGGAACTCTGAACATTCCGGAGCTCTGAACATTCCGGAACCTTTGTGCATTCCGGAACTCTGAACATTCCGGAACTCTGAACATTCCGGAACCTTGGTGCATTCCGGAACTCTGAATTCCGGAACCTTGGTGCATTCCGGAACTCTTAACATTCCGGAACCTTGGTGCATTCCGGAACTTTTAACATTCCGGAACCTTGTTGCATTCCGGAACTCTGAACATTCCGGAACTCTGAACATTCCGGAACCTTTGTGCATTCCGGAACTCTGAACATTCCGGAACTCTGAACATTCCGGAACCTTGGTGCATTCCGGAACTCTGAATTCCGGAACCTTGGTGCATTCCGGAACTCTTAACATTCCGGAACCTTGGTGCATTCCGGAACTTTTAACATTCCGGAACCTTGGTGCATTCCGGAACTCTGAACATTCCGGAACTCTGAACATTCCGGAATTCCGAACATTCCGGAACCTTGGTGCATTCCGGAATTCTGAACATTCCGGAACCTTGGTGCATTCCGGAACTTTTAACATTCCGGAACCTTGGTGCATTCCGGAACTCTGAACATTCCGGAACTCTGAACGTTCCGGAATTCCGAACATTCCGGAACCTTGGTGCATTCCGGAATTCTGAACATTCCGGAACTCTGAACATTCCGGAATTCCGAACATTCCGGAACCTTGTTGCATTCCGGAACTCTGAACATTCCGGAACTCTGAACATTCCGGAACCTTTGTGCATTCCGGAACCTTGGTGCATTCCGGAACTCTTAACATTCCGGAACCTTGGTGCATTCCGGAACTCTGAACATTCCGGAACTCCGAACATTCCGGAACCTTGGTGCATTCCGGAATTCTGAACATTCCGGAACTCTGAACATTCCGGAATTCCGAACATTCCGGAACCTTGGTACATTCCGGAACCTTGGTGCATTCCGGAACTCTTAACATTCCGGAACCTTGGTGCATTCCGGAACTCTGAACATTCCGGAACTCTGAACATTCCGGAATTCCGAACATTCCGGAACCTTGGTGCATTCCGGAACTCTGAACATTCCGGAACCTTGGTGCATTCCGGAACTCTGAACATTCCGGAACCTTGGTGCATTCCGGAACTTTTAACATTCCGGAACCTTGGTGCATTCCGGAACTCTGAACATTCCGGAACTCTGAACATTCCGGAATTCCGAACATTCCGGAACCTTGGTGCATTCCGGAATTCTGAACATTCCGGAACTCTGAACATTCCGGAATTCCGAACATTCCGGACCTTGTTGCATTCCGGAACTCTGAACATTCCGGAACTCTGAACATTCCGGAACCTTTGTGCATTCCGGAACCTTGGTGCATTCCGGAACTCTTAACATTCCGGAACCTTGGTGCATTCCGGAACTCTGAACATTCCGGAACTCTGAACATTCCGGAATTCCGAACATTCCGGAACCTTGGTGCATTCCGGAACTCTGAACATTCCGGAACCTTGGTACATTCCGGAATTCCGAACATTCCGGAACCTTGGTGCATTCCGGAACTCTGAACATTCCGGAATTCCGAACATTCCGGAACCTTTGTGCATTCCGGAATTCCGAACATTCCGGAACCTTGGTGCATTCCGGAACTCTGAACATTCCGGAACCTTGGTGCATTCCGGAACTCTGAACATTCCGGAATTCTGAACATTCCGGAACCTTGGTGCATTCCGGAACTCTGAACATTCCGGAACCTTGGTACATTCCGGAATTCCGAACATTCCGGAACCTTGGTGCATTCCGGAACTCTGAACATTCCGGAATTCTGAACATTCCAGAACCTTGGTGCATTCCGGAACTCTGAACATTCCGGAACCTTGGGTACATTCCGGAACTCTTAACATTCCGGAACTCTGAACATTCCGGAATTCCGAACATTCCGGAACCTTGGTGCATTCCGGAACTCTGAACATTCCGGAATTCCGAACATTCCGGAACCTTGGTGCATTCCGGAACTCTGAACATTCCGGAATTCCGAACATTCCGGAACCTTGGTTCATTCCGGAACTCTGAACATTCCGGAACCTTGGTGCATTCCGGAACTCTGAACATTCCGGAATTCCGAACATTCCGGAACCTTGGTACATTCCGGAATTCCGAACATTCCGGAACCTTGGTGCATTCCGGAACTCTGAACATTCCGGAATTCCGAACATTCCGGAACCTTTGTGCATTCCAGAATTCCGAACATTCCGGAACGTTGGTGCATTCCGGAATTCTGAACATTCCGGAACTCTGAACATTCCGGAATTCCGAACATTCCGGAACCTTGGTACATTCCGGAATTCCGAACATTCCGGAACCTTGGTGCATTCCGGAACTCTGAACATTCCGGAACCTTGGTGCATTCCGGAACTCTGAATTCCGGAACCTTGGTGCATTCCGGAACTCTTAACATTCCAGAACCTTGGTGCATTCCGGAACTCTTAACATTCCGGAACCTTGGTGCATTCCGGAACTCTGAACATTCCGGAACTCTGAACATTCCGGAATTCCGAACATTCCGGAACCTTGGTGCATTCCGGAATTCTGAACATTCCGGAACTCTGAACATTCCGGAATTCCGAACATTCCGGAACCTTGTTGCATTCCGGAACTCTGAACATTCCGGAATTCCGAACATTCCGGAACCTTTGTGCATTCCGGAATTCCGAACATTCCGGAACCTTGGTGCATTCCGGAACTCTGAACATTCCGGAATTCCGAACATTCCGGAACCTTGTTGCATTCCGGAACTCTGAACATTCCGGAACTCTGAACATTCCGGAACCTTTGTGCATTCCGGAACCTTGGTGCATTCCGGAACTCTTAACATTCCGGAACCTTGGTGCATTCCGGAACTCTGAACATTCCGGAACTCCGAACATTCCGGAACCTTGGTGCATTCCGGAATTCTGAACATTCCGGAACTCTGAACATTCCGGAATTCCGAACATTCCGGAACCTTGGTACATTCCGGAACCTTGGTGCATTCCGGAACTCTTAACATTCCGGAACCTTGGTGCATTCCGGAACTCTGAACATTCCGGAACTCTGAACATTCCGGAATTCCGAACATTCCGGAACCTTGGTGCATTCCGGAACTCTGAACATTCCGGAACCTTGGTGCATTCCGGAACTCTGAACATTCCGGAACCTTGGTGCATTCCGGAACTTTTAACATTCCGGAACCTTGGTGCATTCCGGAACTCTGAACATTCCGGAACTCTGAACATTCCGGAATTCCGAACATTCCGGAACCTTGGTGCATTCCGGAATTCTGAACATTCCGGAACTCTGAACATTCCGGAATTCCGAACATTCCGGAACCTTGTTGCATTCCGGAACTCTGAACATTCCGGAACTCTGAACATTCCGGAACCTTTGTGCATTCCGGAACCTTGGTGCATTCCGGAACTCTTAACATTCCGGAACCTTGGTGCATTCCGGAACTCTGAACATTCCGGAACTCTGAACATTCCGGAATTCCGAACATTCCGGAACCTTGGTGCATTCCGGAACTCTGAACATTCCGGAACCTTGGTACATTCCGGAATTCCGAACATTCCGGAACCTTGGTGCATTCCGGAACTCTGAACATTCCGGAATTCCGAACATTCCGGAACCTTTGTGCATTCCGGAATTCCGAACATTCCGGAACCTTGGTGCATTCCGGAACTCTGAACATTCCGGAACCTTGGTGCATTCCGGAACTCTGAACATTCCGGAATTCTGAACATTCCGGAACCTTGGTGCATTCCGGAACTCTGAACATTCCGGAACCTTGGTACATTCCGGAATTCCGAACATTCCGGAACCTTGGTGCATTCCGGAACTCTGAACATTCCGGAATTCTGAACATTCCGGAACCTTGGTGCATTCCGGAACTCTGAACATTCCGGAACCTTGGGTACATTCCGGAACTCTTAACATTCCGGAACTCTGAACATTCCGGAATTCCGAACATTCCGGAACCTTGGTGCATTCCGGAACTCTGAACATTCCGGAATTCCGAACATTCCGGAACCTTGGTGCATTCCGGAACTCTGAACATTCCGGAATTCCGAACATTCCGGAACCTTGGTTCATTCCGGAACTCTGAACATTCCGGAACCTTGGTGCATTCCGGAACTCTGAACATTCCGGAATTCCGAACATTCCGGAACCTTGGTACATTCCGGAATTCCGAACATTCCGGAACCTTGGTGCATTCCGGAACTCTGAACATTCCGGAATTCCGAACATTCCGGAACCTTTGTGCATTCCAGAATTCCGAACATTCCGGAACGTTGGTGCATTCCGGAATTCTGAACATTCCGGAACTCTGAACATTCCGGAATTCCGAACATTCCGGAACCTTGGTACATTCCGGAATTCCGAACATTCCGGAACCTTGGTGCATTCCGGAACTCTGAACATTCCGGAACCTTGGTGCATTCCGGAACTCTGAATTCCGGAACCTTGGTGCATTCCGGAACTCTTAACATTCCGGAACCTTGGTGCATTCCGGAACTCTTAACATTCCGGAACCTTGGTGCATTCCGGAACTCTGAACATTCCGGAACTCTGAACATTCCGGAATTCCGAACATTCCGGAACCTTGGTGCATTCCGGAATTCTGAACATTCCGGAACTCTGAACATTCCGGAATTCCGAACATTCCGGAACCTTGTTGCATTCCGGAACTCTGAACATTCCGGAATTCCGAACATTCCGGAACCTTTGTGCATTCCGGAATTCCGAACATTCCGGAACCTTGGTGCATTCCGGAACTCTGAACATTCCGGAACCTTGGTGCATTCCGGAACTCTGAACATTCCGGAACCTTGGTGCATTCCGGAATTCTGAACATTCCGGAACTCTGAACATTCCGGAATTCCGAACATTCCGGAACCTTGGTACATTCCGGAATTCCGAACATTCCGGAACCTTGTTGCATTCCGGAACTCTGAACATTCCGGAACTCTGAACATTCCGGAACCTTTGTGCATTCCGGAACCTTGGTGCATTCCGGAACTCTTAACATTCCGGAACCTTGGTGCATTCCGGAACTCTGAACATTCCGGAACTCTGAACATTCCGGAATTCCGAACATTCCGGAACCTTGGTACATTCCGGAATTCCGAACATTCCGGAACTCTGAACATTCCGGAACTCTGAACATTCCGGAACCTTGGTGCATTCCGGAACTCTGAACACTCCGGAACTCTGAACATTCCGGAATTCCGAACATTCCGGAACCTTGGTGCATTCCGGAACTCTGAACATTCCGGAACCTTGGTGCATTCCGGAACTCTGAACATTCCGGAACCTTGGTGCATTCCGGAACTTTTAACATTCCGGAACCTTGGTACATTCCGGAATTCCGAACATTCCGGAACCTTGTTGCATTCCGGAACTCTGAACATTCCGGAGCTCTGAACATTCCGGAACCTTTGTGCATTCCGGAACTCTGAACATTCCGGAACTCTGAACATTCCGGAACCTTGGTGCATTCCGGAACTCTGAATTCCGGAACCTTGGTGCATTCCGGAACTCTTAACATTCCGGAACCTTGGTGCATTCCGGAACTTTTAACATTCCGGAACCTTGTTGCATTCCGGAACTCTGAACATTCCGGAACTCTGAACATTCCGGAACCTTTGTGCATTCCGGAACTCTGAACATTCCGGAACTCTGAACATTCCGGAACCTTGGTGCATTCCGGAACTCTGAATTCCGGAACCTTGGTGCATTCCGGAACTCTTAACATTCCGGAACCTTGGTGCATTCCGGAACTTTTAACATTCCGGAACCTTGGTGCATTCCGGAACTCTGAACATTCCGGAACTCTGAACATTCCGGAATTCCGAACATTCCGGAACCTTGGTGCATTCCGGAATTCTGAACATTCCGGAACCTTGGTGCATTCCGGAACTTTTAACATTCCGGAACCTTGGTGCATTCCGGAACTCTGAACATTCCGGAACTCTGAACGTTCCGGAATTCCGAACATTCCGGAACCTTGGTGCATTCCGGAATTCTGAACATTCCGGAACTCTGAACATTCCGGAATTCCGAACATTCCGGAACCTTGTTGCATTCCGGAACTCTGAACATTCCGGAACTCTGAACATTCCGGAACCTTTGTGCATTCCGGAACCTTGGTGCATTCCGGAACTCTTAACATTCCGGAACCTTGGTGCATTCCGGAACTCTGAACATTCCGGAACTCCGAACATTCCGGAACCTTGGTGCATTCCGGAATTCTGAACATTCCGGAACTCTGAACATTCCGGAATTCCGAACATTCCGGAACCTTGGTACATTCCGGAACCTTGGTGCATTCCGGAACTCTTAACATTCCGGAACCTTGGTGCATTCCGGAACTCTGAACATTCCGGAACTCTGAACATTCCGGAATTCCGAACATTCCGGAACCTTGGTGCATTCCGGAACTCTGAACATTCCGGAACCTTGGTGCATTCCGGAACTCTGAACATTCCGGAACCTTGGTGCATTCCGGAACTTTTAACATTCCGGAACCTTGGTGCATTCCGGAACTCTGAACATTCCGGAACTCTGAACATTCCGGAATTCCGAACATTCCGGAACCTTGGTGCATTCCGGAATTCTGAACATTCCGGAACTCTGAACATTCCGGAATTCCGAACATTCCGGACCTTGTTGCATTCCGGAACTCTGAACATTCCGGAACTCTGAACATTCCGGAACCTTTGTGCATTCCGGAACCTTGGTGCATTCCGGAACTCTTAACATTCCGGAACCTTGGTGCATTCCGGAACTCTGAACATTCCGGAACTCTGAACATTCCGGAATTCCGAACATTCCGGAACCTTGGTGCATTCCGGAACTCTGAACATTCCGGAACCTTGGTACATTCCGGAATTCCGAACATTCCGGAACCTTGGTGCATTCCGGAACTCTGAACATTCCGGAATTCCGAACATTCCGGAACCTTTGTGCATTCCGGAATTCCGAACATTCCGGAACCTTGGTGCATTCCGGAACTCTGAACATTCCGGAACCTTGGTGCATTCCGGAACTCTGAACATTCCGGAATTCTGAACATTCCGGAACCTTGGTGCATTCCGGAACTCTGAACATTCCGGAACCTTGGGTACATTCCGGAACTCTTAACATTCCGGAACTCTGAACATTCCGGAATTCCGAACATTCCGGAACCTTGGTGCATTCCGGAACTCTGAACATTCCGGAATTCCGAACATTCCGGAACCTTGGTGCATTCCGGAACTCTGAACATTCCGGAATTCCGAACATTCCGGAACCTTGGTTCATTCCGGAACTCTGAACATTCCGGAACCTTGGTGCATTCCGGAACTCTGAACATTCCGGAATTCCGAACATTCCGGAACCTTGGTACATTCCGGAATTCCGAACATTCCGGAACCTTGGTGCATTCCGGAACTCTGAACATTCCGGAATTCCGAACATTCCGGAACCTTTGTGCATTCCAGAATTCCGAACATTCCGGAACGTTGGTGCATTCCGGAATTCTGAACATTCCGGAACTCTGAACATTCCGGAATTCCGAACATTCCGGAACCTTGGTACATTCCGGAATTCCGAACATTCCGGAACCTTGGTGCATTCCGGAACTCTGAACATTCCGGAACCTTGGTGCATTCCGGAACTCTGAATTCCGGAACCTTGGTGCATTCCGGAACTCTTAACATTCCGGAACCTTGGTGCATTCCGGAACTCTTAACATTCCGGAACCTTGGTGCATTCCGGAACTCTGAACATTCCGGAACTCTGAACATTCCGGAATTCCGAACATTCCGGAACCTTGGTGCATTCCGGAATTCTGAACATTCCGGAACTCTGAACATTCCGGAATTCCGAACATTCCGGAACCTTGTTGCATTCCGGAACTCTGAACATTCCGGAATTCCGAACATTCCGGAACCTTTGTGCATTCCGGAATTCCGAACATTCCGGAACCTTGGTGCATTCCGGAACTCTGAACATTCCGGAACCTTGGTGCATTCCGGAACTCTGAACATTCCGGAACCTTGGTGCATTCCGGAATTCTGAACATTCCGGAACTCTGAACATTCCGGAATTCCGAACATTCCGGAACCTTGGTACATTCCGGAATTCCGAACATTCCGGAACCTTGTTGCATTCCGGAACTCTGAACATTCCGGAACTCTGAACATTCCGGAACCTTTGTGCATTCCGGAACCTTGGTGCATTCCGGAACTCTTAACATTCCGGAACCTTGGTGCATTCCGGAACTCTGAACATTCCGGAACTCTGAACATTCCGGAATTCCGAACATTCCGGAACCTTGGTACATTCCGGAATTCCGAACATTCCGGAACTCTGAACATTCCGGAACTCTGAACATTCCGGAACCTTGGTGCATTCCGGAACTCTGAACACTCCGGAACTCTGAACATTCCGGAATTCCGAACATTCCGGAACCTTGGTGCATTCCGGAACTCTGAACATTCCGGAACCTTGGTGCATTCCGGAACTCTGAACATTCCGGAACCTTGGTGCATTCCGGAACTTTTAACATTCCGGAACCTTGGTACATTCCGGAATTCCGAACATTCCGGAACCTTGGTGCATTCCGGAACTCTGAACATTCCGGAACTCTGAACATTCCGGAATTCCGAACATTCCGGAACCTTGTTGCATTCCGGAACTCTGAACATTCCGGAATTCCGAACATTCCGGAACCTTTGTGCATTCCGGAATTCCGAACATTCCGGAACCTTGGTGCATTCCGGAACTCTGAACATTCCGGAACCTTGGTGCATTCCGGAACTCTGAACATTCCGGAACCTTGGTGCATTCCGGAATTCTGAACATTCCGGAACTCTGAACATTCCGGAATTCCGAACATTCCGGAACCTTGGTACATTCCGGAATTCCGAACATTCCGGAACCTTGTTGCATTCCGGAACTCTGAACATTCCGGAACTCTGAACATTCCGGAACCTTTGTGCATTCCGGAACCTTGGTGCATTCCGGAACTCTTAACATTCCGGAACCTTGGTGCATTCCGGAACTCTGAACATTCCGGAACTCTGAACATTCCGGAATTCCGAACATTCCGGAACCTTGGTACATTCCGGAATTCCGAACATTCCGGAACTCTGAACATTCCGGAACTCTGAACATTCCGGAACCTTGGTGCATTCCGGAACTCTGAACACTCCGGAACTCTGAACATTCCGGAATTCCGAACATTCCGGAACCTTGGTGCATTCCGGAACTCTGAACATTCCGGAACCTTGGTGCATTCCGGAACTCTGAACATTCCGGAACCTTGGTGCATTCCGGAACTTTTAACATTCCGGAACCTTGGTACATTCCGGAATTCCGAACATTCCGGAACCTTGTTGCATTCCGGAACTCTGAACATTCCGGAGCTCTGAACATTCCGGAACCTTTGTGCATTCCGGAACTCTGAACATTCCGGAACTCTGAACATTCCGGAACCTTGGTGCATTCCGGAACTCTGAATTCCGGAACCTTGGTGCATTCCGGAACTCTTAACATTCCGGAACCTTGGTGCATTCCGGAACTTTTAACATTCCGGAACCTTGTTGCATTCCGGAACTCTGAACATTCCGGAACTCTGAACATTCCGGAACCTTTGTGCATTCCGGAACTCTGAACATTCCGGAACTCTGAACATTCCGGAACCTTGGTGCATTCCGGAACTCTGAATTCCGGAACCTTGGTGCATTCCGGAACTCTTAACATTCCGGAACCTTGGTGCATTCCGGAACTTTTAACATTCCGGAACCTTGGTGCATTCCGGAACTCTGAACATTCCGGAACTCTGAACATTCCGGAATTCCGAACATTCCGGAACCTTGGTGCATTCCGGAATTCTGAACATTCCGGAACCTTGGTGCATTCCGGAACTTTTAACATTCCGGAACCTTGGTGCATTCCGGAACTCTGAACATTCCGGAACTCTGAACGTTCCGGAATTCCGAACATTCCGGAACCTTGGTGCATTCCGGAATTCTGAACATTCCGGAACTCTGAACATTCCGGAATTCCGAACATTCCGGAACCTTGTTGCATTCCGGAACTCTGAACATTCCGGAACTCTGAACATTCCGGAACCTTTGTGCATTCCGGAACCTTGGTGCATTCCGGAACTCTTAACATTCCGGAACCTTGGTGCATTCCGGAACTCTGAACATTCCGGAACTCCGAACATTCCGGAACCTTGGTGCATTCCGGAATTCTGAACATTCCGGAACTCTGAACATTCCGGAATTCCGAACATTCCGGAACCTTGGTACATTCCGGAACCTTGGTGCATTCCGGAACTCTTAACATTCCGGAACCTTGGTGCATTCCGGAACTCTGAACATTCCGGAACTCTGAACATTCCGGAATTCCGAACATTCCGGAACCTTGGTGCATTCCGGAACTCTGAACATTCCGGAACCTTGGTGCATTCCGGAACTCTGAACATTCCGGAACCTTGGTGCATTCCGGAACTTTTAACATTCCGGAACCTTGGTGCATTCCGGAACTCTGAACATTCCGGAACTCTGAACATTCCGGAATTCCGAACATTCCGGAACCTTGGTGCATTCCGGAATTCTGAACATTCCGGAACTCTGAACATTCCGGAATTCCGAACATTCCGGACCTTGTTGCATTCCGGAACTCTGAACATTCCGGAACTCTGAACATTCCGGAACCTTTGTGCATTCCGGAACCTTGGTGCATTCCGGAACTCTTAACATTCCGGAACCTTGGTGCATTCCGGAACTCTGAACATTCCGGAACTCTGAACATTCCGGAATTCCGAACATTCCGGAACCTTGGTGCATTCCGGAACTCTGAACATTCCGGAACCTTGGTACATTCCGGAATTCCGAACATTCCGGAACCTTGGTGCATTCCGGAACTCTGAACATTCCGGAATTCCGAACATTCCGGAACCTTTGTGCATTCCGGAATTCCGAACATTCCGGAACCTTGGTGCATTCCGGAACTCTGAACATTCCGGAACCTTGGTGCATTCCGGAACTCTGAACATTCCGGAATTCTGAACATTCCGGAACCTTGGTGCATTCCGGAACTCTGAACATTCCGGAACCTTGGTACATTCCGGAATTCCGAACATTCCGGAACCTTGGTGCATTCCGGAACTCTGAACATTCCGGAATTCTGAACATTCCAGAACCTTGGTGCATTCCGGAACTCTGAACATTCCGGAACCTTGGGTACATTCCGGAACTCTTAACATTCCGGAACTCTGAACATTCCGGAATTCCGAACATTCCGGAACCTTGGTGCATTCCGGAACTCTGAACATTCCGGAATTCCGAACATTCCGGAACCTTGGTGCATTCCGGAACTCTGAACATTCCGGAATTCCGAACATTCCGGAACCTTGGTTCATTCCGGAACTCTGAACATTCCGGAACCTTGGTGCATTCCGGAACTCTGAACATTCCGGAATTCCGAACATTCCGGAACCTTGGTACATTCCGGAATTCCGAACATTCCGGAACCTTGGTGCATTCCGGAACTCTGAACATTCCGGAATTCCGAACATTCCGGAACCTTTGTGCATTCCAGAATTCCGAACATTCCGGAACGTTGGTGCATTCCGGAATTCTGAACATTCCGGAACTCTGAACATTCCGGAATTCCGAACATTCCGGAACCTTGGTACATTCCGGAATTCCGAACATTCCGGAACCTTGGTGCATTCCGGAACTCTGAACATTCCGGAACCTTGGTGCATTCCGGAACTCTGAATTCCGGAACCTTGGTGCATTCCGGAACTCTTAACATTCCGGAACCTTGGTGCATTCCGGAACTCTTAACATTCCGGAACCTTGGTGCATTCCGGAACTCTGAACATTCCGGAACTCTGAACATTCCGGAATTCCGAACATTCCGGAACCTTGGTGCATTCCGGAATTCTGAACATTCCGGAACTCTGAACATTCCGGAATTCCGAACATTCCGGAACCTTGTTGCATTCCGGAACTCTGAACATTCCGGAATTCCGAACATTCCGGAACCTTTGTGCATTCCGGAATTCCGAACATTCCGGAACCTTGGTGCATTCCGGAACTCTGAACATTCCGGAATTCCGAACATTCCGGAACCTTGTTGCATTCCGGAACTCTGAACATTCCGGAACTCTGAACATTCCGGAACCTTTGTGCATTCCGGAACCTTGGTGCATTCCGGAACTCTTAACATTCCGGAACCTTGGTGCATTCCGGAACTCTGAACATTCCGGAACTCCGAACATTCCGGAACCTTGGTGCATTCCGGAATTCTGAACATTCCGGAACTCTGAACATTCCGGAATTCCGAACATTCCGGAACCTTGGTACATTCCGGAACCTTGGTGCATTCCGGAACTCTTAACATTCCGGAACCTTGGTGCATTCCGGAACTCTGAACATTCCGGAACTCTGAACATTCCGGAATTCCGAACATTCCGGAACCTTGGTGCATTCCGGAACTCTGAACATTCCGGAACCTTGGTGCATTCCGGAACTCTGAACATTCCGGAACCTTGGTGCATTCCGGAACTTTTAACATTCCGGAACCTTGGTGCATTCCGGAACTCTGAACATTCCGGAACTCTGAACATTCCGGAATTCCGAACATTCCGGAACCTTGGTGCATTCCGGAATTCTGAACATTCCGGAACTCTGAACATTCCGGAATTCCGAACATTCCGGAACCTTGTTGCATTCCGGAACTCTGAACATTCCGGAACTCTGAACATTCCGGAACCTTTGTGCATTCCGGAACCTTGGTGCATTCCGGAACTCTTAACATTCCGGAACCTTGGTGCATTCCGGAACTCTGAACATTCCGGAACTCTGAACATTCCGGAATTCCGAACATTCCGGAACCTTGGTGCATTCCGGAACTCTGAACATTCCGGAACCTTGGTACATTCCGGAATTCCGAACATTCCGGAACCTTGGTGCATTCCGGAACTCTGAACATTCCGGAATTCCGAACATTCCGGAACCTTTGTGCATTCCGGAATTCCGAACATTCCGGAACCTTGGTGCATTCCGGAACTCTGAACATTCCGGAACCTTGGTGCATTCCGGAACTCTGAACATTCCGGAATTCTGAACATTCCGGAACCTTGGTGCATTCCGGAACTCTGAACATTCCGGAACCTTGGTACATTCCGGAATTCCGAACATTCCGGAACCTTGGTGCATTCCGGAACTCTGAACATTCCGGAATTCTGAACATTCCGGAACCTTGGTGCATTCCGGAACTCTGAACATTCCGGAACCTTGGGTACATTCCGGAACTCTTAACATTCCGGAACTCTGAACATTCCGGAATTCCGAACATTCCGGAACCTTGGTGCATTCCGGAACTCTGAACATTCCGGAATTCCGAACATTCCGGAACCTTGGTGCATTCCGGAACTCTGAACATTCCGGAATTCCGAACATTCCGGAACCTTGGTTCATTCCGGAACTCTGAACATTCCGGAACCTTGGTGCATTCCGGAACTCTGAACATTCCGGAATTCCGAACATTCCGGAACCTTGGTACATTCCGGAATTCCGAACATTCCGGAACCTTGGTGCATTCCGGAACTCTGAACATTCCGGAATTCCGAACATTCCGGAACCTTTGTGCATTCCAGAATTCCGAACATTCCGGAACGTTGGTGCATTCCGGAATTCTGAACATTCCGGAACTCTGAACATTCCGGAATTCCGAACATTCCGGAACCTTGGTACATTCCGGAATTCCGAACATTCCGGAACCTTGGTGCATTCCGGAACTCTGAACATTCCGGAACCTTGGTGCATTCCGGAACTCTGAATTCCGGAACCTTGGTGCATTCCGGAACTCTTAACATTCCGGAACCTTGGTGCATTCCGGAACTCTTAACATTCCGGAACCTTGGTGCATTCCGGAACTCTGAACATTCCGGAACTCTGAACATTCCGGAATTCCGAACATTCCGGAACCTTGGTGCATTCCGGAATTCTGAACATTCCGGAACTCTGAACATTCCGGAATTCCGAACATTCCGGAACCTTGTTGCATTCCGGAACTCTGAACATTCCGGAATTCCGAACATTCCGGAACCTTTGTGCATTCCGGAATTCCGAACATTCCGGAACCTTGGTGCATTCCGGAACTCTGAACATTCCGGAACCTTGGTGCATTCCGGAACTCTGAACATTCCGGAACCTTGGTGCATTCCGGAACTCTGAACATTCCGGAACCTTGGTGCATTCCGGAACTCTTAACATTCCGGAACCTTGGTGCATTCCGGAACTCTGAACATTCCGGAATTCCGAACATTCCGGAACCTTTGAGCATTCCGGAACTCTGAACATTCCGGAACCTTGGTACATTCCGGAACTCTGAACATTCCGGAATTCCGAACATTCCGGAACCTTGGTGCATTCCGGAATTCTGAACATTCCGGAACTCTGAACATTCCGGAATTCCGAACATTCCGGAACCTTGGTTCATTCCGGAACTCTGAACATTCCGGAACCTTGGTGCATTCCGGAACTCTGAACATTCCGGAATTCCGAACATTCCGGAACCTTGGTACATTCCGGAATTCCGAACATTCCGGAACCTTGGTGCATTCCGGAACTCTGAACATTCCGGAATTCCGAACATTCCGGAACCTTTGTGCATTCCAGAATTCCGAACATTCCGGAACGTTGGTGCATTCCGGAATTCTGAACATTCCGGAACTCTGAACATTCCGGAATTCCGAACATTCCGGAACCTTGGTACATTCCGGAATTCCGAACATTCCGGAACCTTGGTGCATTCCGGAACTCTGAACATTCCGGAACCTTGGTGCATTCCGGAACTCTGAATTCCGGAACCTTGGTGCATTCCGGAACTCTTAACATTCCGGAACCTTGGTGCATTCCGGAACTCTTAACATTCCGGAACCTTGGTGCATTCCGGAACTCTGAACATTCCGGAACTCTGAACATTCCGGAATTCCGAACATTCCGGAACCTTGGTGCATTCCGGAATTCTGAACATTCCGGAACTCTGAACATTCCGGAATTCCGAACATTCCGGAACCTTGTTGCATTCCGGAACTCTGAACATTCCGGAATTCCGAACATTCCGGAACCTTTGTGCATTCCGGAATTCCGAACATTCCGGAACCTTGGTGCATTCCGGAACTCTGAACATTCCGGAACCTTGGTGCATTCCGGAACTCTGAACATTCCGGAACCTTGGTGCATTCCGGAACTCTTAACATTCCGGAACCTTGGTGCATTCCGGAACTCTGAACATTCCGGAACTCTGAACATTCCGGAATTCCGAACATTCCGGAACCTTGGTGCATTCCGGAACTCTGAACATTCCGGAACTCTGAACATTCCGGAATTCCGAACATTCCGGAACCTTGGTGCATTCCGGAATTCTGAACATTCCGGAACTCTGAACATTCCGGAATTCCGAACATTCCGGAACCTTGGTGCATTCCGGAACTCTTAACATTCCGGAACCTTGTTGCATTCCGGAACTCTGAACATTCCGGAACTCTGAACATTCCGGAATTCCGAACATTCCGGAACCTTGGTGCATTCCGGAACTCTGAACATTCCGGAACCTTGGTGCATTCCGGAACTCTGAATTCCGGAACCTTGGTGCATTCCGGAACTCTTAACATTCCGGAACCTTGGTGCATTCCGGAACTCTGAACATTCCGGAACCTTGGTGCATTCCGGAACTCTGAACATTCCGGAACCTTGGTGCATTCCGGAACTCTTAACATTCCGGAACCTTGGTGCATTCCGGAACTCTGAACATTCCGGAATTCCGAACATTCCGGAACCTTTGAGCATTCCGGAACTCTGAACATTCCGGAACCTTGGTACATTCCGGAACTCTTAACATTCCGGAACCTTGGTGCATTCCGGAACTCTGAACATTCCGGAATTCCGAACATTCCGGAACCTTGGTGCATTCCGGAATTCTGAACATTCCGGAACTCTGAACATTCCGGAATTCCGAACATTCCGGAACCTTGGTACATTCCGGAATTCCGAACATTCCGGAACCTTGTTGCATTCCGGAACTCTGAACATTCCGGAACTCTGAACATTCCGGAACCTTTGTGCATTCCGGAACCTTGGTGCATTCCGGAACTCTTAACATTCCGGAACCTTTGTGCATTCCGGAACCTTGGTGCATTCCGGAACTCTTAACATTCCGGAACCTTGGTGCATTCCGGAACTCTGAACATTCCGGAACTCTGAACATTCCGGAATTCCGAACATTCCGGAACCTTGGTGCATTCCGGAACTCTGAACATTCCGGAATTCCGAACATTCCGGAACCTTGGTGCATTCCGGAACTCTGAACATTCCGGAACCTTGGTGCATTCCGGAACTCTGAACATTCCGGAACCTTGGTGCATTCCGGAACTTTTAACATTCCGGAACCTTGGTGCATTCCGGAACTCTGAACATTCCGGAACTCTGAACATTCCGGAATTCCGAACATTCCGGAACCTTGGTGCATTCCGGAATTCTGAACATTCCGGAATTCCGAACATTCCGGAACCTTGGTGCATTCCGGAATTCTGAACATTCCGGAACTCTGAACATTCCGGAATTCCGAACATTCCGGAACCTTGGTGCATTCCGGAACTCTTAACATTCCGGAACCTTGGTG
Organism: Rhamphochromis sp. 'chilingali'; assembly: GCF_963969265.1. Classification (NCBI taxonomy): domain Eukaryota; kingdom Metazoa; phylum Chordata; class Actinopteri; order Cichliformes; family Cichlidae; genus Rhamphochromis; species Rhamphochromis sp. 'chilingali'. Next base: position 44,307,138 of record NC_137948.1, read on the forward strand.
CATTCCGGAACTCTGAACATTCCGGAACTCTGAACATTCCGGAATTCCGAACATTCCGGAACCTTGGTACATTCCGGAATTCCGAACATTCCGGAACCTTGTTGCATTCCGGAACTCTGAACATTCCGGAACCTTTGTGCATTCCGGAACCTTGGTGCATTCCGGAACTCTGAACATTCCGGAACCTTGGTGCATTCCGGAACTCTGAACATTCCGGAATTCCGAACATTCCGGAACCTTGGTGCATTCCGGAACTCTTAACATTCCGGAACTCTGAACATTCCGGAATTCCGAACATTCCGGAACCTTGGTGCATTCCGGAATTCCGAACATTCCGGAACCTTGGTGCATTCCGGAACTCTGAACATTCCGGAACCTTGGTGCATTCCGGAACTCTGAACATTCCGGAACCTTGGTGCATTCCGGAACTCTGAACATTCCGGAACCTTGGTGCATTCCGGAACTCTTAACATTCCGGAACCTTGGTGCATTCCGGAACTCTGAACATTCCGGAACTCTGAACATTCCGGAATTCCGAACATTCCGGAACCTTGGTGCATTCCGGAATTCTGAACATTCCGGAACTCTGAACATTCCGGAATTCCGAACATTCCGGAACCTTGTTGCATTCCGGAACTCTGAACATTCCGGAACTCTGAACATTCCGGAACCTTTGTGCATTCCGGAACCTTGGTGCATTCCGGAACTCTTAACATTCCGGAACCTTGGTGCATTCCGGAACTCTGAACATTCCGGAACTCTGAACATTCCGGAATTCCGAACATTCCGGAACCTTGGTGCATTCCGGAACTCTGAACATTCCGGAACCTTGGTACATTCCGGAATTCCGAACATTCCGGAACCTTGGTGCATTCCGGAACTCTGAACATTCCGGAATTCCGAACATTCCGGAACCTTTGTGCATTCCGGAATTCCGAACATTCCGGAACCTTGGTGCATTCCGGAACTCTGAACATTCCGGAACCTTGGTGCATTCCGGAACTCTGAACATTCCGGAATTCTGAACATTCCGGAACCTTGGTGCATTCCGGAACTCTGAACATTCCGGAACCTTGGTACATTCCGGAATTCCGAACATTCCGGAACCTTGGTGCATTCCGGAACTCTGAACATTCCGGAATTCTGAACATTCCGGAACCTTGGTGCATTCCGGAACTCTGAACATTCCGGAACCTTGGGTACATTCCGGAACTCTTAACATTCCGGAACTCTGAACATTCCGGAATTCCGAACATTCCGGAACCTTGGTGCATTCCGGAACTCTGAACATTCCGGAATTCCGAACATTCCGGAACCTTGGTGCATTCCGGAACTCTGAACATTCCGGAATTCCGAACATTCCGGAACCTTGGTTCATTCCGGAACTCTGAACATTCCGGAACCTTGGTGCATTCCGGAACTCTGAACATTCCGGAATTCCGAACATTCCGGAACCTTGGTACATTCCGGAATTCCGAACATTCCGGAACCTTGGTGCATTCCGGAACTCTGAACATTCCGGAATTCCGAACATTCCGGAACCTTTGTGCATTCCAGAATTCCGAACATTCCGGAACGTTGGTGCATTCCGGAATTCTGAACATTCCGGAACTCTGAACATTCCGGAATTCCGAACATTCCGGAACCTTGGTACATTCCGGAATTCCGAACATTCCGGAACCTTGGTGCATTCCGGAACTCTGAACATTCCGGAACCTTGGTGCATTCCGGAACTCTGAATTCCGGAACCTTGGTGCATTCCGGAACTCTTAACATTCCGGAACCTTGGTGCATTCCGGAACTCTTAACATTCCGGAACCTTGGTGCATTCCGGAACTCTGAACATTCCGGAACTCTGAACATTCCGGAATTCCGAACATTCCGGAACCTTGGTGCATTCCGGAATTCTGAACATTCCGGAACTCTGAACATTCCGGAATTCCGAACATTCCGGAACCTTGTTGCATTCCGGAACTCTGAACATTCCGGAATTCCGAACATTCCGGAACCTTTGTGCATTCCGGAATTCCGAACATTCCGGAACCTTGGTGCATTCCGGAACTCTGAACATTCCGGAACCTTGGTGCATTCCGGAACTCTGAACATTCCGGAACCTTGGTGCATTCCGGAACTCTGAACATTCCGGAACCTTGGTGCATTCCGGAACTCTTAACATTCCGGAACCTTGGTGCATTCCGGAACTCTGAACATTCCGGAATTCCGAACATTCCGGAACCTTTGAGCATTCCGGAACTCTGAACATTCCGGAACCTTGGTACATTCCGGAACTCTGAACATTCCGGAATTCCGAACATTCCGGAACCTTGGTGCATTCCGGAATTCTGAACATTCCGGAACTCTGAACATTCCGGAATTCCGAACATTCCGGAACCTTGGTTCATTCCGGAACTCTGAACATTCCGGAACCTTGGTGCATTCCGGAACTCTGAACATTCCGGAATTCCGAACATTCCGGAACCTTGGTACATTCCGGAATTCCGAACATTCCGGAACCTTGGTGCATTCCGGAACTCTGAACATTCCGGAATTCCGAACATTCCGGAACCTTTGTGCATTCCAGAATTCCGAACATTCCGGAACGTTGGTGCATTCCGGAATTCTGAACATTCCGGAACTCTGAACATTCCGGAATTCCGAACATTCCGGAACCTTGGTACATTCCGGAATTCCGAACATTCCGGAACCTTGGTGCATTCCGGAACTCTGAACATTCCGGAACCTTGGTGCATTCCGGAACTCTGAATTCCGGAACCTTGGTGCATTCCGGAACTCTTAACATTCCGGAACCTTGGTGCATTCCGGAACTCTTAACATTCCGGAACCTTGGTGCATTCCGGAACTCTGAACATTCCGGAACTCTGAACATTCCGGAATTCCGAACATTCCGGAACCTTGGTGCATTCCGGAATTCTGAACATTCCGGAACTCTGAACATTCCGGAATTCCGAACATTCCGGAACCTTGTTGCATTCCGGAACTCTGAACATTCCGGAATTCCGAACATTCCGGAACCTTTGTGCATTCCGGAATTCCGAACATTCCGGAACCTTGGTGCATTCCGGAACTCTGAACATTCCGGAACCTTGGTGCATTCCGGAACTCTGAACATTCCGGAACCTTGGTGCATTCCGGAACTCTGAACATTCCGGAACCTTGGTGCATTCCGGAACTCTTAACATTCCGGAACCTTGGTGCATTCCGGAACTCTGAACATTCCGGAATTCCGAACATTCCGGAACCTTTGAGCATTCCGGAACTCTGAACATTCCGGAACCTTGGTACATTCCGGAACTCTGAACATTCCGGAATTCCGAACATTCCGGAACCTTGGTGCATTCCGGAATTCTGAACATTCCGGAACTCTGAACATTCCGGAATTCCGAACATTCCGGAACCTTGTTGCATTCCGGAACTCTGAACATTCCGGAACTCTGAACATTCCGGAATTCCGAACATTCCGGAACCTTGGTGCATTCCGGAACTCTGAACATTCCGGAACCTTGGTGCATTCCGGAACTCTGAATTCCGGAACCTTGGTGCATTCCGGAACTCTTAACATTCCGGAACCTTGGTGCATTCCGGAACTCTGAACATTCCGGAACCTTGGTGCATTCCGGAACTCTGAACATTCCGGAACCTTGGTGCATTCCGGAACTCTTAACATTCCGGAACCTTGGTGCATTCCGGAACTCTGAACATTCCGGAATTCCGAACATTCCGGAACCTTTGAGCATTCCGGAACTCTGAACATTCCGGAACCTTGGTACATTCCGGAACTCTTAACATTCCGGAACCTTGGTGCATTCCGGAACTCTGAACATTCCGGAATTCCGAACATTCCGGAACCTTGGTGCATTCCGGAATTCTGAACATTCCGGAACTCTGAACATTCCGGAATTCCGAACATTCCGGAACCTTGGTACATTCCGGAATTCCGAACATTCCGGAACCTTGTTGCATTCCGGAACTCTGAACATTCCGGAACTCTGAACATTCCGGAACCTTTGTGCATTCCGGAACCTTGGTGCATTCCGGAACTCTTAACATTCCGGAACCTTTGTGCATTCCGGAACCTTGGTGCATTCCGGAACTCTTAACATTCCGGAACCTTGGTGCATTCCGGAACTCTGAACATTCCGGAACTCTGAACATTCCGGAATTCCGAACATTCCGGAACCTTGGTGCATTCCGGAACTCTGAACATTCCGGAATTCCGAACATTCCGGAACCTTGGTGCATTCCGGAACTCTGAACATTCCGGAACCTTGGTGCATTCCGGAACTCTGAACATTCCGGAACCTTGGTGCATTCCGGAACTTTTAACATTCCGGAACCTTGGTGCATTCCGGAACTCTGAACATTCCGGAACTCTGAACATTCCGGAATTCCGAACATTCCGGAACCTTGGTGCATTCCGGAATTCCGAACATTCCGGAACCTTGTTGCATTCCGGAACTCTGAACATTCCGGAACCTTTGTGCATTCCGGAACCTTGGTGCATTCCGGAACTCTTAACATTCCGGAACCTTGGTGCATTCCGGAACTCTGAACATTCCGGAACTCTGAACATTCCGGAATTCCGAACATTCCGGAACCTTGGTGCATTCCGGAACTCTGAACATTCCGGAACCTTGGTGCATTCCGGAACTCTGAATTCCGGAACCTTGGTGCATTCCGGAACTCTTAACATTCCGGAACCTTGGTGCATTCCGGAACTTTTAACATTCCGGAACCTTGGTGCATTCCGGAACTCTGAACATTCCGGAACTCTGAACATTCCGGAATTCCGAACATTCCGGAACCTTGGTGCATTCCGGAACTCTGAACATTCCGGAACTCTGAACATTCCGGAATTCCGAACATTCCGGAACCTTGGTGCATTCCGGAATTCTGAACATTCCGGAACTCTGAACATTCCGGAATTCCGAACATTCCGGAACCTTGGTGCATTCCGGAACTCTTAACATTCCGGAACCTTGTTGCATTCCGGAACTCTGAACATTCCGGAACTCTGAACATTCCGGAATTCCGAACATTCCGGAACCTTGGTGCATTCCGGAACTCTGAACATTCCGGAACCTTGGTGCATTCCGGAACTCTGAATTCCGGAACCTTGGTGCATTCCGGAACTCTTAACATTCCGGAACCTTGGTGCATTCCGGAACTCTGAACATTCCGGAACCTTGGTGCATTCCGGAACTCTGAACATTCCGGAACCTTGGTGCATTCCGGAACTCTTAACATTCCGGAACCTTGGTGCATTCCGGAACTCTGAACATTCCGGAATTCCGAACATTCCGGAACCTTTGAGCATTCCGGAACTCTGAACATTCCGGAACCTTGGTACATTCCGGAACTCTTAACATTCCGGAACCTTGGTGCATTCCGGAACTCTGAACATTCCGGAATTCCGAACATTCCGGAACCTTGGTGCATTCCGGAATTCTGAACATTCCGGAACTCTGAACATTCCGGAATTCCGAACATTCCGGAACCTTGGTACATTCCGGAATTCCGAACATTCCGGAACCTTGTTGCATTCCGGAACTCTGAACATTCCGGAACTCTGAACATTCCGGAACCTTTGTGCATTCCGGAACCTTGGTGCATTCCGGAACTCTTAACATTCCGGAACCTTTGTGCATTCCGGAACCTTGGTGCATTCCGGAACTCTTAACATTCCGGAACCTTGGTGCATTCCGGAACTCTGAACATTCCGGAACTCTGAACATTCCGGAATTCCGAACATTCCGGAACCTTGGTGCATTCCGGAACTCTGAACATTCCGGAATTCCGAACATTCCGGAACCTTGGTGCATTCCGGAACTCTGAACATTCCGGAACCTTGGTGCATTCCGGAACTCTGAACATTCCGGAACCTTGGTGCATTCCGGAACTTTTAACATTCCGGAACCTTGGTGCATTCCGGAACTCTGAACATTCCGGAACTCTGAACATTCCGGAATTCCGAACATTCCGGAACCTTGGTGCATTCCGGAATTCTGAACATTCCGGAATTCCGAACATTCCGGAACCTTGGTGCATTCCGGAATTCTGAACATTCCGGAACTCTGAACATTCCGGAATTCCGAACATTCCGGAACCTTGGTGCATTCCGGAACTCTTAACATTCCGGAACCTTGGTGCATTCCGGAACTCTGAACATTCCGGAACTCTGAACATTCCGGAATTCCGAACATTCCGGAACCTTGGTACATTCCGGAATTCCGAACATTCCGGAACCTTGTTGCATTCCGGAACTCTGAACATTCCGGAACCTTTGTGCATTCCGGAACCTTGGTGCATTCCGGAACTCTGAACATTCCGGAACCTTGGTGCATTCCGGAACTCTGAACATTCCGGAATTCCGAACATTCCGGAACCTTGGTGCATTCCGGAACTCTTAACATTCCGGAACTCTGAACATTCCGGAATTCCGAACATTCCGGAACCTTGGTGCATTCCGGAACTCTGAACATTCCGGAATTCCGAACATTCCGGAACCTTGGTACATTCTGGAACTCTTAACATTCCGGAACCTTGGTGCATTCCGGAACTCTGAACATTCCGGAACTCTGAACATTCCGGAATTCCGAACATTCCGGAACCTTGGTACATTCCGGAATTCCGAACATTCCGGAACCTTGTTGCATTCCGGAACTCTGAACATTCCGGAACCTTTGTGCATTCCGGAACCTTGGTGCATTCCGGAACTCTGAACATTCCGGAACCTTGGTGCATTCCGGAACTCTGAACATTCCGGAATTCCGAACATTCCGGAACCTTGGTGCATTCCGGAACTCTTAACATTCCGGAACTCTGAACATTCCGGAATTCCGAACATTCCGGAACCTTGGTGCATTCCGGAACTCTGAACATTCCGGAATTCCGAACATTCCGGAACCTTGGTACATTCTGGAATTCCGAACATTCCGGAACTCTGAACATTCCGGAATTCCGAACATTCCGGAACCTTGGTGCATTCCGGAACTCTTAACATTCCGGAACCTTGGTGCATTCCGGAACTCTTAACATTCCGGAACCTTGGTGCATTCCGGAACTCTGAACATTCCGGAACTCTGAACATTCCGGAATTCCGAACATTCCGGAACCTTGGTACATTCCGGAATTCCGAACATTCCGGAACCTTGTTGCATTCCGGAACTCTGAACATTCCGGAACCTTTGTGCATTCCGGAACCTTGGTGCATTCCGGAACTCTGAACATTCCGGAACCTTGGTGCATTCCGGAACTCTGAACATTCCGGAATTCCGAACATTCCGGAACCTTGGTGCATTCCGGAACTCTTAACATTCCGGAACTCTGAACATTCCGGAATTCCGAACATTCCGGAACCTTGGTGCATTCCGGAACTCTGAACATTCCGGAATTCCGAACATTCCGGAACCTTGGTACATTCTGGAACTCTTAACATTCCGGAACCTTGGTGCATTCCGGAACTCTGAACATTCCGGAACTCTGAACATTCCGGAATTCCGAACATTCCGGAACCTTGGTACATTCCGGAATTCCGAACATTCCGGAACCTTGTTGCATTCCGGAACTCTGAACATTCCGGAACCTTTGTGCATTCCGGAACCTTGGTGCATTCCGGAACTCTGAACATTCCGGAACCTTGGTGCATTCCGGAACTCTGAACATTCCGGAATTCCGAACATTCCGGAACCTTGGTGCATTCCGGAACTCTTAACATTCCGGAACTCTGAACATTCCGGAATTCCGAACATTCCGGAACCTTGGTGCATTCCGGAACTCTGAACATTCCGGAATTCCGAACATTCCGGAACCTTGGTACATTCTGGAATTCCGAACATTCCGGAACCTTGGTGCATTCCGGAACTCTGAACATTCTGGAATTCCGAACATTCCGGAACCTTGGTGCATTCCGGAACTCTTAACATTCCGGAACCTTGGTACATTCCGGAATTCCGAACATTCCGGAACCTTGGTGCATTCCGGAATTCTGAACATTCCGGAACTCTGAACATTCCGGAATTCCGAACATTCCGGAACCTTGGTACATTCCGGAATTCCGAACATTCCGGAACCTTGTTGCATTCCGGAACTCTGAACATTCCGGAACTCTGAACATTCCGGAACCTTTGTGCATTCCGGAACCTTGGTGCATTCCGGAACTCTTAACATTCCGGAACCTTGGTGCATTCCGGAACTCTGAATTCCGGAACCTTGGTGCATTCCGGAACTCTTAACATTCCGGAACCTTGGTGCATTCCGGAACTCTGAACATTCCGGAATTCCGAACATTCCGGAACCTTGGTGCATTCCGGAACTCTGAACATTCCGGAACTCTGAACATTCCGGAATTCCGAACATTCCGGAACCTTGGTGCATTCCGGAACTCTGAACATTCCGGAACCTTGGTGCATTCCGGAACTCTGAATTCCGGAACCTTGGTGCATTCCGGAACTCTTAACATTCCGGAACCTTGGTGCATTCCGGAACTTTTAACATTCCGGAACCTTGGTGCATTCCGGAACTCTGAACATTCCGGAACTCTGAACATTCCGGAATTCCGAACATTCCGGAACCTTTGAGCATTCCGGAACTCTGAACATTCCGGAACCTTGGTACATTCCGGAACTCTGAACATTCCGGAATTCCGAACATTCCGGAACCTTGGTGCATTCCGGAATTCTGAACATTCCGGAACTCTGAACATTCCGGAATTCCGAACATTCCGGAACCTTGGTACATTCCGGAATTCCGAACATTCCGGAACCTTGTTGCATTCCGGAACTCTGAACATTCCGGAACTCTGAACATTCCGGAACCTTTGTGCATTCCGGAACTCTTAACATTCCGGAACTCTGAACATTCCGGAATTCCGAACATTCCGGAACCTTGGTGCATTCCGGAACTCTGAACATTCCGGAATTCCGAACATTCCGGAACCTTGGTGCATTCCGGAACTCTGAACATTCCGGAACCTTGGTGCATTCCGGAACTCTGAACATTCCGGAATTCCGAACATTCCGGAACCTTTGAGCATTCCGGAACTCTGAACATTCCGGAACCTTGGTACATTCCGGAACTCTGAACATTCCGGAATTCCGAACATTCCGGAACCTTGGTGCATTCCGGAATTCTGAACATTCCGGAATTCCGAACATTCCGGAACCTTTGAGCATTCCGGAACCTTGGTACATTCCGGAACTCTGAACATTCCGGAATTCCGAACATTCCGGAACCTTGGTGCATTCCGGAATTCTGAACATTCCGGAACTCTGAACATTCCGGAATTCCGAACATTCCGGAACCTTGGTACATTCCGGAATTCCGAACATTCCGGAACCTTGTTGCATTCCGGAACTTTGGTGCATTCCGGAATTCTGAACATTCCGGAACTCTGAACATTCCGGAATTCCGAACATTCCGGAACCTTGGTGCATTCCGGAATTCCGAACATTCCGGAACCTTGGTGCATTCCGGAACTCTGAACATTCCGGAATTCCGAACATTCCGGAACCTTTGAGCATTCCGGAACTCTGAACATTCCGGAACCTTGGTACATTCCGGAACTCTGAACATTCCGGAATTCCGAACATTCCGGAACCTTGGTGCATTCCGGAACTCTGAACATTCCGGAACTCTGAACATTCCGGAATTCCGAACATTCCGGAACCTTGGTACATTCCGGAATTCCGAACATTCCGGAACCTTGTTGCATTCCGGAACTCTGAACATTCCGGAACTCTGAACATTCCGTAACCTTTGTGCATTCCGGAACTCTTAACATTCCGGAACTCTGAACATTCCGGAATTCCGAACATTCCGGAACCTTGGTGCATTCCGGAACTCTGAACATTCCGGAATTCCGAACATTCCGGAACCTTGGTGCATTCCGGAACTCTGAACATTCCGGAATTCCGAACATTCCGGAATTCCGAACATTCCGGAACCTTGGTACATTCCGGAATTCCGAACATTCCGGAACCTTTGTGCATTCCGGAACCTTGGTGCATTCCGGAATTCTGAACATTCCGGAACTCTGAACATTCCGGAATTCCGAACATTCCGGAACCTTGGTACATTCCGGAATTCCGAACATTCCGGAACCTTGTTGCATTCCGGAACTCTGAACATTCCGGAACTCTGAACATTCCGGAACCTTTGTGCATTCCGGAACTCTTAACATTCCGGAACTCTGAACATTCCGGAATTCCGAACATTCCGGAACCTTGGTGCATTCCGGAACTCTGAACATTCCGGAATTCCGAACATTCCGGAACCTTGGTGCATTCCGGAACTCTGAACATTCCGGAACCTTGGTGCATTCCGGAACTCTGAACATTCCGGAATTCCGAACATTCCGGAACCTTTGAGCATTCCGGAACTCTGAACATTCCGGAACCTTGGTACATTCCGGAACTCTTAACATTCCGGAATTCCGAACATTCCGGAACCTTGGTGCATTCCGGAACTCTGAACATTCCGGAACTCTGAACATTCCGGAATTCCGAACATTCCGGAACCTTGGTACATTCTGGAATTCCGAACATTCCGGAACCTTGTTGCATTCCGGAACTCTTAACATTCCGGAACTCTGAACATTCCGGAATTCCGAACATTCCGGAACCTTGGTGCATTCCGGAACTCTGAACATTCCGGAATTCCGAACATTCCGGAACCTTGGTGCATTCCGGAACTCTGAACATTCCGGAATTCCGAACATTCCGGAACCTTGGTGCATTCCGGAACTCTTAACATTCCGGAACCTTGGTACATTCCGGAATTCCGAACATTCCGGAACCTTGGTGCATTCCGGAACTCTGAACATTCCGGAATTCCGAACATTCCGGAATTCCGAACATTCCGGAACCTTGGTACATTCCGGAATTCCGAACATTCCGGAACCTTTGTGCATTCCGGAACCTTGGTGCATTCCGGAATTCTGAACATTCCGGAACTCTGAACATTCCGGAATTCCGAACATTCCGGAACCTTGGTACATTCCGGAATTCCGAACATTCCGGAACCTTGTTGCATTCCGGAACTCTGAACATTCCGGAACTCTGAACATTCCGGAACCTTTGTGCATTCCGGAACTCTTAACATTCCGGAACTCTGAACATTCCGGAATTCCGAACATTCCGGAACCTTGGTGCATTCCGGAACTCTGAACATTCCGGAATTCCGAACATTCCGGAACCTTGGTGCATTCCGGAACTCTGAACATTCCGGAACCTTGGTGCATTCCGGAACTCTGAACATTCCGGAATTCCGAACATTCCGGAACCTTTGAGCATTCCGGAACTCTGAACATTCCGGAACCTTGGTACATTCCCGAACTCTGAACATTCCGGAATTCCGAACATTCCGGAACCTTGGTGCATTCCGGAACTCTGAACATTCCGGAACTCTGAACATTCCGGAATTCCGAACATTCCGGAACCTTGGTACATTCCGGAATTCCGAACATTCCGGAACCTTGTTGCATTCCGGAACTCTTAACATTCCGGAACTCTGAACATTCCGGAATTCCGAACATTCCGGAACCTTGGTGCATTCCGGAACTCTGAACATTCCGGAATTCCGAACATTCCGGAACCTTGGTGCATTCCGGAACTCTGAACATTCCGGAATTCCGAACATTCCGGAACCTTGGTGCATTCCGGAACTCTTAACATTCCGGAACCTTGGTACATTCCGGAATTCCGAACATTCCGGAACCTTGGTGCATTCCGGAATTCTGAACATTCCGGAACTCTGAACATTCCGGAACTCTGAACATTCCGGAATTCCGAACATTTCGGAACCTTGGTACATTCCGGAATTCCGAACATTCCGGAACCTTGGTGCATTCCGGAATTCTGAACATTCCGGAACTCTGAACATTCCGGAACTCTGAACATTCCGGAATTCCGAACATTTCGGAACCTTGGTACATTCCGGAATTCCGAACATTCCGGAACCTTGGTGCATTCCGGAATTCTGAACATTCCGGAATTCTGAACATTCCGGAACTCTGAACATTCCGGAATTCCGAACATTTCGGAACCTTGGTACATTCCGGAATTCCGAACATTCCGGAACCTTGTTGCATTCCGGAACTCTGAACATTCCGGAACCTTGGTGCATTCCGGAACTCTGAACATTCCGGAACTCTGAACATTCCGGAATTCCGAACATTCCGGAACCTTGGTGCATTCCGGAACTCTGAACATTCCGGAACCTTGGTGCATTCCGGAACTCTGAATTCCGGAACCTTGGTGCATTCCGGAACTCTTAACATTCCGGAACCTTGGTGCATTCCGGAACTTTTAACATTCCGGAACCTTGGTGCATTCCGGAACTCTGAACATTCCGGAACTCTGAACATTCCGGAATTCCGAACATTCCGGAACCTTGGTGCATTCCGGAACTCTGAACATTCCGGAACTCTGAACATTCCGGAATTCCGAACATTCCGGAACCTTGGTGCATTCCGGAATTCTGAACATTCCGGAACTCTGAACATTCCGGAATTCCGAACATTCCGGAACCTTGGTGCATTCCGGAACTCTTAACATTCCGGAACCTTGTTGCATTCCGGAACTCTGAACATTCCGGAACTCTGAACATTCCGGAATTCCGAACATTCCGGAACCTTGGTGCATTCCGGAACTCTGAACATTCCGGAACCTTGGTGCATTCCGGAACTCTGAATTCCGGAACCTTGGTGCATTCCGGAACTCTTAACATTCCGGAACCTTGGTGCATTCCGGAACTCTGAACATTCCGGAACCTTGGTGCATTCCGGAACTCTGAACATTCCGGAACCTTGGTGCATTCCGGAACTCTTAACATTCCGGAACCTTGGTGCATTCCGGAACTCTGAACATTCCGGAATTCCGAACATTCCGGAACCTTTGAGCATTCCGGAACTCTGAACATTCCGGAACCTTGGTACATTCCGGAACTCTTAACATTCCGGAACCTTGGTGCATTCCGGAACTCTGAACATTCCGGAATTCCGAACATTCCGGAACCTTGGTGCATTCCGGAATTCTGAACATTCCGGAACTCTGAACATTCCGGAATTCCGAACATTCCGGAACCTTGGTACATTCCGGAATTCCGAACATTCCGGAACCTTGTTGCATTCCGGAACTCTGAACATTCCGGAACTCTGAACATTCCGGAACCTTTGTGCATTCCGGAACCTTGGTGCATTCCGGAACTCTTAACATTCCGGAACCTTTGTGCATTCCGGAACCTTGGTGCATTCCGGAACTCTTAACATTCCGGAACCTTGGTGCATTCCGGAACTCTGAACATTCCGGAACTCTGAACATTCCGGAATTCCGAACATTCCGGAACCTTGGTGCATTCCGGAACTCTGAACATTCCGGAATTCCGAACATTCCGGAACCTTGGTGCATTCCGGAACTCTGAACATTCCGGAACCTTGGTGCATTCCGGAACTCTGAACATTCCGGAACCTTGGTGCATTCCGGAACTTTTAACATTCCGGAACCTTGGTGCATTCCGGAACTCTGAACATTCCGGAACTCTGAACATTCCGGAATTCCGAACATTCCGGAACCTTGGTGCATTCCGGAATTCTGAACATTCCGGAATTCCGAACATTCCGGAACCTTGGTGCATTCCGGAATTCTGAACATTCCGGAACTCTGAACATTCCGGAATTCCGAACATTCCGGAACCTTGGTGCATTCCGGAACTCTTAACATTCCGGAACCTTGGTGCATTCCGGAACTCTGAACATTCCGGAACTCTGAACATTCCGGAATTCCGAACATTCCGGAACCTTGGTACATTCCGGAATTCCGAACATTCCGGAACCTTGTTGCATTCCGGAACTCTGAACATTCCGGAACCTTTGTGCATTCCGGAACCTTGGTGCATTCCGGAACTCTGAACATTCCGGAACCTTGGTGCATTCCGGAACTCTGAACATTCCGGAATTCCGAACATTCCGGAACCTTGGTGCATTCCGGAACTCTTAACATTCCGGAACTCTGAACATTCCGGAATTCCGAACATTCCGGAACCTTGGTGCATTCCGGAACTCTGAACATTCCGGAATTCCGAACATTCCGGAACCTTGGTACATTCTGGAACTCTTAACATTCCGGAACCTTGGTGCATTCCGGAACTCTGAACATTCCGGAACTCTGAACATTCCGGAATTCCGAACATTCCGGAACCTTGGTACATTCCGGAATTCCGAACATTCCGGAACCTTGTTGCATTCCGGAACTCTGAACATTCCGGAACCTTTGTGCATTCCGGAACCTTGGTGCATTCCGGAACTCTGAACATTCCGGAACCTTGGTGCATTCCGGAACTCTGAACATTCCGGAATTCCGAACATTCCGGAACCTTGGTGCATTCCGGAACTCTTAACATTCCGGAACTCTGAACATTCCGGAATTCCGAACATTCCGGAACCTTGGTGCATTCCGGAACTCTGAACATTCCGGAATTCCGAACATTCCGGAACCTTGGTACATTCTGGAATTCCGAACATTCCGGAACTCTGAACATTCCGGAATTCCGAACATTCCGGAACCTTGGTGCATTCCGGAACTCTTAACATTCCGGAACCTTGGTGCATTCCGGAACTCTTAACATTCCGGAACCTTGGTGCATTCCGGAACTCTGAACATTCCGGAACTCTGAACATTCCGGAATTCCGAACATTCCGGAACCTTGGTACATTCCGGAATTCCGAACATTCCGGAACCTTGTTGCATTCCGGAACTCTGAACATTCCGGAACCTTTGTGCATTCCGGAACCTTGGTGCATTCCGGAACTCTGAACATTCCGGAACCTTGGTGCATTCCGGAACTCTGAACATTCCGGAATTCCGAACATTCCGGAACCTTGGTGCATTCCGGAACTCTTAACATTCCGGAACTCTGAACATTCCGGAATTCCGAACATTCCGGAACCTTGGTGCATTCCGGAACTCTGAACATTCCGGAATTCCGAACATTCCGGAACCTTGGTACATTCTGGAACTCTTAACATTCCGGAACCTTGGTGCATTCCGGAACTCTGAACATTCCGGAACTCTGAACATTCCGGAATTCCGAACATTCCGGAACCTTGGTACATTCCGGAATTCCGAACATTCCGGAACCTTGTTGCATTCCGGAACTCTGAACATTCCGGAACCTTTGTGCATTCCGGAACCTTGGTGCATTCCGGAACTCTGAACATTCCGGAACCTTGGTGCATTCCGGAACTCTGAACATTCCGGAATTCCGAACATTCCGGAACCTTGGTGCATTCCGGAACTCTTAACATTCCGGAACTCTGAACATTCCGGAATTCCGAACATTCCGGAACCTTGGTGCATTCCGGAACTCTGAACATTCCGGAATTCCGAACATTCCGGAACCTTGGTACATTCTGGAATTCCGAACATTCCGGAACCTTGGTGCATTCCGGAACTCTGAACATTCTGGAATTCCGAACATTCCGGAACCTTGGTGCATTCCGGAACTCTTAACATTCCGGAACCTTGGTACATTCCGGAATTCCGAACATTCCGGAACCTTGGTGCATTCCGGAATTCCGAACATTCCGGAACTCTGAACATTCCGGAATTCCGAACATTCCGGAACCTTGGTACATTCCGGAATTCCGAACATTCCGGAACCTTGTTGCATTCCGGAACTCTGAACATTCCGGAACTCTGAACATTCCGGAACCTTTGTGCATTCCGGAACCTTGGTGCATTCCGGAACTCTGAACATTCCGGAACCTTGGTGCATTCCGGAACTCTGAATTCCGGAACCTTGGTGCATTCCGGAACTCTTAACATTCCGGAACCTTGGTGCATTCCGGAACTCTGAACATTCCGGAATTCCGAACATTCCGGAACCTTGGTGCATTCCGGAACTCTGAACATTCCGGAACTCTGAACATTCCGGAATTCCGAACATTCCGGAACCTTGGTGCATTCCGGAACTCTGAACATTCCGGAACCTTGGTGCATTCCGGAACTCTGAATTCCGGAACCTTGGTGCATTCCGGAACTCTTAACATTCCGGAACCTTGGTGCATTCCGGAACTTTTAACATTCCGGAACCTTGGTGCATTCCGGAACTCTGAACATTCCGGAACTCTGAACATTCCGGAATTCCGAACATTCCGGAACCTTTGAGCATTCCGGAACTCTGAACATTCCGGAACCTTGGTACATTCCGGAACTCTGAACATTCCGGAATTCCGAACATTCCGGAACCTTGGTGCATTCCGGAATTCTGAACATTCCGGAACTCTGAACATTCCGGAATTCCGAACATTCCGGAACCTTGGTACATTCCGGAATTCCGAACATTCCGGAACCTTGTTGCATTCCGGAACTCTGAACATTCCGGAACTCTGAACATTCCGGAACCTTTGTGCATTCCGGAACTCTTAACATTCCGGAACTCTGAACATTCCGGAATTCCGAACATTCCGGAACCTTGGTGCATTCCGGAACTCTGAACATTCCGGAATTCCGAACATTCCGGAACCTTGGTGCATTCCGGAACTCTGAACATTCCGGAACCTTGGTGCATTCCGGAACTCTGAACATTCCGGAATTCCGAACATTCCGGAACCTTTGAGCATTCCGGAACTCTGAACATTCCGGAACCTTGGTACATTCCGGAACTCTGAACATTCCGGAATTCCGAACATTCCGGAACCTTGGTGCATTCCGGAATTCTGAACATTCCGGAATTCCGAACATTCCGGAACCTTTGAGCATTCCGGAACCTTGGTACATTCCGGAACTCTGAACATTCCGGAATTCCGAACATTCCGGAACCTTGGTGCATTCCGGAATTCTGAACATTCCGGAACTCTGAACATTCCGGAATTCCGAACATTCCGGAACCTTGGTACATTCCGGAATTCCGAACATTCCGGAACCTTGTTGCATTCCGGAACTTTGGTGCATTCCGGAATTCTGAACATTCCGGAACTCTGAACATTCCGGAATTCCGAACATTCCGGAACCTTGG
The DNA here is from genome assembly GCF_963969265.1 of Rhamphochromis sp. 'chilingali'. NCBI lineage: Eukaryota > Metazoa > Chordata > Actinopteri > Cichliformes > Cichlidae > Rhamphochromis > Rhamphochromis sp. 'chilingali'. Next base: position 44,324,169 of record NC_137948.1, read on the forward strand.
TGCATTCCGGAATTCCGAACATTCCGGAACCTTGGTGCATTCCGGAACTCTGAACATTCCGGAATTCCGAACATTCCGGAACCTTTGAGCATTCCGGAACTCTGAACATTCCGGAACCTTGGTACATTCCGGAACTCTGAACATTCCGGAATTCCGAACATTCCGGAACCTTGGTGCATTCCGGAACTCTGAACATTCCGGAACTCTGAACATTCCGGAATTCCGAACATTCCGGAACCTTGGTACATTCCGGAATTCCGAACATTCCGGAACCTTGTTGCATTCCGGAACTCTGAACATTCCGGAACTCTGAACATTCCGTAACCTTTGTGCATTCCGGAACTCTTAACATTCCGGAACTCTGAACATTCCGGAATTCCGAACATTCCGGAACCTTGGTGCATTCCGGAACTCTGAACATTCCGGAATTCCGAACATTCCGGAACCTTGGTGCATTCCGGAACTCTGAACATTCCGGAATTCCGAACATTCCGGAATTCCGAACATTCCGGAACCTTGGTACATTCCGGAATTCCGAACATTCCGGAACCTTTGTGCATTCCGGAACCTTGGTGCATTCCGGAATTCTGAACATTCCGGAACTCTGAACATTCCGGAATTCCGAACATTCCGGAACCTTGGTACATTCCGGAATTCCGAACATTCCGGAACCTTGTTGCATTCCGGAACTCTGAACATTCCGGAACTCTGAACATTCCGGAACCTTTGTGCATTCCGGAACTCTTAACATTCCGGAACTCTGAACATTCCGGAATTCCGAACATTCCGGAACCTTGGTGCATTCCGGAACTCTGAACATTCCGGAATTCCGAACATTCCGGAACCTTGGTGCATTCCGGAACTCTGAACATTCCGGAACCTTGGTGCATTCCGGAACTCTGAACATTCCGGAATTCCGAACATTCCGGAACCTTTGAGCATTCCGGAACTCTGAACATTCCGGAACCTTGGTACATTCCGGAACTCTTAACATTCCGGAATTCCGAACATTCCGGAACCTTGGTGCATTCCGGAACTCTGAACATTCCGGAACTCTGAACATTCCGGAATTCCGAACATTCCGGAACCTTGGTACATTCTGGAATTCCGAACATTCCGGAACCTTGTTGCATTCCGGAACTCTTAACATTCCGGAACTCTGAACATTCCGGAATTCCGAACATTCCGGAACCTTGGTGCATTCCGGAACTCTGAACATTCCGGAATTCCGAACATTCCGGAACCTTGGTGCATTCCGGAACTCTGAACATTCCGGAATTCCGAACATTCCGGAACCTTGGTGCATTCCGGAACTCTTAACATTCCGGAACCTTGGTACATTCCGGAATTCCGAACATTCCGGAACCTTGGTGCATTCCGGAACTCTGAACATTCCGGAATTCCGAACATTCCGGAACCTTGGTACATTCCGGAATTCCGAACATTCCGGAACCTTTGTGCATTCCGGAACCTTGGTGCATTCCGGAATTCTGAACATTCCGGAACTCTGAACATTCCGGAATTCCGAACATTCCGGAACCTTGGTACATTCCGGAATTCCGAACATTCCGGAACCTTGTTGCATTCCGGAACTCTGAACATTCCGGAACTCTGAACATTCCGGAACCTTTGTGCATTCCGGAACTCTTAACATTCCGGAACTCTGAACATTCCGGAATTCCGAACATTCCGGAACCTTGGTGCATTCCGGAACTCTGAACATTCCGGAATTCCGAACATTCCGGAACCTTGGTGCATTCCGGAACTCTGAACATTCCGGAACCTTGGTGCATTCCGGAACTCTGAACATTCCGGAATTCCGAACATTCCGGAACCTTTGAGCATTCCGGAACTCTGAACATTCCGGAACCTTGGTACATTCCCGAACTCTGAACATTCCGGAATTCCGAACATTCCGGAACCTTGGTGCATTCCGGAACTCTGAACATTCCGGAACTCTGAACATTCCGGAATTCCGAACATTCCGGAACCTTGGTACATTCCGGAATTCCGAACATTCCGGAACCTTGTTGCATTCCGGAACTCTTAACATTCCGGAACTCTGAACATTCCGGAATTCCGAACATTCCGGAACCTTGGTGCATTCCGGAACTCTGAACATTCCGGAATTCCGAACATTCCGGAACCTTGGTGCATTCCGGAACTCTGAACATTCCGGAATTCCGAACATTCCGGAACCTTGGTGCATTCCGGAACTCTTAACATTCCGGAACCTTGGTACATTCCGGAATTCCGAACATTCCGGAACCTTGGTGCATTCCGGAATTCTGAACATTCCGGAACTCTGAACATTCCGGAACTCTGAACATTCCGGAATTCCGAACATTTCGGAACCTTGGTACATTCCGGAATTCCGAACATTCCGGAACCTTGGTGCATTCCGGAATTCTGAACATTCCGGAACTCTGAACATTCCGGAACTCTGAACATTCCGGAATTCCGAACATTTCGGAACCTTGGTACATTCCGGAATTCCGAACATTCCGGAACCTTGGTGCATTCCGGAATTCTGAACATTCCGGAATTCTGAACATTCCGGAACTCTGAACATTCCGGAATTCCGAACATTTCGGAACCTTGGTACATTCCGGAATTCCGAACATTCCGGAACCTTGTTGCATTCCGGAACTCTGAACATTCCGGAACTCTGAACATTCCGGAACCTTTGTGCATTCCGGAACCTTGGTGCATTCCGGAACTCTTAACATTCCGGAACCTTGGTGCATTCCGGAACTCTGAACATTCCGGAACCTTGGTGCATTCCGGAACTCTGAACATTCCGGAATTCCGAACATTCCGGAACCTTGGTACATTCCGGAATTCCGAACATTCCGGAACCTTGGTGCATTCCGGAACTCTGAACATTCTGGAATTCCGAACATTCCGGAACCTTGGTGCATTCCGGAACTCTTAACATTCCGGAACCTTGGTACATTCCGGAATTCCGAACATTCCGGAACCTTGGTGCATTCCGGAATTCTGAACATTCCGGAACTTTGGTACATTCCGGAATTCCGAACATTCCGGAACCTTGGTGCATTCCGGAACTCTGAACATTCCGGAACTCTGAACATTCCGGAACCTTTGTGCATTCCGGAACCTTGGTGCATTCCGGAACTCTTAACATTCCGGAACCTTTGTGCATTCCGGAACCTTGGTGCATTCCGGAACTCTTAACATTCCGGAACCTTGGTGCATTCCGGAACTCTGAACATTCCGGAACTCTGAACATTCCGGAATTCCGAACATTCCGGAACCTTGGTGCATTCCGGAATTCTGAACATTCCGGAACTCTGAACATTCCGGAATTCCGAACATTCCGGAACCTTGGTACATTCCGGAATTCCGAACATTCCGGAACCTTGGTGCATTCCGGAACTCTGAACATTCCGGAATTCCGAACATTCCGGAACCTTGGTGCATTCCGGAACTCTGAACATTCCGGAACCTTGGTGCATTCCGGAACTCTGAACATTCCGGAACCTTGGTGCATTCCGGAACTCTGAATTCCGGAACCTTGGTGCATTCCGGAACTTTTAACATTCCGGAACCTTGGTGCATTCCGGAACTCTGAACATTCCGGAATTCCGAACATTCCGGAACCTTGGTGCATTCCGGAACTCTGAACATTCCGGAACTCTGAACATTCCGGAATTCCGAACATTCCGGAACCTTGGTACATTCCGGAATTCCGAACATTCCGGAACCTTGTTGCATTCCGGAACTCTGAACATTCCGGAACCTTTGTGCATTCCGGAACCTTGGTGCATTCCGGAACTCTGAACATTCCGGAACCTTGGTGCATTCCGGAACTCTGAACATTCCGGAATTCCGAACATTCCGGAACCTTGGTGCATTCCGGAACTCTTAACATTCCGGAACTCTGAACATTCCGGAATTCCGAACATTCCGGAACCTTGGTGCATTCCGGAACTCTGAACATTCCGGAATTCCGAACATTCCGGAACCTTGGTACATTCTGGAATTCCGAACATTCCGGAACCTTGGTGCATTCCGGAACTCTGAACATTCTGGAATTCCGAACATTCCGGAACCTTGGTGCATTCCGGAACTCTTAACATTCCGGAACCTTGGTACATTCCGGAATTCCGAACATTCCGGAACCTTGGTGCATTCCGGAATTCTGAACATTCCGGAACTCTGAACATTCCGGAATTCCGAACATTCCGGAACCTTGGTACATTCCGGAATTCCGAACATTCCGGAACCTTGTTGCATTCCGGAACTCTGAACATTCCGGAACTCTGAACATTCCGGAACCTTTGTGCATTCCGGAACCTTGGTGCATTCCGGAACTCTTAACATTCCGGAACCTTGGTGCATTCCGGAACTCTGAATTCCGGAACCTTGGTGCATTCCGGAACTCTTAACATTCCGGAACCTTGGTGCATTCCGGAACTCTGAACATTCCGGAATTCCGAACATTCCGGAACCTTGGTGCATTCCGGAACTCTGAACATTCCGGAACTCTGAACATTCCGGAATTCCGAACATTCCGGAACCTTGGTGCATTCCGGAACTCTGAACATTCCGGAACCTTGGTGCATTCCGGAACTCTGAATTCCGGAACCTTGGTGCATTCCGGAACTCTTAACATTCCGGAACCTTGGTGCATTCCGGAACTTTTAACATTCCGGAACCTTGGTGCATTCCGGAACTCTGAACATTCCGGAACTCTGAACATTCCGGAATTCCGAACATTCCGGAACCTTTGAGCATTCCGGAACTCTGAACATTCCGGAACCTTGGTACATTCCGGAACTCTGAACATTCCGGAATTCCGAACATTCCGGAACCTTGGTGCATTCCGGAATTCTGAACATTCCGGAACTCTGAACATTCCGGAATTCCGAACATTCCGGAACCTTGGTACATTCCGGAATTCCGAACATTCCGGAACCTTGTTGCATTCCGGAACTCTGAACATTCCGGAACTCTGAACATTCCGGAACCTTTGTGCATTCCGGAACTCTTAACATTCCGGAACTCTGAACATTCCGGAATTCCGAACATTCCGGAACCTTGGTGCATTCCGGAACTCTGAACATTCCGGAATTCCGAACATTCCGGAACCTTGGTGCATTCCGGAACTCTGAACATTCCGGAACCTTGGTGCATTCCGGAACTCTGAACATTCCGGAATTCCGAACATTCCGGAACCTTTGAGCATTCCGGAACTCTGAACATTCCGGAACCTTGGTACATTCCGGAACTCTGAACATTCCGGAATTCCGAACATTCCGGAACCTTGGTGCATTCCGGAATTCTGAACATTCCGGAATTCCGAACATTCCGGAACCTTTGAGCATTCCGGAACCTTGGTACATTCCGGAACTCTGAACATTCCGGAATTCCGAACATTCCGGAACCTTGGTGCATTCCGGAATTCTGAACATTCCGGAACTCTGAACATTCCGGAATTCCGAACATTCCGGAACCTTGGTACATTCCGGAATTCCGAACATTCCGGAACCTTGTTGCATTCCGGAACTTTGGTGCATTCCGGAATTCTGAACATTCCGGAACTCTGAACATTCCGGAATTCCGAACATTCCGGAACCTTGGTGCATTCCGGAATTCCGAACATTCCGGAACCTTGGTGCATTCCGGAACTCTGAACATTCCGGAATTCCGAACATTCCGGAACCTTTGAGCATTCCGGAACTCTGAACATTCCGGAACCTTGGTACATTCCGGAACTCTGAACATTCCGGAATTCCGAACATTCCGGAACCTTGGTGCATTCCGGAACTCTGAACATTCCGGAACTCTGAACATTCCGGAATTCCGAACATTCCGGAACCTTGGTACATTCCGGAATTCCGAACATTCCGGAACCTTGTTGCATTCCGGAACTCTGAACATTCCGGAACTCTGAACATTCCGTAACCTTTGTGCATTCCGGAACTCTTAACATTCCGGAACTCTGAACATTCCGGAATTCCGAACATTCCGGAACCTTGGTGCATTCCGGAACTCTGAACATTCCGGAACTCTGAACATTCCGGAATTCCGAACATTCCGGAACCTTGGTACATTCTGGAATTCCGAACATTCCGGAACCTTGTTGCATTCCGGAACTCTTAACATTCCGGAACTCTGAACATTCCGGAATTCCGAACATTCCGGAACCTTGGTGCATTCCGGAACTCTGAACATTCCGGAATTCCGAACATTCCGGAACCTTGGTGCATTCCGGAACTCTGAACATTCCGGAATTCCGAACATTCCGGAACCTTGGTGCATTCCGGAACTCTTAACATTCCGGAACCTTGGTACATTCCGGAATTCCGAACATTCCGGAACCTTGGTGCATTCCGGAACTCTGAACATTCCGGAACTCTGAACATTCCGGAACCTTGGTGCATTCCGGAACTCTGAACATTCCGGAACCTTGGTGCATTCCGGAACTTTTAACATTCCGGAACCTTGGTGCATTCCGGAACTCTGAACATTCCGGAACTCTGAACATTCCGGAATTCCGAACATTCCGGAACCTTGGTGCATTCCGGAATTCTGAACATTCCGGAATTCCGAACATTCCGGAACCTTGGTGCATTCCGGAATTCTGAACATTCCGGAACTCTGAACATTCCGGAATTCCGAACATTCCGGAACCTTGGTGCATTCCGGAACTCTTAACATTCCGGAACCTTGGTGCATTCCGGAACTCTGAACATTCCGGAACTCTGAACATTCCGGAATTCCGAACATTCCGGAACCTTGGTACATTCCGGAATTCCGAACATTCCGGAACCTTGTTGCATTCCGGAACTCTGAACATTCCGGAACCTTTGTGCATTCCGGAACCTTGGTGCATTCCGGAACTCTGAACATTCCGGAACCTTGGTGCATTCCGGAACTCTGAACATTCCGGAATTCCGAACATTCCGGAACCTTGGTGCATTCCGGAACTCTTAACATTCCGGAACTCTGAACATTCCGGAATTCCGAACATTCCGGAACCTTGGTGCATTCCGGAACTCTGAACATTCCGGAATTCCGAACATTCCGGAACCTTGGTACATTCTGGAACTCTTAACATTCCGGAACCTTGGTGCATTCCGGAACTCTGAACATTCCGGAACTCTGAACATTCCGGAATTCCGAACATTCCGGAACCTTGGTACATTCCGGAATTCCGAACATTCCGGAACCTTGTTGCATTCCGGAACTCTGAACATTCCGGAACCTTTGTGCATTCCGGAACCTTGGTGCATTCCGGAACTCTGAACATTCCGGAACCTTGGTGCATTCCGGAACTCTGAACATTCCGGAATTCCGAACATTCCGGAACCTTGGTGCATTCCGGAACTCTTAACATTCCGGAACTCTGAACATTCCGGAATTCCGAACATTCCGGAACCTTGGTGCATTCCGGAACTCTGAACATTCCGGAATTCCGAACATTCCGGAACCTTGGTACATTCTGGAATTCCGAACATTCCGGAACTCTGAACATTCCGGAATTCCGAACATTCCGGAACCTTGGTGCATTCCGGAACTCTTAACATTCCGGAACCTTGGTGCATTCCGGAACTCTTAACATTCCGGAACCTTGGTGCATTCCGGAACTCTGAACATTCCGGAACTCTGAACATTCCGGAATTCCGAACATTCCGGAACCTTGGTACATTCCGGAATTCCGAACATTCCGGAACCTTGTTGCATTCCGGAACTCTGAACATTCCGGAACCTTTGTGCATTCCGGAACCTTGGTGCATTCCGGAACTCTGAACATTCCGGAACCTTGGTGCATTCCGGAACTCTGAACATTCCGGAATTCCGAACATTCCGGAACCTTGGTGCATTCCGGAACTCTTAACATTCCGGAACTCTGAACATTCCGGAATTCCGAACATTCCGGAACCTTGGTGCATTCCGGAACTCTGAACATTCCGGAATTCCGAACATTCCGGAACCTTGGTACATTCTGGAACTCTTAACATTCCGGAACCTTGGTGCATTCCGGAACTCTGAACATTCCGGAACTCTGAACATTCCGGAATTCCGAACATTCCGGAACCTTGGTACATTCCGGAATTCCGAACATTCCGGAACCTTGTTGCATTCCGGAACTCTGAACATTCCGGAACCTTTGTGCATTCCGGAACCTTGGTGCATTCCGGAACTCTGAACATTCCGGAACCTTGGTGCATTCCGGAACTCTGAACATTCCGGAATTCCGAACATTCCGGAACCTTGGTGCATTCCGGAACTCTTAACATTCCGGAACTCTGAACATTCCGGAATTCCGAACATTCCGGAACCTTGGTGCATTCCGGAACTCTGAACATTCCGGAATTCCGAACATTCCGGAACCTTGGTACATTCTGGAATTCCGAACATTCCGGAACCTTGGTGCATTCCGGAACTCTGAACATTCTGGAATTCCGAACATTCCGGAACCTTGGTGCATTCCGGAACTCTTAACATTCCGGAACCTTGGTACATTCCGGAATTCCGAACATTCCGGAACCTTGGTGCATTCCGGAATTCCGAACATTCCGGAACTCTGAACATTCCGGAATTCCGAACATTCCGGAACCTTGGTACATTCCGGAATTCCGAACATTCCGGAACCTTGTTGCATTCCGGAACTCTGAACATTCCGGAACTCTGAACATTCCGGAACCTTTGTGCATTCCGGAACCTTGGTGCATTCCGGAACTCTGAACATTCCGGAACCTTGGTGCATTCCGGAACTCTGAATTCCGGAACCTTGGTGCATTCCGGAACTCTTAACATTCCGGAACCTTGGTGCATTCCGGAACTCTGAACATTCCGGAATTCCGAACATTCCGGAACCTTGGTGCATTCCGGAACTCTGAACATTCCGGAACTCTGAACATTCCGGAATTCCGAACATTCCGGAACCTTGGTGCATTCCGGAACTCTGAACATTCCGGAACCTTGGTGCATTCCGGAACTCTGAATTCCGGAACCTTGGTGCATTCCGGAACTCTTAACATTCCGGAACCTTGGTGCATTCCGGAACTTTTAACATTCCGGAACCTTGGTGCATTCCGGAACTCTGAACATTCCGGAACTCTGAACATTCCGGAATTCCGAACATTCCGGAACCTTTGAGCATTCCGGAACTCTGAACATTCCGGAACCTTGGTACATTCCGGAACTCTGAACATTCCGGAATTCCGAACATTCCGGAACCTTGGTGCATTCCGGAATTCTGAACATTCCGGAACTCTGAACATTCCGGAATTCCGAACATTCCGGAACCTTGGTACATTCCGGAATTCCGAACATTCCGGAACCTTGTTGCATTCCGGAACTCTGAACATTCCGGAACTCTGAACATTCCGGAACCTTTGTGCATTCCGGAACTCTTAACATTCCGGAACTCTGAACATTCCGGAATTCCGAACATTCCGGAACCTTGGTGCATTCCGGAACTCTGAACATTCCGGAATTCCGAACATTCCGGAACCTTGGTGCATTCCGGAACTCTGAACATTCCGGAACCTTGGTGCATTCCGGAACTCTGAACATTCCGGAATTCCGAACATTCCGGAACCTTTGAGCATTCCGGAACTCTGAACATTCCGGAACCTTGGTACATTCCGGAACTCTGAACATTCCGGAATTCCGAACATTCCGGAACCTTGGTGCATTCCGGAATTCTGAACATTCCGGAATTCCGAACATTCCGGAACCTTTGAGCATTCCGGAACCTTGGTACATTCCGGAACTCTGAACATTCCGGAATTCCGAACATTCCGGAACCTTGGTGCATTCCGGAATTCTGAACATTCCGGAACTCTGAACATTCCGGAATTCCGAACATTCCGGAACCTTGGTACATTCCGGAATTCCGAACATTCCGGAACCTTGTTGCATTCCGGAACTTTGGTGCATTCCGGAATTCTGAACATTCCGGAACTCTGAACATTCCGGAATTCCGAACATTCCGGAACCTTGGTGCATTCCGGAATTCCGAACATTCCGGAACCTTGGTGCATTCCGGAACTCTGAACATTCCGGAATTCCGAACATTCCGGAACCTTTGAGCATTCCGGAACTCTGAACATTCCGGAACCTTGGTACATTCCGGAACTCTGAACATTCCGGAATTCCGAACATTCCGGAACCTTGGTGCATTCCGGAACTCTGAACATTCCGGAACTCTGAACATTCCGGAATTCCGAACATTCCGGAACCTTGGTACATTCCGGAATTCCGAACATTCCGGAACCTTGTTGCATTCCGGAACTCTGAACATTCCGGAACTCTGAACATTCCGTAACCTTTGTGCATTCCGGAACTCTTAACATTCCGGAACTCTGAACATTCCGGAATTCCGAACATTCCGGAACCTTGGTGCATTCCGGAACTCTGAACATTCCGGAATTCCGAACATTCCGGAACCTTGGTGCATTCCGGAACTCTGAACATTCCGGAATTCCGAACATTCCGGAATTCCGAACATTCCGGAACCTTGGTACATTCCGGAATTCCGAACATTCCGGAACCTTTGTGCATTCCGGAACCTTGGTGCATTCCGGAATTCTGAACATTCCGGAACTCTGAACATTCCGGAATTCCGAACATTCCGGAACCTTGGTACATTCCGGAATTCCGAACATTCCGGAACCTTGTTGCATTCCGGAACTCTGAACATTCCGGAACTCTGAACATTCCGGAACCTTTGTGCATTCCGGAACTCTTAACATTCCGGAACTCTGAACATTCCGGAATTCCGAACATTCCGGAACCTTGGTGCATTCCGGAACTCTGAACATTCCGGAATTCCGAACATTCCGGAACCTTGGTGCATTCCGGAACTCTGAACATTCCGGAACCTTGGTGCATTCCGGAACTCTGAACATTCCGGAATTCCGAACATTCCGGAACCTTTGAGCATTCCGGAACTCTGAACATTCCGGAACCTTGGTACATTCCGGAACTCTTAACATTCCGGAATTCCGAACATTCCGGAACCTTGGTGCATTCCGGAACTCTGAACATTCCGGAACTCTGAACATTCCGGAATTCCGAACATTCCGGAACCTTGGTACATTCTGGAATTCCGAACATTCCGGAACCTTGTTGCATTCCGGAACTCTTAACATTCCGGAACTCTGAACATTCCGGAATTCCGAACATTCCGGAACCTTGGTGCATTCCGGAACTCTGAACATTCCGGAATTCCGAACATTCCGGAACCTTGGTGCATTCCGGAACTCTGAACATTCCGGAATTCCGAACATTCCGGAACCTTGGTGCATTCCGGAACTCTTAACATTCCGGAACCTTGGTACATTCCGGAATTCCGAACATTCCGGAACCTTGGTGCATTCCGGAACTCTGAACATTCCGGAATTCCGAACATTCCGGAACCTTGGTACATTCCGGAATTCCGAACATTCCGGAACCTTTGTGCATTCCGGAACCTTGGTGCATTCCGGAATTCTGAACATTCCGGAACTCTGAACATTCCGGAATTCCGAACATTCCGGAACCTTGGTACATTCCGGAATTCCGAACATTCCGGAACCTTGTTGCATTCCGGAACTCTGAACATTCCGGAACTCTGAACATTCCGGAACCTTTGTGCATTCCGGAACTCTTAACATTCCGGAACTCTGAACATTCCGGAATTCCGAACATTCCGGAACCTTGGTGCATTCCGGAACTCTGAACATTCCGGAATTCCGAACATTCCGGAACCTTGGTGCATTCCGGAACTCTGAACATTCCGGAACCTTGGTGCATTCCGGAACTCTGAACATTCCGGAATTCCGAACATTCCGGAACCTTTGAGCATTCCGGAACTCTGAACATTCCGGAACCTTGGTACATTCCCGAACTCTGAACATTCCGGAATTCCGAACATTCCGGAACCTTGGTGCATTCCGGAACTCTGAACATTCCGGAACTCTGAACATTCCGGAATTCCGAACATTCCGGAACCTTGGTACATTCCGGAATTCCGAACATTCCGGAACCTTGTTGCATTCCGGAACTCTTAACATTCCGGAACTCTGAACATTCCGGAATTCCGAACATTCCGGAACCTTGGTGCATTCCGGAACTCTGAACATTCCGGAATTCCGAACATTCCGGAACCTTGGTGCATTCCGGAACTCTGAACATTCCGGAATTCCGAACATTCCGGAACCTTGGTGCATTCCGGAACTCTTAACATTCCGGAACCTTGGTACATTCCGGAATTCCGAACATTCCGGAACCTTGGTGCATTCCGGAATTCTGAACATTCCGGAACTCTGAACATTCCGGAACTCTGAACATTCCGGAATTCCGAACATTTCGGAACCTTGGTACATTCCGGAATTCCGAACATTCCGGAACCTTGGTGCATTCCGGAATTCTGAACATTCCGGAACTCTGAACATTCCGGAACTCTGAACATTCCGGAATTCCGAACATTTCGGAACCTTGGTACATTCCGGAATTCCGAACATTCCGGAACCTTGGTGCATTCCGGAATTCTGAACATTCCGGAATTCTGAACATTCCGGAACTCTGAACATTCCGGAATTCCGAACATTTCGGAACCTTGGTACATTCCGGAATTCCGAACATTCCGGAACCTTGTTGCATTCCGGAACTCTGAACATTCCGGAACTCTGAACATTCCGGAACCTTTGTGCATTCCGGAACCTTGGTGCATTCCGGAACTCTTAACATTCCGGAACCTTGGTGCATTCCGGAACTCTGAACATTCCGGAACCTTGGTGCATTCCGGAACTCTGAACATTCCGGAATTCCGAACATTCCGGAACCTTGGTACATTCCGGAATTCCGAACATTCCGGAACCTTGGTGCATTCCGGAACTCTGAACATTCTGGAATTCCGAACATTCCGGAACCTTGGTGCATTCCGGAACTCTTAACATTCCGGAACCTTGGTACATTCCGGAATTCCGAACATTCCGGAACCTTGGTGCATTCCGGAATTCTGAACATTCCGGAACTTTGGTACATTCCGGAATTCCGAACATTCCGGAACCTTGGTGCATTCCGGAACTCTGAACATTCCGGAACTCTGAACATTCCGGAACCTTTGTGCATTCCGGAACCTTGGTGCATTCCGGAACTCTTAACATTCCGGAACCTTTGTGCATTCCGGAACCTTGGTGCATTCCGGAACTCTTAACATTCCGGAACCTTGGTGCATTCCGGAACTCTGAACATTCCGGAACTCTGAACATTCCGGAATTCCGAACATTCCGGAACCTTGGTGCATTCCGGAATTCTGAACATTCCGGAACTCTGAACATTCCGGAATTCCGAACATTCCGGAACCTTGGTACATTCCGGAATTCCGAACATTCCGGAACCTTGGTGCATTCCGGAACTCTGAACATTCCGGAATTCCGAACATTCCGGAACCTTGGTGCATTCCGGAACTCTGAACATTCCGGAACCTTGGTGCATTCCGGAACTCTGAACATTCCGGAACCTTGGTGCATTCCGGAACTCTGAATTCCGGAACCTTGGTGCATTCCGGAACTTTTAACATTCCGGAACCTTGGTGCATTCCGGAACTCTGAACATTCCGGAATTCCGAACATTCCGGAACCTTGGTGCATTCCGGAACTCTGAACATTCCGGAACTCTGAACATTCCGGAATTCCGAACATTCCGGAACCTTGGTACATTCCGGAATTCCGAACATTCCGGAACCTTGTTGCATTCCGGAACTCTGAACATTCCGGAACCTTTGTGCATTCCGGAACCTTGGTGCATTCCGGAACTCTGAACATTCCGGAACCTTGGTGCATTCCGGAACTCTGAACATTCCGGAATTCCGAACATTCCGGAACCTTGGTGCATTCCGGAACTCTTAACATTCCGGAACTCTGAACATTCCGGAATTCCGAACATTCCGGAACCTTGGTGCATTCCGGAACTCTGAACATTCCGGAATTCCGAACATTCCGGAACCTTGGTACATTCTGGAATTCCGAACATTCCGGAACCTTGGTGCATTCCGGAACTCTGAACATTCTGGAATTCCGAACATTCCGGAACCTTGGTGCATTCCGGAACTCTTAACATTCCGGAACCTTGGTACATTCCGGAATTCCGAACATTCCGGAACCTTGGTGCATTCCGGAATTCTGAACATTCCGGAACTCTGAACATTCCGGAATTCCGAACATTCCGGAACCTTGGTACATTCCGGAATTCCGAACATTCCGGAACCTTGTTGCATTCCGGAACTCTGAACATTCCGGAACTCTGAACATTCCGGAACCTTTGTGCATTCCGGAACCTTGGTGCATTCCGGAACTCTTAACATTCCGGAACCTTGGTGCATTCCGGAACTCTGAATTCCGGAACCTTGGTGCATTCCGGAACTCTTAACATTCCGGAACCTTGGTGCATTCCGGAACTCTGAACATTCCGGAATTCCGAACATTCCGGAACCTTGGTGCATTCCGGAACTCTGAACATTCCGGAACTCTGAACATTCCGGAATTCCGAACATTCCGGAACCTTGGTGCATTCCGGAACTCTGAACATTCCGGAACCTTGGTGCATTCCGGAACTCTGAATTCCGGAACCTTGGTGCATTCCGGAACTCTTAACATTCCGGAACCTTGGTGCATTCCGGAACTTTTAACATTCCGGAACCTTGGTGCATTCCGGAACTCTGAACATTCCGGAACTCTGAACATTCCGGAATTCCGAACATTCCGGAACCTTTGAGCATTCCGGAACTCTGAACATTCCGGAACCTTGGTACATTCCGGAACTCTGAACATTCCGGAATTCCGAACATTCCGGAACCTTGGTGCATTCCGGAATTCTGAACATTCCGGAACTCTGAACATTCCGGAATTCCGAACATTCCGGAACCTTGGTACATTCCGGAATTCCGAACATTCCGGAACCTTGTTGCATTCCGGAACTCTGAACATTCCGGAACTCTGAACATTCCGGAACCTTTGTGCATTCCGGAACTCTTAACATTCCGGAACTCTGAACATTCCGGAATTCCGAACATTCCGGAACCTTGGTGCATTCCGGAACTCTGAACATTCCGGAATTCCGAACATTCCGGAACCTTGGTGCATTCCGGAACTCTGAACATTCCGGAACCTTGGTGCATTCCGGAACTCTGAACATTCCGGAATTCCGAACATTCCGGAACCTTTGAGCATTCCGGAACTCTGAACATTCCGGAACCTTGGTACATTCCGGAACTCTGAACATTCCGGAATTCCGAACATTCCGGAACCTTGGTGCATTCCGGAATTCTGAACATTCCGGAATTCCGAACATTCCGGAACCTTTGAGCATTCCGGAACCTTGGTACATTCCGGAACTCTGAACATTCCGGAATTCCGAACATTCCGGAACCTTGGTGCATTCCGGAATTCTGAACATTCCGGAACTCTGAACATTCCGGAATTCCGAACATTCCGGAACCTTGGTACATTCCGGAATTCCGAACATTCCGGAACCTTGTTGCATTCCGGAACTTTGGTGCATTCCGGAATTCTGAACATTCCGGAACTCTGAACATTCCGGAATTCCGAACATTCCGGAACCTTGGTGCATTCCGGAATTCCGAACATTCCGGAACCTTGGTGCATTCCGGAACTCTGAACATTCCGGAATTCCGAACATTCCGGAACCTTTGAGCATTCCGGAACTCTGAACATTCCGGAACCTTGGTACATTCCGGAACTCTGAACATTCCGGAATTCCGAACATTCCGGAACCTTGGTGCATTCCGGAACTCTGAACATTCCGGAACTCTGAACATTCCGGAATTCCGAACATTCCGGAACCTTGGTACATTCCGGAATTCCGAACATTCCGGAACCTTGTTGCATTCCGGAACTCTGAACATTCCGGAACTCTGAACATTCCGTAACCTTTGTGCATTCCGGAACTCTTAACATTCCGGAACTCTGAACATTCCGGAATTCCGAACATTCCGGAACCTTGGTGCATTCCGGAACTCTGAACATTCCGGAACTCTGAACATTCCGGAATTCCGAACATTCCGGAACCTTGGTACATTCTGGAATTCCGAACATTCCGGAACCTTGTTGCATTCCGGAACTCTTAACATTCCGGAACTCTGAACATTCCGGAATTCCGAACATTCCGGAACCTTGGTGCATTCCGGAACTCTGAACATTCCGGAATTCCGAACATTCCGGAACCTTGGTGCATTCCGGAACTCTGAACATTCCGGAATTCCGAACATTCCGGAACCTTGGTGCATTCCGGAACTCTTAACATTCCGGAACCTTGGTACATTCCGGAATTCCGAACATTCCGGAACCTTGGTGCATTCCGGAACTCTGAACATTCCGGAATTCCGAACATTCCGGAACCTTGGTACATTCCGGAATTCCGAACATTCCGGAACCTTTGTGCATTCCGGAACCTTGGTGCATTCCGGAATTCTGAACATTCCGGAACTCTGAACATTCCGGAATTCCGAACATTCCGGAACCTTGGTACATTCCGGAATTCCGAACATTCCGGAACCTTGTTGCATTCCGGAACTCTGAACATTCCGGAACTCTGAACATTCCGGAACCTTTGTGCATTCCGGAACTCTTAACATTCCGGAACTCTGAACATTCCGGAATTCCGAACATTCCGGAACCTTGGTGCATTCCGGAACTCTGAACATTCCGGAATTCCGAACATTCCGGAACCTTGGTGCATTCCGGAACTCTGAACATTCCGGAACCTTGGTGCATTCCGGAACTCTGAACATTCCGGAATTCCGAACATTCCGGAACCTTTGAGCATTCCGGAACTCTGAACATTCCGGAACCTTGGTACATTCCCGAACTCTGAACATTCCGGAATTCCGAACATTCCGGAACCTTGGTGCATTCCGGAACTCTGAACATTCCGGAACTCTGAACATTCCGGAATTCCGAACATTCCGGAACCTTGGTACATTCCGGAATTCCGAACATTCCGGAACCTTGTTGCATTCCGGAACTCTTAACATTCCGGAACTCTGAACATTCCGGAATTCCGAACATTCCGGAACCTTGGTGCATTCCGGAACTCTGAACATTCCGGAATTCCGAACATTCCGGAACCTTGGTGCATTCCGGAACTCTGAACATTCCGGAATTCCGAACATTCCGGAACCTTGGTGCATTCCGGAACTCTTAACATTCCGGAACCTTGGTACATTCCGGAATTCCGAACATTCCGGAACCTTGGTGCATTCCGGAATTCTGAACATTCCGGAACTCTGAACATTCCGGAACTCTGAACATTCCGGAATTCCGAACATTTCGGAACCTTGGTACATTCCGGAATTCCGAACATTCCGGAACCTTGGTGCATTCCGGAATTCTGAACATTCCGGAACTCTGAACATTCCGGAACTCTGAACATTCCGGAATTCCGAACATTTCGGAACCTTGGTACATTCCGGAATTCCGAACATTCCGGAACCTTGGTGCATTCCGGAATTCTGAACATTCCGGAATTCTGAACATTCCGGAACTCTGAACATTCCGGAATTCCGAACATTTCGGAACCTTGGTACATTCCGGAATTCCGAACATTCCGGAACCTTGTTGCATTCCGGAACTCTGAACATTCCGGAACTCTGAACATTCCGGAACCTTTGTGCATTCCGGAACCTTGGTGCATTCCGGAACTCTTAACATTCCGGAACCTTGGTGCATTCCGGAACTCTGAACATTCCGGAACCTTGGTGCATTCCGGAACTCTGAACATTCCGGAATTCCGAACATTCCGGAACCTTGGTACATTCCGGAATTCCGAACATTCCGGAACCTTGGTGCATTCCGGAACTCTGAACATTCTGGAATTCCGAACATTCCGGAACCTTGGTGCATTCCGGAACTCTTAACATTCCGGAACCTTGGTACATTCCGGAATTCCGAACATTCCGGAACCTTGGTGCATTCCGGAATTCTGAACATTCCGGAACTTTGGTACATTCCGGAATTCCGAACATTCCGGAACCTTGGTGCATTCCGGAACTCTGAACATTCCGGAACTCTGAACATTCCGGAACCTTTGTGCATTCCGGAACCTTGGTGCATTCCGGAACTCTTAACATTCCGGAACCTTTGTGCATTCCGGAACCTTGGTGCATTCCGGAACTCTTAACATTCCGGAACCTTGGTGCATTCCGGAACTCTGAACATTCCGGAACTCTGAACATTCCGGAATTCCGAACATTCCGGAACCTTGGTGCATTCCGGAATTCTGAACATTCCGGAACTCTGAACATTCCGGAATTCCGAACATTCCGGAACCTTGGTACATTCCGGAATTCCGAACATTCCGGAACCTTGGTGCATTCCGGAACTCTGAACATTCCGGAATTCCGAACATTCCGGAACCTTGGTGCATTCCGGAACTCTGAACATTCCGGAACCTTGGTGCATTCCGGAACTCTGAACATTCCGGAACCTTGGTGCATTCCGGAACTCTGAATTCCGGAACCTTGGTGCATTCCGGAACTTTTAACATTCCGGAACCTTGGTGCATTCCGGAACTCTGAACATTCCGGAATTCCGAACATTCCGGAACCTTGGTGCATTCCGGAACTCTGAACATTCCGGAACTCTGAACATTCCGGAATTCCGAACATTCCGGAACCTTGGTACATTCCGGAATTCCGAACATTCCGGAACCTTGTTGCATTCCGGAACTCTGAACATTCCGGAACTCTGAACATTCCGGAACCTTTGTGCATTCCGGAACCTTGGTGCATTCCGGAACTCTTAACATTCCGGAACCTTGGTGCATTCCGGAACTCTGAACATTCCGGAACCTTGGTGCATTCCGGAACTCTGAACATTCTGGAATTCCGAACATTCCGGAACCTTGGTGCATTCCGGAACTCTTAACATTCCGGAACCTTGGTACATTCCGGAATTCCGAACATTCCGGAACCTTGGTGCATTCCGGAATTCTGAACATTCCGGAACCTTGGTACATTCCGGAATTCCGAACATTCCGGAACCTTGTTGCATTCCGGAACTCTGAACATTCCGGAACTCTGAACATTCCGGAACCTTTGTGCATTCCGGAACCTTGGTGCATTCCGGAACTCTGAACATTCCGGAATTCCGAACATTCCGGAACCTTGGTACATTCCGGAATTCCGAACATTCCGGAACCTTGGTGCATTCCGGAACTCTGAACATTCCGGAATTCCGAACATTCCGGAACCTTGGTGCATTCCGGAACTCTGAACATTCCGGAACCTTGGTGCATTCCGGAACTCTGAACATTCCGGAACCTTGGTGCATTCCGGAACTCTGAACATTCCGGAACCTTGGTGCATTCCAGAACTCTTAACATTCCGGAACCTTGGTGCATTCCGGAACTCTGAACATTCCGGAATTCCGAACATTCCGGAACCTTGGTACATTCCGGAACCTTGGTGCATTCCGGAACTCTTAACATTCCGGAACCTTGGTGCATTCCGGAACTCTGAACATTCCGGAACTCTGAACATTCCGGAATTCCGAACATTCCGGAACCTTGGTACATTCCGGAATTCCGAACATTCCGGAACCTTGGTGCATTCCGGAACTCTGAACATTCCGGAATTCCGAACATTCCGGAACCTTGGTGCATTCCGGAACTCTGAACATTCCGGAACCTTGGTGCATTCCGGAACTCTGAACATTCCGGAACTCTGAACATTCCGGAATTCCGAACATTCCGGAACCTTGGTGCATTCCGGAATTCTGAACATTCCGGAACTCTGAACATTCCGGAATTCCGAACATTCCGGAACCTTGGTGCATTCCGGAATTCTGAACATTCCGGAACTCTGAACATTCCGGAATTCCGAACATTCCGGAACCTTGTTGCATTCCGGAACTCTGAACATTCCGGAACTCTGAACATTCCGGAACCTTTGTGCATTCCGGAACCTTGGTGCATTCCGGAACTCTTAACATTCCGGAACCTTGGTGCATTCCGGAACTCTGAACATTCCGGAACTCTGAACATTCCGGAATTCCGAACATTCCGGAACCTTGGTACATTCCGGAATTCCGAACATTCCGGAACCTTGTTGCATTCCGGAACTCTGAACATTCCGGAATTCCGAACATTCCGGAACCTTGGTGCATTCCGGAACTCTGAACATTCCGGAATTCCGAACATTCCGGAACCTTGGTTCATTCCGGAACTCTGAATTCCGGAACCTTGGTGCATTCCGGAACTCTTAACATTCCGGAACCTTGGTGCATTCCGGAACTCTTAACATTCCGGAACCTTGGTGCATTCCGGAACTCTTAACATTCCGGAACCTTGGTGCATTCCGGAACTCTGAACATTCCGGAACTCTGAACATTCCGGAATTCCGAACATTCCGGAACCTTGGTACATTCCGGAATTCCGAACATTCCGGAACCTTGTTGCATTCCGGAACTCTGAACATTCCGGAATTCCGAACATTCCGGAACCTTGGTGCATTCCGGAACTCTGAACATTCCGGAACCTTGGTGCATTCCGGAACTCTGAATTCCGGAACCTTGGTGCATTCCGGAACTCTTAACATTCCGGAACCTTGGTGCATTCCGGAACTCTTAACATTCCGGAACCTTGGTGCATTCCGGAACTCTGAACATTCCGGAACTCTGAACATTCCGGAATTCCGAACATTCCGGAACCTTGGTGCATTCCGGAATTCTGAACATTCCGGAACTCTGAACATTCCGGAATTCCGAACATTCCGGAACCTTGTTGCATTCCGGAACTCTGAACATTCCGGAATTCCGAACATTCCGGAACCTTTGTGCATTCCGGAATTCCGAACATTCCGGAACCTTGGTGCATTCCGGAACTCTGAACATTCCGGAACCTTGGTGCATTCCGGAACTCTGAACATTCCGGAACCTTGGTGCATTCCGGAACTCTGAACATTCCGGAACCTTGGTGCATTCCGGAACTCTTAACATTCCGGAACCTTGGTGCATTCCGGAACTCTGAACATTCCGGAATTCCGAACATTCCGGAACCTTTGAGCATTCCGGAACTCTGAACATTCCGGAACCTTGGTACATTCCGGAACTCTGAACATTCCGGAATTCCGAACATTCCGGAACCTTGGTGCATTCCGGAATTCTGAACATTCCGGAACTCTGAACATTCCGGAATTCCGAACATTCCGGAACCTTGGTACATTCCGGAATTCCGAACATTCCGGAACCTTGGTGCATTCCGGAACTCTGAACATTCCGGAATTCCGAACATTCCGGAACCTTTGTGCATTCCAGAATTCCGAACATTCCGGAACGTTGGTGCATTCCGGAATTCTGAACATTCCGGAACTCTGAACATTCCGGAATTCCGAACATTCCGGAACCTTGGTACATTCCGGAATTCCGAACATTCCGGAACCTTGGTGCATTCCGGAACTCTGAACATTCCGGAACCTTGGTGCATTCCGGAACTCTGAATTCCGGAACCTTGGTGCATTCCGGAACTCTTAACATTCCGGAACCTTGGTGCATTCCGGAACTCTTAACATTCCGGAACCTTGGTGCATTCCGGAACTCTGAACATTCCGGAACTCTGAACATTCCGGAATTCCGAACATTCCGGAACCTTGGTGCATTCCGGAATTCTGAACATTCCGGAACTCTGAACATTCCGGAATTCCGAACATTCCGGAACCTTGTTGCATTCCGGAACTCTGAACATTCCGGAATTCCGAACATTCCGGAACCTTTGTGCATTCCGGAATTCCGAACATTCCGGAACCTTGGTGCATTCCGGAACTCTGAACATTCCGGAACCTTGGTGCATTCCGGAACTCTGAACATTCCGGAACCTTGGTGCATTCCGGAACTCTGAACATTCCGGAACCTTGGTGCATTCCGGAACTCTTAACATTCCGGAACCTTGGTGCATTCCGGAACTCTGAACATTCCGGAATTCCGAACATTCCGGAATTCTGAACATTCCGGAACTCTGAACATTCCGGAATTCCGAACATTCCGGAACCTTGGTACATTCCGGAATTCCGAACATTCCGGAACCTTGTTGCATTCCGGAACTCTGAACATTCCGGAACTCTGAACATTCCGGAACCTTTGTGCATTCCGGAACCTTGGTGCATTCCGGAACTCTTAACATTCCGGAACCTTTGTGCATTCCGGAACCTTGGTGCATTCCGGAACTCTTAACATTCCGGAACCTTGGTGCATTCCGGAACTCTGAACATTCCGGAACTCTGAACATTCCGGAATTCCGAACATTCCGGAACCTTGGTGCATTCCGGAACTCTGAACATTCCGGAATTCCGAACATTCCGGAACCTTGGTGCATTCCGGAACTCTGAACATTCCGGAACCTTGGTGCATTCCGGAACTCTGAACATTCCGGAACCTTGGTGCATTCCGGAACTTTTAACATTCCGGAACCTTGGTGCATTCCGGAACTCTGAACATTCCGGAACTCTGAACATTCCGGAATTCCGAACATTCCGGAACCTTGGTGCATTCCGGAATTCCGAACATTCCGGAACCTTGTTGCATTCCGGAACTCTGAACATTCCGGAACCTTTGTGCATTCCGGAACCTTGGTGCATTCCGGAACTCTTAACATTCCGGAACCTTGGTGCATTCCGGAACTCTGAACATTCCGGAACTCTGAACATTCCGGAATTCCGAACATTCCGGAACCTTGGTGCATTCCGGAACTCTGAACATTCCGGAACCTTGGTGCATTCCGGAACTCTGAATTCCGGAACCTTGGTGCATTCCGGAACTCTTAACATTCCGGAACCTTGGTGCATTCCGGAACTTTTAACATTCCGGAACCTTGGTGCATTCCGGAACTCTGAACATTCCGGAACTCTGAACATTCCGGAATTCCGAACATTCCGGAACCTTGGTGCATTCCGGAACTCTGAACATTCCGGAACTCTGAACATTCCGGAATTCCGAACATTCCGGAACCTTGGTGCATTCCGGAATTCTGAACATTCCGGAACTCTGAACATTCCGGAATTCCGAACATTCCGGAACCTTGGTGCATTCCGGAACTCTTAACATTCCGGAACCTTGTTGCATTCCGGAACTCTGAACATTCCGGAACTCTGAACATTCCGGAATTCCGAACATTCCGGAACCTTGGTGCATTCCGGAACTCTGAACATTCCGGAACCTTGGTGCATTCCGGAACTCTGAATTCCGGAACCTTGGTGCATTCCGGAACTCTTAACATTCCGGAACCTTGGTGCATTCCGGAACTCTGAACATTCCGGAACCTTGGTGCATTCCGGAACTCTGAACATTCCGGAACCTTGGTGCATTCCGGAACTCTTAACATTCCGGAACCTTGGTGCATTCCGGAACTCTGAACATTCCGGAATTCCGAACATTCCGGAACCTTTGAGCATTCCGGAACTCTGAACATTCCGGAACCTTGGTACATTCCGGAACTCTTAACATTCCGGAACCTTGGTGCATTCCGGAACTCTGAACATTCCGGAATTCCGAACATTCCGGAACCTTGGTGCATTCCGGAATTCTGAACATTCCGGAACTCTGAACATTCCGGAATTCCGAACATTCCGGAACCTTGGTACATTCCGGAATTCCGAACATTCCGGAACCTTGTTGCATTCCGGAACTCTGAACATTCCGGAACTCTGAACATTCCGGAACCTTTGTGCATTCCGGAACCTTGGTGCATTCCGGAACTCTTAACATTCCGGAACCTTTGTGCATTCCGGAACCTTGGTGCATTCCGGAACTCTTAACATTCCGGAACCTTGGTGCATTCCGGAACTCTGAACATTCCGGAACTCTGAACATTCCGGAATTCCGAACATTCCGGAACCTTGGTGCATTCCGGAACTCTGAACATTCCGGAATTCCGAACATTCCGGAACCTTGGTGCATTCCGGAACTCTGAACATTCCGGAACCTTGGTGCATTCCGGAACTCTGAACATTCCGGAACCTTGGTGCATTCCGGAACTTTTAACATTCCGGAACCTTGGTGCATTCCGGAACTCTGAACATTCCGGAACTCTGAACATTCCGGAATTCCGAACATTCCGGAACCTTGGTGCATTCCGGAATTCTGAACATTCCGGAATTCCGAACATTCCGGAACCTTGGTGCATTCCGGAACTCTGAACATTCCGGAATTCCGAACATTCCGGAACCTTGGTGCATTCCGGAACTCTGAACATTCCGGAACCTTGGTGCATTCCGGAACTCTGAACATTCCGGAACCTTGGTGCATTCCGGAACTTTTAACATTCCGGAACCTTGGTGCATTCCGGAACTCTGAACATTCCGGAACTCTGAACATTCCGGAATTCCGAACATTCCGGAACCTTGGTGCATTCCGGAATTCTGAACATTCCGGAATTCCGAACATTCCGGAACCTTGGTGCATTCCGGAATTCTGAACATTCCGGAACTCTGAACATTCCGGAATTCCGAACATTCCGGAACCTTGGTGCATTCCGGAACTCTTAACATTCCGGAACCTTGGTGCATTCCGGAACTCTGAACATTCCGGAACTCTGAACATTCCGGAATTCCGAACATTCCGGAACCTTGGTACATTCCGGAATTCCGAACATTCCGGAACCTTGTTGCATTCCGGAACTCTGAACATTCCGGAACCTTTGTGCATTCCGGAACCTTGGTGCATTCCGGAACTCTGAACATTCCGGAACCTTGGTGCATTCCGGAACTCTGAACATTCCGGAATTCCGAACATTCCGGAACCTTGGTGCATTCCGGAACTCTTAACATTCCGGAACTCTGAACATTCCGGAATTCCGAACATTCCGGAACCTTGGTGCATTCCGGAACTCTGAACATTCCGGAATTCCGAACATTCCGGAACCTTGGTACATTCTGGAACTCTTAACATTCCGGAACCTTGGTGCATTCCGGAACTCTGAACATTCCGGAACTCTGAACATTCCGGAATTCCGAACATTCCGGAACCTTGGTACATTCCGGAATTCCGAACATTCCGGAACCTTGTTGCATTCCGGAACTCTGAACATTCCGGAACCTTTGTGCATTCCGGAACCTTGGTGCATTCCGGAACTCTGAACATTCCGGAACCTTGGTGCATTCCGGAACTCTGAACATTCCGGAATTCCGAACATTCCGGAACCTTGGTGCATTCCGGAACTCTTAATATTCCGGAACTCTGAACATTCCGGAATTCCGAACATTCCGGAACCTTGGTGCATTCCGGAACTCTGAACATTCCGGAATTCCGAACATTCCGGAACCTTGGTACATTCTGGAATTCCGAACATTCCGGAACTCTGAACATTCCGGAATTCCGAACATTCCGGAACCTTGGTGCATTCCGGAACTCTTAACATTCCGGAACCTTGGTGCATTCCGGAACTCTTAACATTCCGGAACCTTGGTGCATTCCGGAACTCTGAACATTCCGGAACTCTGAACATTCCGGAATTCCGAACATTCCGGAACCTTGGTACATTCCGGAATTCCGAACATTCCGGAACCTTGTTGCATTCCGGAACTCTGAACATTCCGGAACCTTTGTGCATTCCGGAACCTTGGTGCATTCCGGAACTCTGAACATTCCGGAACCTTGGTGCATTCCGGAACTCTGAACATTCCGGAATTCCGAACATTCCGGAACCTTGGTGCATTCCGGAACTCTTAACATTCCGGAACTCTGAACATTCCGGAATTCCGAACATTCCGGAACCTTGGTGCATTCCGGAACTCTGAACATTCCGGAATTCCGAACATTCCGGAACCTTGGTACATTCTGGAACTCTTAACATTCCGGAACCTTGGTGCATTCCGGAACTCTGAACATTCCGGAACTCTGAACATTCCGGAATTCCGAACATTCCGGAACCTTGGTACATTCCGGAATTCCGAACATTCCGGAACCTTGTTGCATTCCGGAACTCTGAACATTCCGGAACCTTTGTGCATTCCGGAACCTTGGTGCATTCCGGAACTCTGAACATTCCGGAACCTTGGTGCATTCCGGAACTCTGAACATTCCGGAATTCCGAACATTCCGGAACCTTGGTGCATTCCGGAACTCTTAACATTCCGGAACTCTGAACATTCCGGAATTCCGAACATTCCGGAACCTTGGTGCATTCCGGAACTCTGAACATTCCGGAATTCCGAACATTCCGGAACCTTGGTACATTCTGGAATTCCGAACATTCCGGAACCTTGGTGCATTCCGGAACTCTGAACATTCTGGAATTCCGAACATTCCGGAACCTTGGTGCATTCCGGAACTCTTAACATTCTGGAATTCCGAACATTCCGGAACCTTGGTGCATTCCGGAACTCTTAACATTCCGGAACCTTGGTACATTCCGGAATTCCGAACATTCCGGAACCTTGGTGCATTCCGGAATTCTGAACATTCCGGAACTCTGAACATTCCGGAATTCTGAACATTCCGGAACCTTGGTACATTCCGGAATTCCGAACATTCCGGAACCTTGTTGCATTCCGGAACTCTGAACATTCCGGAACTCTGAACATTCCGGAACCTTTGTGCATTCCGGAACCTTGGTGCATTCCGGAACTCTTAACATTCCGGAACCTTGGTGCATTCCGGAACTCTGAATTCCGGAACCTTGGTGCATTCCGGAACTCTTAACATTCCGGAACCTTGGTGCATTCCGGAACTCTGAACATTCCGGAATTCCGAACATTCCGGAACCTTGGTGCATTCCGGAACTCTGAACATTCCGGAACTCTGAACATTCCGGAATTCCGAACATTCCGGAACCTTGGTGCATTCCGGAACTCTGAACATTCCGGAACCTTGGTGCATTCCGGAACTCTGAATTCCGGAACCTTGGTGCATTCCGGAACTCTTAACATTCCGGAACCTTGGTGCATTCCGGAACTTTTAACATTCCGGAACCTTGGTGCATTCCGGAACTCTGAACATTCCGGAACTCTGAACATTCCGGAATTCCGAACATTCCGGAACCTTTGAGCATTCCGGAACTCTGAACATTCCGGAACCTTGGTACATTCCGGAACTCTGAACATTCCGGAATTCCGAACATTCCGGAACCTTGGTGCATTCCGGAATTCTGAACATTCCGGAACTCTGAACATTCCGGAATTCCGAACATTCCGGAACCTTGGTACATTCCGGAATTCCGAACATTCCGGAACCTTGTTGCATTCCGGAACTCTGAACATTCCGGAACTCTGAACATTCCGGAACCTTTGTGCATTCCGGAACTCTTAACATTCCGGAACTCTGAACATTCCGGAATTCCGAACATTCCGGAACCTTGGTGCATTCCGGAACTCTGAACATTCCGGAATTCCGAACATTCCGGAACCTTGGTGCATTCCGGAACTCTGAACATTCCGGAACCTTGGTGCATTCCGGAACTCTGAACATTCCGGAATTCCGAACATTCCGGAACCTTTGAGCATTCCGGAACTCTGAACATTCCGGAACCTTGGTACATTCCGGAACTCTGAACATTCCGGAATTCCGAACATTCCGGAACCTTGGTGCATTCCGGAATTCTGAACATTCCGGAATTCCGAACATTCCGGAACCTTTGAGCATTCCGGAACCTTGGTACATTCCGGAACTCTGAACATTCCGGAATTCCGAACATTCCGGAACCTTGGTGCATTCCGGAATTCTGAACATTCCGGAACTCTGAACATTCCGGAATTCCGAACATTCCGGAACCTTGGTACATTCCGGAATTCCGAACATTCCGGAACCTTGTTGCATTCCGGAACTTTGGTGCATTCCGGAATTCTGAACATTCCGGAACTCTGAACATTCCGGAATTCCGAACATTCCGGAACCTTGGTGCATTCCGGAATTCCGAACATTCCGGAACCTTGGTGCATTCCGGAACTCTGAACATTCCGGAATTCCGAACATTCCGGAACCTTTGAGCATTCCGGAACTCTGAACATTCCGGAACCTTGGTACATTCCGGAACTCTGAACATTCCGGAATTCCGAACATTCCGGAACCTTGGTGCATTCCGGAACTCTGAACATTCCGGAACTCTGAACATTCCGGAATTCCGAACATTCCGGAACCTTGGTACATTCCGGAATTCCGAACATTCCGGAACCTTGTTGCATTCCGGAACTCTGAACATTCCGGAACTCTGAACATTCCGGAACCTTTGTGCATTCCGGAACTCTTAACATTCCGGAACTCTGAACATTCCGGAATTCCGAACATTCCGGAACCTTGGTGCATTCCGGAACTCTGAACATTCCGGAATTCCGAACATTCCGGAACCTTGGTGCATTCCGGAACTCTGAACATTCCGGAATTCCGAACATTCCGGAATTCCGAACATTCCGGAACCTTGGTACATTCCGGAATTCCGAACATTCCGGAACCTTTGTGCATTCCGGAACCTTGGTGCATTCCGGAATTCTGAACATTCCGGAACTCTGAACATTCCGGAATTCCGAACATTCCGGAACCTTGGTACATTCCGGAATTCCGAACATTCCGGAACCTTGTTGCATTCCGGAACTCTGAACATTCCGGAACTCTGAACATTCCGGAACCTTTGTGCATTCCGGAACTCTTAACATTCCGGAACTCTGAACATTCCGGAATTCCGAACATTCCGGAACCTTGGTGCATTCCGGAACTCTGAACATTCCGGAATTCCGAACATTCCGGAACCTTGGTGCATTCCGGAACTCTGAACATTCCGGAACCTTGGTGCATTCCGGAACTCTGAACATTCCGGAATTCCGAACATTCCGGAACCTTTGAGCATTCCGGAACTCTGAACATTCCGGAACCTTGGTACATTCCGGAACTCTTAACATTCCGGAATTCCGAACATTCCGGAACCTTGGTGCATTCCGGAACTCTGAACATTCCGGAACTCTGAACATTCCGGAATTCCGAACATTCCGGAACCTTGGTACATTCTGGAATTCCGAACATTCCGGAACCTTGTTGCATTCCGGAACTCTTAACATTCCGGAACTCTGAACATTCCGGAATTCCGAACATTCCGGAACCTTGGTGCATTCCGGAACTCTGAACATTCCGGAATTCCGAACATTCCGGAACCTTGGTGCATTCCGGAACTCTGAACATTCCGGAATTCCGAACATTCCGGAACCTTGGTGCATTCCGGAACTCTTAACATTCCGGAACCTTGGTACATTCCGGAATTCCGAACATTCCGGAACCTTGGTGCATTCCGGAACTCTGAACATTCCGGAATTCCGAACATTCCGGAATTCCGAACATTCCGGAACCTTGGTACATTCCGGAATTCCGAACATTCCGGAACCTTTGTGCATTCCGGAACCTTGGTGCATTCCGGAATTCTGAACATTCCGGAACTCTGAACATTCCGGAATTCCGAACATTCCGGAACCTTGGTACATTCCGGAATTCCGAACATTCCGGAACCTTGTTGCATTCCGGAACTCTGAACATTCCGGAACTCTGAACATTCCGGAACCTTTGTGCATTCCGGAACTCTTAACATTCCGGAACTCTGAACATTCCGGAATTCCGAACATTCCGGAACCTTGGTGCATTCCGGAACTCTGAACATTCCGGAATTCCGAACATTCCGGAACCTTGGTGCATTCCGGAACTCTGAACATTCCGGAACCTTGGTGCATTCCGGAACTCTGAACATTCCGGAATTCCGAACATTCCGGAACCTTTGAGCATTCCGGAACTCTGAACATTCCGGAACCTTGGTACATTCCGGAACTCTGAACATTCCGGAATTCCGAACATTCCGGAACCTTGGTGCATTCCGGAACTCTGAACATTCCGGAACTCTGAACATTCCGGAATTCCGAACATTCCGGAACCTTGGTACATTCCGGAATTCCGAACATTCCGGAACCTTGTTGCATTCCGGAACTCTTAACATTCCGGAACTCTGAACATTCCGGAATTCCGAACATTCCGGAACCTTGGTGCATTCCGGAACTCTGAACATTCCGGAATTCCGAACATTCCGGAACCTTGGTGCATTCCGGAACTCTGAACATTCCGGAATTCCGAACATTCCGGAACCTTGGTGCATTCCGGAACTCTTAACATTCCGGAACCTTGGTACATTCCGGAATTCCGAACATTCCGGAACCTTGGTGCATTCCGGAATTCTGAACATTCCGGAACTCTGAACATTCCGGAACTCTGAACATTCCGGAATTCCGAACATTTCGGAACCTTGGTACATTCCGGAATTCCGAACATTCCGGAACCTTGGTGCATTCCGGAATTCTGAACATTCCGGAACTCTGAACATTCCGGAACTCTGAACATTCCGGAATTCCGAACATTTCGGAACCTTGGTACATTCCGGAATTCCGAACATTCCGGAACCTTGGTGCATTCCGGAATTCTGAACATTCCGGAATTCTGAACATTCCGGAACTCTGAACATTCCGGAATTCCGAACATTTCGGAACCTTGGTACATTCCGGAATTCCGAACATTCCGGAACCTTGTTGCATTCCGGAACTCTGAACATTCCGGAACTCTGAACATTCCGGAACCTTTGTGCATTCCGGAACCTTGGTGCATTCCGGAACTCTTAACATTCCGGAACCTTGGTGCATTCCGGAACTGTGAACATTCCGGAACCTTGGTGCATTCCGGAACTCTGAACATTCCGGAATTCCGAACATTCCGGAACCTTGGTACATTCCGGAATTCCGAACATTCCGGAACCTTGGTGCATTCCGGAACTCTGAACATTCTGGAATTCCGAACATTCCGGAACCTTGGTGCATTCCGGAACTCTTAACATTCCGGAACCTTGGTACATTCCGGAATTCCGAACATTCCGGAACCTTGGTGCATTCCGGAATTCTGAACATTCCGGAACTTTGGTACATTCCGGAATTCCGAACATTCCGGAACCTTGTTGCATTCCGGAACTCTGAACATTCCGGAACTCTGAACATTCCGGAACCTTTGTGCATTCCGGAACCTTGGTGCATTCCGGAACTCTTAACATTCCGGAACCTTTGTGCATTCCGGAACCTTGGTGCATTCCGGAACTCTTAACATTCCGGAACCTTGGTGCATTCCGGAACTCTGAACATTCCGGAACTCTGAACATTCCGGAATTCCGAACATTCCGGAACCTTGGTGCATTCCGGAATTCTGAACATTCCGGAACTCTGAACATTCCGGAATTCCGAACATTCCGGAACCTTGGTACATTCCGGAATTCCGAACATTCCGGAACCTTGGTGCATTCCGGAACTCTGAACATTCCGGAATTCCGAACATTCCGGAACCTTGGTGCATTCCGGAACTCTGAACATTCCGGAACCTTGGTGCATTCCGGAACTCTGAACATTCCGGAACCTTGGTGCATTCCGGAATTCCGAACATTCCGGAACCTTGGTGCATTCCGGAACTCTGAACATTCCGGAATTCCGAACATTCCGGAACCTTGGTGCATTCCGGAATTCTGAACATTCCGGAACTCTGAACATTCCGGAATTCCGAACATTCCGGAACCTTGGTACATTCCGGAATTCCGAACATTCCGGAACCTTGTTGCATTCCGGAACTCTGAACATTCCGGAACTCTGAACATTCCGGAACCTTTGTGCATTCCGAAACCTTGGTGCATTCCGGAACTCTTAACATTCCGGAACCTTGGTGCATTCCGGAACTCTGAACATTCCGGAACTCTGAACATTCCGGAATTCCGAACATTCCGGAACCTTGGTACATTCCGGAATTCCGAACATTCCGGAACCTTGTTGCATTCCGGAACTCTGAACATTCCGGAACTCTGAACATTCCGGAACCTTTGTGCATTCCGGAACCTTGGTGCATTCCGGAACTCTTAACATTCCGGAACCTTGGTGCATTCCGGAACTCTGAACATTCCGGAACCTTGGTGCATTCCGGAACTCTGAACATTCTGGAATTCCGAACATTCCGGAACCTTGGTGCATTCCGGAACTCTTAACATTCCGGAACCTTGGTACATTCCGGAATTCCGAACATTCCGGAACCTTGGTGCATTCCGGAATTCTGAACATTCCGGAACCTTGGTACATTCCGGAATTCCGAACATTCCGGAACCTTGTTGCATTCCGGAACTCTGAACATTCCGGAACTCTGAACATTCCGGAACCTTTGTGCATTCCGGAACCTTGGTGCATTCCGGAACTCTGAACATTCCGGAATTCCGAACATTCCGGAACCTTGGTACATTCCGGAATTCCGAACATTCCGGAACCTTGGTGCATTCCGGAACTCTGAACATTCCGGAATTCCGAACATTCCGGAACCTTGGTGCATTCCGGAACTCTGAACATTCCGGAACCTTGGTGCATTCCGGAACTCTGAACATTCCGGAACCTTGGTGCATTCCGGAACTCTGAACATTCCGGAACCTTGGTGCATTCCAGAACTCTTAACATTCCGGAACCTTGGTGCATTCCGGAACTCTGAACATTCCGGAATTCCGAACATTCCGGAACCTTGGTACATTCCGGAACCTTGGTGCATTCCGGAACTCTTAACATTCCGGAACCTTGGTGCATTCCGGAACTCTGAACATTCCGGAACTCTGAACATTCCGGAATTCCGAACATTCCGGAACCTTGGTACATTCCGGAATTCCGAACATTCCGGAACCTTGGTGCATTCCGGAACTCTGAACATTCCGGAATTCCGAACATTCCGGAACCTTGGTGCATTCCGGAACTCTGAACATTCTGGAACCTTGGTGCATTCCGGAACTCTGAACATTCCGGAACTCTGAACATTCCGGAATTCCGAACATTCCGGAACCTTGGTGCATTCCGGAATTCTGAACATTCCGGAACTCTGAACATTCCGGAATTCCGAACATTCCGGAACCTTGGTGCATTCCGGAATTCTGAACATTCCGGAACTCTGAACATTCCGGAATTCCGAACATTCCGGAACCTTGTTGCATTCCGGAACTCTGAACATTCCGGAACTCTGAACATTCCGGA
This sequence comes from Rhamphochromis sp. 'chilingali', assembly GCF_963969265.1. NCBI lineage: Eukaryota > Metazoa > Chordata > Actinopteri > Cichliformes > Cichlidae > Rhamphochromis > Rhamphochromis sp. 'chilingali'. The sequence goes on from NC_137948.1 coordinate 44,357,191, forward strand.
ACCTTTGTGCATTCCGGAACCTTGGTGCATTCCGGAACTCTTAACATTCCGGAACCTTGGTGCATTCCGGAACTCTGAACATTCCGGAATTCCGAACATTCCGGAACCTTGGTGCATTCCGGAACTCTGAACATTCCGGAATTCCGAACATTCCGGAACCTTGGTTCATTCCGGAACTCTGAACATTCCGGAACCTTGGTGCATTCCGGAACTCTGAACATTCCGGAATTCCGAACATTCCGGAACCTTGGTGCATTCCAGAACTCTGAATTCCGGAACCTTGGTGCATTCCGGAACTCTTAACATTCCGGAACCTTGGTGCATTCCGGAACTCTTAACATTCCGGAACCTTGGTGCATTCCGGAACTCTTAACATTCCGGAACCTTGGTGCATTCCGGAACTCTGAACATTCCGGAACTCTGAACATTCCGGAATTCCGAACATTCCGGAACCTTGGTACATTCCGGAATTCCGAACATTCCGGAACCTTGTTGCATTCCGGAACTCTGAACATTCCGGAATTCCGAACATTCCGGAACCTTGGTGCATTCCGGAACTCTGAACATTCCGGAACTCTGAACATTCCGGAATTCCGAACATTCCGGAACCTTGGTGCATTCCGGAACTCTGAACATTCCGGAATTCTGAACATTCCGGAACCTTGGTGCATTCCGGAACTCTGAACATTCCGGAATTCCGAACATTCCGGAACCTTGGTGCATTCCGGAACTCTGAACATTCCGGAACCTTGGTGCATTCCGGAACTCTGAACATTCCGGAACCTTGGTGCATTCCGGAACTCTGAACATTCCGGAACCTTGGTGCATTCCGGAACTCTTAACATTCCGGAACCTTGGTGCATTCCGGAACTCTGAACATTCCGGAATTCCGAACATTCCGGAACCTTTGAGCATTCCGGAACTCTGAACATTCCGGAACCTTGGTACATTCCGGAACTCTGAACATTCCGGAATTCCGAACATTCCGGAACCTTGGTGCATTCCGGAATTCTGAACATTCCGGAACTCTGAACATTCCGGAATTCCGAACATTCCGGAACCTTGGTACATTCCGGAATTCCGAACATTCCGGAACCTTGTTGCATTCCGGAACTCTGAACATTCCGGAACTCTGAACATTCCGGAATTCCGAACATTCCGGAACCTTGGTGCATTCCGGAACTCTGAACATTCCGGAACCTTGGTGCATTCCGGAACTCTGAATTCCGGAACCTTGGTGCATTCCGGAACTCTTAACATTCCGGAACCTTGGTGCATTCCGGAACTCTGAACATTCCAGAACCTTGGTGCATTCCGGAACTCTGAACATTCCGGAACCTTGGTGCATTCCGGAACTCTTAACATTCCGGAACCTTGGTGCATTCCGGAACTCTGAACATTCCGGAATTCCGAACATTCCGGAACCTTTGAGCATTCCGGAACTCTGAACATTCCGGAACCTTGGTACATTCCGGAACTCTTAACATTCCGGAACCTTGGTGCATTCCGGAACTCTGAACATTCCGGAATTCCGAACATTCCGGAACCTTGGTGCATTCCGGAATTCTGAACATTCCGGAACTCTGAACATTCCGGAATTCCGAACATTCCGGAACCTTGGTACATTCCGGAATTCCGAACATTCCGGAACCTTGTTGCATTCCGGAACTCTGAACATTCCGGAACCTTGGTGCATTCCGGAACTCTTAACATTCCGGAACCTTGGTGCATTCCGGAACTCTGAATTCCGGAACCTTGGTGCATTCCGGAACTCTTAACATTCCGGAACCTTGGTGCATTCCGGAACTCTGAACATTCCGGAATTCCGATCATTCCGGAACCTTTGAGCATTCCGGAACTCTGAACAGTCCGGAACCTTGGTACATTCCGGAACTCTGAACATTCCGGAATTCCGAACATTCCGGAACCTTGGTGCATTCCGGAACTCTGAACATTCCGGAACTCTGAACATTCCGGAATTCCGAACATTCCGGAACCTTGGTGCATTCCGGAACTCTGAACATTCCGGAACCTTGGTGCATTCCGGAACTCTGAATTCCGGAACCTTGGTGCATTCCGGAACTCTTAACATTCCGGAACCTTGGTGCATTCCGGAACTTTTAACATTCCGGAACCTTGGTGCATTCCGGAACTCTGAACATTCCGGAACTCTGAACATTCCGGAATTCCGAACATTCCGGAACCTTGGTGCATTCCGGAACTCTGAACATTCCGGAACTCTGAACATTCCGGAATTCCGAACATTCCGGAACCTTGGTGCATTCCGGAATTCTGAACATTCCGGAACTCTGAACATTCCGGAACCTTTGTGCATTCCGGAACCTTGGTGCATTCCGGAACTCTTAACATTCCGGAACCTTGGTGCATTCCGGAACTCTGAACATTCCGGAACTCTGAACATTCCGGAATTCTGAACATTCCGGAACTCTGAACATTCCGGAATTCCGAACATTCCGGAACCTTGGTACATTCCGGAATTCCGAACATTCCGGAACCTTGTTGCATTCCGGAATTCTGAACATTCCGGAACTCTGAACATTCCGGAACCTTTGTGCATTCCGGAACCTTGGTGCATTCCGGAACTCTTAACATTCCGGAACCTTGGTGCATTCCGGAACTCTGAACATTCCGGAACTCTGAACATTCCGGAATTCCGAACATTCCGGAACCTTGGTACATTCCGGAATTCCGAACATTCCGGAACCTTGGTGCATTCCGGAACTCTGAACATTCTGGAATTCCGAACATTCCGGAACCTTGGTACATTCCGGAATTCCGAACATTCCGGAACCTTTGAGCATTCCGGAACTCTGAACATTCCGGAACCTTGGTACATTCCGGAACTCTGAACATTCCGGAATTCCGAACATTCCGGAACCTTGGTGCATTCCGGAATTCTGAACATTCTGGAACTCTGAACATTCCGGAATTCCGAACATTCCGGAACCTTGGTACATTCCGGAATTCCGAACATTCCGGAACCTTGTTGCATTCCGGAACTCTTAACATTCCGGAACCTTGGTGCATTCCGGAACTCTGAACATTCCGGAATTCCGAACATTCCGGAACCTTTGAGCATTCCGGAACTCTGAACATTCCGGAACCTTGGTACATTCCGGAACTCTGAACATTCCGGAATTCCGAACATTCCGGAACCTTGGTGCATTCCGGAATTCTGAACATTCCGGAACTCTGAACATTCCGGAATTCCGAACATTCCGGAACCTTGGTACATTCCGGAATTCCGAACATTCCGGAACCTTGTTGCATTCCGGAACTCTGAACATTCCGGAACTCTGAACATTCCGGAACCTTTGTGCATTCCGGAACTCTTAACATTCCGGAACTCTGAACATTCCGGAATTCCGAACATTCCGGAACCTTGGTGCATTCCGGAACTCTGAACATTCCGGAATTCCGAACATTCCGGAACCTTGGTGCATTCCGGAACTCTGAACATTCCGGAATTCCGAACATTCCGGAACCTTGGTGCATTCCGGAACTCTTAACATTCCGGAACCTTGGTACATTCCGGAATTCCGAACATTCCGGAACCTTGGTGCATTCCGGAATTCTGAACATTCCGGAACTCTGAACATTCCGGAATTCCGAACATTTCGGAACCTTGGTACATTCCGGAATTCCGAACATTCCGGAACCTTGTTGCATTCCGGAACTCTGAACATTCCGGAACTCTGAACATTCCGGAACCTTTGTGCATTCCGGAACTCTTAACATTCCGGAACTCTGAACATTCCGGAATTCCGAACATTCCGGAACCTTGGTGCATTCCGGAACTGTGAACATTCCGGAATTCCGAACATTCCGGAACCTTGGTACATTCCGGAATTCCGAACATTCCGGAACCTTGGTGCATTCCGGAACTCTGAACATTCTGGAATTCCGAACATTCCGGAACCTTGGTGCATTCCGGAACTCTTAACATTCCGGAACTCTGAACATTCCGGAATTCCGAACATTCCGGAACCTTGGTGCATTCCGGAACTGTGAACATTCCGGAATTCCGAACATTCCGGAACCTTGGTACATTCCGGAATTCCGAACATTCCGGAACCTTGGTGCATTCCGGAACTCTGAACATTCTGGAATTCCGAACATTCCGGAACCTTGGTGCATTCCGGAACTCTTAACATTCCGGAACCTTGGTACATTCCGGAATTCCGAACATTCCGGAACCTTGGTGCATTCCGGAATTCTGAACATTCCGGAACTCTGAACATTCCGGAATTCCGAACATTCCGGAACCTTGGTACATTCCGGAATTCCGAACATTCCGGAACCTTGTTGCATTCCGGAACTCTGAACATTCCGGAACTCTGAACATTCCGGAACCTTTGTGCATTCCGAAACCTTGGTGCATTCCGGAACTCTTAACATTCCGGAACCTTGGTGCATTCCGGAACTCTGAACATTCCGGAACTCTGGACATTCCGGAATTCCGAACATTCCGGAACCTTGGTACATTCCGGAATTCCGAACATTCCGGAACCTTGTTGCATTCCGGAACTCTGAACATTCCGGAACTCTGAACATTCCGGAACCTTTGTGCATTCCGGAACCTTGGTGCATTCCGGAACTCTTAACATTCCGGAACCTTGGTGCATTCCGGAATTCTGAACATTCCGGAACTCTGAACATTCCGGAACTCTGAACATTCCGGAATTCCGAACATTCCGGAACCTTGGTGCATTCCGGAACTCTGAACATTCCGGAATTCCGAACATTCCGGAACCTTGGTGCATTCCGGAACTCTGAACATTCCGGAATTCCGAACATTCCGGAACCTTGGTACATTCCGGAATTCCGAACATTCCGGAACCTTGGTGCATTCTGGAACTCTGAACATTCTGGAATTCCGAACATTCCGGAACCTTGGTGCATTCCGGAACTCTTAACATTCCGGAACCTTGGTGCATTCCGGAATTCTGAACATTCCGGAACTCTGAACATTCCGGAATTCCGAACATTCCGGAACCTTGGTACATTCCGGAATTCCGAACATTCCGGAACCTTGTTGCATTCCGGAACTCTGAACATTCCGGAACCTTTGTGCATTCCGGAACCTTGGTGCATTCCGGAACTCTTAACATTCCGGAACCTTGGTGCATTCCGGAACTCTGAACATTCCGGAACTCTGAACATTCCGGAACCTTGGTGCATTCCGGAACTCTGAACATTCCGGAACCTTGGTGCATTCCGGAACTCTTAACATTCCGGAACCTTGGTGCATTCCGGAACTCTGACCATTCCGGAATTCCGAACATTCCGGAACCTTGGTGCATTCCGGAACTCCGAACATTCCGGAACCTTGGTGCATTCCGGAACTCTTAACATTCCGGAACCTTGGTGCATTCCGGAACTCTGAACATTCCGGAATTCCGAACATTCCGGAACCTTTGTGGATTCCGGAACTCTGAACATTCTGGAACCTTGGTACATTCCGGAACTCTGAACATTCCGGAATTCCGAACATTCCGGAACCTTGGTGCATTCCGGAACCTTGGTGCATTCCGGAATTCTGAACATTCTGGAATTCCGAACATTCCGGAACCTTGGTGCATTCCGGAACTCTGAACATTCCGGAACCTTGGTGCATTCCGGAACTCTGAACATTCCGGAATTCCGAACATTCCGGAACCTTTGTGCATTCCGGAATCTTGGTACATTCCGGAATTCCGAACATTCCGGAACCTTGGTGCATTCCGGAATTCTGAACATTCCGGAACCTTGGTGCATTCCGGAACTCTGAACACTCCGGAACCTTGGTGCATTCCGGAACTCTTAACATTCCGGAACCTTTGTGCATTCCGGAACCTTGGTGCATTCCGGAATTCCGAACATTCCGGAACCTTGGTGCATTCCGGAACTCTGAACATTCCGGAATTCCGAACATTCCGGAACCTTGGTGCATTCCGGAACTCTGAACATTCCGGAATTCCGAACATTCCGGAACCTTGGTACATTCCGGAATTCCGAACATTCCGGAACCTTGGTGCATTCCGGAACTCTGAACATTCTGGAATTCCGAACATTCCGGAACCTTGGTGCATTCCGGAACTCTTAACATTCCGGAACCTTGGTGCATTCCGGAATTCTGAACATTCCGGAACTCTGAACATTCCGGAATTCCGAACATTCCGGAACCTTGGTACATTCCGGAATTCCGAACATTCCGGAACCTTGTTGCATTCCGGAACTCTGAACATTCCGGAACTCTGAACATTCCGGAACCTTTGTGCATTCCGAAACCTTGGTGCATTCCGGAACTCTTAACATTCCGGAACCTTGGTGCATTCCGGAACTCTGAACATTCCGGAACTCTGGACATTCCGGAATTCCGAACATTCCGGAACCTTGGTACATTCCGGAATTCCGAACATTCCGGAACCTTGTTGCATTCCGGAACTCTGAACATTCCGGAACTCTGAACATTCCGGAACCTTTGTGCATTCCGGAACCTTGGTGCATTCCGGAACTCTTAACATTCCGGAACCTTGGTGCATTCCGGAATTCTGAACATTCCGGAACTCTGAACATTCCGGAACTCTGAACATTCCGGAATTCCGAACATTCCGGAACCTTGGTGCATTCCGGAACTCTGAACATTCCGGAATTCCGAACATTCCGGAACCTTGGTGCATTCCGGAACTCTGAACATTCCGGAATTCCGAACATTCCGGAACCTTGGTGCATTCCGGAATTCCGAACATTCCGGAACCTTGGTGCATTCCGGAACTCTGAACATTCTGGAATTCCGAACATTCCGGAACCTTGGTGCATTCCGGAACTCTTAACATTCCGGAACCTTGGTGCATTCCGGAATTCTGAACATTCCGGAACTCTGAACATTCCGGAATTCCGAACATTCCGGAACCTTGGTACATTCCGGAATTCCGAACATTCCGGAACCTTGTTGCATTCCGGAACTCTGAACATTCCGGAACCTTTGTGCATTCCGGAACCTTGGTGCATTCCGGAACTCTTAACATTCCGGAACCTTGGTGCATTCCGGAACTCTGAACATTCCGGAACTCTGAACATTCCGGAATTCCGAACATTCCGGAACCTTGGTACATTCCGGAATTCCGAACATTCCGGAACCTTGGTGCATTCCGGACCTCTGAACATTCTGGAATTCCGAACATTCCGGAACCTTGGTACATTCCGGAATTCCGAACATTCCGGAACCTTGGTGCATTCCGGAACTCTGAACATTCCGGAACCTTGGTGCATTCCGGAACTCTGAACATTCCGGAACCTTGGTGCATTCCGGAACTCTGAATTCCGGAATTCCGAACATTCCGGAACCTTTGAGCATTCCGGAACTCTGAACATTCCGGAACCTTGGTACATTCCGGAACTCTGAACATTCCGGAATTCCGAACATTCCGGAACCTTGGTGCATTCCGGAATTCTGAACATTCCGGAACTCTGAACATTCCGGAATTCCGAACATTCCGGAACCTTGGTACATTCCGGAATTCCGAACATTCCGGAACCTTGTTGTATTCCGGAACTCTTAACATTCCGGAACCTTGGTGCATTCCGGAACTCTGAACATTCCGGAATTCCGAACATTCCGGAACCTTTGAGCATTCCGGAACTCTGAACATTCCGGAACCTTGGTACATTCCGGAACTCTGAACATTCCGGAATTCCGAACATTCCGGAACCTTGGTGCATTCCGGAACTCTGAACATTCCGGAACTCTGAACATTCCGGAATTCTGAACATTCCGGAACTCTGAACATTCCGGAATTCCGAACATTCCGGAACCTTGGTACATTCCGGAATTCCGAACATTCCGGAACCTTGTTGCATTCCGGAATTCTGAACATTCCGGAACTCTGAACATTCCGGAACCTTTGTGCATTCCGGAACCTTGGTGCATTCCGGAACTCTTAACATTCCGGAACCTTGGTGCATTCCGGAACTCTGAACATTCCGGAACTCTGAACATTCCGGAATTCCGAACATTCCGGAACCTTGGTACATTCTGGAATTCCGAACATTCCGGAACCTTGGTACATTCCGGAATTCCGAACATTCCGGAACCTTGGTGCATTCCGGAACTCTGAACATTCCGGAACCTTGGTGCATTCCGGAACTCTGAACATTCCGGAACCTTGGTGCATTCCGGAACTCTGAATTCCGGAATTCCGAACATTCCGGAACCTTTGAGCATTCCGGAACTCTGAACATTCCGGAACCTTGGTACATTCCGGAACTCTGAACATTCCGGAATTCCGAACATTCCGGAACCTTGGTGCATTCCGGAATTCTGAACATTCCGGAACTCTGAACATTCCGGAATTCCGAACATTCCGGAACCTTGGTACATTCCGGAATTCCGAACATTCCGGAACCTTGTTGCATTCCGGAACTCTGAACATTCCGGAACTCTGAACATTCCGGAACCTTTGTGCATTCCGGAACTCTTAACATTCCGGAACTCTGAACATTCCGGAATTCCGAACATTCCGGAACCTTGGTGCATTCCGGAACTCTGAACATTCCGGAATTCCGAACATTCCGGAACCTTGGTGCATTCCGGAACTCTGAACATTCCGGAATTCCGAACATTCCGGAACCTTGGTGCATTCCGGAACTCTTAACATTCCGGAACCTTGGTACATTCCGGAATTCCGAACATTCCGGAACCTTGGTGCATTCCGGAATTCTGAACATTCCGGAACTCTGAACATTCCGGAATTCCGAACATTTCGGAACCTTGGTACATTCCGGAATTCCGAACATTCCGGAACCTTGTTGCATTCCGGAACTCTGAACATTCCGGAACTCTGAACATTCCGGAACCTTTGTGCATTCCGGAACTCTTAACATTCCGGAACTCTGAACATTCCGGAATTCCGAACATTCCGGAACCTTGGTGCATTCCGGAACTGTGAACATTCCGGAATTCCGAACATTCCGGAACCTTGGTACATTCCGGAATTCCGAACATTCCGGAACCTTGGTGCATTCCGGAACTCTGAACATTCTGGAATTCCGAACATTCCGGAACCTTGGTGCATTCCGGAACTCTTAACATTCCGGAACTCTGAACATTCCGGAATTCCGAACATTCCGGAACCTTGGTGCATTCCGGAACTGTGAACATTCCGGAATTCCGAACATTCCGGAACCTTGGTACATTCCGGAATTCCGAACATTCCGGAACCTTGGTGCATTCCGGAACTCTGAACATTCTGGAATTCCGAACATTCCGGAACCTTGGTGCATTCCGGAACTCTTAACATTCCGGAACCTTGGTACATTCCGGAATTCCGAACATTCCGGAACCTTGGTGCATTCCGGAATTCTGAACATTCCGGAACTCTGAACATTCCGGAATTCCGAACATTCCGGAACCTTGGTACATTCAGGAATTCCGAACATTCCGGAACCTTGTTGCATTCCGGAACTCTGAACATTCCGGAACTCTGAACATTCCGGAACCTTTGTGCATTCCGAAACCTTGGTGCATTCCGGAACTCTTAACATTCCGGAACCTTGGTGCATTCCGGAACTCTGAACATTCCGGAACTCTGGACATTCCGGAATTCCGAACATTCCGGAACCTTGGTACATTCCGGAATTCCGAACATTCCGGAACCTTGTTGCATTCCGGAACTCTGAACATTCCGGAACTCTGAACATTCCGGAACCTTTGTGCATTCCGGAACCTTGGTGCATTCCGGAACTCTTAACATTCCGGAACCTTGGTGCATTCCGGAATTCTGAACATTCCGGAACTCTGAACATTCCGGAATTCCGAACATTCCGGAACCTTGGTGCATTCCGGAACTCTGAACATTCCGGAATTCCGAACATTCCGGAACCTTGGTGCATTCCGGAACTCTGAACATTCCGGAATTCCGAACATTCCGGAACCTTGGTACATTCCGGAATTCCGAACATTCCGGAACCTTGGTGCATTCCGGAACTCTGAACATTCTGGAATTCCGAACATTCCGGAACCTTGGTGCATTCCGGAACTCTTAACATTCCGGAACCTTGGTGCATTCCGGAATTCTGAACATTCCGGAACTCTGAACATTCCGGAATTCCGAACATTCCGGAACCTTGGTACATTCCGGAATTCCGAACATTCCGGAACCTTGTTGCATTCCGGAACTCTGAACATTCCGGAACCTTTGTGCATTCCGGAACCTTGGTGCATTCCGGAACTCTTAACATTCCGGAACCTTGGTGCATTCCGGAACTCTGAACATTCCGGAACTCTGAACATTCCGGAACCTTGGTGCATTCCGGAACTCTGAACATTCCGGAACCTTGGTGCATTCCGGAACTCTTAACATTCCGGAACCTTGGTGCATTCCGGAACTCTGACCATTCCGGAATTCCGAACATTCCGGAACCTTGGTGCATTCCGGAACTCCGAACATTCCGGAACCTTGGTGCATTCCGGAACTCTGAACATTCCGGAATTCCGAACATTCCGGAACCTTTGTGGATTCCGGAACTCTGAACATTCTGGAACCTTGGTACATTCCGGAACTCTGAACATTCCGGAATTCCGAACATTCCGGAACCTTGGTGCATTCCGGAACCTTGGTGCATTCCGGAATTCTGAACATTCTGGAATTCCGAACATTCCGGAACCTTGGTGCATTCCGGAACTCTGAACATTCCGGAACCTTGGTGCATTCCGGAACTCTGAACATTCCGGAATTCCGAACATTCCGGAACCTTTGTGCATTCCGGAATCTTGGTACATTCCGGAATTCCGAACATTCCGGAACCTTGGTGCATTCCGGAACTCTTAACATTCCGGAACCTTGGTGCATTCCGGAACTCTTAACATTCCGGAACCTTGGTGCATTCCGGAACTCTGAACATTCCGGAACCTTGGTGCATTCCGGAACTCTGAACATTCCGGAACCTTGGTGCATTCCGGAACTCTGAATTCCGGAACCTTGGTGCATTCCGGAACTCTTAACATTCCGGAACCTTGGTGCATTCCGGAACTCTGAACATTCCGGAATTCCGAACATTCCGGAACCTTTGAGCATTCCGGAACTCTGAACATTCCGGAACCTTGGTACATTCCGGAACTCTGAACATTCCGGAATTCCGAACATTCCGGAACCTTGGTGCATTCCGGAACTCTGAACATTCCGGAACTCTGAACATTCCGGAACCTTGGTGCATTCCGGAACTCTGAACATTCCGGAACCTTGGTGCATTCCGAAACTCTGAACATTCCGGAACCTTGGTGCATTCCGGAACTCTGAACATTCCGGAACCTTGGTGCATTCCGGAACTCTGACTATTCCGGAATTCCGAACATTCCGGAACCTTTGTGCATTCCGGAATCTTGGTACATTCCGGAATTCCGAACATTCCGGAACCTTGGTACATTCCGGAATTCTGAACATTCCGGAACCTTGGTGCATTCCGGAACTCTGAACATTCCGGAATTCCGAACATTCCGGAACCTTGGTGCATTCCGGAACTCTGAACACTCCGGAACCTTGGTGCATTCCGGAACTCTGAACATTCCGGAACCTTGGTGCATTCCGGAACTCTGAATTCCGGAACCTTGGTGCATTCCGGAACTCTTAACATTCCGGAACCTTGGTGCATTCCGGAACTCTGAACATTCCGGAATTCCGAACATTCCGGAACCTTTGAGCATTCCGGAACTCTGAACATTCCGGAACCTTGGTACATTCCGGAACTCTGAACATTCCGGAATTCCGAACATTCCGGAACCTTGGTGCATTCCGGAACTCTGAACATTCCGGAACTCTGAACATTCCGGAACTCTGAACATTCCGGAACCTTGGTGCATTCCGGAACTCTGAACATTCCGGAACCTTGGTGCATTCCGGAACTCTGAATTCCGGAACCTTGGTGCATTCCGGAACTCTGAACATTCCGGAACCTTGGTGCATTCCGGAACTCTGAACATTCCGGAACTCTGAACATTCCGGAACCTTGGTGCATTCCGGAACTCTGAATTCCGGAACCTTGGTGCATTCCGGAATTCCGAACATTCCGGAACCTTGGTGCATTCCGGAACTCTGAACATTCCGGAACCTTGGTGCATTCCGGAACTCTGAACATTCCGGAATTCCGAACATTCCGGAACCTTGGTGCATTCCGGAACTCTTAACATTCCGGAACCTTGGTACATTCCGGAATTCCGAACATTCCGGAACCTTGGTCCATTCCGGAACTCGGAATTCCGGAACCTTGGTGCATTCCGGAACTCTTAACATTCCGGAACTCTGAACATTCCGGAATTCCGAACATTCCGGAACCTTGGTGCATTCCGGAACTCTGAACATTCCGGAACTCTGAACATTCCGGAACCTTGGTACATTCCGGAATTCCGAACATTCCGGAACCTTGGTGCATTCCGGAACTCTTAATTCCGGAACCTTGGTGCATTCCGGAACTCTTAACATTCCGGAACTCTGAACATTCCGGAATTCCGAACATTCCGGAACCTTGGTGCATTCCGGAACTCTGAACATTCCGGAATTCCGAACATTCCGGAACCTTCGTACATTCCGGAATTCCGAACATTCCGGAACCTTGGTGCATTCCGGAACTCTGAACATTCCGGAATTCCGAACATTCCGGAACCTTTGTGCATTCCGGAATTCCGAACATTCCGGAACCTTGGTGCATTCCGGAACTCTGAATTCCGGAACCTTGGTGCATTCCGGAACTCTTAACATTCCGGAACTCTGAACATTCCGGAATTCCGAACATTCCGGAACCTTGGTGCATTCCGGAACTCTGAACATTCCTGAATTCCGAACATTCCGGAACCTTGGTGCATTCCGGAACCTTGGTGCATTCCGGAACTCTGAACATTCCGGAACCTTGGTACATTCCGGAACCTTGGTGCATTCCGGAATTCTGAACATTCCGGAACCTTGGTGCATTCAGGAACCTTGGTGCATTCCGGAACTTTGAATTCCGGAACCTTGGTGCATTCCGGAACTCTTAACATTCCGGAACTCTGAACATTCCGGAATTCCGAACATTCCGGAACCTTGGTGCATTCCGGAACTCTGAACATTCCGGAACCTTGGTACATTCCGGAATTCCGAACATTCTGGAACCTTGGTGCATTCCGGAATTCTGAACATTCCGGAACCTTGGTGCATTCCGGAACTCTGAACATTCCGGAACCTTGGTGCATTCCGGAACTCTGAACATTCCGGAACTCTGAATATTCCGGAATTCCGAACATTCCGGAACCTTGGTGCATTCCGGAACTCTGAACATTCCGGAATTCCGAACATTCCGGAACCTTGGTGCATTCCGGAACCTTGGTGCATTCCGGAATTCTGAACATTCCGGAACCTTGGTGCATTCCGGAACTCTGAACATTCCGGAACCTTGGTGCATTCCGGAACTCTGAATTCCGGAACCTTGGTGCATTCCGGAACTCTTAACATTCCGGAACCTTGGTGCATTCCGGAACTCTGAACATTCCGGAACTCTGAACATTCCGGAATTCCGAACATTCCGGAACCTTGGTGCATTCCGGAACCTTGGTGCATTCCTTAATTCTGAACATTCCGGAACCTTGGTGCATTCCGGAACTCTGAATTCCGGAACCTTGGTGCATTCTGGAACTCTTAACATTCCGGAACCTTGGTGCATTCCGGAACTCTGAACATTCCGGAACTCTGAACATTCCGGAATTCCGAACATTCCGGAACCTTGGTGCATTCCGGAACTCTGAACATTCCGGAACCTTGGTACATTCCGGAATTCTGAACATTCCGGAACCTTGGTGCATTCCGGAACTCTGAACATTCCGGAATTCCGAACATTCCGGAACCTTGGTGCATTCCGGAACTCTGAACATTCCGGAATTCCGAACATTCCGGAACCTTGGTGCATTCCGGAACTCTGAACATTCCGGAACTCTGAACATTCCGGAACCTTTGTGCATTCCGGAACTCTGAACATTCCGGAACCTTGGTGCATTCCGGAACTCTGACTATTCCGGAATTCCGAACATTCCGGAACCTTTGTGCATTCCGGAATCTTGGTACATTCCGGAATTCCGAACATTCCGGAACCTTGGTACATTCCGGAATTCTGAACATTCCGGAACCTTGGTGCATTCCGGAACTCTGAACACTCCGGAACCTTGGTGCATTCCGGAACTCTGAACATTCCGGAACCTTGGTGCATTCCGGAACTCTGAATTCCGGAACCTTGGTGCATTCCGGAACTCTTAACATTCCGGAACCTTGGTGCATTCCGGAACTCTGAACATTCCGGAATTCCGAACATTCCGGAACCTTTGAGCATTCCGGAACTCTGAACATTCCGGAACCTTGGTACATTCCAGATCTCTGAACATTCCGGAATTCCGAACATTCCGGAACCTTGGTGCATTCCGGAACTCTGAACATTCCGGAACTCTGAACATTCCGGAACTCTGAACATTCCGGAACCTTGGTGCATTCCGGAACTCTGAACATTCCGGAACCTTGGTGCATTCCGGAACTCTGAATTCCGGAACCTTGGTGCATTCCGGAACTCTTAACATTCCGGAACCTTGGTGCATTCCGGAACTCTGAACATTCCGGAACCTTGGTGCATTCCGGAACTCTGAACATTCCGGAACTCTGAACATTCCGGAACCTTGGTGCATTCCGGAACTCTGAATTCCGGAACCTTGGTGCATTCCGGAATTCCGAACATTCCGGAACCTTGGTGCATTCCGGAACTCTGAACATTCCGGAACCTTGGTGCATTCCGGAACTCTGAACATTCCGGAATTCCGAACATTCCGGAACCTTGGTGCATTCCGGAACTCTTAACATTCCGGAACCTTGGTACATTCCGGAATTCCGAACATTCCGGAACCTTGGTCCATTCCGGAACTCGGAATTCCGGAACCTTGGTGCATTCCGGAACTCTTAACATTCCGGAACTCTGAACATTCCGGAATTCCGAACATTCCGGAACCTTGGTGCATTCCGGAACTCTGAACATTCCGGAACTCTGAACATTCCGGAACCTTGGTGCATTCCGGAACTCTGAACATTCCGGAATTCCGAACATTCCGGAACCTTCGTACATTCCGGAATTCCGAACATTCCGGAACCTTGGTGCATTCCGGAACTCTGAACATTCCGGAATTCCGAACATTCCGGAACCTTTGTGCATTCCGGAATTCCGAACATTCCGGAACCTTGGTGCATTCCGGAACTCTGAATTCCGGAACCTTGGTGCATTCCGGAACTCTTAACATTCCGGAACTCTGAACATTCCGGAATTCCGAACATTCCGGAACCTTGGTGCATTCCGGAACTCTGAACATTCCTGAATCCCGAACATTCCGGAACCTTGGTGCATTCCGGAACCTTGGTGCATTCCGGAACTCTGAACATTCCGGAACCTTGGTACATTCCGGAACCTTGGTGCATTCCGGAATTCTGAACATTCCGGAACCTTGGTGCATTCAGGAACCTTGGTGCATTCCGGAACTCTGAATTCCGGAACCTTGGTGCATTCCGGAACTCTTAACATTCCGGAACTCTGAACATTCCGGAATTCCGAACATTCCGGAACCTTGGTGCATTCCGGAACTCTGAACATTCCGGAACCTTGGTACATTCCGGAATTCCGAACATTCTGGAACCTTGGTGCATTCCGGAATTCTGAACATTCCGGAACCTTGGTGCATTCCGGAACTCTGAACATTCCGGAACCTTGGTGCATTCCGGAACTCTGAACATTCCGGAACTCTGAATATTCCGGAATTCCGAACATTCCGGAACCTTGGTGCATTCCGGAACTCTGAACATTCCGGAATTCCGAACATTCCGGAACCTTGGTGCATTCCGGAACCTTGGTGCATTCCGGAATTCTGAACATTCCGGAACCTTGGTGCATTCCGGAATTCTGAACATTCCGGAACCTTGGTGCATTCCGGAACTCTGAACATTCCGGAACTCTGAACATTCCGGAACCTTGGTGCATTCCGGAACTCTGAATTCCGGAACCTTGGTGCATTCCGGAATTCCGAACATTCCGGAACCTTGGTGCATTCCGGAACTCTGAACATTCCGGAACCTTGGTGCATTCCGGAACTCTGAACATTCCGGAATTCCGAACATTCCGGAACCTTGGTGCATTCCGGAACTCTTAACATTCCGGAACCTTGGTACATTCCGGAATTCCGAACATTCCGGAACCTTGGTCCATTCCGGAACTCGGAATTCCGGAACCTTGGTGCATTCCGGAACTCTTAACATTCCGGAACTCTGAACATTCCGGAATTCCGAACATTCCGGAACCTTGGTGCATTCCGGAACTCTGAACATTCCGGAACTCTGAACATTCCGGAACCTTGGTGCATTCCGGAACTCTGAACATTCCGGAATTCCGAACATTCCGGAACCTTCGTACATTCCGGAATTCCGAACATTCCGGAACCTTGGTGCATTCCGGAACTCTGAACATTCCGGAATTCCGAACATTCCGGAACCTTTGTGCATTCCGGAATTCCGAACATTCCGGAACCTTGGTGCATTCCGGAACTCTGAATTCCGGAACCTTGGTGCATTCCGGAACTCTTAACATTCCGGAACTCTGAACATTCCGGAATTCCGAACATTCCGGAACCTTGGTGCATTCCGGAACTCTGAACATTCCTGAATTCCGAACATTCCGGAACCTTGGTGCATTCCGGAACCTTGGTGCATTCCGGAACTCTGAACATTCCGGAACCTTGGTACATTCCGGAACCTTGGTGCATTCCGGAATTCTGAACATTCCGGAACCTTGGTGCATTCAGGAACCTTGGTGCATTCCGGAACTCTGAATTCCGGAACCTTGGTGCATTCCGGAACTCTTAACATTCCGGAACTCTGAACATTCCGGAATTCCGAACATTCCGGAACCTTGGTGCATTCCGGAACTCTGAACATTCCGGAACCTTGGTACATTCCGGAATTCCGAACATTCTGGAACCTTGGTGCATTCCGGAATTCTGAACATTCCGGAACCTTGGTGCATTCCGGAACTCTGAACATTCCGGAACCTTGGTGCATTCCGGAACTCTGAACATTCCGGAACTCTGAATATTCCGGAATTCCGAACATTCCGGAACCTTGGTGCATTCCGGAACTCTGAACATTCCGGAATTCCGAACATTCCGGAACCTTGGTGCATTCCGGAACCTTGGTGCATTCCGGAATTCTGAACATTCCGGAACCTTGGTGCATTCCGGAATTCTGAACATTCCGGAACCTTGGTGCATTCCGGAACTCTGAACATTCCGGAACCTTGGTGCATTCCGGAACTCTGAATTCCGGAACCTTGGTGCATTCCGGAACTCTTAACATTCCGGAACCTTGGTGCATTCCGGAACTCTGAACATTCCGGAACTCTGAACATTCCGGAATTCCGAACATTCCGGAACCTTGGTGCATTCCGGAACCTTGGTGCATTCCTTAATTCTGAACATTCCGGAACCTTGGTGCATTCCGGAACTCTGAATTCCGGAACCTTGGTGCATTCTGGAACTCTTAACATTCCGGAACCTTGGTGCATTCCGGAACTCTGAACATTCCGGAACTCTGAACATTCCGGAATTCCGAACATTCCGGAACCTTGGTGCATTCCGGAACTCTGAACATTCCGGAACCTTGGTACATTCCGGAATTCTGAACATTCCGGAACCTTGGTGCATTCCGGAACTCTGAACATTCCGGAATTCCGAACATTCCGGAACCTTGGTGCATTCCGGAACTCTGAACATTCCGGAATTCTGAACATTCCGGAACCTTGGTGCATTCCGGAACTCTGAACATTCCGGAATTCCGAACATTCCGGAACTCTGAACATTCCGGAACTCTGAACATTCCGGAACCTTGGTACATTCCGGAATTCCGAACATTCCGGAACCTTGGTACAGTCCTTTGTTTTTTGTATACAGTTAGAGTGGATGTTTCGGCTATGTATGACATTCTCACTGTGTTTAATTGTGTCCTTTCTGTGTTTGGAGCAAGAGATGTAAGATTGGCATAGTTCAAATCATATATGTTGTGTTATGTGTATATTCAGATGGATGTGTTGGTTTATTTCATTTAATTCTTTTTGCTTATCTTAGTGAAGCTGTTGTTGTATATATTTATATACTCATGGCAACTTGTTTGTTACTACAGACTGCTGGCTAGGGCTGCTCAATTAATCGAATTTTAATCACGATTACGATCTGGGCTTTCAACGATCATTTAAAATGACTGAGCCGATTATTAGCACCTCCTTCGTGCTTTACTCTCGCGCTGCTCCGTGTGGCAAATCGAGCGCACCTCTCTGCATTTCGAACACGTGTCACAACAATTGAGAGGACCCGAGGGATGCTCGGAAAGCTAAGCAGAAGTTATTTGGAGAGGAGAGTGACTGCCGTTGGTTGAAAAGAGAGGTAAAAAAAAAAAAACTTCAGTGGTGTGGAAACATTATGGGTTCAGTCAGACGTGGATCAAGTAGACACAGTGTGTAAACTTTGCTACAGTGTCGTAGCTGCACCACAGAGCAACACTGCAAAGTTCACTAAACATAGATGTTTACATTTTTCATTTATTTCTTATACTGCAAACATTTGCACTGTTATCAGTATTTGCACACTGTTTTATATTATTTTTTTAAAGTCATTATTTAATACATTGTTATTGTTAACCCTTTAAATCCCTGTAGAACCTGAACCGTGTAAGCTAGCGCAATAATTTGTTTTGCATATGAAACCGGAGAATTTGTACTTACATCTTATGCCATCAGCTTGTCCTCGGTCACGGTTTCCTTCCACATAAAGCTTTGCAAAAATTGCATAAAAAGCGCTTGCAGGAACAAAAACATAATATTCCAGAAACTTTGCCGCCATTTCCTGTCCGAAACCGGAAGTGACGTCATTTTTGCGGAAAATGTAGTTTTTTTACTTGTAGGCCTTAAAAGCCTATACTGGTGTTTTTATAAGTCATGTTTGACTTTTCTGAATAGTTTCTGGGATGCTTGGAACTCGAATTGCACTGCTGGAAATAGTTTATTTTGATGCACCTGCTGTTTTCTTTGCAAATTTCCATCATAGGATTGTTTTTTGTTTTTCCTGCAGTATATAAAAATTGGTGTATCTCCAAAATAAAACTATGAAGACACTCAAAATAAATTTCCTGTTGGTGTAAACTATTTTTTGCAACTTTTTTGTATTTAAAGTTTTGAGGGAAAAGCCTCTTAAATTTCTCCAAGTAGAAATATATATATAAAAAAACAAAAACAATTTTCAATTTTTTTGTAGTTTATTGCACTTTTTTGCAATTAATGTAATTACTATGGACTTAATGCATACATATTATTAAAATATGGGCTATAACAGTTGTATAGCAACTTGAAATGGTGGATGCTTCTCTGGTGTCCTGGATTGTTGATTACCTGACAGGAAGACCACAATATGTACGTCTCCCACAGTGTGTGTCTGACAAGGTGATCAGCAACACAGGGGCACCACAGGGGACTGTCCTCTCCCCCTTCCTCTTCACCCTCTACACCACAGACTTCAGCCACTGCACAGAGACATGCCATCTTCAGAAGTTTTCTGATGACTCTGCGGTGGTTGGATGCATCAGCAGGGATGATGAGACAGAGTACCGGGCTGTGGTCGACTCCTTTGTCACGTGGTGTGAGCAGAATCATCTGCAGCTCAACGTGGCAAAGACCAAGGAACTGATCGTGGACTTCAGGAAGACCAGGAAACACTTGACCCCTGTTTCAATTCAGGGGGTCAGTGTTGACATTGTGGAGGACTATAAAGACCTTGGAGTACACATTGACAATAAACTGGACTGGGCTAAAAACACCACAGCACTTTACAGGAAGGGCCAGAGTCGTCTCTATTTTTTGAGGCGACTGAGGTCCTTCAACATCTGCCAGAAAATGCTGAGGATTTTCTATGAGTCTATTGTGGCCAGTGCGATCCTCTATGCTGTTGCATGCTGGGGGAGCAGGCTGAGGGTCGCAGATGCCAACAGACTTAATAAACTAATCCGTAAGGCCAGCAATGTTGTGGGGATGGAGCTGGACTCCCTCAAGGTGGTGTCGGAGAGGCGGATGCTGTCCAAGATAAAGACAATGTTGGATAACACCTCCCACCCACTCCATGACATGCTGGTCAGTCACAGGAGCTCGTTCAGTGAGAGACTGAGATTACCGAAAAGCACCACTGAACGACACAGGAAATCATTCCTGCCTGTGGCCATCTCCCTGTACAACGCATCCACTTAACACACTGTTTGCTGCTACAACTACACATGTTTCTTTTCCAACTATTTATTTATGAGTGACTTATGTATGTATGTATGTATATATATGTATATATTGTACTATTCTTAGTTAGTGTATTGTCTGTCTTGTCTTAATGTTGGTTTAAAATGGAGCACTGTAACAAAAAATAATTTCCCCCAGGGATCAATAAAGTATTCTGATTCTGATTCTGAAATGCTCCCACAAATGGCACTACAACATGTAATAATATAATATAAGCTCTGGCGGACTTGGTTCTATGGTAGGTCTTAAAGGGTTAAATAAATATCGTCAAATAATCGAGATCTAAATTTCAGTGAAAATAATCGTGATTATCATTTTTGCCATAATCGAGCAGCCCTACTGCTGGCAACACTGAGCATCTAGGTGGCAATAAAACAGCTGGCGGTGACAATCCAGCAAAGTGGAAGCCTGTTGTCCTCCTTCCTGTATCCTGACCGATACACCATCTTGTTAGCTGCTGAACCTAAAAGAACTAGCCCTCACCAAGTACTCCTCAACATTGGTCCTTCTAGCCGGAGGAGTTATCAAGATGGAGCCAGATGGAGCGACATGTCCTGATGCAAGGCCTAAACGCCATACACGTCGACCAAGCCGGTTTGAGGACTTTGATGTTAACTATACAGGCCACCTCTTTAGGGAAATGCTGCAGTGGGATACCCCACAGCCTTACACAAGAAGCGACAGAGTTCAGCCTCAGTATAGTCATACGCCACCCCTCTACAGCGACAGGGATGGGGCCTATTACAATACACCCCCTCCACTGGGAAGAAGTGAACAAGATGTGGCCCTTAATAGGAGCCTCTCACCTGAATTTGCACCTTCCAATTTGCTAGGGTCTGCAATACACACATTTCATACAGAATTCAGAGCCTTGCAGGCCGAAAGAGAGCAGCTACTCCAATCACAGCAAGTTTTACAGGAGGGCCTCAAAGAACTGAAGGAAGCAAAGAGTGAACTCAGAGAGCTGATTGAAGTGGCTCAGCTGCTGAGGAAGGATATGGCTCAGCTGACTGCCTCACAGCATAGCACCAATCATCCCCCCAAGCGCGGTTCAGGAGAGGTATACACCACCCCTGAGACAATGCCACAGGAGGAGGATGAGGAGGTGTGGCCCGACCCACCACCATGGCCTCAACCGATGGAAGAGTTGCACACGGGATTCTCCCAAATGAAGGTTGACGAACAATACTCCGATGATGGTGTACAGTACCACCCACTACCCCGCACACCATATTTCGCTGGTGAGCCTTCGCTGCCAAGTCATCGCTGCACCCCATATCAGGACCCTGTGGTTAAGGATGGAAACACGTTTCATGCCCCTCCACAACACTCTGTGCCACCCCCCTGCTGGGCACCAAGTCAGACAGGTTTGCTCCCAACCAATCCTGTTCCTGCCAGTTCCCCCTCTCTTGTCACTGGAGTACCCAGTGGGCACTGCAGCAACCCATCTGCTCCTCTTTTGGCTGAGCTAGTGTACAGGGGGCCCAAACCAACCATTCCAAGGTTCATTCATTCTGATCCCTCTGAGTTTGCTAGGCTCCGCATGGCTTTAGAGAACCTACTCCCTCCTAATGCTACTGAGCTCTTCAAGTATCAGATACTTGTGGACCACCTCAAACTAGATGAAGCTCGACTTATTGCCGATGCTTACCTGAACTCACCCAAGCCTTATACTGACACCATGGCAGCCCTCCACGACAAATTTGGACAACCTCATCAGCTCGCCTTGAGAAAGATAGCAAGTGTCCTGGATGGTCCTGAAATAAGGCGAGGTGACACAGTAGCCTTCCAAAGGTTCTCCCTTCAGGTGCAGTCACTAGTTGGGCTGTTACAAACATTAGGACTGGAAGGAGAAGCGGAGTTGAACTGTGGATCCCACGTTGCCCGACTAATAAGTAAGCTTCCTGCCGAACAGAGAGCTGATTTTCGTCGACACCAGTTTAAGCAGCCCAGGAGCACCTACACTCTGTACGACCTATCTGCATGGCTTCGTCAGGAGTCCTGGTGTCAAGGATTTGACGGCCAAGCAGGTGTAAGAAGCAGTAGAGAAAGGACCAGTGTAAAGGCCGAGGCCCGTCCAGGCCAACACACCGTGACAGTCCTACATAACCTAAAGGGGCCATCAGAACACACTTTTCCACCAGTGAAGGAGAGTCAAGCTAGAGGGAAGGTCAAGAACAAAGCCTACTGTGCCTACTGTGAGAGCACAGAACACTATTTCAGCCAATGTGATGATGTAGCCAAGCTCTCCAAAGAGGAAATAAAGGACTGGATACAGGTCAACAAACGATGCTGGCGCTGTGCCCGAACTCATTTAGCTGCTCAATGCACACTAAAGAAACCCTGCAGCTGCTGCCAGGGTAAACATCTGCTGGCTCTTCATGAGGTAAATGCCAGGACAGAAGGAAACAACGCTGGCATGGCTGCAAAGGAGGAAAGCTGCCTAACCAGTTCAGCTTCAGGCTCACTCTACCTTGATCGCCATGGGGCTGGCAATCGTGTCATGCTGAAGATTGTACCTGTGCTTTTGAGCCATGGAGAGCGGACTCTAGACACCTATGCTATACTTGATGATGGTTCAGAGAGGATCATGCTGCTCCCTGCTGCTGCAAAGACTCTTGGTCTGGCAGGCATCCCGGAGGACCTGCCATTACGAACCGTCCGCCAAGATATTCAGATGCTTCATGGACATACCGTATCCTTCAGCGTCTCTGCTGCTACCAACCCTGGATCCTACTACAAGATTGATGGAGCGTTTACAGCTGATCGTCTCAACTTAGCTCACCATACCTATCCTATCGACCAGCTGAGAAGGAAGTACAAATACCTGCATGGGATCCCGGTCCCTGCCCTGAAGGAAGCCAAGCCTCTGGCAAGCATTCTTTCATCTCGTGACTCGAAGCATGTGCCGCTGGCCGCCGCCATTATGTAGTAATTTTATTCGGCCACACGATGGCGCCAAAGTCCTTTGTTTACAGTTAGAGTGGATGTTTCGGCTATGTATGACATTCTCACTGTGTTTAATTGTGTCCTTTCTGTGTTTGGAGCAAGAGATGTAAGATTGGCATAGTTCAAATCATATATGTTGTGTTATGTGTATATTCAGATGGATGTGTTGGTTTATTTCATTTAATTCTTTATGTTTATCTTAGTGAAGCTGTTGTTGTATATATTTATATACTCATGGCAACTTGTTTGTTACTACAGACTGCTGGCAACACTGAGCATCTAGGTGGCAATAAAACAGCTGGCGGTGACAATCCAGCAAAGTGGAAGCCTGTTGTCCTCCTTCCTGTATCCTGACCGATACACCATCTTGTTAGCTGCTGAACCTAAAAGAACTAGCCCTCACCAAGTACTCCTCAACAATATAAGTCACTTAGACAACCTAAAAATGTTATTGTTGGGCTTTTTTCAGTGTTTTGTTTGTTCGTGAGTTATTCGGTTTGGCTGAGATTAAAGTTATTAGATTAGATAAAATAAAACTTTATTAATCCCACGACCAATAACTATACAAGGAGCAAGCTGTCAAGCATGTTCAAAGGTGATGTTTAAGGAGCTGCTGGCTGCCAGCTTAGCTTTTCTCCCTGTTTGCTGGTCTGATGATAAGTGAGAGGTAGGGTTGGGCCATATCATACTGTTCACGGTAATACTGGTATAATGTTGGGCAACGATAAGAAAATGAAACATGGCGATAGAATATGGGTAAAACGCACATGTGCAGTGCCTTTGTTTTCATACGCACATGGTGGAAAAAGCACGGCGGCGACGCAGAATGAGGGGGGCGAAAGTGGATCGTTGAATGAAACGATGAACCTGAACTGGTTTGTAAAAATGCTGCAGCTTCAGTGGTGTGGAACTGGTTTAGCTTTCGTCCCTCAGACACACAACAAAGCACTATTTTTGGTAGCGCATGCTAGCGGGCCGTCGTTATTACCGTGTTGTTTGGAAAATACGGCGCATTTAAAATCAATCCTTTGATTTTTCTGAAAGTCGACAGAGCCCCTTATAATCCCGTGTGCCTCATGTATGAACTCTGGTTGTGTTTGCTGACCTCGAAACGATTTTATGTGCTACACGAAAATCTGTCAAACGTTTTAGTGCGACTTTGCTGAGCTACAAAGCCGCACCGCTTGATGGAGTGTCGGAGCATTACGGCTATCGTAGGCGGAGCCTCGCGGATTGATACGTACTGTGCTTCAACATAATGTTACCGTATTGTGTGTGTATAACTGTTTTTAAGTTTTGTGGATGTTATACATGGTTATGCTGAGGATATGTCGGCCAGTTTCCACTGGAAATGCCTTTTGGTTAAACTGTCAGCAAAGAATTTGCACTGTTACGTTTTTATATAACTTTAATGCACATAAAAAACAGCTGCTTGTTTAAGTGAAAATACATTGATGTTTTGTTTTTTTTTGCACTAATAAAGTTGTGGAGTTGTAAAGTATTTTGTCTAGTGTCGTCAGTTATATCGTTATCGCAAATTTTCAAATGTGTATCGTGATAAATATTTTTGGCCCTGCTCTAGTGAGAGGTATGGTTTCATCTGGCCTGATGGTTTAACCATAACAAAGGTTTAGACATCGAGGACACTTGGGGAACAAAAAGAATGAGCAGTGATAAATCTTGGAACAACGTTTAGCCGCAGTCTAAAAACATATTGCTTTGGTTCTCCAAGTTGCTTTGTGACCCACCTTCACTATGGTTCCTTCATTACATGCCATGTCTGACTCATGTCATATCCATTGTTAGAGATGCCAATCTGTTTTGTGTTGGGGTGTTATATCTGCTCTCAGTTCTAGTGCTCTCTGCTAGTGTGACAGAGGCTTCCCTCTATGAGAGCGAGCCCAGGACACAAAGAGCTGGTTGCTTTCCTAAACACCTTAGTTCTGTCTAGATACATGTGTAATGCTCCAACAGGACAAAGTGAATTA
The DNA here is from genome assembly GCF_963969265.1 of Rhamphochromis sp. 'chilingali'. Taxonomy (NCBI): domain Eukaryota; kingdom Metazoa; phylum Chordata; class Actinopteri; order Cichliformes; family Cichlidae; genus Rhamphochromis; species Rhamphochromis sp. 'chilingali'. Next base: position 44,382,501 of record NC_137948.1, read on the forward strand.
AGCCAACATTGGCTCTCATCAGCAAATGGCTGTGGATCAAAAGCTGACACTTCCATGCTTCCATGCTCACTCAGTTTTGAGTGACATAGTCTTTAAGTCAATACACTAAGGTCTCAAAAGGCACCTCTGAGAGCCCCTTATAACCTGTGGGAAAATCCCAGGAGGAATCAACAGGCTAGTGTGCGAGTCCCTTTCATTAACCTACTAATAAGAGAATGCTGGCAAGTTGGTGGAATGGCATTCATGTCTTGTTTGATGGTAAATGGTAAATGGACTGGTTCTTATTAGAGATGGCACGATACCACTTTTTTATGTCCGATACCGATACCGATATCATAAATTTGGATATCTGCCGATACTGATATGAATCAAATATAGTGTTTTTTAATCAACAAAGCTGTTTTTTTAAATATCTTGCTGCATTTTGTATAAGTTCATACTCAAGTTTAAAACAACAACTACACTAAAGCTATTCTGTTATACCTGTATGCAAAAAAACATATTTCATAGTTCAGCAATACTGATCAATCTAATAAACTCAAACCTACACCATCCTCCCTATTCTGGTATTTTAAAGAGTACTTAGCGTAAATATTAAGCAACTTAACTAATAGGGTTCCAACTCCCAGCAACAACAAAAATAAATAAATAAAAAATAGGGAACCACCCCTCACGCTCCACCTCATGATGCTTAATCGACGTAATCAACCTTAATTTGATGCAGTGTGAAAAAAAATGTACAGAAATCAATTATTTTTCAAGAAATATTAATTCAACATCTTTCTTCAACAAAATTGCAGACTGCACAGATGGTACCTTCCCAAAGTAAAAAGTACTATAGCTTACTAGGGTATATATATTAGACTTAATAGTCACTATATACAGTAATTGACTTCTATTCATTTTACATCAAATTAAAACTTTGGGTGTCAGATAATTATTTATTAAAAGCTAGACATTTTAAATGAGAATAAGAAAGAAAAGTATGTCTTTGTGCCCCTTTTCCCTGTTCATGTCCTATCGGCCCCCCTGGCTAAACTTTGCTAGATCCGCCCCTGCACAGTTACCAGCGTCAGCTATGTAGAAAAAGATCCTGGTGTAGAAATTAATATTAAATACATTCTAACAACAGCTTATCAAGCTTAAACGTGCTGCTGTTGTTCAGTCGCTGGTTTCCTCTTTCTGGCGTGAAGTGGGCCAAAAACAAACAAGAGAGATGGACTCGCACAGAAAAGCCGATCAGCTGATCATTAAGCAGTTTCATGATTGAAGTAGCAGCAAGAAGCGGCAGTCACTTGTTAAGCTTAATGCAAGAATGCTTTACAAACATTCAGAGATGGACTTACACACTTGCTTTACTTCTCTCGGGGATAACTTTGTCGGAGATGAAATGCCGGGTTGCTAGCGAAGCTCCACATGCTATCCAGACCACCACAGGTCCCGCATGCCACAGCTGCTCTATCACGTGATGCATACTGCTCCGACGTGCTAACGTTCTGAGGTGAGTTACGGCGTGTTGCAAGTTTTGTGAGGTGCTTTCGTGATATTTAAGATAAGATAAGATAAGATAAGATAACCTTTATTAGTCCCACACGTGGGAAATTTGTTTTGTCACAGCAGGAAGTGGACAGTGCAAAAGTTATGAGGCAAAAATTAGAATACAATAAGAATAAATACAGTACACAACTGTACAGAATAGAATAAAATACTATATACAGTAGAATAAAATAAAATAAATATACAATAAGATAAAAATAGAATACAAATACAAATACTATATACAACTGAGTAAAAATACAACGATGGATCAGATTACATTTTTTATTTTTCTCCGATATCCGATCCAGTAATTTAGGTCAGTATCGGACCGATACCGATACGTAACATCGGATCGGTCCATCTGTAGTTCTTATATAGCGTTTTTCTACTCTGAGAACTCAAGCGCTTTATACAACAAAAAAACAAACTAAAAACCAGCAAAAAAATGACTTAAATATAAAAAATCACAAAGAAAGAACAATACAGTTTCCCTATCTGAACCAAAGAGTAAAACAGTGAAATGTGGATTATTAAATATTAGGTCTCTCTCCTCCAAGTCTCTGTTAGCTCATGACTTAATGATTGATCAACAAATTAATTTACTCTGCCTTATAGAAAAAAAGGGCCTCAAATCAGAAGTACCTGACTCCGTGGTATAATTCTCAAACACGTAGCCTAAAGCAGTTGACTCGTAACCTGGAGAGGAAATGGCGTGTCACAAATTTACAGGATCATCATTTAGCCTGGAGAAATAGTTTGTTGCTTTATAAGAAAGATCTCCGCAAAGCCAGAACATCTTACTATTCATCACTGATTGAAGAAAATAAGAACAACCCCAGGTTTCTCTTCAGCTCTGTAGCCAGGCTGACAAACAGTCAGAGCTCTGTTGAGCCAACCATCCCTTTAACGTTAACTAGTAATGACTTCATGAACTTCTTCACAAATAAAATTCTTATCATTAGAGAAAGAATTACTCATAATCATGTCACAGATTTAACATTATCTACAGCTACAGGAGTGGGGTGGCATGGAAGACCCGAGCCTGGATCAGCCAGGGAAGGTGCTGGCCCGAATGGTGGCCAAACTCGTGGTCACACAACAGGAGCCGGCATATGACCAAGCGTCATATGGAGGAGGAGAATCTGGCAGCTTGGATCTGGTCCTGGATGGTACCACCGCAACCCCCACTGGCGGTCCCTGAAAGCGTGGAAGTGGCGGAGGTCCATACTATTCTGACCAAGCTGCAGATGGAGGACGAGGCACGTGGGAGTCCTTCGAAGCTTGAGGTCAGTGTGTTGGCCAGAGTGGCCTCACCTACACCAGGGACCAGGACACCTGCCCAGCCACCTGCAAAGCCGCCTGTGGCTCACGACCATGCCTGCTTCACTTGACCAGCATCACGCCATTGATGCTGGTCAAGCCTGACACCTGGAAGGTGTGCGTGTCGCTACCTGATCCGTACCGGAAACCAGATCGGTACCCCGCATATGCAAATCTTACGTCACTTCCTCTCTTTGCCAACATTGCGACATTCATTATATTTGAATGGTAGCGCCCAGTTAGCTCCTAGCATTTCTCAACAGCTCTGCCTCCTTTTCGACTGCCGGGACATTTAAACAATGGATAATCCGTATACAAACAAATTCATGCTTTTCTCCTCAACAGAGAGCATCCCCCGATTGAGCAACAGCGCCGTAAAATAAGAAGAATGGCGCCTAATTACAGAGTTAATAATGCAGACTTTGTAATATGTCACGCGAAGATTCATCAGCCAGATTAAGTGTTTAATGACAATTGACAGTGATAGCGCACATCATCATCACTATTCCAACAATCTTCTCCTCACAGACAAGCATAAACACACGACTATCGCTAAATCAAATTTAACACGCATTTGAAATGACGAAAATTCAGTTTACAATAGGGTTCATTTGCTCGGTCAGCAGGTGGCGGTATCCTCGTACACTGGGGAGTAAACTGCCATTAAACGAACAGAAGAAGAAGAAAACATCTGCACATGTGCGGTACGGATCGGGTAGACCCGATTTATACGGTCCGACTTTATACATGCGCAGTAAGGATCGGAGAGTCCTGATCCGTAACTATCGTTTTATTTTTAGTTTTTGTCTACATTGTACTGAAATGCTTCATTATTGCAAACATTTTAAGATATACTTATTATTCTTAACATCTTAACAGATACTCTGACCCGTAACTATCGTAAAAGGCTTCGACCGGAAGTAGAAGCCTTTCACACATGGGTGGTACGGAAAGGGTTTCCGGTACGGATCGGGTAGTGACAGTGCGTTCAGGGGTCTCCCGTGGTGGGTGGGTTGGAGTGGGGTAGGTTTGGCCGGATTTTCCCACGGCCTTATTCGAGCGATAGCGGTTTGTGGCGGGCATGGTCTGCAGTGCTGCTGCAGGTGAGATTAAAGCACCTGCACAGCATCTGCAATCACACCCAGATTTTCCATCTGATCCATCAGAATCGTCAGGATTGAAATGTCAATGCAAAATCAGTGTTGAAACAACATTAAAATACTGATGAAACCTGACATTGACATTGAAATAAGATTGATTCACTGTTGTTCTGTTATTGTTGATTGTTGATCTTTTTATAGTTGACAAGGTGACAACAATCACATTGAAAAATCATCGATTTATGGTTGAGCGGGAAATTAAAGCTGCTACCACGTAAAGTTGCCTCTAGGAATGCGTACACAAGGGAAGGACAACATCACACGAACATCAACATCAATGACACGACAAAGAACTGGTGAAACCGAGGAACTTAAAGGGTTGAATAATGGCAATGATTGGAAACAGGTGAGTACAGGGCTGAACATAATCTGACTAATGACACAAGAGACAAGCTGACACGGGGAAAAAACATGTGATCAGGAGATATTTTATTTTGTATTCTTATAATCAGTTATCATTGATTAATCATTTACCATTGTTGAATCTGTTGACAGAATAATCTTTTAATTACATCTGTGTTACTCTGAGCAAATATTAATGCACACTGACTGTTTATTGAGGTTCTGTATCATTCTTGTTATCTGCTTAAGTTGTTGCACTTTAGTGCAGTCACACCGCTCAGACCCACCAGTCCTGTTGGGCCCAGGCCCGTCTGCGTTCAGTTCTGCACGTACGCCGGCCTGTAACCACATGCACGCACTTATGTAACACACGCACGTTCACCTACACACTTAGTAATAATAGGAGGGTCGTCTGAGGACAGTTTCTCTGATAGATACACTTTCACAAAATGCACAATGTAATACACACTTGTTTTTCTCTTAAGAGTAGCAGTTGATGTCTATATAAGGGAAAACTCTTTGAGAGGCGGGGAATTGTTATCATTTGTGATCATTTCCAGTAAAGATCCAACTGTGATGTCATGATGGCAATATAAGGAGACGGGACGGTCCAGTCGACGAAGGATTGTATTGCAAATTGTCTTTCCCACACTGACTGCGCAAAGTGTGTAATAAAGATCACTATTTTTTGACACCTACTTCGGCCTGGGCTTGCTTTCTTCTCTTCCCTAAATCGAACGAACCATAACAAACAGGAAGTGAGAACATTGATGTGGCAACATAACCTAAATGTGACAAAACTGAAAACACAGGGTCACCGACCCAGGAACCCTGACAAACTGCTGTATGTTCTGATTGAATATACAACAGCAGGCTATCATTGGAAGATCCAACAAATAGGAATAGAAATGCATTTCACTGCAAATAGTTTGGTTTATATATTTTATCTGTAGAAAATTAGGCTTTGAGCTTTTCGGCTAATGGCTCTTTGAGAATCAAAGTGAAGTAGCAGTTTGCTGATTATTGCCGTGTGACTTTTAGATTAATCCCATAATTTCTCCCTGCTGAAGACAATTGACAAGATGTTACTCATATTTAAGCTCTAATTTGGCCTTTTTTTCTTTTGTATTTTGTCGCGGTTCGAATTTTGAGGAAGAGACATACGACTGAAAGTCCATAGTGGGTCAACACAAATTATTTTATTAAAACACATATATGTGGTGAAGATAGGCTCTGCAAAACATCAAGCTCCATCTCCCCCTTACAATAGGTGGGTGATGACCAGTACCTCGCGTCACTAAAACAGAACAGTTCCTCTTTCAGTTCCTCCAGATGCATCCTGTTATTCTGCTTGTCCAGACTTAAACAACACTTGCAGTCAGTTTACCCAGACAGGCTATGTGTCTGTGTCGTTAATCTAAGTGCATGACCCCCCTCTACGTCATCTGTTACCAGGCAAACTCCAGTGCAGCCTGCTGAATGCACACAGGCAACATGTAGTAAATTATACTGTAAACATGTAGGCAACCTTTCAATAGCTGAACTTTGCTCCATTGATCGGCCAGACATCGCGCTGCCCGTAGCTTCAATTAATTAACTTAACCGAGCTTCAACCCTTTAATTATGCAATATGTGTATAACATGATTACAGTTGCACCTGCAATGAAAGATTATGTGCTTATGCTAACACCTGAAATACAGACTTTAATATAACCTCACCAGTTTCAATAAATGTGTCAATGAAATGATAACAATGATAAATCATAAGTGATGCCCCAGTAATAATTAGGATCATGGATGTAAAATAATATTTCATCTCGACAATTTGTTTGTGTTTTAGATAGCCTGACTCAGCAGGTGGGGGTAAAGGCTGTTTCTGAGTTTGCCTTCGGCCAAGCAGTGCAGAAATGTCTCTGCTATGCTCCAGATCGCATGGGTGGTGCAGGATGCCTAATATCCAGCTCGATCCCAGAGTAAACTAAAAAAACTAAGTGACCTGTAACCAATACATGTTTTTAATATAATAAATTACTTTTTAAGTTGATAAAGAGATGTCAGTCATTTTTTTATTACATAATGCCAGATGCTTCATATTATAGGGATATTATTATGGACATGACAAATTGTAAGACTATGTCCAGCATATAATGGGTTTCCTATTTGTGGATCATACACAAATGTCTTTCTTGCAGGTTTAAATATTGCTGGTACTTTGCAGCGGTTTAGTATTAATACAAATACTGATTTTGAATTATGACTTTATTGTTGTTTCAATAGTAACCAATGGTGCAAAAGTGATGGAAAATCAACATCCGAGTTCAAGAGTGATTCAGCGGAAAAATGTGAGTTTCATGCCTCAACTGTCTCTTTTCTGGGTTTCATCATTGAACAGGGCCGGTTGCGAGCGGACCCGGATAAGGTCAAAGCTGTGTTGGAGTGGCCTGTGCCCGGCACCCGGAAGAAGTTGCAAAGTTTTCTGGGATTCAGCAACTTCTACAGACGTTTCATCCGGGACTTCAGTAAGGTGGCATTGCCTCTTACTCAAATCACATCGCCCAAACAGCCGTACCTGTGGTCTCCAGAAGCTCAGCAAGCATTCGACAGTCTCAAGAGCCTGTTTGCCTTGGCCCCCATCCTGGCCCAGGCTGACCTCGCCCTGCCGTTCGTGGTGGAAGTGGACGCTTCTGATTCGGGAATTGGGGCGGTTCTCTCTCAGCGCAAGGAAGGTAAATTACAAACAACTCTCCCCGGCCTCCCCGTCCTGCGACCTCCTTCTCCTCCGTTCTCCTGCTCCTTGCAGGGGAGGGCTTAGCTGGACGGGTCCCGGGTTACGCGTAAACCGGCCTAAGTGAGGACCTCGGACTCTCACAGCCTCCTAGTTCTCCTTGCTCCTTCTGCTCTGTTCTCCTGCTCCTCGCAGGCGAGTGCTTAGCCGAATGGGCCCCAGGTTACGCGTAAACCGGCCTTCATGAGGACCGGGGGTGCTCTCTGCTCCGTGGGTACACTGTGACCCCTTTGTAATCGCGATGGGGTATTTCGCAACCCCAATGCACATTCGTAAGTTACGATGGCAAACACTGGGGTCTGGAGGGACCCCGAACCGCCGGAGCAAACAACTCTCAACTTCACATCATCATAATCATCATCATCAATGTCTCCTTCTTGGCAGTGTTCGCGTAAACCGGCCTAAGTGAGGACTTCGGACTCTCCCTGCCTCCCCGTCCTGCGACCTCCTTCTGCTCCGTTCTCCTGCGCCTCGCTAGTGAAAGAGCAGCTGCTTGGCCTGCCTATTACGTGAACACCGCCCTCCAGTTGGACCTCAGGCTCTCCGAGCCTCCTCGTCCTCCTTGCTCCCTCTATATCCTTGTCACGCTCCTCGCTAGAGTACGCTTAGGTTTGCAGAGGGTGGGTTTTGCGAAAACCGCCGTCGGTGAGGACATCGAGCTCTCCGTTGCTCCTCGTCCTTCTTGCTCCTTCTCCATCGTTGTCCTGCGCCTCGCTAGTGAAAGAGCAGCTGCTTGGCCTGCCTATTACATGAACACCACTCTCTGTTTGGACTTCAGACACTCCTTGCCTCCTCCTCATCTATGCTCCCTTTATGTCGTTCTGATGCTCCTCACTAGCGTACACATAGGTCTGCGGAGGGCTGTCCGTTGCTCCCCGTCTTCCTTGCCCCCTCTACATTGCTCTTATCTGCCTCGCTAGTGAAAGAGCAGCTCTTCGGCCTGCCTAGTACGCGAACACCGTCCTCCATTTATGCTCCTCGCTAGTGTATGCTTAGGTCTGTGGAGGGCCAGTTAAGATAAGATAAGATAAGATAAGATAAGATAAAACTTTATTAATCACTCGGGTGGGTTCCTCTGGGAAATTCGGTTTCCAAAAGCACAGCACCGACAGAAGTTACAGTTACAGAATATTATATATATATATATCAGGGCTCTAGAGTGCGACCAATTTGGTCGCAAATGCGACCAAATTTTTCAGTGGTGCGACTAAAAATAAATATTTGGTCGCACAGGTGCGACCAACTGTTCCGGTAACAAAAAAAAATCTCTGCAACTCTCCGTGTGGTCAACAACAGACACACATTATGCCCCTATCGTGGACTAAACCAATCAGAGATAGTCAGGGGCGGGACCTCTCTGATTGGCCGTGGTCCAGTTGAAAGTGCAGGTGGAAGAGAGAGGTGAGTAGCTTGAATAAAGCGATATCAATTCATTAACGGATTCCACACAAAGACCTAAACACGGAGCGGACCCAACACATCAGAATCAGCTTCGTCTTTCTCGGCTTTCTCACCCGACGGCCCGAACACGGACACGCTGTCGGAGCTCAGCGATTCTGATGCGTCAGGTCCGCGCTGTGTTTACGTCTTTTTGCGCTGATTCTGAGCTGCAGGTTTTGCCTCTCTCCAACCAAAATTCACCGAGCCAGCAGCAAAAGAAGCAGCAAACTGCGCTTCACATTTGATCAATGTCGTCATGAATTCCCTCTGACTTTTGCTGTTTTGCTTCCACCACGATAAAAATCACACTTCCTGCACAGCTCTCTCTCTCTCTGTACTTCAGGAACAGTTTCCCGTCTCAAATCTGTTTTCTGCATTATTCATTCGCTTATTACCCACCAGTCTAGCGTTGTTTACAGCGCTTTTTATTTTTTCACTTAAATGACCTCGGACAAGAAAGCCTAATTTCTGCTGTTCAATACTGAAGAAATTTAAATTTCTTAAAATTATGCAAAATTGCAGAATATTACAGAATATTTTTAAGGTTATCTGCTATAAAAAGCCAGAACAGGAAAATCTCCTTCATGTTTTCCTGTGTTTTATTTTCAGTTACTTTCACACAAAGGCATCTGTTGTGATTTTCACAATTCTGATGAAGTCTCATGTGTATCAGTACTGATAAATGATCAGAATTATAATATTTCTGACTGTCTGAGGCTAAATAGAATCAAATCAGGACTTTGAGAACCGGAATTGAATGGATTATAGAAATCAGTGATGATACTCAGCCCTAGTGAGCAGCCTAGGCCTGAGAGAAGTGGATGTAGCTGTGGGTAATAAGAAAAGATGAAAAGAACTATTGATAACTTTTTTGTTAAATTAAGGCCTGATCTGTCTGAAATTCATAGCCAGTGCTCTGACACGGTGCCATCAATATTTGAATGCTGAAAAAGCACAGTGTATCCAGAAAACACATTAGATGCTGCAATAAATGCACTGCCCAAGTGTCCCCTCTCCCCACGGCCTTTCAGCAGCAGACAGCAGCAAACAGGTCGTCAGAGGAGGCCAAGATGATGATTAAGTTTAACATTTTCTACAATATTGACATAGCACTTTAAGCACAAGTTTGTTAGTTAATAATCTAGAAATTAATATTGTCTGTATGGACTCCCCCCCCCCCCCCCCCCCCAAAGAAAGTGCACATGTAAAACTGCGGTGTTAAGCGATGCGGTTGAAAAATTTGAGTGCGCCTAACTTTTGTGCCGGTGCGCCTAAATTTTTAAAGTTAGGCGTACCGGTGCGCCCATGTCAAAAAGTTAGTCTAGAGCCCTGTATATACACACACACACACACACACACATATATAAATACAGAGACATATATAAATAAAATATACGAAGGGGATAAATAGAATAAATAGGAATAAAAATAAAAATACAAGTGAATTGCACATTTCAATTATGGAGTCTATTGCACCGTTGACTATTAACAAAAGTATTGCATTAAAGTTTCGCGAACACCCCCTTCGGTGAGGACCTCGGGCTCTCCATTGCTCCTCGTCCTCCTTGCTCCTTCTCTACCGTTGTCATGCGCCTCGCTAGTGAAAGAGAAGCTGTTTGGCTTTCCTACTATGCAAACACCGCCCTCCAATTGGATCTCGGGCTCTGCATTGCTTCTCGTACTCCTTGTTCCCTCTACATCGTTCTCAAGTGACTCACTAGTGAAAGCGCAGCTGTCTGGCCTGCCTATTACGCGAACACCGCCCTCCATTTATGCTCCTCGCTAGTGTATGCTTAGGTCTGTGGAGGGCCAGTTTCGCGAACACTCCTTCGGTGAGGACCTCGGGCTCTCCATTGCTCCTTGTCCTCCTTTCTTCTTCTCTACCGTTGTCATGCACCTCGCTAGTGAAAGAGAAGCTGTTTGGCCTTCCTATTACGCGAACACCACCCTCCAGTTGGACCTGGGGCTCTCCATGCCCCTCGTCCTTCATGCTCCCTCGCCTTCGTTCTCATCTGCCTCGCTAGTGAAAGACCAGCTATGTGGCCTGCCTATTACGCGAACACCGCCCTGCGTTTGGACTGCAGACACTCCTTGCCTCCTCCTCATCCTTCCTCCTTCTACATTGTTCTCAAGAGCCTCGCTAGCGTACGCTTAGGTCTGCGGAGGGCGGGTTACCTGAACACAGCCTTCCGTTTAGACCTCGGACCCTCAGTGTCTCCTCATCCTCCTTTCCCTTTTTTAAAACATTTTCCTCGCTCTCACGCGCCTCGCTGGCGAGCCCTTAGCTTTGGGGAGGGTGGGTTTCGCGAACACCACCGTCTGTGAGGAACCCAGTACCTCCTACACACACACACACACACACACACACACACAGGAGGCAGTGAGGAGTAGAAGGAGGTTGTTGCTACGCCTGCGTCGCGAAACCAGGGCTCATTGTGTTTGCGCCCGGAGCAGCTACGGGCGAAACACATGGGACAACCGACCAGTTTGGGGCCATGGTTTATTCAACGTGTATTTTCAGTGTGGTTTAACTTGCTAATCTGATCTGAAATACTTTCCTTGAATATGCCTTAATTTCACCTCTTTTTTCTTTCTTCTTTTCTTAGCTTACTGAAAATGTTGGTGACCAAAGGCCGGATCCAGGGATGTGTGCTGCTTGTGCTACTGGCGTTATGTGGGCAAACTGCTCGCTTTCAACATCGATACAAAGGTAAAGTGCAATCCCAGGGTTGTGTGCTGCTTGTGGTACTCGCTTTATGTGGACAAACTGCTTGCTGTCAACATCGATACAAAGATAACAAAAGAAAAGCCTAGTGTAACGTAGTGTTTTATGGGTTTTTATTTCTGGAATGATTCAAACGTTACTATCATTTCCCCAACCCCGCAGGCTCTGCGACCCGTGAAGAACTGAGACTCCTTCTGGTCGCTAAAACAGGATCGGGAAAGAATGCATCCAGAAACACCATCCTGGGTGATGCGAACGCTTTCAAAGAAGACGTTTCGCCTGAGTCTGTCACCGACAGCTGTCTCAGAAAAGAGGCAGAGGGCGACGACGGAAGAAATATCGCTGTGATCGACACTCTGGGGCTGTCTTTTGGATGAAATAGATGAAATGGAGGATTTCAATGGAGGAAACCACTACACCGACGAGATGTATAAGGCAGCCCAGAAGAAACTCGAAGGAGAAAGGCTGAAGAGGAGAAAGGAGGAAGAACAAAGAAAAAGGGAAGAAGAGGAGAGGATCGAATTGAAGGAGTGGTGTAAATTCTTCCGCCTCGCTTCCCTGGGATTATTTGGCACAGGAGCGTACTTTACATCTTATGTTCTCATGGGGCTCGGTGGAGCCCTTGGATATTCTCAGTTAAAGACGCCGAGCTTGACGGTTGGGCGTCTTCTTTACTCGTTGATACTGTGAAAACTGCGTAGGTGTATCACCTACTCGACCTAGTGATCAACGAGTACCGCACCGAAGCATGCAACGGGTGCAAGACCAATCACCCCAGCCAGAGACAACATGAGTGTCTGCGAGTCTTGGTGTCAGGGTCAGCTCACCTGTCAGCTCACCTGTGGGCTTCTGCCCTTGGTCCACGCACCTGGTCGCCATCACGCACCTGTGGCTCGTTACGAGAGTGTTCCAGCTCCTTTACAAGACGGCAGCTGTGTTTCTCGTCGCTGGACCGTTGCCGACCCGCATTCCCTGGACCAACCCCTGAGTTTCCTAACTGATTGAGTGTGCGAGGAGTGGAGTACGTCATCGTGTTTTCTGTGGAGTGTGGAGAGGAGCGTGAAGAGTGGACGGAGTGCGTGTGGACTTTCAGCGTCTTTTCCGTGTGTTTCCCCGGACCCCGGAGCCCGGGGTCCACACACAAACAGAAACACACAAACTTCCCCCTCACCTCTGTAAATAGATCACCTGGTGTGCTGTAATAAAGATTCTTGTGTTTCCCAACTAAGAGCCTGCGCGTGTGTCCGTTCCATCCCGCTGTGACACTTGGAGGATGACTTTTACGCTGAACATTATTACAGCATCAGGAAAAGACTCCTCACGCCGTGTTTCATTCCTTCCATTCAACGTCTCCTGATCATGTATTCACAGCCACCGAAGGCGCTGTACAGCACCGAGCACCTGAAACACGGACAGTTTGTCAGGCCCATCTTATCTTAATGACCTTGTAGTACCATATCACCCTATTAGAGCACTTCGCTCTTGCTCTGCAGGCCTACTTGTTGTTCCTAGAGTATTTAAAAGTAGAATGGGAGGCAGAGCCTTCAGTTTTCAGGCCTCTCTTCTGTGGAACCAGCTTCCAGTTTGGATTCAGGAGACAGACACTATCTCTACTTTCAAGATTAGGCTTCAAACTTTCCTTTTTGCTAAAGCATATAGTTAGGGCTGGACCAGGTGACCCTGAATTGTCCCTTAGTTATGCTGCAATAGACGTAGGCTGCCGGGGGATTCCCATGATGCATTGAGTTTTTCCTTTCCAGTCACCTTTCTCACTAACTATGTATTAACAGACCTCTCTGCATTGAATCATATCTGTTATTAATCTCTGTCTCTCTTCCACAGCATGTCTTTTATCCTGTCTTCCTTCTCTCACCCCAACCAATCACAGCAGATGGCCCCGCCCCTCCCTGAGCCTGGTTCTGCCAGAGGTTTCTACCTGTTAAAAGGGAGTTTTTCCTTCCCACTGTCACCAAAGTGCTTGCTCACAGGGGGTCATATGATTGTTGGGTTTTTCTCTGTATCTATGAAGCGTCTTGAGGCGACTTATGTTGTGATTTGGCGCTATATAAATAAAATTGAATTGAATTGAATTTGTTGATACTGTAATCAAAAATACAGCCCCGGGGGGGGGCATTTTAAAAATGCACCCTCCCTATTGCGCATGTCCCTAAAAGGTATGGCCTCCCAGATTGCCTCAGTTGTATCGTGAGTGTAATTTCAAATAAAATAAAATAAAACTCAGAAGCGTCTGTGTGTTGTATTCTTCTTTTTCTTCTTCTTCATCTTCATCTTCTTCTTATTATTATTATTATCATTATTATCATTATTGTGATTATGCTTCATTTTCATGTACTGGGGTATCAATGACCCCCACGCTGCCGCAGCGGCTTCTGTGCGTGGCCCCCAAGTGCTACGTTTTCTTTCCCGATCCCCTGACGAACCCATTAGAATCGCTCTGGGGCACTCTTCGACCCCAAATGATCGTTCTGTTTTTTTCATTTTCATTCACCTGTCTCTACTGAGGGTGGGGTACTTTGGGACCCCGGGGTCTGGGGCTGCCCCGAAGGGGAACACAAGGGTTAAAACACCTGAGACAGGGACTATCAGGGTTCCTGCAAAAGAAACAGGAAGCACAGTGACATTGTCACTGCCCCACAGCTTATGCTGACGGTGATGCTGACAGTTTTTATAACCAGTCAAAATGATATCAGCACACTCACACAAAAACTGCAATTAAATGAGCAGGCACCTTCTCCAAAGGTTAACTGGTTGAGAAGGTCTCATGTTGGGAGGGTGGGTCAATAAAGAGGAGCCAAAATTACCAGCAGGATTACAGTGGAACAGGGAGAAATTTAAATATTTGGGTGTCTTTTAGAGAAGTAACGACTTTAAGGGTAAAAATTGGGAGGGTGTTGCTGAAAAAAAGAAGTGCTGTCAACTTGGCCGCTTGGCTGATGTTGTTGAACCTCCAGACACACTTATCATGGAGGTACAAAAAAGACTGGTTAATTTCTTCTGGGGAGGATTTCACTGGACCAGGTTTGCTGTGCTGTTTCTAACTGTGTCAGAGGAGGGTCAGTTTGATTGACCTTCGTACACGGGCGTAGTTTTGGCATTGGTGGGGACGGATGATTCAACCACCGAACCCTGCCCTGTTTCTTTTTCTTTTTTTTCATTTTGTCTTTACTTCGTGATAAAAAAGGAGAAATATACTTGCCTACATATGCTATTCTACATGCTTTTAAACCATTTAAAATCACAATTCATAGTTTTATATGTGAATTATATAATGTTAAATTACTATTAAACAAATGACTAAGTATTTTAGACTTTAGTTTACTTCAGCCATATTCCATATAAATCAGGTATCATACAAAAAGAAAAATAGCTTCAAATACAGTCATGACAATAAAAGAATATGACTTTAAGGACTTAACAACATTACTTCTACTATCCTTTATTTAAAATGTATTTAGTGCAATAATAATAATAATAATGATAATAAAAGTAAGAACATATTTTGTGTACATCTGCAAAAAACAGTTGGATTCAAACAAAACAAGGTCAAAGGTCTAGCAAGAATTGGGTTGTTTATCCATTTGCTTACAGTATTTCATATTACACAGTATCTCACTATAATGTAGCAGTCACTTGACTTTGAAATTATCTGTCAGTGATACAGTAAACACTTCTTTCTTTCTTCTTTTGGAAATAGGCTCATTCTCCAGCTCCCTCAGAGTTACAAATACAGCGTCTTCTTTCTAGATCCATACGTTAATAGGACTCTGGAGCGTGATCTTATGGGATGGGGCGTGGCCAGGATTTTTGGTCGAGGCACCATATACGAGGGCCAAACAAATGCTTGCTGTGTGGTTGGTTGTAATGTTAGATTGCACTACCGGCAAAGGAATAAGCTTGAAAATGGGCTCTCTTTTCATTGTTTCCTCACCTGGAAGCATCATGAGGGAGCTTATGTGTTGGATGTTACCAAAAGAAGCCGTCTAGCCTGGATAGCAGCTGCGAGACGAGCTGATATCCAGTTCTCTACCATCCCCAGATATCTGTTGGTGTGCTACAGTATTTTCATTCTGATAAGTCCTAAATAAGTTCATATTACTCTTTATAACCTATTAGTTTTATTTTCAATTCGCTCTGAGGTCACAGCAAATTAGAACAAACATCCTAACGAGTGATTTTGTAGATAAACATTCTATTTATAGAGTTGCTAATTATTTGGCATTTCTGCAGCAAACCAGCCTATGAAATGGATGAAACAAATCCTGCTTCAAACTACATGCTACATACCACCATACCAATCAGATTACTTCTTCCATGTCAGGGTGAAGAGGTGAGCCTTCTGGATAAGATGGTGAAGGTTTGCTGTGTTTTGGTGAACATGTGCCCCAGTGTGGTAGTAAAACCAGGGAAAAATACTCTTGTTACATACTCTTAAAAGTCTTGTGCTGTATATGTAGTGATAAGTTTTCTTTTTTTTTTTTTTTTTTTTTTTGCCTGTCCCGTTTGGCTCTTTTGCATCAGAATTGTTGTCTAAAGGCAAAGAAAGATGCCCAACGGATTTACTTTACCAAATTGACCATCCCAGCCTTGCCGTAATGGTCCATTTGATTCACCTTTTATTGTTTATTTTATTTTCACTTACTGAATACGGGACAGACTTGACTGGGGGAAAGAAGGGGAGAAAGAAAGAGGGAAAGAGAAACAGCTGAGAAGAGGGACGGGGGAGAAGGGCAAAAAACAAAAACCAACAGAATGAGCAGGAAAAAAAAAGAAATAAAAAATGCATATATCAATCACCTGGATCACCTGCTGAGAAAGAAAAAAGAAAACAAGCAGAAGAGAACAAGAGTAATACAATAAACAACATCACAATGATATATGGGGATATGACAGTAAATACTAAATATTAAACATTATTGTGCAGCACATAAGATCAACAGAACAGTGTGCTTTGAGGTAGGAGCCAAAAAGGGTGTAGTTTGTGGGTGTGATCGTGTGTACACCTGTGAGCATGGACGCGCTTGTTTTTTTAAAAGGTTCCTTCATGTAATGATCTGCTAGAGGGTGTGGGGGGGCCACAGCCCCGTCCTCCAGGGCATGAAGCAGGTATGGAGGAGATCAAAACTCCAGACATCCAGAGGCCCCCAGAACACAAGAGACCAAGGAAGACCAACAGAGGGGCAGCCGCGCCACTGTCCCAGAAAGAGCTGAGGAGAGTCCCAGATGAGGGCTCACTCAGCAGCCGCGGAGCAGAAGCCAGGGGGAGTTGCAGTGACGCGCCCGTGAGCTCCGCCGGCAGCCAGCCGTGCCTGAGTGACCGAGCCCCAGGCCGAGAGGCCGGGGGCACCCCACCTCCGAAGTGGCCCGAGCGAGCCCCAGGCTCCAGGCCCCGATAAGCGGCCGCCAAGGAGTGAGCCGGTGTGTACCTGGACGCCCATCCCCGGACACAAAGAACCACCAACGCACCGACACTTAAAAGTCTTGTGCTGTATATGTAGTGATAAGTTTTCAAAAGAGACAGTGAATTGCAGAATGCTAGTAGTGGGTGATATTATTTAAATGCTGCCATGATTTTATGTGAACATTTTGTCATTTGTAAACTATACATGACATTGATTCTACATTGTAACTGATGTGATGTTCAAAAAATTGGTTTTAATTAAAAATAGGAGAACATTTGTTAGTTTCTTTATTCAACTTTTGAACAGTGTTACTTAGTAAGTACATATTTAGTAAATGCAAATTACATTGCAATGCACTTCAGGCACAAAGGTAGACCCATTAATAAAACATTATGGTTGTTCAGAACAGAACTATGCTTGGAGAAATACTTTCCCATCAGTTCAGACAACTCCTCCACAGTAGCAGGTGGGATTTCTGTTTTGAGGACAGCTTCTTTTACCTTTCACTACGGATGGTCTTATGTTTTGATTGAGAGCCTTTTTTTGGGCAGCTGAAGAGGAGAAATCTATCTTATGGCCAACCTCTGGCTGTATTTTTGTCATATTACCCAGCAAAACCCAGTATGCAGGTTCATCTGTAACAGTCCTTGTACCACAGATCCGCACTGTTGCTTCTACTTTAAACAGAAGAGCAGTGCCATGGCTGCAGGTCTCCACGACTCGGGCCATGCAGGTGCAGCGGGCGGCTTCAACCTTCCCTGTGATGCTCACAATGACCCATGGCTGCAATGCTGGTTCATTCAGTCTTTGAGAGTGCAGGACCTGAAACACACACACAAAGTTCATTTAAAGACAAGAACTATGAGCCAAGGCCATGTATAGGAATTTCTTTTATTTATGTATTAATCACATTATTTTATTGTATGATACCTTGGTGCCACTGGATTTAAACATGTTCCACACCCATACAGTAAGACAAATGGTGGGGGTGTAGTAAGGAAGTTGGGGGAAGCAGACAACTCCACAGGAAGAGTCTTTTGTGTCTTCGAGGACTCTGGGAGGTAGCAAGGGAGTGTGAAACAGCTGTGTACTGCCTTTTGTTCCTGGAGAAGGTATTTAATTAAACTCCCGGAGAGCAGCCATTTGGCTTTTCTACCTTTAAAACCCGGAGAGCAGCCAAATGTAACCCCCCGCAAGATGACAATTGCAATAAATGCCATTAGTTCAGGGAGGTCCATGAACCAATGAACATGCTCCGTGCACCACTCAGCAGGCCATTTGTAAATATGTGTACAAATGGTTGGTTTTTTGTACTGTTTTTATCAATAAATCTCAGCAACAAAGGACATACACCCACGTGTGTTGATTTCTCCCTAAGATGGCAAACTGAAACACTCCAAGTTGGTGACTTTTGGAGATTTATTTCCCTGGATGATTGAGAATGCATCAAGATGAAACACAAAAGGAAGTGCACAGCTTTTAGCAGCTCCCCCACGCCCTCAATCACACACCCCCACTCCCCTCCCTCCAGAATTCCCAGGTAACAACCTAATTTACATATGAATGACTAGCCAATTTAGCTTCCACTTGGCTGAAGCTAAAGCTTAGCTAAAAGCCTACCAGCCATTTGGCTGCTCTCTGGGTTTTAAAGGTAGAAAGGTAGAAGCCTGGGGGTGCTACTGTTAACTGAGAGCCATGCTGGGCTCAGACTCTGCTGACCGTCTGTCCCGCGGTCATGCATGGACTTCATCAAGCTTGGTTGTCTGTTCTTTGTGTGTTTGATTAAAGAACGTTAGCTACCGCTCACCGCTCGTCTGCAGGCTTTATTATTATTTATTATTATTATTATTTATTGTGTGAATGTGAGAGTGAATGAATAGTGGCATTGTAAAGCACTTTGGGTGCCTTGAAAAGCGCTATATAAAACCAATCCATTATTATTATTATTAACAGCCGACACTGTTAGGTTTTGTATAGGGCTTTGGAGCGTGATGTCACGGGGGTGGGCGTGGAAAGGATTTTGGCCCGATCCGCCATTTTGGGGGTCTAAGTAAGGAGCGAAAGCATAGCCATGGTTCGTACTTGCTGTGTGGTCGGCTGCAATGTTCGATCTTACGACCGGCACGGGAATACGTTTGGATTGTCTTTTTATGCTTTCCCAACCTGGAAGCAACATGAAGGAGCTCATGTATCGGATATTACCAAACGAAGGCGTCTAGCCTGGATAGCAGCCGTGAGACGAACTGATATCAAGTTCTGTTACGTCTCCAGATATCAGTTGGTGTGCTCAAGACATTTTCATTCCGGTAAGTTCTAAATATGTTCACATCACACTTTATAGCTGAATAATATCATCGTCGGTGGTCTCGGAAGTTATAGAAATTGCAATCAAACATCGAATGGAGTGACTTGATTGGTTGATGTAAAGACAATAAATGAAATGAGACAGGGAGGACACAAATTGGCGTTAATAATTTGCCCGATTATCAAAGTGTTAATTGGCATGTACTTTACAATTATGGGCATATAATATGATAACGATATTTTAGCAGTTCAATGATAAATGTACAACATTAATTATGGTGGGGGGTGGAAAATGGCTATTTCACTCGATGCACTCCAGCTGACTTACTTTGACGACGTACTCAGAGTTTGGCGGCTGGAAAATAGCCAAATCTTGCGCCCAGCCATTTGTAAATTGGATGTGCGCCTCCAGTGACTTGTAATTACGAAACTGGTTCACTGTGTAAGCGCTTACTCCACAAACAAGATACGTGAAGATATCGGGGTAGGACAGTGGCGGTAAGTCGTCTGGGTCTTTACTCCACTGCCGTATTTCATATGGGTCCAGATTTGCGATGCACTCTATTTTTTTTCAAGTACCGCTGCTTCGCCTCTGGACGCAATCGGTCTCTATACCGTCCATTTCCTTTTGAGCTGCTTTTAAGCGTGTTTCTTGTCGTCGTCGTTCCAACACAGTGTGTTTGTTTTGATTCGTAGACCCCGAAAATGGAGCTGCGCTCCCACAATGCATTGCGACGTGACGTCAACTCCAAAGCCCTATTGTTGATTGTCATTTATGCTTAGAAATATTTAACCATATATGCTTAGAGGTGCACAATCGATTGTGTAGTGATAGGATGTGTGATCTTTGGCAGGCTGCAAAGGCTTGGTGTGTATTCCACACTGGAGTGCACACCTACATCCTGGGAGCATGCGAAGAGGTCGTGCCTTGTTTTATTGTTTTGTGGTAGGATAAACGTGGCTATGTCTGTTTTAGGCTAAGTGCCTTTTGTTTAGATGAACTGTTTGACTTCCAGACCAGCAGGTTTAGGGAAGTCATTTATGGGGTCACACTCTGACCCCCCCCCCCCCCCCCCCCCACACACACACACACACACATACAGTATTCTTTGTTCACATGTATACCTATGTAAGATGCCATATGTTAATGACCCTATGCATATTCATGTAACCACAATAAAAGGAGGACGGAGGTCAAGTGGTGGAACGACACTTGGCTCCAGGCAGGTCTCCCTCATGCATGAGTAACAAGAAGAACTTTGCTTACTTCGTGTCTTGCTTGCTGTGTAATTATATTGCCTTCAACGTTCCAGCGAATAGGTTCAAGCTACAAACCTATCAGACACAAATGTGTTTTATCTACTTTAAAGAACTTTAACATTTAAACCTATTTTCTTCACATTCCAGCACATAAAATAAAATAGGTTTTTGTGTTTACTAGTGATGGTAAATTTGATTCTTTTTACTGAATTGAGTGTTAATGAGTCACTCACCAAAGTGAATCGGATTTTTTGAGTCATTTGATTCACTGAGTCAGTTGACCAGAGAGTGCAAAAATTTTACATTTTCACTCAAACTTAATTTGTTTCCCTTTTCATGTAAATCCGACTGCTAAGATGAATGATTAAAAAAACAAAAAAAAAAAACCTATTTTATAAAGAAAAAAGAGCAAAAACATTTCTAAAATTAAGCAATTTCCTATCAAAATTGCTTAATAAACATTTATTTTGTTTATTTGTATTTTATTAGTATTTTCCTTAAGTGTGTCAAATATATATTTTCTCATCTAAATGTCCACTGCGCTGTGAGCCAGGGGGCGGTAATGCACCTCAACATTGGTTGCCAACCAAGAAGAAGAAGAAGCTGTGAGCCAGGACGGAGGGGGTGAGTGACTGATTCGTTCGCTCGCTCTATGATTCAGCACAGGAGGGAGGGGGTGAGTGACTGATTCGTTCGCTCGCTCTATGATTCAGCACAGGAGGGAGGGGGTGAGTGAGTGATTCGTTCGCTCGCTCTATGATTCAGCACAGGAGTTAGGGGGTGAGTGAGTGAGTGATTCGTTCGCTTGCTCTTTGATTCAGCACAGGAGGGAGGGGGTGAGTGAGTGATTCGTTCGCTCGCTCTATGATTCAGCACAGCAGTTAGGGGGTGAGTGAGTGAGTGATTCGTTCGCTTGCTCTTTGATTCAGCACAGGAGGGAGGGGGTGAGCGAGTCCTGAGTGATTCGCTTATGCTTACGATTCAGCACAGGAAGCGAGGGGGTGAGTAGCTCAAATGTGTTGTTAGCATGTTAGCAGCGCGATGCTACTCTGAACCGAGGAGCTATTTTCTTGATGTGAGCTTCTACTCAGGGTTTTTTCTTCCAGTTCAGAGCAGAAATGCTTTTGTTACGAAACTGGCTGTTGTTTTTCCCCCCACAATTTTAATTACAAGCTAGATATATTTCTACTAATGGAATTAATTTGCTAACAGCAACAGGGATGAGTCAGTGAGTCAGTTGGGCTTGTGAATCATGATTCACGAGTCAGTAAAGTGATTCTCGAGTATTGAACGATTCGTTCACGAATCAAACATCACTAGTGTTTACACTCAGTCTTTCAAATAGATGCAAGTAAAACACAGCAGAAAATAAATGAAATCAAAGACTCGCGGTCCTGTTGCTCTATTTTCACCTGTATAGCAGGAGTGGGGCAGGCGGAGGTTTACCCTGGTGCGGGTGTGCCACAGTGGTCAGTGGATGAATCCCCGGGTTTGTCTGTGAATTTCCCAATACGTCGTAGCGTATTCGGTGCTTGCTCGGAAGTTACAGGGTTTTTTGCTGTAAAAAGGGTTTTTTTCTTTTTACAGAATTAAAATCAAAGTAAGGTCAGTACTTCCACGCTTTACAGGGAGTGCAGAATTATTAGGCAAGTTGTATTTTTGAGGAATAATTTTATTATTGAACAACAACCATGTTCCCAATGAACCCAAAAAACTCATTAATATCAAAGCTGAATGTTTTTGGAAGTAGTTTTTAGTTTGTTTTTAGCTTTAGCTATTTTAGAGGGATATCTGTGTGTGCAGGTGACTATTACTGTGCATAATTATTAGGCAACTTAACAAAAAACAAATACATACCCATTTCAATTATTTATTTTTACCAGTGACACCAATATAACATCTCCACATTCACAAATATACATTTCTGACATTCAAAAACAAAACAAAAACAAATCAGCGACCAATATAGCCACCTTTCTTTGCAAGGACACTCAAAAGCCTGCCATCCATGGATTCTGTCAGTGTTTTGATCTGTTCACCATCAACATTGCGTGCAGCAGCAACCACAGCCTCCCAGACACTGTTCAGAGAGGTGTACTGTTTTCCCTCCTTGTAAATCTCACATTTGATGATGGACCACAGGTTCTCAATGGGGTTCAGATCAGGTGAACAAGGAGGCCATGTCATTAGTTTTTCTTCTTTTATACCCTTTCTTGCCAGCCACGCTGTGGAGTACTTGGACGCGTGTGATGGAGCATTGTCCTGCATGAAAATCATGTTTTTCTTGAAGGATGCAGACTTCTTCCTGTACCACTGCTTGAAGAAGGTGTCTTCCAGAAACTGGCAGTAGGACTGGGAGTTGAGCTTGACTCCATCCTCAACCCGAAAAGGCCCCACAAGCTCATCTTTGATGATACCAGCCCAAACCAGTACTCCACCTCCACCTTGCTGGCGTCTGAGTCGGACTGGAGCTCTCTGCCCTTTACCAATCCAGCCACGGGCCCATCCATCTGGCCCATCAAGACTCACTCTCATTTCATCAGTCCATAAAACCTTAGAAAAACCAGTCTTGAGATATTTCTTGGCCCAGTCTTGACGTTTCAGCTTATGTGTCTTGTTCAGTGGTGGTCGTCTTTCCGCCTTTCTTACCTTGGCCATGTCTCTGAGTATTGCACACCTTGTGCTTTTTGGGCAGTGATGTTGCAGCTCTGAAATATGGCCAAACTGGTGGCAAGTGGCATCTTGGGAGCTGCACGCTTGACTTTTCTCAGTTCATGGGCAGTTATTTGGTGCCTTAGTTTTTCCACACGCTTCTTGCGACCCTGTTGACTGTTTTGAATGAAACGCTTGATTGTTCGATGATCACGCTTCAGAAGCTTTGCAATTTTGAGACTGCTGCATCCCTCTGCAAGATATCTCACTATTTTTGACTTTTCTGAGCCTGTCAAGTCCTTCTTTTGACCCATTTTGCCAAAGGAAAGGACGTTGCCTAATAATTATGCACACCTGATATAGGGTGTTGATGTCATTAGACCACACCCCTTCTCATTACAGAGTTGCACATCACCTAATCCGGTTGTTCAGTGATGACGCGACGAATCCTACTTCCGGGTCTAAAGTAGTCTGCGTTTAATATGGCTTTTGTGTTATTAACATGTTTAATGTTATGTATTTTCTGATATTTGATCTCAAAAAGCTCCTAAAACAGTCAGTGATCCCTGTTGACCTCCCTCGGCTTTTATTACCGCTAATCATTTATTTAAGCTCAGTTTTTAAAACCTTAGGATGTAACTACAGCCCAGCCCATGCAGCAGTATATGAATGACTAACCTCGTATTATGGATGGATTATCTCAGTTGTTCTCCTGGCTGAAGTTTGGTCCTTTTACAGCATCCTGCCATGCGATTACATTTGTTCCTGACCACCGAGAAAACTCACGTTAACTTTTATCGAGTGGAAAAAAAGTTAGCTTGTTTATATTATGCTAACATAGCTATGTCACTAGCGGTCACGTAGCAAATCATTATATACCAGCTAGCCCAACTTCAGTAACCCTACAAACGTCACTGCTGTTTAGTTTTCTGTCTTCATTTATGCTGGAAGTGATAGCAGAGCTGTACGTTTTAATTTGTTTCCAAAACCCCACAGTCAGGACATGCTATATTGTATTTAGATAGAAGCTAGCGAGCTAACTCCCTGCTAACCTAACTCCGTTAAATGTCATAAATTCCGTTTTCATGGATGCCTGGATGTTAAACTCAATTGTTACACCTGGTAGAGCAGAACGCTGATCATTTTATTAAAGATGAAAGACTTTAGACAGTTTTTCAACTCTCAGTAATGCCATAGTGATCGTTTGATATATGGACCTGCAGCGGAGTTTAGACCCAGACACGGCTAGTGACGTCAGACTGAACAACCGGATATGCTTAATTGGTAGTAGGCTTTCGAGCCTATACAGCTTGGAGTAAGACAACATGCATGAAGAGGATGATGTGGACAAAATACACATTTGCCTAATAATTCTGCACTCCCTGTAAACACTACACGGCCATACTCTCTCCCGCACTCAATATATTATCCATCGTTGATCTGCACACAGCTGTTGCCACAAACGTCACACTCGCTTACGTCATTGTCATGAGACACTCACAAAAAAATCACGGTTTTAGTAACGCAGCGTGCTTACAGGAAAGTAACGGTAATCTAATTACCGTATTTGCAATCCCTTACTTTACTCATTACTTGAAAAAAGTAATCGGATTACGTGTTACTACGTTCAGGACAATGTCACATCAGTACACTGAACTCACTATGTTATCCCTCTAACAGCCTCCACATGTTCTCACTGTAATTTCCCCTCATGAATGAATTTATGCTTGCACTAATGTGAATGTTCGGAGGGAAATCAAAAGCATTTTACTCGCAGTACTCAAGATTACTTACCTTTGTTTGAATAATGACGTATTCACACCGTGGAGGCTTAAAAAAAGCCAAATCTTGTACCCAGTCCTTGGTGGATGTGCACCTTCAGAGATTTATAATTGCAAAATTGGGGCACCCTGTATGCGCTGACTCCACAGACAAGGTACGAGAATATATCATTGTAAGTCAATAGCGGTTGGTCTTCAGGGTTAATACACCACTGCTGTATTTCATATGGGTCCACATTTCCAATGCATGCTATTTTTTGCAAGTACCGTCTCTTTGCATCTGGACGCAATCTGTCTCTATAATGTCCTTTTTCTTTTGAGCTGCTTTTTAGAATGGTTCGTAGCAATTTTCCTTCCAACACAGTGTGTTTGTTTTGATTCATGGCCTGCCAATATGGTGCTGCGCTCCCACAATGCATTGCGGCATTATGTCAACTCCAAAAGCCTATGCGTGCAGGAGAGTATGCGCATGCGCATTGCCATGGTGATTTTAAAAATAAACAAAAAAAAAAAATATATATCTATATATATATATATATATATATATATATATATATATATATATATATATATATATATACACACAAATGTGTGTGTGTGTTTCTTTTACAATGTTTAAGTATGTAATGAGAATAAAATTATAAAATGTATGTTTTTTGCTTGATTGATATGCTATATGTATGTTTTAGACATCAAATAAAGATATTTTTTTTCAGCTGTTACATGTGAATGTGTTTGCTTAGATTGAAATATATTAAGGGTAAAAAAAAAAAAAAATATATATATATATATATATATTTATATATATATTTTTGAATAATTTTAAATAGTTTTAATTTGTATTTTGAAATACAGTGGAACCCCAACTTACGAAATTAATTCGTTCCCGAGGGTCTTTCGTAAATCGAAAATTTTCGTAAGTCGAAGCACCCATCGCGCGTTTTGACTGAGGCGATGCTGAACGATAGCTAGAACAACTAGAACAACAATACGTCTTTCAAGTGGAACAGCGAAGCACAAGTACGGAAGCCAAGGGGTTGTGACATGATTCGGAAGGCATTGTGGGCATTGTAGGCTCAGCCAATCAGAGCCAGCGGATTTCGCTACACGGGCATTTTGCCGTAACACGTGCAAAAATATTGCCGTTCAGTGCCTTCGTAACTTGAATTTTTTGTGAAACGGGGTATTCGTAAGTTGGGGTTCCACAAAAAAAGGCAAAAAATACATGTGCTAAAATACATTTCAAAATATATTATAAATATATTTTAAAATGTATATATGGGTTTTCAATTTTGTTGTCCGGTGGAAAATCGGGAGAAATTCAGAAGAATGGATTTTCGGGAGGGCCACTGAAATTCAGGATTCTCCCGGAAAAATCAGGAGGGTTGGCATCTATGATGTAGCATAGCCTGTAAAGTTATTATAACGGACACATGTTATGAGTGAACTTGACTTTACGTGACTGACAGCTTTCTTTGAAAAATACTTTCTTATATCCAGGTTCTTCCTTTTTTGCTGCCATCCTACACCCCCCTTCTTTGTAGGTCCTCGCAGCGCAGGATTGCCACTTTTGGAGTTTTTACGTGCTTCGGGGTTTGTATGTGTGTTGGAGTTCGTACGTGTTTTGGAGTTTGTACGTGCTTTGTCTCTAGGGGCGACCACAAATATACTTTTATTTATTCACTCCACATAAAATGTAATAAATAAATCATATAATACAAAAACTGTCAGGGTCCTGGGTCTGAGCGACCAAGGATCCCTGAACAGTTATGGACTTGTTATTGTGATATGTATTTTTAAGTCTATGCTTCTGTTCGGTGTTCCACTTATTGTATGTGTAGGCGTGTGTAGGTATGTGTGCGTATATATTTGTGTGGATGCCAAGCACCTGCAGGCCTGATGGGCGTGGTCCTGCTAGAGGATTGGCCACGCCTGAAGCCACACACACACCTGCTGGTGATCAGGCTCGTCGGGGGAGCTTTTTAGGAGACCGATGGAGCTCCCACTGACTTCATGTCAGTCTTAGCTCAGTTAAAGTCTGTGAGTGTATGCCTACTGGAATACAGTGTCTTTACGGCTGGCTCTGTTATTTTCCCCTCAAGAGGAGCGTGACACATCGGAGGGCAGCAGGCACGGGGTGTGTGTGGACACACGAGAGTGGAGAACACAGAGCACGGACTTTTTGAGAAGACACGACACGGGAGTCACGGGAGAGCATGGAGATTTACTGTTATTGTTTCATTCACCATAAATAAACGCACTGCTTAGACAGAGTACCGCAACTGGGTCCTCCTTTTCCCACATCCCCACGGTTTGCCCTGCCAAAACTGTGACAGAGTGATCCCGCCAAGCATGGACCCAGCGGTCTCTGAGGAGAGGCTCAGGAGGGAGGTAATGGACACCATTTATAAACTGTATGACTTATGGTGGGAGAAGCCCAGGGAAGGGTTTTGTCGCGCTGTAGAAAGTCGGCTGCAGGAGACGTTTTTTAAGTTCCCCTGGCTGGTGGACTCCCTCAACCCAGTTGTCCTGGACTTTCTGCTTTCTATCCTCCGCCACCACTCTCCTACTCAGGCTGCTCACCGGCCTGGACAGCCGGTGGATTTACAGCCTGACGTGCCGGCACCGACATCTACACGGAAACTACGTTCACGCCGCCGGCGCTCCTCGCCGCAGCCGGATTCCCGGACATCTCCAGAGCCAGCTGTGGTGAGTAATAAGGACGATTTTTCGTTTTCCTTACCATCTTTGTCTGTGTCTACAGTGGGTGATGACGTCGCTGACGCTGCTTTTAGCCAGCCGTTAGCCAGCCGTTAGCTCAGGCAGCGTTACCTCAGTCGGATGTCTCTACACCCCTCGCTGCTCCAACATCTGCAGCTGTGGCGCCTCTGTCGTCTCATCTGCCTGTAGCCACGGCTCAGCCATCTTTTTCGCCACCCGGACCTGCTGAGCCCGAGCCGGAGGAGCCCGTGCTGCTGCCGGAGGAGCTCGGCGATGACCAACCTGGAAGCGTCCAGGCACCAGACTGCCATCGACGGTTGGAAGCCCATGGGCCGCGTCGAGTTCCGAGCCTACGTAGGGCTTCTGATACTCGCCGGTGTGTACACGTCGCGAAGCGATTCCTGTGAGAGCCTGTGGGACGCAGAGAGTGGCAGGTCCGTGTTCAGCGCCACCATGCAGCTCAAGACCTTCCGGGCCTACTCGAGCGCCCTTCAGTTTGACGACCGAGAGACCAGAGACGCCAGGCGTCACGACGACCACGGTAGATACGACAAGCTTGCCCCGGTCAGAGCGGTGTGGGACGAGTGGTGTGGGCGCTTGCCTCTCATGTACCGACCGGGGCCCAAGGTCACCGTGGACGAGAGACTGGTGCCGTTTAGAGGTTTGTGTGATGATGATGATGATGACGGGACATATAGG
The DNA here is from genome assembly GCF_963969265.1 of Rhamphochromis sp. 'chilingali'. Taxonomy (NCBI): domain Eukaryota; kingdom Metazoa; phylum Chordata; class Actinopteri; order Cichliformes; family Cichlidae; genus Rhamphochromis; species Rhamphochromis sp. 'chilingali'. Next base: position 44,410,649 of record NC_137948.1, read on the forward strand.
ATGGATCGGTTTTCCTCAATGTATTTTTGGGGGGGCTTTTATTTGGTTTTTCTCCCTGCGTGCTTGTGAAACTGAGTTCTGAACTCTTTCTCTCTCTTGGTGTATGTGTTTCCAACTGTCTGTCTCTGTGTGATGATTGTGATGATAATGATATTGGCACGTATGGGACGGATACTCAGTTTTCCTCAATTCCTCAATGTATTTTTTTGTACTTTTTGTATTTTTGTGGGGGGCGGCTTTTATTTGTTTTTTTGTTCTCCCTGTGTGTTTGTGAAATTTGGACACCTTCTGAACTCTCTCTCGGTTTCTCATCGTCTCACCTACAGGAAGGTGTCCGTTAAAGCAATACATGGCAAGCAAACCGGCCAGGTACGGGATTGAGATTTGGGTCACGTGCGACACCCGGTCCAGCTATGCATGAAAAATTGATGTGTACGCCGACAAGCCCAACAAGCTTGGTCCTCCCAAAAAGAACCTGGTCGCTCGAGTGGTCATGGATCCGGACGCATCATCACCTGCCACAACTTCTTCACGTTGCATGAGCTCATGCTCACCACCTCTCACCATTACGTCGGGCCCTCCGGGTCGCCACTGGAGCCGAGCATCAACCCTGACGGCGGTGGCCCCGCGAAACCCTCAATGGTGCTGCATTACAATCAAACCAGGGGAGGTGTTGACAACCTAGACAAGGTCGCGGGGACCTACAGCTGCAGAAGAAAGACTTCTAGATGGTTTTCCACAACATGGTGGACGTGGTGGCCTACAACGTGTTGGTCCTCTGGAGGGAGATCCACCCGGACTGGATGTCAGGCAAACTCAACAAACGAAGGCTGTTTCTCGAGCATCTGGGCAAAGCGCTCAGTCTCCTGACGAGGAGGAACGCGAGGAGGAAGGCGAGAAGGAGAAGCTCTCTCCGCTCTCGATTCCCGCCGCAACAAGCTACAGGAAACCCCAGTCAAGAGGCAGAGGTGCCGTGTCTGTCCCAGGAGCAAGGACGTCAAGACCAAGATCGTTTGCTGTGCCTGCCGCATTCACGTGTGCTCGAGGTGCGACGTCATGTACTACCCCTGCGGCCGGTTTCGCGACAAGACCCCTCTGACAACGACGACGAGCGCCGCGGCCCCCTGGGGTCCAACTGACCCCTCTCTCTCTATCTCTCTCTCAAAACCGAAGATGGTTGAAAAAAGCTACCTATTGACACACTGGCTACGTTCACACTGCAGGCGAAAGCGCATCAAATCCAATTTTTTTGACTCTATGCGACCCATATCCGATCATGGTCTGACAGTGTGAACGGCACAAATCCAATATTTTCCAATCCGATCTGGGTCACTTTCGTATGTGGTACTGAATCCGATACATATCCGATGTTTTAGAAAGCGACTGCTGTTTGATGGTCATGTTGCATTAAATACATCTTTTACGTCACTGACACAAGACAGACGACAATTATCAGCTCCGGAGAAGCGCCCGAGAAGACATCGCGAACGCTTCCTGGCCGTCCAGCGTAGATGTCAGTGAAAGTGTTGGGAAGACAACGTTGGAGAAATGTGAACATTTTATTTGTACTGTATAATCTGCAGATTCTGACAGAAATCTGCAACTATCCTTTGAAGCACCGCTTCTCTCTAAAACAGCAATAAGGATCATTATTAGGTTATTAGGTAAATAAAATAACTTAAAGTAAAAATTGGGAAACATAAAGTCCGAAGTCTTTATATTAAGGGCCATCAGTCAAACAATACTGTTTGCTCTGGGTCTAAACAGAGCGCGTTGTGTGTGACGTCTTCTTTTGCGCATGTGGGCGCTTTGAGCGTTCACACTAGAGAGCATTTGCTGTTGCATTTTATTTGTAGTGTGAACGAGCAGACAAAAAAATCGGATTTGATCAAAAAATCGGAATTGAGCATCAAGACCTGCAGTGTGAACCAGGGTTTTAATAGTTTTGCAATTTTCATTAGTTTTTATTTTTATTTAGTTTTGACTTCAGATTTTCAATTTTATATCAGTTTTAATTAGTTTTTACCAATTGTTTGCTAGTTTAGTTTAGTTTTTATTTTTTTGAAAGTCCTTAGTTTCAGTTTAGTTTTGATTAGTTTCAGTTATAGTTTTAGTTGTGTTTGCAATAATTAAGTGTAACAAAATCCCAGTTTCATCACATCAGTCATGCTCTTCTGCTTATCCTTGGGTATGTTGCTAATCAAGCTACCATACCCTGCACCCTGGACAGGTCGCTTGTCTGTCACAGGGCTAACACGCAGAGACAGACAACTCACATTCCCACCTATGGGTTCTTTAAATAAATAAATAAATAAATAAAGGCAGGTGAACAACCATTGATACCAGGCAACTATAAAAGCTATATCTTGGCCCCAATGAGACTATTAGCTCTTGCAACACCGGGTGTTCGTAATTTTGGTTCAAGTGAATTGATAAACTTTTTGAAGGCAATTGACTCACACAGTTATGTAGATGTCCCCGTCCTGTTGTCTCGGGCTGCATCACGCTGCCTTGCCTGGGGTTAGCTTCTGTTTCTGGGGATGAGGGTTGAGTGTGCTCCCGTACCTTCTCAAGGTAAGCTAGGTTAGCCTTCTTGTGTGAGCTTTTCAAGTGCACTTTAAGGTTTGTGGGATTTTTTCCCTTTAGAAATGTCCCTCATAATTTGTCTCTTTCCACTACAAGACACTTGCTTTATCCAAAACACAGTCATATTCAAAGTAATCCCAAATTGGACTCTGGCGCTTTCTCCCGACTTTTCCTGACATGATTCTGCGCGTGGACGGAGCAGCAACACAGACGACTTGACTAACGTGCTGCCACCTGCTGGCATAATGAGACACAGCAAGCAAAAATCTGGAAACTAAACTTCATTTTCACCCTTGGCTATTGTAGGACACGCACACATCAATGAAAACTAAACACATTTTTGCTATAAATTCAGTTAACTTTAGTTAGTTTTGTGAACACTCATTACAGTTTTAGTTAGTTTTCCTTTTTTTCTTTTTCTTTTTATTTCCGTTAACGAAAATGTTTTTCACTTCTAGTTTTCGTTATTTCGTTAGTTTTCGTTAACGATAATAACCTTGGTATGAACGTACCCACTGACTACTTGTAGGCCGAGTGCGTCTGCGTCGATGACTCGGGACATTTACGAGCTCTTTCTCCATAGCTCACGTAACCGGGAATGGAGCCGTTTGGTCGCAACGGCAGCGAGAACGGTGAAGAGGGGATCTGCATCTCTGAATCGGACTGCGTCGCGATTGGAGAGCGCGAAAGGGGGGAGCAGCGATTGTCGCGGAAACCAACCGACCGTCCCCGTGTACTTCAGTGGTCACCCGCCAGTCGCTACTGGGACAAACACAAAAGAAACGCACCGGTTCAAGCAATCGATGGAGGGCTACAGCCGTTTAGGTGTCTTTGTCCGATGCTGCGACGAGACCCGCTATAGACGGGGTTCCGCCTGACCCCCACCTCCCCCACCCCGAGCCGCCGCCGCGGCCCTTCGTCCCGTTTCATGACGAGGATGATTATAATGAATGGGTCAAGTATTTTTCATATACAGGTCAGTGACGTATCCGGCTTAGGTATTGATTAATTACAACAGCTGTAATTGGGCTTATGTGAACTATTGGCAGCATTATTTATTTATGTTATATTTTGATCAGCTGAAAGACTCAGTTTATTTAAATCCAGGTTGAAGACTCACCTATTCTCAGCTGCATTTGAATAAAGCACCAAATCCACATTTTTAAGCTTAAATTTCAAAACTTACATTTAACTACTGATTTTATCTGTTTTGATTTTATATACTGTTTTGTTTGTTGTTAGTTAGTTAGTTAGTTTGTTTGCTTGTTATAATCAATTTTAAATCATGCTTTTTATTTGTCTCTGTAAAGCACTTTGAATCACCTTGTTGTTGAATTGTGCTATACAAATAAACTTGCCTTGCCTTATATTTTGCACTCTGTTGACATGGTGTGCAGATCTTCAATACATTTGCCATTTTAACTGTCTTAAGGAGTGTAATGTCCATTCAAAAAGTAAATAAATAAACAAAATCACAGTAAATTTTGGAGCACAAAAGGTGGTCCTTTGGATGGCTTTCACTGTCTTCTCTATTTTTCTCTTATCTCTGTCTTATATGGCAGTTTTAGGAATAGGTACATTTAACATAAATGGGGGTAGGGATAAACTAGGGTGACCAACCGTCTTCTTCTCCCCGGACAGGTCCACTTTTCACGTTCTGTTGGGGGGGATTTTTGAGATTGATGAAAATGTCCGGGTTTTCCTACAGAAGACCCATATGTGTGATGTCATCCCCGAGCTGCTGCTTTGTGAGTTGATGTTCTGCGCTCACAAATGGGACAGACAGTGCGCAGCAGTGCGCCTGATGATCTTTAAAAGATGCCAAAGCGCAACTGCAGCTTTTCAGACAGAGAAATTTGTTTCTGTTATGTGTACAGTGACAATGACTGTTCAGTTGTTAAGTGATGACATATGAACCCTGCTTCTGGGTCCAAACTTTTCTGCGTTTATTAAGGCTGTTGTCACGTGGCCGGGTGGCCGGTACTGAACAGGACTCAGGTGCAGAAACCCAGAGCGGAGACAGCAGATGATGCAACAATTTATTAGGTTTAAGTGCAAGAGAAAAACGTGGCAAAGACAAAAAACAACGAGACGTGGAGTCTTGGTGCAGCGTGGCCTGGGGAACGTGGCTATGGCGAGGGAATGAGGCCTGAGATGCGGAACGGAGCTGAGTGGGGAGCAGTCACACTGAAGGAAGAGGATATAGGAGTTAGGTAGGTAGTGAAGGCAGCTCTGCAGTGGCCAGTTGTAAGAGCAGCAATTCTTGCTTGCAGTTAGGGACCTGGAGTGTTGAGAGGGGGGTGATGAAGATCCAGGGGAGGCTGAGTGGCGTGGAAAAGCTGGCCTGAGATCCGGGGCTTCAGATGGAGTGTGATGGCAGGAGGGCAGGCAGGTGAGGCACAGAGAGATTTCCAGAATGATTACTAGGTATCCTGAGTCCAGAGGTGGAGTGTGAGCCAAGGTGGATACAGCAACTGTAGCACAAGAGAGTCGTGTTAACAGGATGAATCACAGCAAGAACTTAACGTATAAGGCCTGTTACCAACATGTGTTGATGACGAACTGGCAGTGAATGAACATCAACGTGTGGTTTAAATCCCTCTGGCTTGATTGCCTGCAATAGGCTCCAGGTGTGCGGGAGCTGGAGTTGGCCCTGCCCAGGGGCGGATCCCAGGTCAGTTCAGGAGCCTTATGGAAATTCCAGCCACCCACCGCAGACCATGACAGCTGTTGTGTTTTTAACACTTGTTTTTAACAGGGCTCAGGTGGTAGAGCAGGTCATCCACTAATCGGAAGGTTGGTGGTTCGATTCTTGCCTTCCCCTAGTCTGCATGCCAAATATCCTTGGGCAAGATACTAACCCCAAATTTCTCTCCGATGCATTCATCGGAGTATGAGTGTGTGTGAATGTTAGCTATAAAGCACTTCGAAAAACGTGCTTGTGTGAATGGGTGAATGCACAGAGCAAGATGAACAGGTTTACTGATATTTACATTGAAATTTAATATTTCATGTGAATATTGGTGATGACAGCTTCAAGACACCTTCTATATGGAGAAACTAATTGCATGCATGCTCAAGTGGGACTTTGGCCCATTCTTCTACACAGTTTTCAATTCCTGAAGGTTCAGTGTGTCCCTTCTATGAAGTCTGAACCTTAGGTTCCCAGATTCTCTAGGTTTTAAATTGGATTCAGGTCAGTTGATTGGCTGGGCCATTCAAGGAGCTTTATTTTATTTCCCTGAGTTGGCTGTGTGTTTGGGATCACTGTCTTGGTAAAAAAGCCCACACTCCTTTCATTTTCATCATCGTGGTACACTGAAGCAGATCGTTTGTCTCCGTACATTTTTCCATTCATCCTTCCTTCAATTATATGATGCGTGCCATTGCTGCTGAAAGATTGCCTCATCGCCAAACTTCACTGTTGGTATGGTGTTTTGGGGGTGATGTGGACTATGGCATCCAAAGAGTTAAATTTTCTCCCAGTATTTAACAAGCTTGTCTAAATGTTCTTCAACATGCTTTTTCCTTCAGCTATGTGTGATGAGCGTGCATACAGGTCATGGTTAAGTGGATTACTTGTGTTTTCTTTGAAACTATTGCACCTGCTGGTCCTAAGCCTTTCTGTAGCTCTGCACATGTCGGCCCCTCGGACAACTCTCAGTAATTCTTTTCACTCTGTCTGAAATCCTGAGGGCAGCAGCTGGTCGAGGCCAGTTTATGGGGAGCTGATGTTCTGGTCTCCAGCAGTTTAGAAATTCTTCTGTAAGCGATGCCATCAGTATGTTTGCAACAATAAGGCTGTGAAGTATGATTGTTTCTTGTGTGACACTTTGGTAATGACACACCTTTTTATAGGCTATCAGTTGGGACTGAACCCGCTGATATGTGCACTGAGTGTTGCTTTCTGATTACTGATCGGGTTCAGCTGGCGCTCCCTGTTTGCAGCTCCCTTTCTTCATGTGTTCAGTACTGTGTCCCTGTGTCATTTCATCATTTATGGAAATCTATGGTTTGATTTCTTTGCATGTGTGGTTGGGATTCTTACAGACATCTGGGCCCTATTTCAGGAAGCCGGTTTAGTGCAAACTCTGAGTAAGTATACCCTGAGTTAACGAAAACTCTGAGTTTTCGGTTTCACAAAGCGAGTTTAGATTAATTCTGAGTGAGTTACTATGACGACACACTCCGTGAAGCTAACCTGCCCCCTAGCAGGTTTACTTCAACTAACCCTGACCTTCTCCGCCTCTTTGTCGGAAACCTGACTGTAGGAAGTGTCAGACATGGCGTGTCCCTTCCTTGAAGAGCCAGTAGATGTTGAAGCCCAAATTCTCTGCAGAGCTCTCCGCCGGGAGAGAGTGATTAGAGCGCGTTCGGACATTTTATCATTTCCTGATGATTTTCTGTGTGAACGTTACCGTTTTTCAGCACAATCTATAATTTATTTGAATAACATCCTCAGGCCTAATATTGCTCATGTGACACATCGCGGACATTCTCTCAGTTCTGTACATATTATTTGTATCGCACTTCGGTTTTTTGCAAACGGGAGCTTTCTGTATAATATTGGTGACGCTGAGCACGTTTCCAAGGCTACCGTCTGTCGGGCAGTCAGGAATGTTACAGTTGCACTGAAACGTCTCCTGCACTCGTTTGTGGTGTTCCCCGGTCATAGACCCACAAGATTTATCAAAGAGGGATTCCACAAAATTGCAGGTATGGTAATAGCAGGATGAACAAAACTTAATTCATGATGTGGTGATATTTGAACTACTACTTAAATTTTACATTTATTCCCACGGTTCCCAGGCGTGATTGGCTGTATAGATGGCACTCACATTCCAATCATTGCTCCTTCAGTAAATGAAGGAGACTATGTGAACAGGAAGTCTTTCCACAGCATTAATGTACAGGTACATAGTTCCCTGTAGCATTTCAAACTAACAAATTATTTCATTATAGTAATGGATGCTAATTTGTGTTCTCTGCACTGTGAAGATCATATGTGATGCTGCCAACATTATCACAAATGTGGAAGCCAACTGCTCAGCCTCTGTGAGTGGTGGTGGTGGAGGACCCCCACCTGTTTTTCGGGCCTCCGCTTTTTTCTGTTGGCTATAACGGGTCGCATTTGAGCATACAGAGTAAGCAAATATGTACTTGTAATGTGCTCAGATAATTTCAATAAGCTTACAGAGGGGAAATTAATGTAGCCTCTAACTGCAATTGATTTACATCGGACAAACAGACCAAGCACTATGGCTCACAATACAATTACACCTTACCTGTTTGGACTATATTTTTATATTTCATTTTTACTTGCTGCCAGGAACGTTTGGGGCCTGTTGGGTTGCACCTGCGCTCACATCACATCACAAAATAAAATGTAAAAAATAAAATAAAATATAATAAAATAACGTGTTAAATGGGTGGAAATCCCTAGATCAATGTTTAAATTAACACTCACGCATTGACTCTGTCGGCTATGTTTTGCCATGCATGCTCCCTTTCTTTTGCAGCTGAGGCTGTGTTACTTTTTTCCGCACAATTTGCATGTTATCGGCATATGCTGCCATCAGAATTTCGGCCTCAAGCGCTGTAAAATACATTGACCGCGCCTTCTTTCCCTCCGTCTCCATGGTGACTTGCTTAATCTGTGCTCCACTAATCAGGGCTTTATGTATCCTCGTGCGCGCGCTTAACTCGGGGTTAACGCAACTCCACGTTGACTGAACTAATTGTTATCAGCCTTTCTGAAACCGAATATTCCGAGTTGGACAGTTCGGGGTTACTCAACCCTGAGTATCGTTTTTCACTCTGAGTTTTCTAAACCGGCTTCCTGAAATAGGGCCCTGGTGAGAATTTTGTGTCAATAGAAATATATTTAATATATTTAAATAAATAAATATATTTATTTAGAAAATGTGTTATTTTTTATTTTCTGCATATACCATGCAAAATTATTATTGAAGTGTTAGCTAAAATTTCATCTTTAAACTTTTGAAATCTCATGCTTTTATTTTGGCACACACACTTCATTGCTTAATAGAATCAAGATACCTTGCACACATTTTCTTTAGCTTAGCAGATGTTTCCACAGGATAATGCTTTATGTAACAAAATAAGATAAATATCTATATATGAACAACTCTGTCATTATGATTACTGATTTGAACAGTAGAAAAGGGTTAAATCCAGAAGAGAAACTGAATTATCATCTGTTGTTTAAGCCTTGTGTGGTGTTCATATTTTTGTTACTCAGCCAGTGTTCATGGGTCTGGTGGACCCGCTAGAGTTTTGGCTTTCCAAATTAACACTATCAAACAATTTTATGTTAAATTACTCAACAGATGTTTACTTCATCCCAATTACAAACCATATGAACAGCAAACATGGTTAATTTTTTCCCTTTACCTTTGTTAGATCACATTTATGAATTAATGTGCTTCTCGTTTTTTGTTTTTTTTTATAAAATGTTATAAAAAAATAAATCCGTTATAATCAAGTGGAGTGAGTGTAAAGACACAACACATTTACACGTGAAGCAATATGTTTCACAACTAAATGGGATCAGCTGCTCATCAATGGTGACATTAGGCCCAGGTTTGTAAAACAGGGGGAGGTGGTGCACACACTTATCCCACACTGTCCTGATGGCAGCTAGCTTGTCTCTCTGCCGTCGAGCTGGTCTGTCGTCTCGGTTATCAAAACGGATAATCCTGGAAATTTTGTGGAAGTTTTCCAGAGACACTGATGCACGGATAGGTTCTTGCCGGTTTCTGCATCCCACAGGGATTCTGTCGATTCCCCTTTGGACCTGAAAACTCCTGCAAGGATAAAAACCCCAAAGTAGGTCTTTGGGGTTCTTAGATGAATTTGGTCTCCTTCCACCTCTCTCCAAAAAAAACACCTTCCTTCTAGATTACTGCAATCCAGAATAATTTTCTGGATGGAATCTGGGATGAAAAGCTCAAATGAAGACTTGATGTCCTGCACATGAGTAACTGCCAGCCGTGTTGGCCCTGGCTTATCACAGTAACAGCTCTGCAGGGTGGCTCATTTCTTGGGCAAGAAGACCATTCAATTTCACCATTTATTGACATCCATATTTCTTCACTTGCTGTCTGGTGGGCTTGTTCTGGTCCTGGAGCTGGCTGCAGATGGGGTACTCGTCTTCGTTTTGTTACTAAATGGTGCTCAACCTCATCCTCTTCTTCAAAGTCACTGTCAGACTCTGAATTTTCAGAAATGTGAAATATTCTGAAACCTCTTTGTCAACATCATCATCCGAAGCTCCTCTCTCTTCCAAAATCAATTGGATGGCCCTCGCAGCAGATAATCTTTTGCCATCTTTATCAGTTGTGATAAAGAACCACACTGGCAAAGTCTTATTTATAGTATTATGCCCCTAATTTGCAGGTGGGACAGGGTATGAGAAAATAAAATTTGGATCCCTCAAGAAAGAGGGTAAAATGTGCGGGAATGTCAGAGCAGACGGTGTTGATAGTTGAATTTTCAACAATGTTGCAACTTTGTGCGGAGCAGGAGGGGAAGAAAACACTATCAGCAGCACCAGAAAGGAGGAAGACAGAGTGTGGGAACACAGGACCTGCACTTTCAACACTTTTATTAGGCCTGGGTCCAGTGGACCCGAACACCTTGTATGTAATGTAAATGCGTGGGGGGAGGTACAGTATGAGGTCATTGAAAATTAGTTCGGATTTATGTTCCTCACAGAAAATAAGCCAAAGCCAATGAATTTCAGGTTGAAAAAATAATAAATTGTTTAATTTTTCTTTTGAGAAAAACTGAAAACGGGTCTCACAGACCCGAACACCATACAAGGGTTAAAATGTTGTGCAGGCTTGGCTACAGCTGCAGGTGGCGCTGTGACTCCAGGAAGCAGATTGTGAGGAAGCCTCCAGGTTCTGAAGTAACTCTGAGAGGAAGAGGCCTCTAGAATGTAGTCAACAAAAGCAGATGTTTCCATGTGAAAGTTTGTTAAAGCACAGAGTTTAAAATGCAGATACATGTATTTCAACTTAGGTTTAGAAAAAGATCATCTAGGTTTGAGTTCAAATGTAACAGCTGCTAAAAAATTTATATGAGTCATATATACACACACACACACACACACACACACACACACACACACACACACACACATATATATACAGTATATATACATATATGTATATATGTGTATATATATATATATATATATATATATATATATATATATATATATATATATATATATATATAAAATTTCCCACTCGCCCCTGTGGGCAGTCAATTGAGAAGGGTCTGGCTGCAGCCACTGGGGAGCGCCATATTGGGACCTCCACACTAGCTGGAAACCGGAAGTGTCTTGTAAATTATGTTTTTGTAAAGAATTTTCTCTTACATGCTAACTGTAACGTGTTATTTCTGCTAAAACCTGAACTTAAATGTGTATATGGTGTTTATCTATTTATCTCCAAGCCAGAATCGCAGGAATGCTCCACGTGTTGGCCCCTTCACTGCCCTCTGTGCCCCACTTTCAGCCCTACTGTCAGGGCAAAGATTGAGGAGCATATAAATGGACACATTAAAAATGCTTTGCCTTCAAAGGTATGTTGGTACCTCATAGTTAAAGTTATAAATATGCACTTCATTTCAGCACCTCTGCAGTCTCTTTGTTGACTTAAATGTTGCTTTTCACATTGTACAGTTCAGTTCATTCATCAGCATGAGAAAAAAGTGTTTTCATTAAATGTTTTTTCCTGTTCACCACATTTCCTGACAGCTCTTGTGATCCACACCATTTTGCTTTCAATATTGAGGATGGCTTGGATATTTTTGTTAATATGTACAATCTGATTGTTAGATAAATTGATTGCATTCTATACAACTGCATTTAAATTACATGTTCTTACAGACAAAATGATATGCCGGTGCACTTTCACTGCCCTGTCTGCAACAGTCATACAGCGTGGGGATATGGCAAAGCAATTATTGTCATGTCAGCGTTTAGGACTGCTCCCCACTGAACTCTCCGTGGAGCCCCATCTCCCTCTCCATGTCTTGTCTCCAGCATCTAATTTATTTTCTGAATCTTCAGTAGAACATTCATGTGCTCCTCCCTCTGTGCTAAATGAAACTGCGGCTTGTGGAAAGTCCATGAAAATGAAACGCCCTCACTGTGGTCTTACTCTTCTTACAAAAAAAAACAAACTTCAAGGCTGACATGATGAGGAGGCATTCAAACAGGTCAATAGATGTTTGCCTGGCCTGTGATCTGCCGTGTTTTTGTGTAGAGGGACTTCTTCCTCTTTGTTTTTCAGTTTGCAGAGGACATGGAGCTCTTTTTAAATGTGCTGACGAGCAGAGACTACGGGTCAATGTGATGTTTGACACTTAATGGACAGATGAAGGCACTGGCTGTTTGTTTGTGGTTTTTATGTGTTGTTTGTTTTTCAGAATTCAGAATTCCAGTTAAAATTATTATAAAATGTTGTTCACTTGTTTCCATACTTATCGTAAAACATTTAAGTGTAGATGTAACATCATTGTTTATACTTCAGAGTACTTCATTTTTGGCAACGGACAAGCTGAGAGAGAGTTTTATATTTTTTGCTGTCCTTGAACAAAAATAATAGTGCATGATAATCAATGTTGATGTTAATCAATTAGATGCCCCAGACTCTACTATTAATAATACAGTGGTCCCTCGTTTATCGCTGGTGTTACGTTCTAAAAATAACCCGCGGTAGGTGAAATCTGCGATGTAGTAAACTTCATTTTTTACAATTATTGTAGCTGTTTTAAGACTGCAAAACCCCTCACTACATGCTTTATACACTTTCCTCAGACAAACACGAACATTTTCACACTTTTTTCCTTGTGCTTAAACACTCTTAAAGTTCAAACCTTCGTAGAAACATAAGTCCGTTATAAAATGAAACCGTGCAAAACATTGCCGCAAAACAAACGGCATTGTTGTGTTTGTTGGGGAGAAAACTTACAAACACACAGTGCAGCACTTCAGAGTTACACTGCTAGCGATTGTAGATTTATATAAATTCGACAAACTAAACTCATTATGTACTGTACAGCAGCGGTCTCCAACCTTTTTTGCACCATGGACCAGTTTAATGTCAGAAAATATTTTCACGGACCAGCCTTCATGGTGTCGCGGTTAATACAACAAAATAAAATGATACAAACAAAGACAAAAACTGTGGTATTTTGTAAATATAATAATAAATGTGAATTCACTGTGTGATTGTGTAACTTTATTTGCAGCGTCCTCCTGAAATGCACCAACAACATTGAGAGTAACATCCTCCTCTCTGCTTCTTGATGCTCTCTGGTTGCTATGGTAACGCGTAAATAGTTCTTTCAAAATATAACACACGGCTATAACACGGGAAAAGACCCAGGGAACCCGACTTAATAATTAAAAACCCTGAAAACCATACACTTCACACCCGAGCCTCAACTCTCGCGGCCCGGTACCAAACAGGTACAGGACTGCTGCCGTGCAGAAGACACGGCACTGGATTGATTGACAATGGTCTACAGCATAGGTGTCAAACTCTGGCCAAATTTGGCCCGCAGCCTAATTACATTTGGCCCGCGAAGCCATACCAAATTACTATTAGAGCTGGCCTACTGGTATTATACAGCTAATATATATATTGTTTAGTATTAAGCTTTGCTTGTTCAATATTCAGTTTTTCAGCAAAACGTGTTTGAGTCCATAAGAAAAGATTCATTCTTATATCTGGAGGAATAAATATGTTTCAATAAATATTAACGTTAGCCCGCGACTTTGTTCCAGTTTTAAATTTTGGCCTACTGTGTATTTGAGTTTGACACCCCTGCTCTACAGTAATCAGAACGCACAAAACAATTTGCTGTTAAAAAAAGAAAAGGGTGTTTGAAGGATTAAAAATGTAAAAAGTAATGACTATTTTATATTTGTGAAAAAGCTTTATGCAGAAAAAGTAGCAAAGAAACAAAAACATAACACATAGACACTTTTGGCCACGAAAAAGTTAGAGGGATGGGGATTCTTTTTAATGAACCCAGATTGTTAAAAAATCAAATCAAATCAAATCACTTTTATTGTCACATCACATGTGCAGGTACATTGGTACAGCACATGTGAGTGAAATTCTTGTGTGCGAGCTTCACAAGCAACAGAGTTGTGCAAAATACAATAACGTAAACAAGCAAAATATAAGAATGGCTACATCTGAAACTAATAAATATATGTACAATATATAATAGTATATGCATTTCTGGATGTAAAAACACGTAAAATCAAATTTATTTATCAGCAGCATCAATAGTAACAAAAATACAATTTAGTTTTTGCTATCAAAGTCGATTTAACTGAAGTTATGTGTTTCCAGTTAGTGTGGAGATCGCAATATAGTGCTCCCCAGTGGCTGCAGCCAGATGCTTTTGGGTCAATCCTTCAAGCTCGGGTCCTCTACCAGAGGCCTGGGAGCTTGAGGGTCCTGCAGTATCTTAGCTGTTCCCAGGACTGCGCTCTTCTGGACAGAGATCTCCGCTGTTGTTCCCGGGATCTGCTGGAGCCACTCGCCTAGCTTGGGAGTCATCGCACCTAGTGCTCCGATTATCACTGGGACCACCGTCACCTTCACCCTCCACATCTTCTCGAGCTCTTCTCTGAGCCCTTGGTATTTCTCGAGCTTCTCATGTTCCTTCTTCTTGATGTTGCTGTCATTCGGAACTGCTACATCGATCACTACGGCCGTCTTCTTCTGTTTGTCTACCACCACTATGTCCGGTTGGTTAGCCACCACCATTTTGTCTGTCTGTATCTGGAAGTCCCACAGGATCTTAGCTCGGTCATTCTCCACCACCCTTGGGGGCATCTCCCATTTTGACCTCGGGACTTCCAGGTTATACTCGGCACAGATGTTCCTGTACACTATGCCGGCCACTTGGTTATGGCGTTCCATGTATGCCCTGCCTGCTAGCATCTTGCACCCTGCTGTTATGTGCTGGATTGTCTCTGGAGCATCTTTACACAGCCTGCACCTGGGGTCTTGCCTGGTGTGATAGACCCCAGCCTCTATGAATCTTGTGCTTAGTGCTTGTTCCTGTGCTGCCATGATTAGTGCCTCTGTGCTGTCTTTCAGTCTGGCTTTGTCCAGCCACTGGTAGGATTTCTGGATATCAGCCACCTCCTCTATCTGCCGGTGGTACATACCGTGCAGGGCCCTGTCCTTCCATGATGGTTCCTCGTCTCCCTCCTCTTTCTTGGGTTTCTGCTGCCTGAGGTATTCACTGAGCACTCGGTCAGTTGGGGCCATCTTCCCAATGTATTCTTGGATGTTCGTTGTCTCATCCTGGACTGTGGTGCTGACACTCACCAGTCCCCGGCCCCCTTCCTTCCGCTTAGCGTACAGCCTCAGGGTGCTGGACTTGGGGTGAAACCCTCCATGCATGGTAAGGAGCTTACTTGTCTTGATGTCAGTGGCTTCTATCTCCTCCTTCTTTCATCTTAGAATAGAATAGAATTCAATAGAATAGAATTCAACTTTATTGTCATTGCACATGCACATTAACAGGGCAACAAAATGCAGTTTGCATCCATCCAGAAGTGCTTTAGTGATTGTTAGATTATAATATTATTTTATGCCATGTTATACCCCTAATTAAAGATTGTGAATTATTATGTAGTTTTAGTTTGCATTATTCTCCTGAATTAGAAGAAGCTGATAACTATTGCATTAGTTAAACTGATTTGCATTACATTAAACTGCTGACTTGTTGTGAATGAATGATATTGTTTTATGATGCATTATACTGCTGAGTTATAAGAAATCTAATTTGTCTGAGTAGAAGAGAACAGAGTGTGCTGGAGTTTTCTGCCCCATTTCAGCAGGAGCAGATAAACAGGGAGCCAAGGTCGTAGCTTAGGCGCTGTGTGAGAGAAAGCATGTGAATGTTTAGGCTTTGTATGATAAGGTGGAGGCACCAGAGGCTATAAAAGTTTGAGCAATGCTCCACCATTTTGAGATTTTGAGGCTGTCTGCATCAGTGTCCATCTCCCACGCGTGTGATCATTAAAATCATCGTTTGACTCAACCCGGCCGGACCAGTGTTGTTATTGTGGTTTTTCTCTTGTTTCCATCCCCAATATTTTGAACCTTAACAGCTTGGGGGCTCGTCCTGTGGTATTGGGGTGGAATTTAAAAGTTTGGACGGTCCGAGGTTGTCGAACGGACAGGCACGAGCCAGTGGTCTGATGTGAGTGGACAAAAGCCGGCTTATCTAAAGGTAAGGCACTACCTGTTGAATTATTTCCAAAGTGTGCCAAATTGGATATGACTAAATTAAAGTCTACTCACTGAAATTACTGGTAGAGTGTCTGTTTTGATTTTGATGAGAATCACCGTGTGTTATGCAGTTAAAGTTGCTTAAGAATGTTTAATGAAGTTGAAGAAATATGAAACTGTTCTGGAGGTAACAGATATAATGTTGGGTTTGAGTCCCTGGATATTGAGCTGAAGGCTCAGGTAGTTTGGTAGGGAAATTAGGACAGAAACTGTTCTGGAGGAAACAGAGACTGGTTAATAGTTTTACAAATTAGGTCAGAAACTGTTCTGGAGGTAACAGATACTGTTTAATTGGTCGTAAAAAAGTTATCTTTCTTCGGTGAGACCCGTTATGGTAAAATTTCTCAAAATCGGTTAGGTGAAAATTGTTATAGGACGGCACTGGAAGATGCTAAGAAGCACATAGCCCGGGGGTTACGCCCCCTCCTGGTCGTGGACGCGCGGCTTTGACCTGTCGTCGAACAGGGTTAGTTCAGTTTGGCTTATCTGTGGGGTACAGGGCATCCTGAAATAAGCTAGGAGTTACCGAGTCTCCTCATCGTTTAAAACGGTGTCATGTGCTTGTTTGGACAAAGTTAAATTGAGTTAGGGATTTTAGAAATCAGGCCATAGGCTGTTCTGGAGGAAACAGATACTGGTTAATTGATTACAAAAAAGTGAAGCTTTCTTCGGTTGGACCCGTTAACTTAAATTTGTCGAAATTTGTTAGGTGTTGAATCTGTCAGGCCTGTCAGTGATTGTAAATATAAGACGTCTTTGTAATATAAAATAAAAGAGTTTTGTCTGAGCTTTGTGTGACCCTGTGTGTGACGACAGCGCACTGCAGCGCTGCGAGCTATTTTTAGACTGTGTGTGAACATGCAAATGAGCTGTGACGCGCACAGAGGACTTTTGTTGCTGTTTAGCGTGTTTTTGAGTTTTATAATTTTGATTTGCAAACAATGATACATGCCTGTAATTAAAACGCTGATTTTGCTGATTATGATACTACAAATAAGGTTTTGAATGACTAGGGTGTGAATGATGTTGGGTTTTAAAGCTGAAACTCAGAGAGGAGTGTGTTGGGAGACTGGCATGTAGTCTGCAGTGCAAAGGTGGGCGTCTTGCCTGCTAGTCTATTTAACAGTGATGAAAATGATATTAAATAAATCTCTCAGTGTGTTGATACAGGTGGCTATGGGGCTGGACCAACTGCCCCCACAAGCACAGCGGCCGAAGCAAATTATAGTAATGGAAACCAAACTCAGCAAGAATCAGCAGCTGTGGAAAAGACAGCAGCTAGCAGAGAATTAAAGGAGAAATTAAGAGAAGTTTTAACACATAAAATTGCGGCCAACAGACTTGTGGAGGTTGGGAAGGCGCCTGGAGCATCACAACAAAAAGGTGAAATAAAAACACACACAAGCAGAGAAATGTGAGAGAGAGGCACGTGCTAGAGAAATGCCTCGTTTGAGAAAAAACGTTAAATTAGCCCATGTACAAACGCACATACACGCAATGAAGAAACAGCTTACACCCATAAACACGTGAAGATTTTCCAGCAAGTTTAAAGCAGTGAAACTTAACATACATCCGCCGTTAAATAATAAAGTTTATCCACTACTAACAAATAAACCCTCTGGGTTGCAGGACAACAACTTAACTTCAAAAAAAAAAAAAATCACAACCAGTGATAACACGACAAATTTAGTGGTTAATAAAAGTCAAATTGTGACATTTTTTCTTCTGATTGATTAATACAAGTGATTACTGAATGAAAGAAAATTCCATTTTTGTGCTTTAAACATGATCTTAAGAATTTTAACATGTACCTGTGTTGTCCTGTCAGCTTAGTGGGCCATGAGTGGATTATATGGTGAGAAAAAACAAAAAAAGGGGGAGAGAAGGCTGACACAGGGCCTGGTCCCGTTGTTTTTCCCCTCTCTGAATAACACAGCCAATTCAACATGATTTTCCTGTTTGTTTGTTTTTGTTTTTGTTTTGTTTTGTTTTTTCTCTTTATGCTTGATTACAGGCTGCTTTGTCGGCCCGGAAAAGCCGAGGCTGACCCTGGACTCCTGCTCTCCCCTCTACCATCGTTGCTCTCTCCTTTACCATCTTCGATGTGACTCTGACCAAATGCTAAAGCAGCTGGACCCACAACAACTTGAAACTGTCAACAGTGCTGCAGGAAAACGATCTCAGGCAGCAGAGACGGAGAGAGTTAAATCCAAGGCCCGTTTCACTACACGGGGAGATTTCCGTCAGCGTCTTTTCTTTCTGAGAAGACTGAGAAAGGCCCGGCTCCCACCACCGATTCTGACCACCTTATATAAAGGAATTATTGAGAGCATCCTGAGCAGCTATATCACTGTCTGGTTCGGGAACAGCACCATGCCGGACAGACAAGCTCTACAGAGGGTTGTGCAATCAGCTGAGCGCACCATCCGCTCCGAGCACCCTGACCTGCACTCAATCTACAGCAGGCGGTGCTGGACCAAGGCCAGGAAGATCGTGAAGGACCTCAGCCATCCCAACAACAGACTGTTCTCTCTGTTGCTGTGTACGTGACAAATAAACATCTGGATTTGGAAAACGAGGCACTCGCAAAGCCACCAGCATTGTGCCTGATCGGACACACCCCTCTCACACACTCTTTACATTCTTGCCATATGGAAAAAGACAGCGTCAGCTGACAGAGCTGTGACGAGACGCCCATTAAGCCCAGATGAAAAGAGAGGCCGAGCAAAACCATGCTGACCTTAACCACTCTGCATTAAAACTGTGCAGGACAGTGACGGACCAACAATGACCATCGGGCAGCAAGAAGGGCGTGCTAGAGACAGGAGGAGTAACTGAGGTCAGAAGGTACCTCAGAATGGACAAAAGCACCAGGAGAAAATAAGCTGAAGGCACAGGTGTCGGGGCTCGGCCAGGAGCTGACCTCTGAGAAGAGCCGAACAGCAGAGCCGTAGAAGGCCGTGGAGCAAGGCAAGGGAAACATCAATGGACTTCAATCTGATGTGTACGGAAAAGACTGAGGTTTATGTCCTCAGTGAGAGCTCAAGACATCAGAGCAGAAACTGAGCATGGCTCAAGAGGAGCTGGCTGATAATGGAACCCATCAGACTTGCAGTCCCAGACGCTGGACGTGAAGTCAGGCCGGAGCTTGCCGGGGCCAGATGAGCATCCCAGAAACGTCCTTGAGGCCTTTGTTAAGCTAACAGAACAAACACTGAGGTCTTCCACTGGTGAAGTTGCTGCTGCAGACTCTCATTTACACCCTCTGGATGTCAGCCGTTTCTGCCTGCAACAAATGGACAGCAGCTGCAATTGTACAGGCATAGAAATGGACTCCTCATACATGTGATATCTGCGACTGAGGGGCGAGTGTCGTGGAGGTATTGACACGGTGAGGAGGAAGAGGATACGGTGTCTGGACTGGCAGATCCCAGCAGCTCAGACCCCCAGACTTCAGGAGGGATGGAGCACTGGGAGCTTCTGCAGGCTCAGGACCTCAGCAAGGAGATGAGAACAAAGCAGAACGAGCAGCAGTGACAGCAGCTGAACTTTGACCTGAACAAAATCTTGACTTGGCTGGGAGAAACAGAGGAAGAGCTGGAGCAGCAGCGTAGACTGGAGCTTGACACTGACATCCAGACGATTGAGCTGCGTATCAAAACCCTGAAGGAGCTACAGAAGCAAAAGGGTCAAGCTAAGGAGGAGTGGAATAAGGAGAAGATGCAGGACACTGGAGAAAAGCACTGCCTCAATTGGGGCCAGAACCAGTATGGACAGAACTTTAATCAGCATCACCAATGGACGCAAACAGACTGAAATGGAGGAGGGCAGGACCCAGGGCATGCTTCAGGCCGCGGTTTACTCAGAACACCAGAACAGGAAAGTGATGAACACAAACACACACACACACATACACATCTACATGCACTGACTCAGAATGAAGAGAAACATATACGAACATATGCACTCGTTGATTGAGTGAGAAATGACACACACACGTGCAAAAAATCAAAATGCTGATTCAATTCACTGAGAAGTGATCCACACACACGCTGATGCAATGAAGAATGCTTTACTAACAAATGCTGCACACAAACATCCGAATATGGAGTCGGTTACAACAATAAGAAGCCATTGATTGTTTATGGGTTAAATGCATTTCATGCCACACA
The DNA here is from genome assembly GCF_963969265.1 of Rhamphochromis sp. 'chilingali'. Classification (NCBI taxonomy): domain Eukaryota; kingdom Metazoa; phylum Chordata; class Actinopteri; order Cichliformes; family Cichlidae; genus Rhamphochromis; species Rhamphochromis sp. 'chilingali'. The sequence continues at coordinate 44,430,768 of NC_137948.1, forward strand.
GAGGGCATCTGTGTAGATTTAGGGGACAAGGTTTAAAGTAGTTTGGTTGTGAAAACAATGTCTGTGCGTGATGTCTGTTTATGGCTTAAGGCCTCCACTGAATTGTGTACTGTGCTTCACACAGCCTGATAAGGAGCAGTGGTACAGAGTGAAAATGATGAATGAACGGTGTGAGTTTTATTTCGGAGAAAATATGAAAAGGTTGTGTTGATTTAACTTAGTTGTTTGAGTTTCTGCCAAAGCAAAGTGTTTGTGTGTAACCAGTGTCCACTATTGAGTCAAGTAAATCCAACATGTTTTTGTTGGTGCAAAAAAAAAAAAAGGAGTTATGGTAACTGTATGCCTACACAATATTGTGTGTGAAGTTCTGGTTGATTTTTGGGTTTTGTTTGACACTAGGTTGATTCTATCAGTGAGGTTTGGATTGTTCTCTTTCTCTAAGAGAGAGAAAGATGGTTTGAACTTTGGACATGTTTGCAATGGGCCCCAGTATCTGTTATTATATGAGTGTTTTATTGTTTACGTTTGTTTTTGCTTTTGTTACAGTGCACTGAGATAAGAACATCTGAGAGGTGTGACCCACCGGTGGTGATATTTTGGTATTTTGTGAGTTCCTGATTTAACAAATCAGCTCTTTAATCCAGGCCTGAGAGATTGAACTTTAAAGCGCTATAAAATATTCTTATTGAAAACAGTCGCAAAGTATTTTTTTTCTCCATGATTATAATGAGCTTGGGAGAAAAATTCACTTATATGGGACACTGATCCTGAAGCCTAAAAGGATTGCACCGAGTCAATCCAGTCCAAAGAAGGAAAAACAAACAAGGAGCTGTTTCCTTTAAAATGATGACGTCATCTTGCTGGTGATGGAGCCTCGAATAGGTTGCGCGTGAGACTCCATTATCAGCAACTTCTGGTACGAATGTGTGTGAATGTATGCATGTGACTGGACTGTGACGGACTGACGACTAAAAGTTTTAACTGACTTGGTACTGAGACAAAAACGGTGCCGACTTTAGGATTATTAAATGTCCACAGACAATTCACCCAGCCTGTAAAAGAAGGGTGGATGTTTTCTTTTGCTTTGTTTTGTCTGCAAGAACAGAAGAATGACAGAGACTAAAGAGCTGTAGTTTCACAGGAGTGTGAACTGCAGGCTGAACCCCTTGGTTGCTAATTTTGAGTTACTGATGTTTGCATTAAGAAAATTGTGTTTTAGTAGCTGTGTTTTAATTAATGTATCACATTATATTGTTGGGAATGTTAAATGCTAAAGTGAAGAAAAGGTTTGATCCCACTCATGACTGAGCATGTTATTATTAACCATAGTGGGTCAATGTAGAGAGTGAATTAATTTTAGAGAAATAAAGAAAAAACAAACAAAAAACCCTCCACCGAGGTCTATGAATAAGAGGGGAATGATAGACAGCCACACTCAAAATGGAGATATGTAATGATAAACACTGGTCCCCGTCTTTTGGGCGCTTTCTTGAAGTAGTCAACATTTTAAAAGTAAGATAAAATAACAGGGGCATGTGCTGAGGGGTGGTGCTGCACAAGAACAAGAGTAAAATAAAGAAAATATTGTTTTTAGTTTTGAGAAGTGCAAATTAAAATGTACCATTACACTCAGAGGATCAATATGAAGCTTGATATTTGTTAATTTTGAATGAAGTACATGACTGGTGACTGCTCTGTCCTGAGCTTTTGTTTTTACAGCACCCGCTTGATCACACCAATGGTTCTCGCCACCGAGGAGGGGTACTTGCAAAGAATAAAGAACGGGGAGGAATATCATCAAAACTGGAAAAAGGTAATCCCCAAAGGGGTTGATAACGCCATAACTTTCACTTAGGGTCAAATTCTCGAAATTTGACCCTCAAAAATTCTTCAAACATTTAGACACAAAGTGGAGATTTAGATAAATATAATGTCGTAAACCACATAAGCATGAAGTATTTGATTCAATAAGATGGTGAAATAACAAGCAGCAAAAGGTTGATCATGTTAATGATGTTTATTCAAGGGTGCAGAGGAGATTATTATTATTAAAGACAACAAATGAAATAACGAAAACTAGAAGTGGAAAAAATTTTTTGCGTTAACGGTAATAAAATCAAAACAAAAAGAAATACTAACTAAAACTGTACTGAATGTTCACAAAACTAACTAAAATTAACTAGATTTATAGCAAAATGTGTTTGGTTGCATTGATGTGTGCGTGCCCTGCTGTAGTGAAATTAAGGTAGTACGTTAGTCGAGTCGTCTGTGTTGCTGCTCCGTCCACGCGCAGAATCAGGTCAGGAAAAGTCGGGAAACAGCGCCAGAATAGAATTGAGGATGATTTTAATATGACTGTTTTGTAGACATAACAAGAGTCTTGTAGTGGAGAGGGACGTAATGTCCTCCTGAGACCCAGAGAATAAGAAAAAACAGGGAGAAAATATTTTCGTTTTTTCTTTTTTCTTTTTTTTCTTTTTTCTTTTAAATAAATCAAGTGTTATTAAAATAAAAAATCTCATAAGATGAAGATCAGGGGCCAACCCAGAAGTCACTGACACTTCACTAGCTGTAAACTATTGGTTCAGGAATAAGTGATGGCACTGGACTTTCTATTTCACAAAAGTCAATTTATTTAGGATATCTGAGGAAGTACTGATTTTATTTGGAGACACAAAGGAACATTTGGCACTCCCCTCATCTCACATCTGTTTCATTGTTGCACCCAATCATTCTACAACTGAAATGCCTTGGACTGTTAACCATTTCAGGCAAGTGGAGTGAACCATATTTTGCTAGACTCTCATCGGATGGGGGCTTCCTTTTATTGATCTTTGGAGAGAAGTCTTCATTACTGGTATTATTCAGGTCTTGTTCACATGTTTGTCCCAGGTTTCTCAGCCAAGAGGAGCTTAAACTCCAGATACTGTGAGTTCTTTTCACACATTGAGATCACTGATAACTTTTAGCAACGACGTGATCTCGTAGAAACAATTAGGTGTTATGGATTTAACTATAATTGCGACACTTATTTTTTTTTACTTTACTGGAAAAGATTTCTGCATTTTACCCATATTTTATTTTTAACTCAAAATCAAAATTCCAGATTCTACTACATGTTGGTTTTGCACCAGATAGGACGACAGATTTCAGGTGGCCCTGTGTCTTTCTCTATTACATCTGCCACTGCATCTCGATAATCTTTGTGTGGCTTTTAGTGGGTCCTGACCCTCTCATATTTTGAAAAATCTATGTTTGAATCTCCCTTAATAATTCTGTTAAGAATTCTCTCCGCCTTTGTCAAAAGTTGTGTATTAGGAAAAAGTGAAATAAATATAAATATAAAGTCCCAATGTGTAGAGCACACATTAATAAATTAGTTATGTTCCCTGTGAAAGTAAATGAGCCTAATTCTTAAAGACCCCTGAAATTATTTACTAGATGTTTATTTTTTGAATAAAATAAGAATCTGAGTTTAACAAAACATTTTAAATGTAAATATCAAGCTTACCTTTCTCTCTTCCATAAAATGTGCTTGTGGGCACGCCAGCCATTTTGAAAAGGTGGGAAAAACAATTGGCAAGGCCACACCCCCACACATGTGATATAATTTTAAAGGTACTGTTGTCCTCTCTAAGAAACATCAGGACTTAGAGGAGTGGCAAGTAGAGTATGAGAGCTACAAGCAAAAACTAAATGTGTACTACAGTGCGCAAAAAATGAATTACTGGGTCATCAGGGGGTCTTGAGGGACATTTATAAAACAAAAAATCCCACAAACCTTAAAGTGCACTTGAAAAGCTCACACAAGAAGGTTAACCTAGCTTACCTAGAAGACCTCATCAGGGGGAGCACACTCCCCCTCTTTGAAGAGCTCACCCACTTAACTCGCATCCCAAGAAAATAGCTAACCCCAGATAAGGCAGCGTGATGTATCCCGAGATAACAGGACTGGGACATCTAAATAAAGGTGTGAAACAATCGCCTTCAAAAGGTTATCAATTCACTTCAACCAAAATTAGGACCACTCGGTGCGGCAAGAGTTAATAGTCTCAATACCCAAGGATAACCAGAAGAGCATGATTGATATGATGGAACTGAGATTTTGTTACACTTAACTTTTGCAAAACACAAATAAAACTAAATTGAAACTAAGGATTTTCGGAAAATAAAAACTAGACTAAACTAGCAAAGAATTGGTAAAAACTAATTACAACTGGCAAAAAATTGAAAATCTGGAGTCGAAACTAAATAAAAAATAAAACCTAATGAAAATGGCGAAACGTTTAAAACCCTGGTGCAGAGATTGGCAAATCTGACCAGGAACGTTATAAAATGGATTGTCAGAACAGTCAGCGTTAAAGCCACATTTGACAGTCCATACTAGGATGGCACTGGACATCTTCGGGGCGGAGGAGGGTTGGTGTGACCAAGGTGTGGTTTGGCTTGTTGTATGTATATTTGAGATCATATGGCTCTGGATGGACCAGTTACCAGGGCATGGAAGGAGGACAGACTCATTAAAGGAGGAGAAGGAACTTCCTGGGATTGGAGATCCTCTGGGTGAGTGGTTGATTAAAAGCATGCATAAAATAGAAGTTATCTGTTGTTATTGATTGGTAATAGATTGATAATTGGCCACATTTACAGCTGTATTGACTTGTTGTGGACGTAGTCGACTTCAGGTTTAAACACTCTAATTAACAGGTTGAAAATAGTGACATTAAAGGAAGAGTATGCAGCACCACCCTGTCAGACGCCAGTGATGGTGGAGCTCACTGATGAATCAGGTGAGCTGGATTCATGGCTGATTTAAAACTAAGATCCCCCTGCTGTGGTCAGTAAGGGGAGAAAAGGGGGTGTTTTACTGTTATTTCAATGTCAGCATTATTATTGTATGAGAATCATGCAACAAGCATTGCATCGATGATCATTTATTGAAGCTTTTGACCTTATACTAACATCTGTGTTCCTGTGATTGTTATAACCTCTGATGAATCTTCTATTTACAGGTGTTAGGATAATGATATAATTTTTCATTGCAGGTGTAACCATGATCATTTTCATACATATTGCAACTTGTTGCTCATTGTAGAGTTGTGCTCAAGTTAATAAGGGTTAAAAGCTACAGTCAGCGCGAATGTCTGACTGATCTATTGAGGGGAAAGGCTTCGAGCATAGAAGGCCACACGCGCTTACATAACATTGATATCATGTTATTCTTTGTGATCTTTTCTTCAATTATGTCTTTAAGGTTAGTTTAAATAGTGGCAGTTAATTAAACGACATTTATTAAAATATTAAATACCTGAGTCAGAACGTTACACGCGGATCACCTTAAGAGTCTGGGAAACTTTGTAGCTGCCTAACTTTTTTTTTGAATGTTCTAGCTCCGTTGATTTGACACATTGGAATGTGTCAAAAAAGGGGGGAAAGTTGAGCTTTAACATCAAACCAGGATTATTTGAACATTTTATAACTTCATTTGTGTCTTTAATAATTTAGGAATGGTAAAGCTTAAGCTAATAGCGGTCCGAGAAGACGGACCTTTTAGAGAATCAGTGAAAAAGCATAAACTATCACTTTCATGTTTAATCATTACTCATTGAAATGAACTGAATAGCGCTTAGAAGATTTGTTAATTTCTTTGTCTTTTGTTAAAAAGAGGGGTTTCAATAATTTTCAGACACACCTTGCAAATGTGCTTATAACGAGTTGGCACTCGGCCTTTTGAAGGTCAGAAGCTTCGTTCGGCGTGACTGTCCGGACTGATAAAGTGTAGGAAACGCCTTGAGTGCAGAGGGCTAAATGCAAACACGCTTACACACACATAAGATATGATTAGAATAAGTCCCTGGGACATTCTGAATGTTTTAGACCAATTTTGAATCACTAGAAGGTCAGTAGATAACAACATTAGATTATTAGGGTTAGGAAGAGAGGTGTTTTGGTTTTCTGTCTCTTACAGAGAAAGGAACAGACACCAGACGAGGTCACAGAGATGCGAGGATCCTCCGTAGCAGAGACAGACACAGTGACTGCCGAGACATCAACTGGGTCCAAGGGTCATGGCGTTTGGGCTCCAGCTAGTCACCACAAAAGGATGGATCCCATAAACACAACAATAACCATGAAGGGGTTGGCGGAAATCCGGGAACACCAGACCAACGAAGTTCGAGAGGCTTTTGGGCAAAAAGGGGACACCTTCCTGTTCCTTTTCTGGAGAATACACAGATCGTTGTTTGAAATCGGGGCAGAATAATCCCCTGATCTGTGTCACGACTGAAGGGTTGTCTAACCCCTAAGGTTGAAGAATGAAGAGCAGAGGATCACCCAACTGGACGACACTGGTAGCTGCAGCAATAGAATAAAGGCTGAAAGCAGTGGGAGACAAGGAGAGAGTGTCATCTGGACCTGCTACTGTTGGAATCATAGTTTTTCTTGCATCTGAATTGCGCAAACACAGAGGTCATCCCACATATGGTTCGCCCCTCAGGGGGACAAAGGACCTCAGGAGTGAGACGAGATGAACCCGGCCACACTGAATTGAAGGGTGTTTGTGAGGTCATTATTCTAATGACCTCATCAGGGGGAATTGTTAGATTATAATATTATTTTATGCCATGTTATACCCCTAATTAAAGATTGTGAATTATTATGTAGTTTTAGTTTGCATTATTCTCCTGAATTAGAAGAAGCTGATAACTATTACATTAGTTAAACTGATTTGCATTACATTAAACTGCTGACTTGTTGTGAATGAATGATATTGTTTTATGATGCATTATACTGCTGAGTTATAAGAAATCTAATTTGTCTGAGTAGAAGAGAACAGATTGTGCTGGAGTTTTCTGCCCCATTTCAGCAGGAGCAGATAAACAGGGAGCCAAGGTCGTAGCTTAGGCGCTGTGTGAGAGAAAGCATGTGAATGTTTAGGCTTTGTATGATAAGGTGGAGGCACCAGAGGCTATAAAAGTTTGAGCAATGCTCCACCATTTTGAGATTTTGAGGTTGTCTGCATCAGTGTCCATCTCCCACGCGTGTGATCATTAAAATCATCGTTTGACTCAACCCGGCCGGACCAGTGTTGTTATTGTGGTTTTTCTCTTGTTTCCATCCCCAATATTTTGAACCTTAACATGATATAGATATATTACAATATATATTAGCAATAATATAGATATGTGATTATATTACAGAAATGGGTCTATTATGGTATGTTATAATGCACACGGTATGAAGTATGTTGTGAATATTCTATAACTATAAGTATGTACAGGCTGTAGTGAGTACAAGCTATGAACAGGATATAAATATGAAAAACTATACAGAATATGAAATAAATAACTTTACAGAATCTGAGATATACAGCTATACAGAAATGGGAACTATGCAAGTTGTAAACAGTTGTAGGATTAAAGATTATCGAATGTACAGAATGATTATTTACACAGAGCTATACAGTAGTGCAGTTAAGATAAGTGAGGGTGTAGATAGTTTCTACAGAGGCTATATAAAGTGCTAGTGGTTGTGAGTGGTGGTTCAGTCCATGTTATTATTGTGTGTTTGAGGGTACAGTTGTCCATTGTGGGTGTGTGTATGTTCAGTCCATGTGTTAAAGTGGGTCAGATGTCAGGAGGCAGAGTTCAGGAGTCTGACAGCTGTGGGGAAGAAGCTGTTCCGGTACCTGGTGGTCTTTGTTAGGTTTGTAGCATAAACCTATTCGCTGGAACGTTAAGACAATATAATTACACTGCAAGCAAGACGCAAGTAGGCAAACTTCTTCATGGTACTCGTGCACGGGAGAGAACCGGACAGGCACCGTTCCTTCGCTTGACCCCAGTAGCTCTCGTCCGTCCTCCCATACACTATCCTTTTATTGAGGTTACATGAATATGCATAGGTTCATTAACATACGACGTCTACATACAAACAAAGAGTACCTTGCCTGTGTGTGTGTGTGTGTGTGTGTGTGTGTGTGTGTGTGTGTGTGTGTGTGTGTGTGTGTGTGTGTGTGTGTGTGTGTGTTGCTGATCAAAGGGTCAAACATCCTTGGTCAGGAAGAGGGTAGCCTCCCCCTCACCCTAGATGGTTCATCCTAGATAACACGGTGAGGAAGTCCTGCAGTTCATCTAAACAAAGAGCACTTAGACTAGAACAGACGCAACTACGTTAATCCTACCATAAAACAATAAGACACGGTATGACCTCTCATGCTCCCAAAGTGCTGTCTAATACACACAAAGTTTGCAGACTATCAAGGATCAAAACCTCTACCAATCTACAACTAATTACAAAACTCTAAGCATATATAAGTAAATATTTCTAAGCATAAATGACAATCAACAATACAAATCTAACATTTCCCCCCTTTTTGACCTTTATGCCTGAAAAGTTCCCAGGTATGAATACCTCATGTCTGACAGTTTCAATGCAAACCTTTTTATACTCAGCATATGTCAAATCACCCTAAATTACTGAAAAGGTACACAGTTCAACAAATGTATTAGCAGTTATCCCATTCATTGAGCTCATCTCATGGCAAACTGCATCTTACGAGCAAACAAAGAAATTGTTAATTTAATAGTGAAAATAAAAAAGTAACATTTTCAAAAACATCTCAGCTTGGTAATGCTTCCTCCAGGTGTGCACATCACATGTCTCTCTGCAGAGTGGTTTGAGTTCTGCAGGGCGTCATGAATGTCTCTTCCAGTTGTTTCCATCACTGTCCATAGGACCAGAGTCCAAATGTATGTAGAATAGACATTCAAACATACCAGTTGGTTTTGTTGTTTGTCAACATGGTTCTCAGCTATTTCCAAAGCTGCAGACCTCTCAGCACTCTAGTTTTATGGCCTCCCATCACCTCACTTCAGGCCTTCATCCTGCGAGGGGGATATTTATGACTCCTTCATTGTCCACGCTCTGCAGAGAAACACCTCTGTGGAAAGGGTGCAGGGTTCAGTTGTCTTACTGCTGTTATGATCCCAGCAGCCTTCAGAGTGTCATCGTATGCACAGTACAGTGGCACAGCGTTAGGTGATGTTCATAGGAAACTGCTGTTATCACCACCATAGCTTCTGGTTCCTGTGCTTTTCACAGAATCATGATGTCATCCTCGAACTCCTTCTACGCTGTCGATGGAGCTTGGCACGCTCCCCTCATCCCACGAGTTTTCATGTTCCAACGCTGTGTGGGAAGTCTCCTCTATTTTGCAGGCAGTTTCATGGTCCTTGCTGTGGCTCCAAGGTCTGATTTCATGATGGGCCCCAATCAGCTTGATCTTTGACCTCAACCACTGCCTGGTCCTGTCAGCTATGCGCTTCTCACTGGGCCTCTGAAGATTTCTCAGGAGATTACTGCTGCACCTGTATTTCCTTGCTAAGAAGAAAAACTTCTATTTGGAGAGCATGTCAACAATCATCAAACCACATTCTTTAGTTCAGTGAACTTCACTTATAGGCCATCAAAGCCTCATCTGAACATGGGTGCACCACTTGCATAGGTTTAATACTTGTAAATAAAACGGCTAATCACACAAATCACTGCAACAATAATAAAAAACATTGTTTAATGTTAATCCTTGGACCCCTCCTCTTGACGCATGGACACACCCATGCGTCAACTCACCAAACCTGGATTCCAGTCTTAAAGAAAAAGATTAGCTAGATCATATCCCAGGCAACATCAGGGCATCTCCTCCCCTGGAGCAGCACCACCCTGGACCTATAATCCTGCAACAAAAATGCTAGTGTGTTTTGCATATTAAGTTTGCTTAACACCTGGCTCTCCCAGGAGCCTGCATACACACCATCATGGCCTGGAAAACAAAATCTGGAAGTAAAATCAAACTTCATACCTGTAAACAATTGTATCATAAGGACAAGAAGCATTCAACATCAGCAAGACAAGTGTCATGTGCAGGTTTTCTCAAATCAGTAAACTACAATTATTTTCATAAGTCGCCTCAGACATGGATCATCCCATGTACTCAGGCAACATTAATGTAATCGGTGACTGCTCTTAAGCAAAGTCACTCCACTTATATATTACTATGGGCTCAAAAGTGGCCAGCTAATGAGCCCATATCAAACTATCCCAGAAACACTGTATCTCTTATTTGTTTTACTCATGTCACTTGTCCGTTTCAGCTGAATCTTCCACAGCATTCTCAAAGAAACTAACATTAGCAATACACATTGACTGTAGTCAGACAGAGGTCAGACACAGGTCAACAGGTTCCAGAGGTGCCATAAAAACACCATAAAGTCAACCCTAGCTGTGGAAAGAAGTAACACCAGTTCTCAACACAGGAAATTTCACACAGGTTATTCACATTATCAAAGTAACCTTCACATTTTCCCATCAACACAATGCAACAGCATCACCACTCATAACCTGTAAACACAGTTTTCCTCACACATAAACCCAGAAATCCTGTAGTAGGAAAAAACATCAACCAGTTGTCCTGGTATAAATCGCATCATCAATTCACATGAAGAACTGGCATGCTGTAAGAAAAGAAAATGCAAATATTAGCACTTGCGCAGGCGTATGCATACTTTGTCACAGTTATCTCTGTGAGCAACTCAAGCCTATGAATAACACACCTGATAAATGCACAGACACAGAAAATGGCATTTAAAAGGTTAAATCATCATGCAACCTCGAGTGTTGCTGTCATCTTTCTGCTTCTGTAAAGTGAAGCACACACAGACTCATCTGCACCCCTGCCAGGCGGGGGTCAACTTCACACAGTCGTGTTACATCAGTAAAGTCTTGTCAGCTTTTACCAGTCAGTCAGTTTGTTTTCCTTTCACTCACTCATTCATGCATTCATTCTTTCTTTCTTTGCTGATAGTGGAACCTATCGTCGCATTTAGTTTCCACTCTCAGCAAAATGACGTCATTTCAAAAAGAAAAAGAAGAACTTTAGTTTGGATTACATCGCTGAATCCTTTTGGACTGGGACTGTCATTTAATAATTGTCCCAAATAAGTGGCTTTCTCCAGAGTCCATTTAAATGTGGAGAACTCACTTGGCACAATTTTCTCGACGACGTGTAGCGCTTTTAATTCCCGACGTGCAGATCTGCTTAAAGAACAGAGATTATCGAACAAAACTTTCAGTGCACTGTGAAAGTATCAAAATAAAAAGGCCTTGCTAAGTCATGACACAAACTCCTCATCAACTTCACAACAGGAGAAGAATCATCAGCTAGATTCACTCCAAACCAACCATCAGCTGCACCACTCACAACATAAGCCTAATGTCTTCTTTAACTTATGAGTTTAATCACCAGGTCTGTGTTCTTCACTCATTTAGGCCACAGATCTATTTTATTCAATTTTCCTTTTCCATTCATCATAAAACATGTGACATGCTGTCATGCACTTCACAAAACAGTCTGTTCTGACGTATTCAGAGTTGTGTATCTAAATACAGGATTCACTCGCACATCAAAGCAGGAAACTCAGTGTTTTAGAGTCTCCACTCAACACACAACAACTCCAACACATCTCATTCACTCGTGCTAGAATTCAATCACCTGTCATTAATCTAAGAACGATCAACTAATTTGCATATCAGCTATTAACCCACTAAGTTGACAGGACGACAGAAAAGCATGTTCAAAATAGTATCACAAAAGACAATTTCCCTCATACAGTAAATCACTTGTGCTGCATTAATCAAGCAGGAAGCTTCTCCCAATTTACCATTTTAACAACTAAATTTATTGTCTGATCACTGGTTGGTCAAACCAGGATCTTTTTTCCCACAAAAGTTAAACTGTTGTCCTGCAACCTGGAGAGTCAATTTTTTGCATTGGATAAATTCAGTATTTAATAACAAGTGTCTGCTAAATTGACACTATTTTAACACTGATGAAAGATAACAAGCTAATTTTCATTGCATGGGTTTGTGTTATTAGGCAGGTCTAATGCATGTCTGTGGAGCTGCATCTCCAGCAGAGCATGTTCTTAAAGCTGCCTTTCCTACACACTTCTCTGCTATTATTTAATCATTTCTTAACTAATGTGCTATGAGTCTTCATGAGTCATTTTGTGTTTGGAATTGTTAGTAGGGTTAATGCATGTTCTGCTTGTGTGTGTGTGATTTTGTATATGTTTCTATTTTCGCAATGTTTCAGACTCCGTCTCAATTTTCCAACTTAAGCAGTCAGTTTTCTGTTCCCCAGGTTTGCTAACCCAAATTTTGATTTCCCACATTAAATAATTCCTATGTGTTCTCACCTAGTCTTCTCACTCTGTTGTCCTCTCACTCTTTTGTCCTCTCCCACTTCAACAGTCCCGGCAGTTCTCCTTCAGCTTTGTCCTGTCTAGTAGCTGAAGTGCTGCTGCTGCCTTCTTGGGCGACTTCTTAGCAGCTGCTGCCGGTTTCTTGGCTTTGGCCGCGGCGGGCTTCTTGGCTTTGCTCTCAGTAGCCTTGTTCATCTTGAAGGATCCGGAGGTCCCGGTGCCCTTGGTCTGCACCAGAGTGCCCTTCGCCACCAGGCTCTTGATGGCGGTCTTGACACGGGCCTTGTTCTTGTCCACATCGTAGCCTCCGGCAGCCAGAGCCTTCTTGAGAGCGGCCACAGACAGGCCGTTGCGCTCCTTGGAAGCGGCCACGGCTTTCACAATCAGCTCGCCCACGCTGAGGCCGACCTTCTTGGGCTTGGAAGTCATCGTCTTCTTCTTCTTGGCCTGAACCTCGGCGCAGGGCGCAGGGCATGTTTATGATGGAGCCTTTCCCACCACAGCGCTGGCACGTTGAACGCATCATGAAGGGTCCATTTCTTTCATGTCGCTAGCCGCATGTGGCTTGCCCGAGTCACTCAGTCCTTTCTGAGCATTTCGACATGCTGCTGCCGCAGAACCTGGCCTCAGATCCAGCAAGCTTAGCGCGCTGATCTCCAAAAAAGTCCCGAAAGCCAGAAAGACGTCAAATAAGTGTCTCGTGCTGAGAACTCAAACAAAAACTCTTCTTCACGCCGCCATCTTGCTCGCCCTTCCGTGGAATTCATCCAATCAGACAGGAAGATGGGTTTGCTTTCTTCTTCTGCTGCTGTTTATCCACATTGCTGCTGCTTGTTGGGACTTTTTTGCTCAGGACTTGATGCTGTCTCTTTATCATGTTATTGCTTTGGAGCTGCATTCCTTGTCTTCAGGGAGGGGTGAGAGCTTGCTTGCTTGTGAGGTTGAGAGACACATACACATTGCGCTTTAAATAAGTCAGCCAGAAACTTGGCCTGCATGTTTCCAATGATGTTAAACTATAACTTTCTTCCGACTGCTGCATGTGGAAAATTGATTCAGGTCTGCTTTTCACCTGAAAGTGACAAACTAAAACATGTTCATTATCATCATCACTGTTTAATCAACACACATCTCTCTCTCTCTCTCTGTCTGTGTTTGTGTGAACAATCCTTTCTTAAAAGCAGAAAATGACATTGTAGTTGTTTTTCGGCTGATCAACACAAAACCTTTTTCCTATGATTATTTCTCTTCGTCTACAATGTAATTTGTCTCTTTTTCACTCTTTTTTTTTTCTTCACAATAGCTGGTGGTCTGCAAAATCACTGCTCTCACTCACAATCAGAGGCAATTACTTTTGCACAGTGCACAAAAACACTGTGATGTCAGACACATTCACACTCACTTTTTCATCTGCATAAATAAATCATATGGCTGGAGATAAGTGCCATGGTGATCCATAGGCATGATCACCAGTTTATTTAATTATTTTTAATCCAACAAACAAATAAACAAAAACATGATGCTGATGTTATGAACACTCTACACACAAGTCAAGATGCAGGAAAACTGCTCACGGAAACGCTGCACACTCCCTGTTTCCCCCTCTTTGAGTAGTTCCCAGACAGCTCTTGATCTGATAACGTGTAGCTTGCTCATCAGCTCAGAAAAACAAAAACAAAACTGCAACGCGACATCACACAGTAGTTGCATGCTCTGCCCACAGCGGCAAAGTCTTACACTTACATATTCAACACAGCTTCTCCATCATGTATTTTTAGATGTTTCATACAGGGTTGAGCATATTAGTTGTTTTCACAGATGTGCTCTATATCTCAATGGCTCATAATAAGACGACCGTCTTCCACACAGGTCAAGTGCCTCTATGCACTTCATGAGTTTAAATATTTACCTATATCACTTCACCTCACATGTCATTGTACTGAATTTAAGCAACCACAAGCTTAATGTAGATTACTTTTAACAACTATCCACCTCAATTAAATCTATGGTCTGGCACACAGGCTGCTGTTGATCAGGGCAAGCTAAAGAATAAACATTGTGTCAGCAAGGGGTGGGGGGAAAGCCATTCACCAGAGCATATCTTAAGTGCTGCTGATGTGGGCTGGCCTTCTCCACAGCTCTCCAAGGCTGGTGTGTTTTCTGAAAACTTCTAACATTTGAATCTCTTCCATTTATAAGCCTGCGATTAACCGCACGGCTCAGGTCCGCGTGAAACCCGCGCGACCGCATTCGCGTGCACCCATGCAGCTGTGGAGCCTTCGCTCTCTCTTTTTTTTACATAAATACTTTGTGCTGCCAGGAGCAAAGTCCAGCACAAACGTTTGTCTCCCTCCGAATCACTCTTGGTTGCTTAGAAACCCATGATAACAACAACAGTCGGTGTCACAGACCACATGTTCTGCTCCGCACACACAACAACAACAACAACAACGACGACAATGACAACAACACAAAATAGGCCTACTGTCCAGCACAATCTGGACCCCGCGGAACTTCTCAACACCCCACTGAGCGGTGGAGAACTCACTACAGTACCCCACACAGCGGTCTGTATTTCGCCCCACTAAGACGGCGAACCAAAAAAAGTTCGAACTGCGCAACTCTGCGACTTAATGCTTCTGTACAAAAAACCCCACTGAGCGGCCTTGTACATCGCCCCACTTAGACGGCGAATTTTAGCCCCACTGAGCGGCCACGGACAACGCCCCACTGAGCGGCGAAGACGTAATTTTAGCCCCACTAAGCGGCCACGGACAACGCCCCACTGAGCGGCGAAGACGTACAGTTATAGAGTTGGACTCTAAACTTACTCGGTGTTGCTTAGCGTGTAATATCAGCCTCGAATCCCGCCAATCGCCATTCATCGAGGAGAAAAGACATACAGCGAATCCACAGGAACTTCCTGGCTGACGTCAGTCTTTCAGCGTGTCCCTCCTCCCCTCGGTGAATGCGATTCCAGGGCTCCGGCATCGAAGGACCAATTAATGTTAGGTTTGTAGCATAAACCTATTCGCTGGAACGTTAAGACAATATAATTACACTGCAAGCAAGACGCAAGTAGGCAAACTTCTTCATGGTACTCGTGCACGGGAGAGAACCGGACAGGCACCGTTCCTTCGCTTGACCCCAGTAGCTCTCGTCCGTCCTCCCATACACTATCCTTTTATTGAGGTTACATGAATATGCATAGGTTCATTAACATACGACGTCTACATACAAACAAAGAGTACCTTGCCTGTGTGTGTGTGTGTGTGTGTGTGTGTGTGTGTGTGTGTGTGTGTGTGTGTGTGTGTGTGTGTGTGTGTGTGTTGCTGATCAAAGGGTCAAACATCCTTGGTCAGGAAGAGGGTAGCCTCCCCCTCACCCTAGATGGTTCATCCTAGATAACACGGTGAGGAAGTCCTGCAGTTCATCTAAACAAAGAGCACTTAGACTAGAACAGACGCAACTACGTTAATCCTACCATAAAACAATAAGACACGGTATGACCTCTCATGCTCCCAAAGTGCTGTCTAATACACACAAAGTTTGCAGACTATCAAGGATCAAAACCTCTACCAATCTACAACTAATTACAAAACTCTAAGCATATATAAGTAAATATTTCTAAGCATAAATGACAATCAACAATACAAATCTAACAGTCTTAGTCCGGAGGCTCCTGTAGCGCCTCCCAGAGGGCAGGAGGGTGAAGAGTCCATGTGATGGGTGACTGGGGTCTTTGATGATTTTCCCAGCCCTTTTCAGACACCGCTTGCTGTAGATGTCATTTATGGCAGGAAGTGGTGCTCCGGCGATGCGCTGGGCAGTTTTCACGACCCTCTGCAACGCCTTCCGGTCCGAGGCAGAGCAGTTCCCGTACCAGACTGTTATACAGTTGGTCAGGATGCTCTCGATGGTGCAGCGATAGAAGTTCACCAGGATGTCTGAGGACAGGTGGTTCTTCCTCAGAGTCCTCAAGAAGAAGAGGCGCTGGTGAGCCTTCTTGACCAGCTTGGAGCAGTTGGTCGTCCAGGTGAGATCCTCGGAGATGTGGACTCCCAGGAACTTGAAGCTGCTCACACGCTCCACAGCCGTCCCCTTAATGTGGATGGGTGGATGTGGGTCAGCATTCCTCCTGTAGTCCACGATGAGCTCCTTGGTCTTCTCGGTGTTAAGCAGCGGGTTGTTTGTGTCGCACCACTCAGCCAGACGATCCACCTCCTCCCTGTAGGCGGCCTCATCGTTGTCACTGATGAGGCCAATCACCGTGGTGTCATCTGCAAACTTAATGATGGTGTTGGAACCATCAGCAGGTCTGCAGTCGTGGGTGAAGAGGGAGTAGAGGAAAGGGCTCATCACACAGCCTTGTGGTACACCGGTGTTCATCGTGATTGTAGATGAACAGCGGTTATCCAGCCGGACATGTTGGGGGCGGTTGGTCAGGAAGTCCAGTAACCATTTGCAGATGAGGGAACTGATGCCCAGGTCTGTCAGTTTCCTGATGAGTTGTCAGGGGTGGATTGTATTGAATGCTGAACTGAAGTCTATAAACAGCATTCTGGCGTAGGTGTTGTTGTTGTCCAGGTGTGAGAGGACAGAGTGCAGTGCGATGGAGACTGCATCCTCTGTGCTCCTGTTCTGGCGGTATGCGAATTGGGCCGCTATGATGCCTCACAGGAGCTTCCACGTAGTGCTGAGGCAGGTTATTGGTTGGTAGTTGGAGGGGACCGGTCCCTTCTGGGGGTCCTTGAGGATCAGGACTGTCTGGCCTTCGGTTAGCCATTCTGGGTGTCTCTCGTCAACTATCAGCTGGTTCATTTGTGCTGCCAGGCGCTCGTGGAGTGCAGTCAGCTTCTTCAGCCAGTAGGCGTGAACCACGTCAGGGCCTGGTGCTGTCCAACTCTTCATACTGGAGACCCTTTCTTGGATATCTGCCACTGTGATGGATACTGAACCCTGTTCGGGGAGGTCGCTGTGGTCTGCCCTCAAATCCACTAGCCACTGAGCATTGCCGTTATGGGTTGCGTCCTTCTCCCATATGCTCTTCCAGTATTGCTCCGTCTCCAGCCTTGGTGGTGCTGTTCTCTTATTGTTCCCTTGCCACTGAGAGTACACCTTTGCTGGTTCTGTGGAGAACAGCTGGTTTATTCTCCTGCCTTCTATCTCTCTGATGTACCTCCTCAAGCGGCTGGCCAAGGCTGTGAGTCTTTGCTTGGACGTTTCCAAGGCCTCAGGTATGGACAGTTTCCTGTACTTCTTAGGCACCTTCCTCATCGTCCCTTTCTGCAACTCCGATAGTTGGCTAACCTCCCTCCGTGCTACCTTGATCTTAGCCTCTAGCCTCCTTCTCCATGGAGGGTACTGCCCCTTGTGGCTGTTCAACTTGTAGCCAAGCATTTCACTGATCACTGCTGCCGTATTGTAGATCAGCTTGTTAGTGTCGGTAATCGTGGTTGTAGGTATCGTCCGTAGTGCTGCCTTAACATCATCTAGCAGACCTTCTGAGGGTACTTCACGTAATCTTGGTAACCGGCTATGGGAGGTCCAGGTTTCAAGCTTGGCCATGATCCTATCTTTCAGGTCAGTTCCTCTTGCACTCAACGATCTGTCGCACTTGGGGCTTGGTACCCAATCTCGGGTGGGGGTGATGATATCTACCCCCTGACCTGGCGTCCTGGCTCCCCCTTTACCATAGCATTTACCTCTCTAGCTGTGAGAGCAGTCCCTTCTTTCGAATGTTGGAACACTGAGCTACTAGTTGTTTCGCCGCCACTGTGGATGTTGGGTATCGAAGAATCCATAGGTCCCCCATCCTATTCATGTAACCCCTTCTGCCAGGGTTACTTGCATAGTAGCATTCCAACAACGCCTTGTTTTTGTCTCTTGCCCACCGATGCCTTCTTGTTCCAGTAGCCCACTTGTCGTCAGGGTGCCCTGGTTCCTCAACACCTGACGCAGACCTTGTTGATCCGGGCGACGTCCGAGCCGGCATGCCTTCATATTTATCTGTCTCGCTCATGTCTGCGGTAGGCTTGCTTAGCATAGGGGGTCTAGCCTTAGGACCCTTACTGGATACAGACGCCCCAGGCAGGAATCGAACTGTGCCGAGTATAATCTGGAAGTCCCGAGGTCAAAATGGGAGATGCCCCCAAGGGTGGTGGAGAATGACCGAGCTAAGATCCTGTGGGACTTCCAGATATAGACGGACAAAATGGTGGTGGCTAACCAACCGGACATAGTGGTGGTAGACAAACAGAAGAAGACGGCCGTAGTGATCGATGTAGCGGTTCCGAATGACAGCCATATCAGGAAGAAGGAACACAAGAAGCTCGAGAAATACCAAGGGCTCAGAGAAGAGCTCGAGAGGATGTGGAGGGTGAAGGTAACGGTGGTCCCCATGGTAATCGGAGCACTAGGTGCGATGACTCCCAAGCTAGGCGAGTGGCTCCAGCAGATCCCGGGAATAACATCGGAGATCTCTGTCCAGAAGAGCGCAGTCCTGGGAACCGCTAAGATACTGCGCAGGACCCTCAAGCTCCCAGGCCTCTGGTAGAGGACCCGAGTTTGAAGGATAAACCGCCCGCAGGGGCGTGCTGGGTGTTTATATATATATATAATATATATATATATATATATATATATATATATATATATATATATATATATATATATATATATATATATATATATATATTAGAATTATTAGGCTAATGAGTATTTTGTCCACATCATCCTCTCCATGCATGTTGTCTTACTCCAAGCTGTATAGGCTCGAAAGCCTACTACCAATTAAGCATATTAGGTGATGTGCATCTCTGTAATGAGAAGGGGTGTGGTCTAATGACATCAACACCCTATATCAGGTGTGCATAATTATTAGGCAACGTCCTTTCCTTTGGCAAAATGGGTCAAAAGAAGGACTTGACAGGCTCAGAAAAGTCAAAAATAGTGAGATATCTTGCAGAGGGATGCAGCAGTCTCAAAATTGCAAAGCTTCTGAAGCGTGATCATCGAACAATCAAGCGTTTCATTCAAAATAGTCAACAGGGTCGCAAGAAGCGTGTGGAAAAACCAAGACGCAAAATAACTGCCCATGAACTGAGAAAAGCCAAGCGTGCAGCTGCCAAGATGCCACTTGCCACCAGTTTGGCCATATTTCAGAGCTGCAACATCACTGGAGTGCCCAAAAGCACAAGGTGTGCAATACTCAGAGACATGGCCAAGGTAAGAAAGGCTGAAAGACGACCACCACTGAACAAGACACACAAGCTGAAACGTCAAGACTGGGCCAAGAAATATCTCAAGACTGGTTTTTCTAAGGTTTTATGGACTGATGAAATGAGAGTGAGTCTTGATGGGCCAGATGGATGGGCCCGTGGCTGGATTGGTAAAGGGCAGAGAGCTCCAGTCCCACTCAGACGCCAGCAAGGTGGAGGTGGAGTACTGGTTTGGGCTGGTATCATCAAAGATGAGCTTGTGGGGCCTTTTCGGATTGAGGATGGAGTCAAGCTCAACTCCCAGTCCTACTGCCAGTTTCTGGAAGACGCCTTCTTCAAGCAGTGGTACAGGAAGAAGTCTGCATCCTTCAAGAAAAACATGATTTTCATGCAGGACAATGCTCCATCACACGCGTCCAAGTACTCCACAGCGTGGCTGGCAAGAAAGGGTATAAAAGAAGAAAAACTAATGACATGGCCTCCTTGTTCACCTGATCTGAACCCCATTGAGAACCTGTGGTCCATCATCAAATGTGAGATTTACAAGGAGGGAAAACAGTACACCTCTCTGAACAGTGTCTGGGAGGCTGTGGTTGCTGCTGCACGCAATGTTGATGGTGAACAGATCAAAACACTGACAGAATCCATGGATGGCAGGCTTTTGAGTGTCCTTGCAAAGAAAGGTGGCTATATTGGTCGCTGATTTGTTTTTGTTTTTGAATGTCAGAAATGTATATTTGTGAATGTGGAGATGTTATATTGGTGTCACTGGTAAAAATAAATAATTGAAATGGGTATATATTTGTTTTTTGTTAAGTTGCCTAATAATTATGCACAGTAATAGTCACCTGCACACACAGATATCCCCCTAAAATAGCTAAAACTAAAAATAAACTAACAACTACTTCCAAAAACATTCAGCTTTGATATTAATTAGTTTTTTGGGTTCATTGAGAACATGGTTGTTGTTCAATAATAAAATTATTCCTCAAAAATACAACTTGCCTAATAATTCTGCACTCCCTGTAGGGGCCAGGACTCTCCTCTTCAGGCTTTTGGGGGATGTTTCTAACTCCAGGTCTGATAACAGGCACCACACCCACAGTAGATGTGCTCGGTGTGAGGTCTCGCAGCAAGCTATCAAATACGGCGCATTTCTCGGCTTTAAAAAACCGCTATGCGTCACCAGGTGTTTCATCAGATTTGAGGTGTTGCCTCCTTTGACAGTATCACAGTATCAGCTTAAAGCACTTGTTGCTGCTGAGTTTGCATCTTTTGCTTTGAAGTACAGCCAGACTTTTGACCGCTTCGCCTTGGGCATTTTTAATCTGTAGCTCTGCTCTAAAAGAACGTACGTACCTGGGCCCACCTACTAATGTAAAATGTGACTTTGTCCAAAATAAGGATTTTTCTGTCTGATGTTATTGACCTGACTCCACAGTGCATCCCACTGGCTAACATCAAACAGATGCCATAGCGTACATTTCCAATGCTATGAGATCTAATGATACCCAACGTTATCTATACATGAAGCCAAATGGCACACTGATTAGGTAAACTGCAGGAATGTCTTAAAGGCAAAGACCTGGATACCCACCTCATTCTGATCAAATTCAGATCAAACTAAGGTTATTGTACTGAGCCTAAAAACTTAGCAGTATGCTTGTCTAACCAAGATGCTTACTCTCGATAGCATTACCTTCAGTAACACTGTGAGGAACCTTGGAGTCATCTTTGACCAGGATATGTCCTTCAGTGCACATCCATCCATCCATCCATTCGCTTCCGCTTATCCTTTTCAGGGTCGCGGGGGGCGCTGGAGCCTATCCCAGCTGTCATAGGGCGAGAGGCGGGGTACACCCTGGACAGGTCGCCAGTCTGTCGCAGGGCTAACACATAGGGACAGACAACCATTCACACTCACATTCACTCGCACATTCACACCTAGTGGCAATTTGGATTATCCAATTAACCTATCCCCACAAGTTGCATGTCTTTGGACGGTGGGAGGAAGCCGGAGTACCCGGAGAGAACCCACGCAAACACGGGGAGAACATGCAAACTCCTTCAGTGCACATATTAAAAAAAATATGTAGGACTGCTTTCTTCCATTTGCACAATATCAAATCAAAAATTTGAAATATCCTGTTTCAGAGTGACCCTGAAAAACTAGTTCATGGATTTATTACTTCCAGGCTGGACGACTGTAATTCATTATTATCAGGAAGTCCTAAAAACTCCCTGAAAAGCCTTCAGCTGATCCAAAATGCTGCAGCAAGAGTCCTGACAGGGACTAGAAAGAGAGAGCAGATTTCTCCTGTTTTGGCTTTCTGTTAAATCCAGAATTCAAAATCCTGCTCCTCACATACAAGGTCTTAAATAATCAGGCCCCACTTCCTCTCTTTGCCAACATTGCGACATTCAATATATTTGAATGACATGGTTAGCTCCCAGTTAGCTCCTAGCATTTCTCAACAGCTCTGCCTCCTTTTCGACTGCCGGGACATTTAAACAATGGATAATCCGTATACAAACAAATTCATGCTTTTCTCCTCAACAGAGAGCGTCCCCCGATTGAACAACAGTGCCGTAAAATAAGAAGAATGGCGCCTAATTACAGAGTTAATAATACAGACTTTGTAATATCTCACGTGAAGATTCAGCAGCCAGATGAAGTGTTTACTGACAATTGACAGTGATAGTGCACATCATCATCACAATTCCAGTCAATCCTCTCCTCACAGACAAGCATAAACACACTCGACTATCACTAAATCAAATTTAACACACTTTTTTGTAATCACGCTAATTCAGTGTATAATAGGGTTCATTCGCTCGGTCAGCAGGTGGTGGTATCCTTGTACACTGGGGAGTAAACTGCCATTAAACGAACAGAAGAAGAAGAAAACCCCTGCACATGCGTGGTACGGATCGGGTAGACCCGATTTGTATGGTCCGACTTTGCACATGTGCAGTAAGGATCGAGGAGTCCTGATCCGTAACTATTTACTTTTCGTTTTTGTCTACATTTTACTGAAATGCTTCATTATTGCAAACATTTTAAGAGATACTTATTATTCTTAACATCTTAACGGATACTCTGACCCGTAACTATCGTAAAATGCTTCGACCGGAAGTGGAAGCCTTTCGCACATGCGTGGTACTGATCGGGTTTCCGGTACGGATCGGGTAGTGACAACACGCAAGCCGAGTTGGCAGCCGAGCCGAGCCGCTTCCGGGTCAGGGGTCGGCCACTCTTACTCTCCCAGAGGCGCGGCTCCTAGACAGCCGGAGCTGGAGAGTAGGGAGAGGTGGGGGACAAGGAGAGGGACACACGCACACGCAAGCAAACAGGTCGTCCGGGGAGGACTGTCCGACAGTGACACTGGTATTTAAATTTAAATCCGCATAGATCGTCATTATTTCTTGCTTACAATCTAAGTGCTTTTATTGACTCAGCTGTATAAAAGATGTATAATGTGTTTATCTCAAAGCATCAACTGATCCAAACATTTCTTGATTGAGCTTTGACCTTTGGCTGACCTTTTGTCTGACTTCAGAAGAAGACTTTAGTAGAAGGTGTCTGCAGGCTCTCCATGATGACCTCATGATTTACTGTGAGCAAACTGGATTGTCTTCAAGTTCAGAGTGAGTCTGCAATGACTCACTGCTGGTTCAGACACATTCGCTGTTGCCAAACAAACAGCAGAACCTCTTCAAGCTGATGTCGCAACACTAGAGCGCTTCCTCTGCAAAATCGAGCAGCGTTTCTGTGGCTGTGCGGTTACACTCGTGTACATCATGTGTATCAATACCGTTCAGTGCCGTTCACTTCTCCATAGTAGAGCTGCAGAGATGGAGGTCAAAGACAAAGAACCCTGCAGTGGAACTTTTCATTATCCTGTTAGTAGCTGAAAAAAAACACCCTGCTCTCAGAGTCATAAAGATTTAGTTTCTTAGGCTGTGTAACTGTGAGCTTCACATTTACTCTTGGCTGTACTCAGCTCTTATGGTCCTATAGATTTTGTTACTTTGCGATAGATTCATTAAGACTTTGATAATACACTTTGAAAACACACGGGCTTAAAATTAACTCCCATAATTCCAGATATAACAATTGTTCCTTGGATGAAAATCCAGAAAATGACTGAAGACTAGAACCCGTGGACATCACCTCATGCCGTGTTTCCTCCTCTGACGTTCTCTGTCTTTACAGCAGCCATCTTCTGTTGCTACTCGCGTGTGGGTCTTTCTGTGTTGAGTTTGGTATTTAATGACTGAAAAATGTACTCTAATTACCTGAGATCAATTCTTTGCCTTGTCAAACTCTTGATTTGAGTTTTTCAATATGTTGTAGGTCATTTTGTCTAATCAGTCCTTCCTGCTCTCGAGTGTAACCAGAGGTTTGCACATTGTTGTAAACCAGTATTCGATTTCTATTCATGATGGCATCTACTGATTTTAAACTATGAATAAAAATGTCTGTAATTCCTATACAGGGAATATTAAACCCCTTGAATTAAAGCTAAAAGTTTGCACTACAGACTGAGCTAAAGTCCACTGTAGTAGATTTAAATCAAAAAACAAAACACTTTATTAATATCAGAGTGCTAATGTAAGTACCTGTCCATTTACCAACATATCAGGAAAATGCTGATGTAATCTTTTAAAATAAGATTAATTTTAATTATTAGAATTAACCTGAAATTGCATCTTTCTTTAAACATTAAAATGTTGCCTTCAGTGACAACTTTTGTACTCAAACATTAACTGCAGGATGTGTTGTGCGTGAGAATAGCACTCACTGCTGAACCCACATTTCACACTGAGATCTGAATTTGCATTAAAGCTGACCTGTCAAACCAAAAGGCTCACACATGCATACCTGTATTTTTCCTCCACCTGCCGTGTCACTGATTCACATGCTCCTGTTCGACTGACACACACACACACACACACACGCACACGCACGCACACACACACACACACAATGTGGTCATTGTGCAGCTTGCTTGCCTGGCTGCTTTAAGAAGAGCACTGATCCAATTCCAGTCACGTCAGCCTGCGTGGCAGCTGAATGCTCAGCCTTGTTGGAGAGAGCTGCAGGAGAAGGATAATGGAGAGCAGTTTGATCTGTTTGTGAGGACGTGTGTGTGAATATGAGAGCTTTGGTGTTTTCAAGTGAGTAACGACACATCAGGAGAGCATGGAGGCTGCATAACCTCACTGTCACCCCCACAGAGTGCCAGTCATGTGTAATACAGTGCGTTGGTTGTTCATGATTAAATAGCATCGCTGGGTGGATGTGTTTGTAACTTGCATGTAATTACAGCTTTGTGTGTGCGGGTTTTTTTTTTGTTTGTTTTTTTTTTGCTCTTATTTTTGTGTCTCTGAGAGAACATGCATTCTCAGCCAACAGTCTTCACTGGGAAAAAACTAATTTCTCCACAAACCTGCTCCTCTGATCTGTTTGTTCAGAATGGTTTGTGGTGATAAGTCATTAGAAGGGGAGGGGGGATGCTTAATTGTCTTGTCAGTGATTCCCCTCAGTGTCCTTTGGGGTGGCTGTAGCTCAGGCGGTAAAGCAGGTCATCTACTGATTGGAAGGCTGGTGGTTCGATTCCTAGCTTCACTTAGTCTGCATGCCAAATATCCTTGGGCAAGATACTAACCCCGATGCATCCATCGGAGTGTGTGTGAATGTTACTTAGAAAGCACCTAGAAAAATGTGCTGAGAATGAATGCAGAAGTTGTGTAAAGCGCTTTGCGTGCTCAGAAGAGTAGAAAAGCGCTAAATAAGAACCCGTCCATTTACAGTCCACATGAGAATTTATACAGTGTTAAAAAATGTTCATTTATAGACACACTGCCAGAAAACAACTCTCCCTACCTACACACACATGTTGGTGGTTCACTGTGTCCATGGCAGGTTACAAGCATTTGAAAGCATAGAATAAATATAGTCTACTTTGATCCTGTGTGTGTGATCTTAGTATTGAACATGCTTTGAGTCCTCAGAATAGAAACGCACTACATAAGATGTGCTGCTCTCTTTACGTCGTCATCTTGGACCCGAGTGCCTTTTGAGGACATGAACCAAGCAGCATTATTACATATTATGGTTCGGTGTTTATAGGGAAACAAAGTGTCTCTAGAATAGGTAAAATCAGGCCTGTGTGGAAAAGACAGCTACTTGGCTTGCAGAGCCACGCTCTCATTAGACTGCAAGTGCATGACTTGCTCTGCAGCTGAACACAGCTTGCATTAAATACACCCCCTCCTTCCTCTACTGACACAAACACACATTTATACACGTTCACACTCCACTGGGAGTCATGACAGAAATAACTCTGTCTCTGCAAGTTGTTCTCAGCCTCTGAGCCTCTTGCTCTGTGATGACCGTGATGATGTAATGTCCTTGCTGTCAATTCAGTAATTTGTTGTTTGTTGTTGTTTGTTATTGCAGAGCAGGAACTGCAGAGCTGGAGGTCTACAAACTGCCTCCTTGACATGTATCCCTGCTCACATTCTTAACCCTTTAAGACCTACCATAGAACCAAGTCCGCCAGAGCTTATATTATATTTTTACATGCTGTAGTGCCATTTTTGGGAGCATTTCAAGTTCCTATACATCAATACAACCATTATAGCCCACATTTTAATAATATGTCTGCATTAAGTGTATAGTAATTACATAAATTGCAAAAAAGTGCAATAAACTACAAAAAAATTGAAAATCGTTTTTGTTTTTTTAACATATATTTCTAGTTAGAGAAATTTAAGAGGCTTATCCCTCAAAACTGTAAATACAAAAAGTTGCACAAAATAGATTGCCACCACAGGAAATTTATTTTAAGTGTCTTCATAGTTTTATTTTTGAAATACACCAATTTTTATATACTGCAGGAAAAATGAAAATAAATATTATGATGCAAATTTGCAAAAAGCAGCATGTGCATCAAAATAAACTATTTCCAGCAGTGCAATATGAGTCCTAAGCATCCCAGAAACGACACAGAAAATCATAAAGTCAAAGATAACTTTTAAAAACACCAGTATAGGCTCATGAGACCCTGAAGATAAAAAACTACATTTCTGCGAAAATGACGTCACTTCCGGTTTCGGGCAGGTCATGGCGGACATGCGAAAGTTCGCTCTGACGTCTATTCCAACGTAGGAAGTGTTATGAACAGCTGATCGGATCGGCAAAGCGTGTTTCTGGAATATTGGGTTTTTGTTGCTGCAAGTGCTTTTTATGCAGTTTTTGCAAAGCTATATGTGGAAGGAAACTGTGACCGAGGACAGGCTGATGGCATAAGATATAAGTACAACTCCTCTGGTTTCATATGCAAAAAAAAGTATCGCACTAGCTTACGTGGTTGCAGTGCTACCAGGATTTAAAGATAGTTACGCAAAACAGAGCGTGCCCGCTCCAACCGGTTTTAAAGGGTTAAACGTTGGACAAAAACTTCCCTTTTTGTCCAACGTCTTGGATAAGGCTGTTTTATAATCAACTTCATTGTTTCTTAGAAGATTTCAGCATTGATGAGAAGTTTCAGTCAGGCTTTAAGCCCCACCATAGTACACTTAGGAGTTTTTAACTTTTTCTTCTTCCTCCTAACATTATTCCCACTCTGCGGGGTCTGCTTTTCTGCAAAGCCACCTCCATTCGGCTTCTTCACATTGTTTTTATTTTGGTCCGTCCAAAATGTCTGCCTCTTGGTTGCCGGCATTGGGGACTGAGTCGCAGTGCTGTTCTTGCCACCAAGTTTTTGCCACTTCTGACCATGTGCCCACGGGAGCTTGGAGGTCAGCAGTCACGGTGTCCATGCAGAAGATGAAGAGAAGCAGGGACAGCGCGGAGCCTTGGTGCATGCGCACGGTGATGTTGAAAGGTGGTGATGTTCCCACTGGGCTTCTGACTGTGCTGGTCATATTTCTGTACAAGAGCTTGATCCAATCGATGTAGGCCTCTGGTACCCCGTGTGATCGCAGAGAGTTCCAGATCAGGTCATGAGGGACTCGGTCGAAAGCCTTTTCCAGGTCAAGGAAGGCTATATGGATCATCTTGGTCTTCTCTCTGTGCTTCTCCAACAGCAGGCGGGCGGCATGGATGGCATCTATTGTGACGCATCCTTTGATGAAGCCACACTGGTTGGGCGTTATTGTGATGATTTCTCGCAGCCTGGCATTAATGATCCGCTCGAATATTTTCATGGTGTGGCACAGGAGTCGGATTGGGCGGTAATTGGAGCAGTCAGCCACATCGCCTTTGCCTTTCCAGATGGCCCTGTGGTGCTGGTTGACCAGGCTGCTGGGGTAGCCCCATCTCTGATGATGTTGTTGAACAGGTCGGTGAGGACTGAGGCACCCTGGCAGCCGTGTAGCTTCTAAACTTCGGCTGGGATGTCGTTTGGTCCAGTTGCTTTGCCATTTTTCATTTTCTTGGCGGCGGCTTCTACTTCCTTGGTGGTAGTTGGTGGGACGGGTCCTGGGATGGGGTTGGTGCTGTGGATTGGCTGGTGGGGGAACTCCACGTTGCAGATATCCGAAAAGTACTTGCTCCAGCGTTTGAGGATGGTGGGTGGGTCATGGAGGACCTGGTGGTTGGCATCCTTGATATGTTTGACCTGGCCAATGTCCTGCGTTGCTTGATGGCGATTTCTGGTGAGGCGGTAGACTTTGTTCGCTCCTCTGGGCATGTCCAGTCCTTCATAGAGTTGGTCATAGTGTGATGCCTTTGCCGCTGCTCCTACCTTCTTCGTGGCCTATTGAAGGGCCCTGTAATGTTGATAGTCGCCATCGCTGCGAGACTGAAGCCACATCTTGAATGCTGTTTTTTTCCCCCTGATTGTTTGCTGTACGCTGTCGTTCCACCACCACACTTGCTTGTCGATGAAGTGCCTCCCCGGCTTCATCTTCCCAAGTGTCGCGTCGTGTATCTGACTGGCGATGTTATCCCAGATGGTGTCTACTGGTCCATTGGGGTCCATGAGCCCAAGTGCAACCACTAGCTGGCTTTTGGACTTGTAAAGGCGCCACCATTTAATCTTCTCTATTGAAGTGATCGGTGGTTGTCTTTGCTGGCCAAGGTTGAGTCGTAGGTCCATCATGAGTAGCCGATGCTGAGGGCCGAGGCTGTTGGTTGATGGGATGACCTTCACGTTGGTGACCAGGTTTAGGTGGGGTCTTCGGATTAACCAGTAGTCAATTTGGGTGTCCCTGCCGCCTCTAGAATACATAATGAGATGCACTGGCCCTTATTCTGAAGAAAGTGTTGGCCACGGCAAGATCCTGTGCCTCTGCGCAGTCCAGAATACGGCATCCGTCATCGTTTCGGGTCCCGAATCCTTGGCCGACATGTAATTGCACATATCTGTCTCTCTCCTGACCGACGTGTCCATTTAGGTCACTGCCTATTACCAGGTGTTCTTCGGGGCCAAATGACTACGTGGTCATTGAGGTTGAGCCAAAATGCTTCCTTCTCACCATCCTTCTCGTTGGTCTGTGGTGCATAGCAGGAGACCATCCATATGATGACGGAGCCAGTGTTGATCTTGAGACACATAAGACAATCCAATATGCGGGTCACTTCAATCACACTGTCCTGGAGCTTCTGGCTCAGCGCTATACCCACTCCGTTCTGAGCTTGATTGACGTTGTAGAAGAGCTTGAATCCTTCTCTAATGTCCCTTGCCTTCACGCCTTTCCATTTCGTTTCTTAAATACATGCGATGTTGATGCGGCGGTTCTTGAGAGTGTCAGCTAGTTCGCAGCTTCGTCCGGTTAATGTACAGGGTATGTTCAGGGTACTGAGGCATAGTAACGTTGGAGTCTAATCTAATTTAACAAGCTATCGACGCAAGTCGGTATGCTATGTTGGCGCGTCTATCCTCTGCTTTTGATACATTCAGCCTATTCTATTGGCCCGTTCTATTGGTCCTATCTGTCTGGATCAGGGGTGTTCAACTTCAGGCTTCGAGGGCCGGTGTCCTGCAGGTTGTAGATGTGTCCTTGATCCAACACCGCTGATTTAAATGGCTAAACGACTTCCTCAACATGTCTTGAAGTTCTCCAGAGGCCTGGTAATGAACTAATCATGTGATTCAGGTGTGTTGACCCAGGGTGAGATCTAAAACCTGCGGGACACCGACCGTCGAGCCCTGGAGTTGCCCACCCCTGGTCTGGATGGGGGTTTTCTATCCACATGGCTGATTTTTCTTCCTCTGTGACTTTTCTGTCGAGTCCTGTTCCCCTAGGGTCAGTTTGGGCCTTATCTGGTTTTCTTTATATATGTTGCTCTTGAACCTGATTTTTGAGAGGCATTATCCCCCCATAA
The DNA here is from genome assembly GCF_963969265.1 of Rhamphochromis sp. 'chilingali'. Classification (NCBI taxonomy): domain Eukaryota; kingdom Metazoa; phylum Chordata; class Actinopteri; order Cichliformes; family Cichlidae; genus Rhamphochromis; species Rhamphochromis sp. 'chilingali'. The sequence continues at coordinate 44,460,587 of NC_137948.1, forward strand.
AAGCAAGATTAACTGCTCAAGGAGCCTAAAAACTTGGTTATCAGCCACCCCCTCTATCTGCCGGTGGTACATACCGTGCAGGGCCCTGTCCTTCCATGATGGTTCCTCGCCTTCCTCCACTTTCTTGAGTTTCTGCTGCCTGAGGTATTCACTGAGCACTCGGTCAGTTGGGGCCATCTTCCCAGCTGGATAGCGTAGTGGTTAGACTACACGCCTTTTGGAGCAGAAGATCGCAGGTTCGATTCTTGCCTGGGGCGTCTGTATCCAGTAAGGGTCCTAAGGCTAGACCCCCTATGCTAAGCAAGCCTACCGCAGACATGAGCGAGACAGATAAATATGAAGGCATGCCGGCTCGGACGTCACCCGGATCAACAAGGTCCGCGTCAGGTGTTGAGAAACCAGGGCACCCTGACGACAAGTGGGCTACTGGAACAAGAAGGCATCGGTGGGCAAGAGACGAAAACAGGGCGTTGTTGGAATGCTACTACACAAGTAATCCTGGCGGAAGGGGCTACATGAATAGGATGAGGGACCTATGGATATATATATATATATATATATATATATATTGGGGACGGTGAAACAGATGGAATCTGAAAGATCTGGAGATCTAGAGCTACGAAAGCAGGAGGGCAGGCAGGTGGTGAAGAGTGAGTCCATGCACGAGAGACGGCGAGTAGAGTCCATGTCTTAAATACTGACTGTAGATTAGCCTGGATCTCCAACAGGTGACTATAGCAAGTGTACTGATGAGCGCTCCACCCAGGAAAGGAAACACAGGGACACCATGTGAAGTCCAGATGACTCACCCAGACCATGACATCAAGATTGCTTATTTGGAAGAATAGGCCAAAATCCCACCTGAGCCACAAACCTTGCATATATAGTTGAATTTGTAGACTTCATCCACTTCCTCAATTGATTTTTCCTCAGATCAGCACTCCGCATCATTCAACCTTCCGATTTAGAACTACAATTTAAAAAAAGAACTAACACAAATGAAACACACTTCAATTAGTACTTAGAATTTATTTTCCCAAGGATAAAAGAGCCGCATGCAGCTTTGGAGCCGCAGGTTGCCGACCCCTGCAATAGACAGTAAATTTACTATTTATAGGTACATTTTATTGTGCAACAGCTTTTGGCATATGCATTTGTGATCTCTCATGAAGTTTAGAATGAGAGGCATGAAAATGAACTACTTAGAAACCAACAGGCTAAACTGACAACTAACCTTTAATTAGGATGTTTGCAGAATATCCATAGTGGGGAAAATCAAACAGCACACTGTAGATGTTAAAGAACAAAGGAAATGATGCAAAGGAAGCAAAACTAAATGCAAGACATAGAAGACAAATCACTGCTAAAAAAACAAAACAAAACAAGGCAAAACAGGAAGTGAGAATAATTTGAAACTTTAAAATGCAGAGATGATAACAGTAAAGTAACAACAATAATAGTAATTAACAGTAAAGGAGCACATGGAAACTGAGGGCTTGATGCATTCTTGATCACTTAGTCGCTTTGTCTGAGCACATTCTACCAAAGGAGCTTCCATTAAGGTCTCCAGTGACATATTAAGGTGTAGTTATGTAGGAGAATATTCTGTTTTCATGACCTCTGACCTCTGCCTTGGATGCTGTTAATCATCAGATTATTCTCTGTAGACTGAAATACTGGGTGGGTATATCAGGGTGCATTTCTAAATAAGTATAGCTTTTAAGTACAAATCCTCTTCCGCGTCTCTTGCTTACAGTGTGACAGATCTGTGCCTAAGGTAATATAGAGACTCTAGGTCCCATTCTGCTTTCACTTTGGATGCTACACATTAAATTTCTGGTTCACACTTGCTTTTATTATTTAAGAAATATTGTCAAGTTGCGGTCCATTGTGTCACTTAATTTCATCATGTCTGGATTAATGTGACTTATTGTTCACTTGTCTTATGAAAACCTCCCTGAAATGTCTGGTATTTAAACCAGAGAAAAATGTTGAATTCTGCAGTTATTAAACCAGAGTGTTGGTGACTGTTATGCACTACGCATTTCAGCGTTCAGTGAGCCCACACTGTAACTTCATGTTCCACTTCATGGCTGACTTGCTGTGGCTGTTTTTTACACACTTTGATTTTACAAAAGCTTGTACCACTTAGAGTTGATCATCTAGAAAGGAATACATTTTGAGTTGTTCCAAAGAACTCTGATATTTTAGTAAGATACCACTATTGCAACAACTCATTTTTAACAGATGTTTGTAAAGGCACACCGCATGGCCATGTGCTTTGGTTGGTTGCAGGCTTGGATCATTTCTGCAAAAAATACCTACTTCCTTACTACTTTTATTATAGTAAAAATTTTAGTAAATATTTTTAACTTCAGTGATGAAAACTTCCAACAAACTGTCATCTACTAAAATGATGTAGACCTGAATGATGTGGCATAAGCATTGGCTGGTTGGTGATTTAGCGGTATGAGGTTTTATAGAGTTTGAAAATGTTTCACAAAACCTCAGTAAAAAAACATGTTGGATGGTCTGCAGCGCTTTCATTACTTTGCATGGTGTTCTAAGGCTCCCCTTCAGCCCTACTCTTGGAAACTAAGCTACACCTGAGCACTGTTTGTTTTTCTTCTTCTTCTTCTTCTCTTTTCTTTCAGCAATAAGATCTGTCTGAGAGAAGCTGAGCTGCTGCTTCACATGGTGTCGGGTCACGGCCATACTGGATCTGAATGGGAACAGCAGTGTTGGTTTATGTTCTTTTCTCCAATAGTGTTGGAACAATGGAAGCAGGACAGGCGAGAGGCCTGGCCTGCCCTGGATGCACAGAGGCAAGACAGACGGGGTATTGAAGGGTATGAGGCTCAATCAGAAAACCAGCTTCAGATAATGTGAAAGTCTCAGGTTCGGTGTCTGGAGACAAGGTTTCTGGCTGGTAACAGTAGATAGGAAGCTTTGTGGAGCATGCAGTGTCTTTAGGCAGCAGAACAAACTGCTGCAGTGTAAAGCTGCAAATAGGAAATAAAGAAAGTTGTCACAGAGTCAAATGGATTAATTACTGACCTGATTCTAACAAGTTTGTATCCTACAAATAAAATCTACACAAATTTAAAAAAAACTACAAAAGCAAACACATGTAAGTGGAACTAATGTAGGTAAACTGCAATTAGTTTATAATCATGTCAGTATAAAGTCAAGGAAAAGATTATTTAAACCCCAGCTGATTTTGTAAGTTTGCCCACTAACAACAAAATGATCAGTGGGTTTATGTGAACAGTGAGAGCAAGCTAGCAATTTATTTATACAGCACTTCCAGACAACTCCCAGCTGAAAACAAAGTGCTGTACACTTATTGCAGAAGCTAGGAACAGCGATAGAGAAGGCCCAGTTCCCTGAGAGACCTTTGTTTGAATTACATTTTAAAAAAGTTTAGGGACATCCAAGTTTTTATGTCTTTTAGACATGCGGGAAGTGGTTTAATGTGGTTTAGGGCGATCGTGGCTGAAGAGTTGGCAGTTTGTCTTGTAATCGGAAGGTTGCCGGTTCGAGCCCCGGTTCCGACAGTCTCGGTCGTTGTGTCCTTGGGCAAGACACTTCACCAGTTGCCTACTGGTGGTGGTCAGAGGGCCTGATGGCGCCAGTATCCAGCAGCCTCTCCTCTGTCAGTGCGCCCCAGGGCAGTTGTGGCTACAATGTAGCTTGCCATCACCAGTGTGCGTGTGAATGGGTGAATGACTGAATGTAGTGTAAAGCGCTTTGGGATACTTAGGGACTAAGTAAAGCGCTATACAAATACAGGCCATTTACCATTTAATAGAGGAAGGATCTTTCTGCTTCAGCGGCAGATAAATGCGAGTAAGCTGGGGTAAGAGGGTGTAAATGAGACAGTAAAATGTTGTGTCCTGATGATTACCAGGACCACAGGTAAGGAAGATGTCATTAAAAACCTTTAAGAGTGCTGACTCAGTGCTATGGAGGTTTTTAAAACCTGATTGGAAGATGACTGTTGCAGGAAATGATCTTGGACAAGTATTCCCTTTTAGCCTCTTTGACTGTATCCTGATAGAGGCGCTAGCAGTCCTTTAAGATTTGAAGAGACACCTGCAGCTTGTCCCTCTTTACATTGGGGCCAAGTCCAAAGACATTTCTGGAGGGAAACCTGGAGGTCGCCGGCACAAAAGTCCATGAAGCAGTTTGGGGGGTCGACCCAGAGGCCGGCAACAGAGACCAAGCAGATTCAGGGGCCGACCACGCAGAAGGCAATGGTGATGACAGAGCAGGTCCGGAGGCCGGCCGCACGGAAGGCAGCGGCGGCAATGCAGGCGAAACAGTTCCGGAGGCTGGCTGTGCGGAAGGCAGCTGCAGCGACGACCTTGTTCAGGGGCTGCCCTCGACGGAGATCCCTCGACGGAGATGACGTCCAGCTTGAGGCCTGGAAAGTGGCCGGCAAAGGCGAGGTGGTTCAGGCTGGACAGCGTTGTAGAAGCAGCAGAGGCTGGACCAGGCAATCTGTAGGTTGGACCAGGTGAGGTGGAGGCTGGACCAGGTGAGATGGAGGCTGGACCAAGCAAGGATGATGCTGGACCAGACGGCAGCGTGGCGGCTGCGGCACCAGACGGCAGCGTGGCAGCTGTGGATGATGGTGTGAAGCTGCAGGCAATGAAGCAGGTGGTGGCACTGCTGGCAATGGTGTGGACGCCGCAGGCGGTGGAGCAGGTGGTGGCACTGCTGGCAGCGGTGTGGAAGCCACAGGCGGTGGAGCAGGTGGTGGCACTGCTGGCAGTGGAGTTGTAGCAGTTACTGGAAGCAGGCGACGGCGAGAAAACTGTAGGTGATGGAGCTGCAGGGGACGGTGATGGCTGGACTGGCTCCTTGGATCCCCCAAAGGAAGCAGGCTGCTGAATGGGCCCTTCGGACCCTCCAACGAAGACAGACACAGGACCAGTAGGCTCGGAGACCTCTGGCGGGGACGGATCAGAACTAGGAGGCACGGAGACCCCTAGCAGAGACGGATCAGAGCCAGCAGGCGCGAGGACCTCTGGCCGGGACACCGGTAACTGAAGCTGCACAGGGCAGTGGCTCTGCCCAGGCAGCGCTGGCACGGTGCAGTTCTTAGGGCGCTGCTTAACCTTCAGGGATCCAGAGTCTGCTTGGGACTGAGACCTAGCCTCTGGTGAGGCCCTGGAGTTTATAACTGCCCCTAAAACAGCTAAAACACCCTGGGTGGGAATGAGGTTTTCTCCCTGCATTGAGATGATGGATGGCTGAGTGGCTGACAGAACTGAAAACTGAGCTACAGGTAGTGGGGACACTGGAGACTAGCTACAGGTAGCGGGGACACTGGAGACTGAGCTAGGGGACACTGGAGACTTAGCCGCTCAGCTGAGCGGCTAACTGAGCTGAAGGCTACGGGGCAGCTAACTGAGCTGAAGGTTGTGGGGCAGCTAACTGAGCTGAAGGCTACGGGGCAGCTAACTGAGCTGAAGGTTGCTGGGCTGCTAGCTGAGCTGACTCGGTGGAACCTTCAAATGACTTGCGCACTTTAGTCTCCAGGGATCCAGAGTCAGCTGAGGGAAGACACTCAGCCTCTGGGGAGGCCATGGAGAGCATTTCACAGGCAGAGACACAGGCAGACTGTGTGACAAGACCAGGTCTACTGTGTTTCCGTGTCCGTGTATGAGACCAGGTACGACTGGACTAGATTAAAAGAGTCAGTAAGGGTTAAAAAAATCTCCCACAATAAGAACGTGATCATAGTTGTGCATAATCCCAGCTACAAATTCTGAAAAGTCATTTATGAAGTTCTTATTGTATTTAGAGCAAAGAGCTCTGAGTTGGAGTGATTATCTTCAAAACACATTAGCTCAAAGCCTGAAGATGAAGGCTGTAAAAACCACAGTTTAAACTTAAAATCCTTTTTAAAAACAACCGCCGTACCTCCTCCTCTCCATGATTTCCTTGGTGTTTTAAAATAGGAGCAGGTAAATGTTTTACCCGCTGGTAAAAGTTCTGATAAAATACTGGACTCACCGGTGTTCAGCCAAGTCTCAGTGGCAGACATGAAGTCCAGGTTCTAGGAGTATCCAGAGAGGTGGAAGTGTAGAAGGTTGTGGTCTCCCAAGAATTACCAGGCGTTGTTAACTCTAAAAGTTCTTGTGAGTAACAATATAGCAAAAATGTTTTAGGATTAGGAGGTTGATGTGGAGACACACACAGACCCTGGTGTTGTGCTAACTCGGACTCAATGAGGTTCTGTTTAAAACCAGAGTCCACAAAAACACAGAGGGGCAGGGAGATCTGTTTATATCAAAGCACGACAGATAGCAATAAACTCGAGGAGGAAGAGCCGCCCACAGTACCCCTAAAGCAGGCTGAGCCTTTTGGCTGCACCAGGCGAGCAGCAAGGAAGCGTCTCTCTGCCAGGGGCAGAGACGCCTCTCTCTGTCCTCTCTCTCATGCAATTGTCTATGCGAAGCACGAGGGACACAAATTCTTCAAATGACAGAGGCTTATCTTGAGAAGTTGAAGTTGATCGTTCATTTTATTGTTTAATGTCTGTAGAAACACTCTCTTTAGTGCATATTCTGGCCAGCCTGTCACAGCTGCCAAAGTCTTGGTGAAGATTCAATAACCACTTCATCGCACTGCCCTCGGACACAGGATGAGCAAAAGTCTTTTTCAGCTCTGCTAAAAACATCATACGGGGAGGCCACGATAGGTCAAAACATAAAGAACGCCTCAGTCCACAAGCTTAGAAGGGTCATTGGGGAAGGAGTGAAGTGAGCCGTCGAAAGCCTCACTGTGACCCAGCTCACTGTGGAAAGGATCCGGCAAATGGGAAACCGCATCCCAAAACACAGCTGGTGAGATGGCCGGTGGTGGGAGGGAAACCGGTGAGTCGGGATTCACCGAGACACCGAGACCGATAATGACAACATCATGCTTCGGTCCAAGGAAATTCAGGAACACATGAGAAACAAAGTTCCTGAGATCCCTCAATCTGGAAAAGGTCATAACGCCATTGAACCACAGTGAGAACAATTATGCACAAATAGCAAAAACATGAAACAGTGGTAAACCTTCCCAGGAGTGGCCAGCCAATGAAAATTAACCCAAGAGCGCAACAACGATTCATTCAAGTGGTCACAATAGACCCCAGAACAACATTCAAAAAACTGCAGGCCTCACTTGCCTCAGGTTACGGTCTGTGTTCATGGCTCCATTATTTGAAAGAGACTTGGCCAAGACGTTCCAAACCGTTCCTACAGTTTATCATACATGTGTACTTATACATGTATGATAAATTGTAACACAATGTAACACAACGCAGACTGTTTTCTCCAGAACTGCAATTCCTTGAATGATGCATTTCACCTTCTTATGGCATTTACATGATTCATGGTCCTTGATGGACTCTAATTTCAAATTTTTTGTACAATAAAGCTATTAGTCTTGCTGTTTAAAGTTGCGTGCTACCAACATTTGGAACACGTCGTTTAACGTTGGGTTCTTCCCTTGACACCTCTTAAAAAGTTATTTTTTTCTTTTTTTTCTGCCATCCGCTTAAGTCCAGAAATGTAACGTCACATTACCAAAGTTACTGTTTGAATGCCCTCCTTCTTCTAAAGCTACTTTTTCATTGGTACCTACTCGTATCGACTCGCCTTGGATCGCCATGACTCGACTCCGATCGACTGGTCTTCCATTACAATCCAGTACTACCTAACCTGTGTGGTTGTCGTCATAGCAACGCATCCGAGTGTCCCCTGACATAATTAATATGTGACATGAACCCTACAAAAAAGGTGGACATTGAGGCAAGAATATACCTGCTGCTCAATCTGTGGCTTTTCATCAGACTCTGGGACAACAGCTTTGTTTTTTTTGTAGCCATTTCCCCCGTTGCTCCGGTTTTAAAAATAGCACCTTTAATTACTTTAATTAATTAATTATTTCATCGTTAATGAAATGGTCTCATGACTCATCGAGTGACTCTCCTGACCAGCCAGTCGGTGGTATGCAGTCCGATGACGTCACATTTTAGTACCTGCTCATTTCGTACAATGACATTTAAAGCAGAATAGCAACCCAGGCAAATTGCTGCCCCCGACAGGTCAGGAGTGTGAATTTTTCTGTTCAAATTTAAACCTACCACAGTCTCTTATGCCTTGTTCAAATTTTCATGCCACTTCATAAATTTACCCGAATTTGGCCAGTGGTGGGTGCTACTTTCCACCCCTGTCCTGACCTTAAATCCAATTGAGATGCTGTGGCATGACCCTCAAAAGGCGCTTCATGCTCGATAACCCTTCAGTGTGGCTGAATTACAGCAATTCTGCAAAGATTAGTGGGCCAAAATTCCTCTATAACACTGTAAAAGACTCATTGCCATTTATCACAAATGCTTCATTGCAGTTGTTGCTGCTAAGGTTGGCCCAAACACTTATTAGTTTTAGTGTGCAATCACTTTTTCACACAGGGCCATGTAGGTTTGAATTGGGTTTTTTTTCCACATTAATAATAAACACCTTCATTTAGAAACTGCATTTTGTGTTTACTTGTGTTAGCTTTGTCTAATATTTACATTTTTTAAAGATCTGAAACATTTAAATATGATAACCATGCAAAACACAGGAAATCAAGAAGAAGGGGCCAAACACTTTTTTATACCACTGTACACAGGACGCCATAACCATGTGCCTGGCATAGTATACAGGAACATCTGTGCTGAGTATGGCCTGGAGGTCATGAAGTCAAAATGAGATATGGTCCTTCAGGTGGTTGAGAATGACCACTGTTATGGCCTGTCTAGGCGTGGCCAGACCATAACATAATGTTAGGGGAATTTAAACGGGTGGATTTAGTGGCAGAAACACACACGGGCACAGGATCGTGGTGAAGCAGATTTATTTACAGTGATAGGGGAATATTTACAAGGGAAGGGGCTATATACAGTGGCCGGGTAAATGTGCGAGGAGACAGAGCCGAGGGGATGAAACGGAGCCGAGGTATGCGGGAGGATAGATGGCGCACCGGAGCTACCTGAGGACGAGGGACAAAACAGAGTTAGGGGATAACGTCGAGAGTAAAACTGAGGCGGACGGGGAGAGTTGGAGAGCTTACTTGAAACACCGAAATACAGGTAAGGCAGTGGTCACAGGCAGGCGCGAGGTAAGTCTCTGTCACAGATCCAAAGAGGGCAAGCACACAAAGAAACAGGCAGGCGAGCAGGCGGCGAGACAGGCTGGTGTAGAGGGAAAGCAGGCAGGAGACGGATCTTAAAACATGCAGCTCAGTAGCGCGGAACCAACAGATTAACCTTGCAAAAGCACGTTAGCACTTGTGGAAGCGACAATACTCCGACACCAGACGTCTGTCACTCAGCTCCATAAATGCTCCCACTGACGACGTCCAATGCACCGCAGGTGTGCCGAAATACCATCAAGCACCGCCCCGCCTACCTGTGTCTCAAAAAGGGAAACAAAACCCAGGAACAACAACACGCATGCCCAACGACTCCTAATACATAAGGGTGATCCATCCCCATCTGACCCCAAGCAGCACATCACACAATTAATACTTTTTCACAGTGATTTATTTACAATGAGTGAACTTAGAAACAAAGGAAGGGAGCGAATTATAACTTCGGGGTGAACCTAAGGCCAAAATAACAAACAAAAGGGAGCCTTTCTCAGGGATAAATCAAACTTACCTATTCAAACCACTTACCTCCCTAACTAACAAAAACAGGAGAAAACTGTAATCAAACAAAAAGGCAGTCCACCCCTACATGCTCCTGCATTAACAAACATTACTAGACAGTGAACACACAGTCTGCCGGTTGGGATGGGCCGAGGATGAATGACTGGCCGTCCATGGAGGTGTCTTCTTTTATGCTGCCTCCTGGTCATTAGCCAATCGGTACGATCCGTCCCTCTGGATGTACCAGAGGCACCTGCACACTCAGATTTGCATATTAAAATTACAACAACAGTCGTAACACTACGCTAAGATTTCTGTGGGACTTCTGATACACATGGAAAAACTGGTGATGGCTAACTGACTGAACATCATCGTAGTGGACAATAGGGCTGCCACGATTAGTCGACTAGTCACGATTACGTCGACTATCAAAATCGTCGACGACTGATTTAATAGTCGACGCGTCGTTTGAAGCTTTGTAAGATCACAAAAGCCCCAGGAATAAGTAGCAGGATTTAAGAGTGTAATAACGGCCTGAAACAGAAGGTGGCAGCACTGCATGTACAAGGATGCCAGCTGCCGTTAAACCCCGAAGAAGAAGAAGTTGTGTCCCAGAATTCATAGCGCAGCCCTGCTCAGTTTCCAACAATGGCGGCAGCTAGTTAGTTTTAATATTACTCTTATTATTCTTTCTGGGTCACAAAATAAACATTTAACATATTTTCAGGCGAGAATGTAGCTGTGTAAACCTCAAATATCTGCTCAGTTTATCAGGACACCACATATTTTCAAAAGCGCTCCAACGTTTTCAGAGATGTCTGTTACCCACTAGCTCGATAGCTAGCCGGGGGCAAGGCCCACTAGAGCCGTGAGAACACCGGACTCCCGGCAAATCGTTTTCAAACCCACCGCAGTCTTTTGCTACTCAGGTTAAACATGATACATAAGTCACTTAGATGCTCGACAATTTACTCCGGTGTCCCGTTATATTTTAGATAGCAAGGAGTTTATTAAACTTCACCGAAACAATCTGCAAATTTTATTAAAATTTAATAAACTATCATCTTGTCTTTATTTTTAGTTAGCACATACCTTAAACACTTAAAGCTGTAAGCTAATGATAGTTATATAAGAGCAGATGCTGCTGGTGCAATAAGCTGTATGTTCAATGGATGCATGATCTGATTAGTCGACTAATCGCAAAAATAATCGGTGACTAGTCGACTATCAAAATAATCGTTTGTGGCAGCCCTAGTGGACAAGCAGAGGAAGATGGCCATACTTGGTACTGTACCAGCTTGATTAAAAAGGAAAAATGTTTCAGTATCAATAATAAAACTAAATGAAATACATACATAATATATGTATGTATGATGTTGTATAACTCTCTCTCGCTGTTTTTCTGCTTGTGCAGTGAGTGCAGACAGAGATCAGTGTCAGGAAAATGAAAATGAGAAGACCTCTACTTCTGCTATATTTTCCTGAAATTGTCTTCTAGTGTTTATAGAAAGAAGCGTGTTTTTAAGCAGGAAGAGGAACTGCTGGTCAGCTACTAAATGTTTCAGACTAACTAAAAAAATAGTTTTTGTTTCCAGATGCTATTTGGTTCAACAAACCATTCATCCTCACAACAATGAGGTCACTCACTATTTTGGCAGTCAAAAACAGGAATCCCTTAACAGCATTAGTTTAAAACAGTTGGTCTATGTTTGGCTGCAGTGTTGTGTGTCTTCACTCCTCTGTCAACTATTATGGAAGGACTGAATGGAAGTTTGAAATTGGACGGTGACAGAATTTAACATCAGCTGACAGCAGAGGGCCTCTGAAGCAGGCTGGCATGTCGGTCAATCTTTGAAGTATTTAGAGGACTTTGTACTGTTTCTGGTTCAGAAAATGTTGCACTACAGTCGGGCTGTTTTCCCTTTTATGAGATAATCACAAAAACATTCAGCCAGTTTTTTTAAATAGAAAATACAAAGAACATTATTTTATTTAGCACTTTTTCTACATGTATTGGAAATTTAATGTTTGTTTTTATTCTTATATATTCTAAAATCATTCATATTACTGTTATTCATTAGTACTGTATAAAAAGACTAGTTAAGGCGCTACTGATATTGAAAATATGGTCCAAGTCATTAGTAGTCATATGCAATATACACAAAAACTTTAGATTGGGAGGCTGTGATTTGAGCCTTGTGCGGGACATTCTGATGGTGTGCCCCGGCTCCCTGGTTGTGCCTGCTTATGTCCTTCCTGGCCTTTGAGTCTGTTCACTATGGGCGTCTCATTCTGGGTGTTATGGAAAATAAAATCACTCAGTCACTAACCAAAGTTTCTGTAGGAGAACAGAATTTACTGAATGAGTCAGAAATTTTTTGGAAAAAGCAAACAAAAACATTTACAACTTTAACATCTTACTACAACATCAGTGTTGTAGTAAGACCGTGCAGCTGCTAAACCAGCTGGACGATGGATATATATATATATATATATATATATATATATATATATATATATATATATATATGTATGTCAAGGGCGTAGATTTGGCATGGACGAAAGGGACATGTCCCCACCAATAATTTGATCTCTTCGAGTAAAGAAAAACAAACCTGATAGAAAGAAATAACGATCTGTCAGCGTCTCATTCACCCAGCGGAGCAGAAAGAGTTAAATTACGTTCTCTACTGGAGTCCTACGTCATGTGACAAATATGGCCAATGTGATTGGCTGAGCCTTTCAGGGAGCTCTGTTTAGTAGTGATGTGCGATACGACTGATTTCCTTTCCGATCCGATACCAAGTACTATTCAGGGTGGTGTCGACGATACTGATCTGATACCGATACTTTGTACAAAACCTTATTTTATTTATTGTATCTCAAATTATAGCGTCGTAACGATTACAGGACATCAGATTACTTGTTCTTATCACTTAATAATGCAGAGTTCATCATATAGAAATAAAAAACCTGAAGTTGTGGCTACTTGAACACGTTGCCTGCCTGCAGCACTAAAGGACTCTGTGAGAGACGTCTGTCTCGCCCTAGCAGCACCTGTCCTCCTCTTCAGTTCGCCTCAACATACGCTCGTCATATTCTGTGATATGATTTACTTTGAGGTGTTTGACAAGGTTAGTGATGTTGCCACAACCATACATGCCAACCCTCCCAATTTTTCTGGGAGAATACCGAATTTCAGTGCCCCTCCTGAAAATCTCCCGGAGCCACCATTCTCCCGAATTTTTCCCGATTTTCCACCCGGACAACAAAATTGAAAAACCATATCCCAGAATTCATAGGGCGGCCCAGCCAATTCCAGTTTCCAACAACGGCGGCAGCGACTTAGTTTTAATATTACTCTTATTTCTCTTTCTGGGTCGCAAAAAAACTTTTAACATATTTTCAGGTGAGAATGTAGCTGTGTAAACTTCAAATATCTGAAGTTTACACAGACCCGCGGTCTTTCACTACTCGGGTTAAACATGATATATAAGTCACTTAGAAAACTTAAAAATGTTCTTGTTTGGCTTTTTCAGTGTTTTATTTGTTCGTGATTAAATTGGTTTGGCTGAGATTAAAGTTATTAGATTAGATTAATTTAAATGTAACTTTCTTAATCCCTCGGGAGGGTTCCTCCGGGTTTTTCACACAGCTGAATAAAACTAATTAAACAAAGTGTGAGACGGTCGAGAGTTTACGTCAGCGCCCGGTTATATTTTAGAGAGCAAGAAGCAGACGGCAGAGTTTCACTCCACCGAGGGAGCTCGTGAGGTACTACCCGGCTTTCTTTAGACCGTGAAGGCTGGGTCCTCAGGTGGAAGCAGCTTCTGAATTTGGACACCCCCGCTGTTTCCAGGCCGGCCAATAATAACAGTGACATTTAACGTATTTTATCTGATAAATAATCACTGTAAAATGTATTTATCCCCCCCAACAGCCCTTTTGAATGTCTCCCTGATTCTGAGGTCTCAAGGTTGGCAAGTATGGCCACAACACCTCACTTTTTTGCCACATGTATCGCAAACCACGTCTCAGCTGTTTGTGGAGGTAAAATACGTCCAAACAATTATGTTTAGCTATTGTTGTGAGTGCGCACGCCAGCGGCTGCGAGACATTTATACAGCCGTATTTCGCACATGACTATGAAAGGCGGAAGAGGAAGTAGTTCCTGAATGTAGACAATCCAAATGTTATAGCTTCTTTCCACTGTGTTCCTGTTAATGATAAACTACAAATTTACCCTAAATTACTAAAATATCGATATTTTACTGTGAGAATCGATTCAAGAACATAAATGACTGGTATCGGAGGAATCGATATTTCAGGATCGATCCGCACATCACTACTGTTTAGTTTTAGCAGCAGCAAGCCTGCGCTGCGAAGACCTGCGAGGAGGAGAGGAGGACGGCAGCGAAGAGGAAGAACCTGGATATAAGAAAGTGTTTTTCAGCTCACTGAGTTAATCGGGGCAATAGTGCCTCAAACGTTGCATCATTTTGCTGAGAGATCTTTTACTTTGTGGTCATCTTAGACAAGTAGTTTTATGGACAAAAACCAGCAGGTCACTCAGTGTTCCCTTAGTGCCAATGTATAACAGATGTTGGTGTACTATAACTGAAGTAATGTTGTTAAGTCCTTAAAGTCATATTCTTTTATTGTCATGACTGTATTTGAAGCTATTTTTATTTTAGTATGATACCTGATTTATATGGAATATGGCTGAAGTAAACTAAAGCCTGAAATACTCAGTCGTTTGTTTAATAGTACTTTAACATTATATAATTCACATATAAAACTATGAATTGTAATTTTAAATGGTTTAAAAACACGTAGAATAGCATATGTAGGCAAGTATATTTCTCCTTTTTTGTTAATCAAGAAGGAAAAACAAAAAACAAAAACAGGGCAGGGTTCGGTGGTTGAATCATCCGTCCCCACCAATGCCCAAACCAAATCTACGCCCTTGATATATGTATATTTTTAAACCTGGACCCTCAGTAGCCGGTTACTAAGATTAAGTGAAGTACCCTTTGAAGTAACCTCTGCTGATGATCAAAGGAGCTTGCAAAGAAAAGCGTCTGGACTTTTTTAAGTTGCTTGAAGACGTTTCACCTCTCATCCGAGAAGCTTCTTCAGTTCTAAGGTCAAATGGTGGAGAGTCCCAGATATAAACCTAGTGGGAGTGACCCCCCACAGAGAGACAAAAGGATTGTGGGACGAAAGGGAGAGGTAAGTGACGGAAGTGACGGACAAGGTAAGCGACTCATGTTGTAACTGACGTCAGACGCCGGAGATTTTGGCGCAAAATTAAAGCAAATGGTAGTTTAGATTTGAACAAATTCATTTAAGCTTCAGCATTACCAAATACACTTATCAATTGTCTTATAACTAACACTATTTGTCTAAATAATCTCCAACACCCTGGAGAACAACGAGGAGAGTTTAGAGACTCTCCAAGATTATATTGATCAGTGCTTTCAGGATCTCGTGATGAAGAAGACCCCGTGTGCAGCTTCCCCGGCCAAACCTGAGACGCCGTCGTCGAAAAGACAACGCCAGGCAGATTCCCCCGGCTCAACATCGCCACCCGGCAAAGATATTGCCGACATATTGGAGTCAATCGACAAGCGATTGTCCAGTTTCGACGCAAGGCTGTCCTTGGTGGAGATTCTTCACCGAGAATTTAAATGCTTGCAAGAATCCCTGGAGTACAGCCAGCAGCAGGTGGAAACGCTTGCTGCTGAAAATGCCACGCTAAGGGAGTCGGTGAAATGTCTCACAGATAATGTTACCCAGCTCAATAGAGAAAATAAAAAAATAAAAGAAACAGTTATCGATCTACAAGCTCGTAGCATGCGTGATAATCTGGTATTTTCTGGTATTCCAGAAGCCGCTGGAGAGGACGCGGAGACCACGGTAAAAAGCTTCATCAAAACCCACCTGAAGCTGCCGGAGGACACTGTGAAGAACATCGTCTTCGATCGGGTACATCGCCTCGGCCCCATTCGGGCTACGGCCGGGAGACCACGTCCTATCGTGGCCAAATTCGGCCACTTCAAACAAAAGCAACATGTGAAAAGCCGCGGCAGGGAATTAAAAGGAACGGACTTCAGCGTGAACGACCAGTTCCCCAAAGAGATCTTGGAACGACGCAGGGTCCTCTTCCCAATCCGACGCGGCTTCATCCAGAAGGGCTCCCGCGCTGTCATCGCTGTGGACCGGCTGTACGTGGACGGACAGCTCCACCGCGACCTCAACATCACTCCATGGCTGTATTAACCTCACACCAGATAAGAATCAGCTACACCATTTCCCTATCCACTCACACTAACTTGCATTAACATCTGTTTAACTTACCAGTATCAAATCACATCTTAAAGTGTGATTTCATAGCAGAATTAACACCGTCACTCTCCGTCAGTGATTTAATTGGAATGTTTACGTTTTGTTTTGTTTTTTTTCTTCTCGTTTTTTTTTTCCCTCTCTTTTCCCCCTCTTGGTTTTATGCTGCTCACCCCTGTCCTTGGTTTCTTTCTTTATTCCTTTCACTGCCTCGATCACCTGCTTCGACACTCATCCACAAACATCCTTTATTTCGACACATACGCACCATGCGCTCAACGGCAGCACATTTACATCAGTCAGACATTAGTAACTATGCATACACAAAGTCAGACTCAGGGAGCATCTCGCCACACATTTTTTCTCTCTCTCCTTCTCTTTATTTATGAACAAGTGACGTACTCTCTCCACCTGGCTAAGCGACGCACACAGCATACATCCCTAGTTATACACAAACATCTATGGGTGCACTAAAGTTCGTTACATGGAATATAAATGGAGCTGGCTCCAGAGAAAAGAGGTTAAAAATATTTAACCAACTCAAAAAACTACAGGCAGATGTTGTCCTATTACAAGAGACCCACAGACCTCTTAGAGGTTCGAATGAACTTAAAACACCTGAGTTTCCTAATGTGTTCTCAGCTTGTTATAATTCTAGACAAAGGGGAGTAGCAATTTTAATACATAAAAATATTAATTTCACGGTACTCGATACAGTTATAGATCCAGAGGGCAGATTCTTAATCATTAAACTATCTATACTTGATAAAAAGCTATGTATTGCAAGTGTATATGGTCCAAATGTTGATGATCCCTCATTCTTTCACGGTTTTTTCAGTGCACTCTCTGAACACTTAGATGGCACACTTGTTCTTGGAGGCGACCTCAACCTTGGACTAAATGAAGACATGGATAGGCTCAATACAGCGGGAACTCAGCGTAATTGGCAGTCCACAAATATAATCAAACAGTATATGAGCGACTTTGGTCTTTGCGATGCATGGCGCTCCCTTCACCCTACCAGTAAGGAATATACTTTTTTCTCACATGTTCATCACTCCTACTCTCGTCTGGATTATTTTTTGGTCAGCAGCTCACTGCTGAACGACATTTCAGACACTGAGATTCACCCTATAGCTGTCAGCGATCATGGTCCTGTATCTTTAACACTAATGCACAAGAATAATACTACGCCAAGAAAAAACTGGAGATTTAATATATCACTACTTAAAGATGAAGACTTTATTAAATATTTTAAAAAAGAGTGGACTTCATATTTGGACTATAATGACACTCCCGGAACATCAGCTTCTGTTCTATGGGAAGCAGGGAAAGCTGTGATGAGAGGTAAAATAATTTCTTTCTCATCACATAAAAAGAAAAAAGAAAACAAAAATATTCAGGAATTAGAAAAAAACATCAAATCACTAGAAGAAGCCTACGCGTCCCACCAAGATCAGGAAACATTGAACAAAATACGCAAAACAAAACTAGAATTAAATGAGATAATTGATAAAAAAACAAAATTCTTAGTACAAAGACTACACTTACAAAATTATGAACATGGTAATAAATCCGGTCAATTTCTAGCAAACCAGCTAAAAATAAATAAAGAAAAAACAACTATATGTGCTGTTCAAGATTCATCTGGGAACACAATATATGATCCGATACAAATAAACAACATTTTCAGGGATTTCTATAAAACGTTGTATTCACCACAAATAAACCCATCTAAAAAAGAAATTGATCAGTGTTTGGACAACATAACTCTTCCAAAATTATTGGACACTCAAGCAATGGCACTGGATTCACCACTGACACCAGGTGAACTCCAGGAAGCTCTGATAAGTATGCCCAATAATAAGGCTCCAGGTCCAGACGGCTTTCCTGCAGAATTCTACAAAGAATTCTGGTCGATTCTAGCACCAGTTTTCTACAGAACGTTGTTGGAAATTAAAGAAAAGGGCAGACTTCCATCAAATATGAATTCTGCAAACATTAATCTCCTGCTAAAACCAGGCAAAGACCCTATATATCCCTCAAGCTATCGTCCAATATCCCTTATAAACGTAGACCTTAAAATAATCTGCAAAGCTCTCTCAAAGAGACTGGAGAAAATAACCCCCCTCTTAATTCATCCTGACCAAACTGGTTTCATAAAAGGTAGGCACTCATCAACAAATACACGCAGATTACTTAATTTGATAGACTACTCATACAGTAAAAACCTAGAAACTACAATATTCTCTTTAGACGCAGAAAAAGCATTTGACAGAGTTAACTGGAAATTTCTATTTGCAACTTTACACAAATTTGGTTTTGGATCCTCTTTCATAAACTGGTTAAAAATATTATATAATTCCCCAACAGCTTGTGTTAGAACAAATGACCAGACATCCTCCAGCTTCTGTCTCTTGAGGGGCACCAGGCAGGGATGCCCACTCTCCCCTTCACTGTTTGCAATTTTTATTGAACCACTAGCAGCAGCAATTAGACAGAATTCAGTAATTAAGGGCATAAAATGCAAGAACGTGGAACACAAAATCAGCCTTTATGCGGATGATGTGTTACTCTTTCTCCAAAATTCACAAACCAATATCTCTGGGGTGATTGAATTGATAAACTCTTTTGCAAGAATATCAGATTACTCAATTAACTGGTCAAAATCTACAGTTCTACCGATTAATTGCTCCCTCCATAATTCCTCTTCTACACCACTGCAATCGGGAAATACAAAATATTTAGGTATTAATGTTTCTCCCAAGCTTGCAGATCTAACTAAATTAAACCATATCCCACTTTTAAAGAAGGTAGAAGATGATCTGGCGAGATGGAAATGTCTACCCATATCACTCATGGGAAGGGTTGCCGCTATAAAAATGATGGTCTTACCAAAAATAAATTATTTATTCTCAATGATCCCAACTAAACCGCCACAAGATTGGTTCAGATCTCTAGATTCATGTATGTCCAAATTCCTTTGGAAAAATAAACCCCCACGTATAAGCTTAAAAACACTACAAAAGACCAAGGATAAAGGAGGACTAGAACTGCCTAACTTTCAGCACTACTTCTTAGCCAACAGGCTTCAGTTTATCTCAGGATGGCTAAAACATACCCTCTTAGATGAACCTTGGCTAGATGTAGAACAAGCACTTTGCAATAATCTAGAGATCTCAGACCTACCATTTATCAGCTCAAACATCCAACGACATGAATGCTTTAAAAGCATCAACATCAGCGCTTCTCTGACAGCATGGTGGGAGTTTCTAAAATTGACAGCGTCTTCATTAATCCCATGCAAACGTACACCTATCTGGAACAACCCTGACATATTACAAAACAATAATATGATAAACTTTTCAGATTGGAGTGGTAAAGGAATCAAATATTTAGAACATATACTAGAAGGAACAGAATTTATTTCATTTGACGGACTAGTTACACAATATGGGATCAACAAGAAAAGATTTTTAGAATATCAACAAATTAAATCAATACTAAAAAAGAAATTTAAACCGGGTCAAGTTGAACTACAAACACCACCAAGTGTGGTTCAATTTCTTACTCTTAAAACCCCCAAATTACTATCCAAAATATACAGAACACTTTCTAAAACAGATGAATCAATATCACTTCCTATTGCAAAATGGGAAGCAGATTTATCAGTTAACTTAGACCTAAACTTCTGGTCTCAGATTTGCTTAAAAACCTTTCATCTAATTAGAAATCCTAGTCTTCAATTAATTCAATACAAAATATTACATAGAGTGCACTATACAGGTCATTGGATGTTCAAGATGGGCTTTACGTCTACCAACAACTGCTCACACTGCCAAACCAATTCACCGGACAATTATATCCACGCTCTTTGGTTCTGTCCACCAGTTCAGAAGTTTTGGCGCGAGATATGTGAAGACTTATCGAAGTGTCTGAAATGTAACATTCCAACTTCCCCCTTAGTGTGTTTGTTGGGCAGCTTAGATAATGTCACTTCAGAAAAGAATATCGCCCATATGGTTTTCACTGCCCTATGCATAGCCAAGAAAACAGTCCTCATGAACTGGAAAAATAAAAATAATCTTAATTCTAACCAATATAGAAATTATCTATTAGATTACATTAGTCTTGATACAGCCTCTGCCACCACATCAGATCAATTGCTCTGGGCTCCTTTGATCAGCTCCATCACCTAGTGGGGGTGGGGGTCATAGTTTGGTCCCACCTTCACTGTTGTGATTGGTGTGGGGGTAGGGACAGGCTTAGGGCGTCGGGGGGTTCCCCGGAGGCGTCTTCCTTGGGGGGCTAAACCCGGGGTAGCGGTCATGTCCGGTTAGGGGCTCTGTTGGCTCTCAGGTGGCTGTTTCCTCGCGGCTGCGTGCAGCGGGACTAGGGGAGGGTCTGTGCTGACGGACGTGGGTTACTGACCTGGTAGCCTGGCTGCCCCTGGGTGGGTCCGGGATGGGCGTGAGGTTCTGGGGGCGCTCCGTCTCTGGGCTGGGGCCCGGGCCGGGCCTCGGGGGCTTGGGTCCTGGTTGGTGTGTTGCCGGGGTTGTGGGCGGGTGGGTGCATGGGGGCCCAGCCCTGGAGCAGGGTGCCGCCGGTGCATCGAGCCACCTGGGGGGCTCTTCAATTGGTGGGGAAGATTGTCACATCTTGCAGGAGCTTTCCTCTCCTCAGGGGCTCTCTCTACAGGAGGGGGAGATACAGGAGAGGTGGAGGAAGATCTCAGCCTGGGTGTTTATTGTCTTATGTAGTCTGGAAGAAGAGTGGATGGTGGGGTGGGTGCAGTTTTCTCTGTGGTGGGGTTGGGTAGACTGTCCTGGGCTCTGTGGGGCCGGGAGGCGCTGCTGCGCTGGGCCCCGGTCTGGATGGGCCTGGGCCCCCTTTCCCTGGTGGGTCGCGGGGTACTGGGGTCAGCGGGGGAGCTGGCCCCAGGGAGGTGTAACACAGTAAGGGGAATTGTTGAAAAGAATATATCAATGGGCCAATAGGCTCGACTATAGGAGCACAGGGGTGTGTTCAAATGAGACACAGAGACAAGAATGTAACTCAAAAGAACCAGCCAACTTTAGTGACATAAACCATAAGGTTGACAAGCACAGGTTAAAGACACTTTACAATGGTAGAAAGGAAACTTACAAAAATTAAAAGAAAAGTAAAACACAAACTACTAAAGCAATGACTTGGCCAAGTGTTATTTTTGGTTTTCAATGTTCGGGTTTCAATGCTCGGGTGCACCCTAGTAACCTGACTCCTTAACTCTTATAGAAACAGATTACACAAATCCAATGCACATTCAAATGAAAATTTCACACTCTTTTCACATGTGGAGAATGCTCTACACAACAGCTCATTATTTAAAGTCCCAAATAAAAAATGTCCAAGGGGTAAAGTCCAAAAAATTCCCAGGGTGTGAAAGAAAATAGGGATGAAAGAATGTCAGTCAGTGGTCTTATGTATAACCAGCTGTGCGTGAAAGTGTGAGTGATACAGTCCTACCACACCGCAAGGTGCAGCAGATCATCAAGTGGAAAAGAAGCGAATCTCAGTCTCTCTAAGTCCAGGTGGGAAGGCTCGCCATCTATTTCACCGGAGGAATCCACCTCAGGAACAAATCAGCATACAAAAAAAACCTGACCTGTCAACAGACAGGGTCAGAAGAGCAATTCAAATATTAATTATGCTGTTCTAGCTATAATTCACAACTTAGGATTTTGTTTAAATCACATTCAACATAAATTTGCAATAAAAATACTCAATTTTGCAAAAATAAAACATCTCTCTTACATAAACTATGCATTAAACCAAGTAAAGTCAGTGCATATGCATATATGTCGCATATGCGACAATTATTAATCAAACAATTGAGATTAATTCAGTTTCTCAACGATAAAATGTGAAACAGACGTGAACTAACTGAGACATACAACATGTGCTCACCGATCTCAGCGCATCACGGCCGAAGACAATGGCATAGTGTCTCTCGGTCGGAAAATGCAGGGCTCTAAATAACGTAACAGGACATGTTTTCTCTTTAATAACCGTAATACGACATGAAGGAAAAATAAACATAAGTTGCGCTTCAAGTGTTACCTTACTTCTGGAAGCAGATTGAGATGAACTTCCAGGCAGTTGATAGCAACCAGAGCTAACAAAGGCTAACAGTTTAGCTCCACGCGGTACTTTTTAAAGTCACCAGAAAAATGCAGCATTTGCCTGCTTACTCACTGTGGCTACTTTTAACATGAAAGGTAGCTGATAACCAGTGAACTTATGTGCAACACAGTTGGTTGCAACTTATATCTAATACTTTTTTCCAGCTCAAAAGCTTCAGTCTCTCTTTTCTCCTGCCAGCACGCGACTACCTCCACACATAGCAGCAAACACAGAGCACGTAGGTGGGACATACAGCGGCAGACTGCTCTCCCATTGGTCAAAACATACTGGGACCTGTGCATTTCGATTGGTTGGGCAGGCTGTCCATCTCTCCTCATATCAGTCCTTAAAGTGGTACCCTCATTGTATGTGGGTTACACCCTCCCCTCTTGATGGTATGCCCGTCCCTGGGCATCTGCAGGGTAGCACTGAGTTACACTGCTTTGACCTTTCCAACATAATTACTAGTTGGATCTTCAAATCCATTTAAAGAGCTAGTCAATGCCTCACTTAGGCCTTGAAAAAGAGAATTCACCACCGTTATCAGAGGATTCCCAAGTGTCACATAATGCAGTCTCTTGGGCTTTGCTTGCAATCTGTTAGAACGACGAAGAGATGGCTCAGCATCTTGAAGTCCATTATTCTGGATCATCACAGGTTCAGGCTGTTCAGTAACAGGTCTGTTCACATCACTTAATCCTTCTTCACATGCTGCATCAGAGCTCATCCCATCATCTTGAGGAGCTTCCTCAGACTGCTGCAATTCTGAACTTTGAGGAAGTCCTTTGGCTGAGTCAAGCCCATGCAGTATGTTTGCTTCAGGTGAGTTGTCACGTTCAGGTGAGTTGTCACGGTCAGGTGAGTTGCCATGGTCAGGTACATCCTGAATCATTCCTTCACCTTCCTCTACAAGGGATTTAGTGGCAGGAGGATCAGGTGGAAGTGAAACTGTAGGCACCTCTGGTTCTGCTGATTGTCTGACCACACAAGGAGGTTTACTCAACTTGTGAGTTTCATGTACTGGGACATATACGTCGGACTTTGATGTAATGAGAGGGCGAAATGTCCAATCAGATACATCATCCATATCAGAGGGAATTTCATCTTCCCCCTCGACAACAGAACACTGCCTTGTTCTGGGTCTCCTGTTTGGATGGGTTTTGACTGTCTCGGGTTCTGCAGCTGCTGACAGAAATCCACATGGGAGAAGCAAGTCACGATGTAGAGTCCGCACAGGTCCATCTTTACCCTCAGGTTTAACTGTGTAGACCGGCATTTCTCCAGCTCGCTTAAGGACAATGTAAACATCCGTTTCCCACTTATCTGCCAGCTTATGTTTTCCACGCAGCTTCACATTTCGTACAAGAACTCTGTCTCCACTCTGCAATGTTGATTCAACCACTCGTCGGTCAAATCTGGCTTTGTTGCGACCTGCATTCTTTTGTGCATTATTGGTGGCAATCCGGTAGCTTTCTTCCAAACGAGATTTTAGGTTACCGACGTACTGGGAATGAGTCTGCTTAGTAGCATTAGTGGGCAACCTAAAGATTAAGTCAATGGGCAGTCTTGGTTGCCTCCCAAACATCAATTCATAGGGGGAAAATCCAGTCACGTCACTCTTCGTACAATTATAAGCATGTACCAGAGACTTGACGAAGTCTCTCCAGTGGAGTTTATCTGACCGATCCAGTGTCCCAAGCATCTGGAGAAGAGTGCGGTTGAATCTCTCAACCGGATTCCCTCTAGGGTGGTAGGGGGTTGTACGCACTTTCTTCATGCCAGTAAGTTCACAGAGTTCCTTGATGGTCTTTGATTCAAAGTCAGGACCCTGATCACTAAGAAGCTTTTCGGGAAAACCATAATGGACAATGAAGTTGTCCCAGAGACACTTTGCTACAGTCTGTGCTCGTTGATTTGGAGTTGGCACTGCCACAGCATACTTTGTGAAATGGTCAGTTATGACCAATACATCTTTCGTGTTTGAGCGATCTGGCTCTATTGATAAAAAGTCCATGCACACTAGTTCGAGAGGTCTGCAGGTCTTAATGTTTATCAATGGAGCAGCTTTCTCTGGAGGTGTTTTTCGACGAATACATCGCTCACAAGATTTGACCATTTTTTCTATGGTCATGTGCATTTTCGGCCAATAAAATCTGGCCCTTGCCAAGTCTACTGTTCGTTCGACTCCAAGATGGCCCATATCATGATGAAGGCTTGTAAGTGCTGTGGCTCTTAGCTCCTCAGGGAGCACAAGCTGATATGAGGTGTTGGGACCATCTTGCCGCTTACGGTAGAGCACCCCGTTCTGTATTTCAAGCCGATTTAACTCTCTGAGTAACAGGGGAAGTTCTGGTAGCTCTAACCTAAGGCTGGGAGGTGGAGTTTCGCCAGTCTCCAAGAGTACAATCACTGCATTGATAGCAGGGTCCAATGTCTGCTTTTGCCTCAACTCCTCCTCAGAAATTGAGTGGGCAATGGGAAGCCCATCCACTTGCTCCTGTTGGAAGCAGTCAGGAATAGCTGTGGACTGGTGAGTGAGGGATTCAACTAAGGTCAACCCAGAAGTGGTGGATCCAACATTAGCTACGGCTGAGGTGACCATATGGCGCTCACAAATAGCCTGAATTACATCCAAGGGAACAGTCTCTGGACTCTCAGGGTTGCTCAGATGGTACAGTGTGAACTGCCGGATTCTCTCACTCTCCTTCTTAGATGCATAATCATCCTCTGGTGGACTGTGAGGACGACGCGAGAGCGCATCAGCATCCAGATTTTGTTTTCCCGCTCTGTACTGAAGACTAAATGAATAGGTGGAAAGACTGGACAGCCACCTATACCCTGTTGCATCAAGCTTTGCAGAGGTCAAAATGTATGTAAGAGGGTTGCTGTCAGTCACTACTACAAAGTCTGTACCATATAGGTAGTCAGAGAATTTTTCCGTGACTGCCCACTTAAGGGCCAAAAACTCCAGCTTATGGGCTGGGTACTTTCTCTCACTCTTTGAAAGACCACGACTTGCAAAAGCTATGACCCTGGACTGTCCATCTTGTACCTGATATAAGGCAGCACCAAGGCCAATGGTACTGGCGTCCGTATGTAAAACATATGGAAGCTGGGGGTCTGCAAATCCCAAGATTGGAGCGGAGGTTAGCTTTGCTATTATTTGGTCAAAGGCCTCCTGACATTGAGGTGTCCAACGCTGACCAAAGGGTTCCTTTGGGTTGCGATACTCTGAATTTGCGTGTGTCCTTGGCTTGTTGTTCCGCTTCCTAATTGGTGGGTAGCCCGAGGTTAGTTCGTTAAGTGGTCTGACAATGACAGAGTACCCCTGAATAAACCTTCGATAATATCCAGCAAATCCTAAAAAGGACTGAAGTTCCTTAAGATTTGTGGGGATGGGCCAGGTCTTTAAGGCCTCAACTTTGTCAGGGTCAGTCTCTACTCCTCTTGCGGAAACAATGTGACCAAGGTATTTTACCGAGGTCTGAAAGAATTTGCACTTTTCTGGTGCCAGTTTCAAGCCATATGACATCAGTCGTTGCAGGACATGTTTCAAACGCTGTTCATGTTCCTCCAGGGATGATGAGAAGACAATCAGGTCATCAATGAACACCAGAACCTCTTTGAGATTCATATCTCCTACACACTTCTCCATCAATCTCTGGAACGTCGAAGGCGCATTTGTGATCCCCTGGGGCATCCTATTAAATTCCCAAAATCCAAGTGGGCAAACAAATGCGGTCTTATTCTTGTCCGCTTCCTCCATCTCGACCTGGTAGTATCCAGACTTGAGGTCTAGGACCGAAAACCACTTAGAACCTGCAAGAGCACTGAATGCATCTTCCAATTTTGGAAGGGCATAAGCGTCTTTGATGGTCTGCAGGTTCAGCTTTCTGTAGTCTACACACAGACGAACAGAGCCATTCTTTTTACGAACGACAACAATGGGGGAAGCAAACGGGGACTCAGATTCTCGTATAACACCAGAATCAAGGAGTTCCTGTAGATGTTGTCTCACAGCATCCACATCATTGGGGTGTATGGGACGTGCTCTTTGTTTAAAGGGTGTCTCATCACTGAGTTTGATATGGTGTTTGACTTTGTCAGTGTGTCCAAAGTCCAATTCGTTCTGAGAGAAGACATTTGGCATGTCGTTTAACATGTTTGTAACTCGTTCCTTCCATTCAGTGGGTAAGGGCGAATCTCCAAAATCAAAGCTCAGTTCTGAGGAAGACTTAGCTTGAAATTTAGAGCAGTCTGGTTCTCTGACAGTTTGCTCTTTGTGTAGCACTTGCAAGATAGCATTAACATCTGCCAAAGGTGTTTTGGGGGGTATGACAATGTCATGGTTGGTTTCATTTCTCACTACGACAGGGAGAAGACACTGACGTTTGCGTGGTAAAGTGACTGCAATTGCTGAAACTAGCAAGCCATTTGGTAGTGAAGAGGCTGAAGGATGTTCAAGGACAACATCTCTTTGCATGTTCACGGGATTTACATTGACAGAGGCCTCCAGGACAACAGTCTGTCCTGCAGGAACGACTGCAGGCATCTTACCTGTCAGTTTTGCACAACCAAGGCTACCAGAGTTAAAGTTTCTTTGTCGCATCTCAAGTATTTGGAGAACTGCTTGATACCCATTAAACAAAGGCTGAAAGGGTGAAAGCTTCTGGTAATTAGCATAGAGGGCATCAAGGGTGTTTGTGCCTATGAGTACCTGCTCATGGGCTGTAGAGCGGAGATGGGGGATAACCAAAGCCAGAGTGTGAACATCAATATCAGAGCCTACAAACTCTTTAGGAAAGGTGATGGTAAGCTCAACATATCCTAAGTAAGGGACAGACTGGCCATTGGCACCCTCCACTTCAAGCAACTCATTTAAGGGATGAATGGTCAGATCTGCAAGATGTTCTTCATAAAAAGACTGGGGTACAGTTGTGACTTGTGAACCCGTGTCCAAAAGACAGTTTGTGTCTCTTCCTGCAATAGTTACTTGAGCTGTGGTCTTAGTTCCTACAAGGCCATGTGGAAATTTTGATCCTTCCACTTTAACGTTTTTAATGGCAGGTTTCAGGATTTTGGGACTGACATTGCGAGACTCCACTCCCATATGTCCCTCTATGGGAGTAGGCTTCAGTTTAAATGTGCCTCACTTCGAGAAGCATTAGAGGCTTCCCAAGCAGCCTGTTTTTCTTTCAGCTGTCTTTTCTTAGCTGCTACAAGGGAAGGGTTTGGCGCTTTATCACAAACTGAGACGACATGGCCATCCTCCCCACACTGGAAACAGTACCATGGACGTGGTCTACTGTTAGCTTTAAATGTGGAGGGATGCTGACTGGCCACTTTTGGTTTCACACCGTGGGTGTCAGGTGTGACGGACCTCGCTTTTTGCTGCTTAGGTTGTTTCGTCTTATGATTCTCAGATACAAGACTGTTAAGCTGAATGCTGAGGTCAGCAACTTGTTGCTTTAGCGTCTCAAGATCAGATTTGTCCACCAGATTATTGGTGGGGTGAGCGAGTTGCACGTGTGACGTGGCGTGCTGCTTTCTAGAGTTTTGGGCAGACTTAGCATGACTAAAATGCTGCCTCATGCGGCTCAGTTTTGCAGCCTGTTTATCTTCTTCTGTCCTAAGAAGAAGCAGCAGCTCTGCAAAGGAAGGTGGGTTTTCTTTTTTTTGTTCTAGCTGAAGATCGATTATTAGTGCATTCTCCCAACAACCTCGAATGAACTGCTTTAAGAGCTGTTGGTTAAAATCATGAGCGGACACACCACCACGTCTCATGGCTCTACTTAATGCAGTGTGCAGCCTCTGCAGGAAAACAGAAGCTCTCTCTCCATCATTTTGAAATGTGCTCATGAACCTAGCATGCAGCTCATCACCATCTTCGACTGTTCCGTAGGCAGAGTCAAGCAACTCAAGATAGGCAGAGGGTCTAGACTGTGGACTCAGATGTTTAATCATCTCGGAAGCAGGAGGAAGCAGACTGTCAAGTATACGATGTGTGCAGTGCAGATCAGACACAGAAGGATCTCTAATAAGGATTTCAACACTAGCTCGCCACGTATCATAATCTGCCTCATGGCTAGGACGTGGGCTCTTGCCCGAATAAGCCCTGAGTCTACCAGATGATGCGAACTGGGGTGAGCTCTCATTGCTGCGCACTACATGCTCAACAACTACTCGCTGAACAGCAGTTGGATTAACATCAATTATGGGGCTAGAAGCGGCCCCAGAAGAAGCTGGAAGAGTCTGTGAGGGGCTGAAATCAGTCAGGTTTTCACTGAAATTGGGAGAGGTAAGAGATTTACTTGCGTTATTTGGTGATGTCAAAACTGTGGAGTCTAGAGGTACACCTGATTGAGGGTCCTCAGAAAATGAAACGTCTCCCTTGCTGGTTAAGTCTTTCTGTGGAAGTGGGCTCTGTACAGTTGAGGATTCTGGACCAGTTTGAGATGACTGGGAAATAGCACTTCCTGCCGATGAAACCAGATTTTTTAAGTTCTTCCTTTAACATCTCCTCTAATGAATTTCCACTCAGTTTGGCAATTTCACGGAGCTGTTCCATGTACATTTTAGTGGCTTTGTTTCTGGCATCAAGGGAGTAAACACTTCCTAAGGCCTTTAACTCATACACGATGCCTGCTTGGGTTGTACTTGGAAGCCGCAGAGGTAACAGTGGCTCCAATGTGTGCATGGCAGTCTCATGTGTAAACTCGATGATCATGTGCTTATGGTAATCTGACTCAGGATCGTCTAGACGAAAGTAACGGTTGATGGAACCATATTTTTGGAGGAAAGTGGACACTTCCTCATCAGTCTCTGATCCTGTGATCCCACTAACAACTACAGAATTGGGAATTCTGACGGATTCACTTAGCACAACATCCATTTTCTCTCTAGAAGTTATAGCTCAGATTAAGCACTTTTAAACACCACACACAAATTGTCTAGCACTTAAACACACACAACCATGCTCCTGGCTGGCTCGCCAAAGCTCTCACTGTAACACAGTAAGGGGAATTGTTGAAAAGAATATATCAATGGGCCAATAGGCTCGACTATAGGAGCACAGGGGTGTGTTCAAATGAGACACAGAGACAAGAATGTAACTCAAAAGAACCAGCCAACTTTAGTGACATAAACCATAAGGTTGACAAGCACAGGTTAAAGACACTTTACAATGGTAGAAAGGAAACTTACAAAAATTAAAAGAAAAGTAAAACACAAACTACTAAAGCAATGACTTGGCCAAGTGTTATTTTTGGTTTTCAATGTTCGGGTTTCAATGCTCGGGTGCACCCTAGTAACCTGACTCCTTAACTCTTATAGAAACAGATTACACAAATCCAATGCACATTCAAATGAAAATTTCACACTCTTTTCACATGTGGAGAATGCTCTACACAACAGCTCATTATTTAAAGTCCCAAATAAAAAATGTCCAAGGGGTAAAGTCCAAAAAATTCCCAGGGTGTGAAAGAAAATAGGGATGAAAGAATGTCAGTCAGTGGTCTTATGTATAACCAGCTGTGCGTGAAAGTGTGAGTGATACAGTCCTACCACACCGCAAGGTGCAGCAGATCATCAAGTGGAAAAGAAGCGAATCTCAGTCTCTCTAAGTCCAGGTGGGAAGGCTCGCCATCTATTTCACCGGAGGAATCCACCTCAGGAACAAATCAGCATACAAAAAAAACCTGACCTGTCAACAGACAGGGTCAGAAGAGCAATTCAAATATTAATTATGCTGTTCTAGCTATAATTCACAACTTAGGATTTTGTTTAAATCACATTCAACATAAATTTGCAATAAAAATACTCAATTTTGCAAAAATAAAACATCTCTCTTACATAAACTATGCATTAAACCAAGTAAAGTCAGTGCATATGCATATATGTCGCATATGCGACAATTATTAATCAAACAATTGAGATTAATTCAGTTTCTCAACGATAAAATGTGAAACAGACGTGAACTAACTGAGACATACAACATGTGCTCACCGATCTCAGCGCATCACGGCCGAAGACAATGGCATAGTGTCTCTCGGTCGGAAAATGCAGGGCTCTAAATAACGTAACAGGACATGTTTTCTCTTTAATAACCGTAATACGACATGAAGGAAAAATAAACATAAGTTGCGCTTCAAGTGTTACCTTACTTCTGGAAGCAGATTGAGATGAACTTCCAGGCAGTTGATAGCAACCAGAGCTAACAAAGGCTAACAGTTTAGCTCCACGCGGTACTTTTTAAAGTCACCAGAAAAATGCAGCATTTGCCTGCTTACTCACTGTGGCTACTTTTAACATGAAAGGTAGCTGATAACCAGTGAACTTATGTGCAACACAGTTGGTTGCAACTTATATCTAATACTTTTTTCCAGCTCAAAAGCTTCAGTCTCTCTTTTCTCCTGCCAGCACGCGACTACCTCCACACATAGCAGCAAACACAGAGCACGTAGGTGGGACATACAGCGGCAGACTGCTCTCCCATTGGTCAAAACATACTGGGACCTGTGCATTTCGATTGGTTGGGCAGGCTGTCCATCTCTCCTCATATCAGTCCTTAAAGTGGTACCCTCATTGTATGTGGGTTACAGAGGG
Source organism: Rhamphochromis sp. 'chilingali' (assembly GCF_963969265.1). Lineage (NCBI taxonomy): Eukaryota > Metazoa > Chordata > Actinopteri > Cichliformes > Cichlidae > Rhamphochromis > Rhamphochromis sp. 'chilingali'. The sequence goes on from NC_137948.1 coordinate 44,491,394, forward strand.
GTCACCTGCCCCTCCCTTCCTTCCCTCCCCATCTCCAGCTGCCTCCCTCTTCCCGCTCCACCACAACCACCCACACATGCAGGACCTTGGAGTAGGGGTATGTCACCAGGGTGCAGAGGAGGCTACCCCCTCTGTCCCCTTCTGGCTGCCTCTGCCTCAATTTTATCCCACAACTTAGACATTCACATTACTCACACTCTCATTACACATACATATAGGATCTTGGGGGTGGGCACAATACACGGAATCCAAAGTACCATCAGGGTGTACACCCCACCCCTGGCGTCGTTGCCCACCTCTCAATGTTAAATACACGTAGACATTGAGGGCCAGCAGGAGGGACCATGCGCTTACCTGCTGCTCTCTGGCAGGTAGCTCCATGCCCTCCTGGGTTTTAAATGCACCTTAGAACACACATGCATCAACACTACAATGAGCGGGTGGAGGGAGGTTTGGAGTCTTCTCTCACCCCCATTTTCTGCGACCTGCTGGAGCGGGGGGGCTAGGAGGAGGAGTTGGCCGTCCGACTGCGGTCTGGAGTGTGGGGCCTCCCTGCTGCTGTGGAGTCGGGGCGGTCTGCCTCCCCCCACCGCAGGGAAAAGGGTAACACCACCTGGGTCTGGGGGCAGTTCCCCCCCTCCAGGGGCAAGGGTACCTAGACCCGGGGCTTAGAGTACGCTTGGGGAGTGTGATCGTGTGTACAGCGTCTCTTTATGTCTGTCTCCACGTTGGTTGAGTGTGGAGTAAGTGTATATGAGAGCATGAGGGTGGGAATGGATGTTTGTATATGTGTGTGCCTGTATGTCTGTGTCTATATGTCAGGTTGGGTGTCAGGCGCGACCTCTCTGGGGACATCTTAGGCCCTCCAAGGTATGGAGGCCTATCTCCCCCTACCACCACTTCCCCTGCCAGTGGCGGACTCCCTCAGACATCGGTGCGTTGGTGGTTCTTTGTGTCCGGGGGTGGGCGTCCAGGTACACACCGGCTCACTCCTTGGCGGCCGCTTATCGGGGCCTGGAGCCTGGGGCTTGCTCGGGCCACTTCGGAGGTGGGGTGCCCCCGGCCTCTCGGCCTGGGGCTCGGTCACTCAGGCAGGGCTGGCTGCCGGCGGAGCTCACGGGCGCGTCACTGCAACTCCCCCTGGTTTCTGCTCCGCGGCTGCTGAGTGAGCCCTCATCTGGGACTCTCCTCAGCTCTTTCTGGGACAGTGGCGCGGCTGCCCCTCTGTTGGTCTTCCTTGGTCTCTTGTGTTCTGGGGGCCTCTGGATGTCTGGAGTTTTGATCTCCTCCATACCTGCTTCATGCCCTGGAGGACGGGGCTGTGGCCCCCTCACACCCTCTAGCAGATCATTACATGAAGGAACCTTTTGAAAAAACAAAAAACAAACGCGTCCATGCTCACAGGTGTACACAGGGGTGATCACACCCACAAAGTACACCCTTTTTGGCTCCTACCTCAAAGCACACTGTGTTCTGTTGATCTTATGTGCTGCACAATAATGTTTAATATTTAGTATTTACTGTCATATTCCCATATATCATTGTGATGTTGTTTATTCTATCACTCTTGTTCTCTTCTGCTTGTTTTCTTTTTTCTTTCTCAGCAGGTGACCCAGGTGATTGATATATGCATTTTTTTTCTTTTTTCTTCTTTTTTTTCCTTTTCTGCTCATTCTGTTGGTTTTTGGTTTTTGCCCTTCTCCCCCGTCCCTCTTCTCAGCTGTTTCTCTTTCCCTCTTTCTTTCTCCCCTTCTTTCCCCCAGTCAAGTCTGTCCCATATTCAGTAAGTGAAAATAAAATAAACAATAAAAGGTGAATCAAATGGACCATTATGGCAAGGCTGGGATGGTCAATTTGGTAAAGTAAATCCGTTGGGCATCTTTCTTTGCCTTTAGACAACAATTCTGATGGCAAAAGAGCCAAACGGGACAGGCAAAAAAAAAAAAAAAAAAAAAAAGTGTGTTCATTGTGAAACCTGGCCCCACCTTATCATGCGAATTCCTGAGGTCAGATGGCCCAGGATGTGAGTGGGCGTTAAGGCGTCTGGGAAGGGATCTCAAAACTGGATTATAGATCGCAGAGAGTTGGTGTCGTAAGCCCTGCCTCTGTTCAAAGATGGTCGCTCACAGTGGACATAGATGCTTCTTTCACTCCTCTTTCAAACCATCTGTCCTCTCTGTCCAAAATGTGAACATTGGCATCCTCGAAAGAGTGACCTTTGACCTTTAGATGCAGATGGACTGCTGAGTCTTGTCCTGTGGAGGTGGCTCTTCTGTGTTGTGCCATGCGCTTGTGAAGTGGCTGTTTGGTCTCTCCGATGTAGAGGTCTGGGCATTCCTCGCTGCACTGTACAGCATACACCACATTGTTAAGTTTGTGTTTTGGCGTTTTGTCTTTCGGGTGAACCAGTTTCTGTCTGAGCGTGTTGCTGGGTCTGAAATGCACCGGGATGTCATGCTTGGAGAAAACCCTCCTGAGTTTCTCTGATACACCGGCTACATAGGGGATGACAATGTTGTTGTGTCTGTCCTTCTTATCCTCCCTCGCTGGTGTCTGGTCTTCTTTTCTGTGCCTCTTTGCTGACTTTAAGAACGCCCATTTAGGATAGCCGCACGTTTTGAGTGCTTCCTTTACATGTGTATGTTCCTTCTTTTTCCCTTTAGGCTTAGAGGGAACATGTTCTGCCCGGTGGTGTAGGGTCCTGATTACTCCAAGTTTGTGCTCCAGAGGGTGATGGGAGTCAAAAAGGAGGTACTGGTCCGTGTGTGTGGGCTTCCGGTAAACTTCGATGTTGAGTTTGCTGTTCTCTTCAATGTGCACAGCGCAGTCCAGGAAAGGCAAACAGTCGTCCTTTGTGTCTTCCCTGGTGAACTTGATGGGGGTTTTGTTTTTCGTTTTTTTTCACCAGGGAAGACACAAAGGACGACTAAACTTATTTATTCAAGTAAAAGTGAAAAAGTACAGGCTCTGAAATTTACTCCAATTAAGAAGGTAAAAAATCTCTCTTCGCAGGACGTTTTATGCAAACTGAACCCTGTGGTATGTTAACATAATAACATAATGTACATGAGAACGCAAATGTTATTCCAATCTCATTCAAAATTAGAATACATGTAATCAGATTAAATCTGTTATTAGGACAAAAGCACTGAAAAGGAATTTTTAAGACTAACTATCCTGTTATTGTGGAGGGTGTCTTTGGCTCTACACCTAAACAGTCAGGGCTTAAAGGAGGAATCAGCAGGTGGGAGAACCCTACGATCTGTCATCGTGGCTCAACATGGGGACGAGAATCACAGATAATCGTTTCTGTTGTGAGCTCCGGTTATTTGTTTCTTTGTGTGCAGGTTTTGATCAGCTGACCTGTACAGCTGCTGCTCTGAGGATCACTTCTCTGATTGATAGATTTACAGATGTAAGCAGATGTTTCATGAGCTATCTTGGCTGATGTACGTCCCCTACACCAATGGTATACTGTTTATACTGTCTTTATACTGGAAGGCATACAGTTGATATAATACAGTTGGTATAAAGGTGGAATTCAGTGAATCGATCTTTATGTAACCAGTCTGACCATGAAGACCACAGCCACTGTCCAACACAGTACTTTACTGTGAATCCATCACAGTACTGCAAGCTAACCTGTTTATCCTGCACTATACCACAGAGTACTATTATGCAACATTTGAATAACACAAACTTAGCATACTTAGCTTGTTCTATAGGATGTTTTGCAATATAAAAATCACTAAATTATCTAAACAGATCACATACAGATCTAATATGTGACTGAAAATGATGACATTAAATGTAAGCTTTAAATCTATCAGCTGTCACTGAGCAGTTAAATATTTCCTCTGTCCTTCCTCTCCTGTCCTGTCTTTCTTATCTTTCTCCATCTCAGAGTGAATCTAGCTCATTCTTTTCTCTCTCTCAGCATCTGTACCCTTAGCTAGCAACACACTTTGTTTTGTTGTGTTATTGTGTGTTTGCTGATGTTTGTTGAGCTGATTGCATATGAAATTATGTGCTACTTAAAAACCACTGCAAGTAAAAACCATTACTACCTTTATGCTCGATCCCTTTCTGTAGCAATAGCTAGATGCTGAAGTACCACAACCACAATTTATGGACAGGTGCACTCCTTCAACAGTTTTAGCTTTTCTGGAATTCTCTGCAGTTGGTTAAAAATATAAAGAATCAGTCACACAGATCCTGAATAAACATGGCATTGTACTAACACATACTCAGAACAGTTTTTTAAGGGCTGAAGCTGACTCGAAAGAAAAAGGACTCAAATGCAGGATGCAGAGCAGCACAGAGAATGTTTTAGTGACAACGTTTATTCTTTCACAACAAGTGTAAATGAACAAAACCAGAAAACTGAGTCGTGTGTTTAACTAGTGCTAGGAACAAACACCAAAACTAAGGGGCACTTATGCGACCTGAGCTATGTAAACAATCAGTGATTTCTCAATGGTGGAAACTGCAGTTCTGTGGTTTGGGCCAAAGGGAGAGTCAAACTGGATGGCTGGGTCCTGGGAAAGGGGTCAGAGTCACTGAAACAAGAGGACATGTGTCAGGAATACTGGCAAGCTGTTTGTTCTGAATATTCCTTTGCACTCACTTGTCGTGGGTGGATCGGTAGCATAGAGGGGAGAGTGGTCCGGGTGAGTGGTACGTGAGCCGAAATTCCTGACGTTGAGGCAGGGAGGCAGGCAGGTGTGTGGAGTGAGCAAAACCGTGAGACTGTCTGGTCGTCGAGCGTCTGAATGGGGGTTCTATGGCGGGAAAGTTGCAACTGGTAATCTGGTGTTTAGCTATGAAAGACAGATACAAGATGAGACCAGGTAGTTTGCTAAGACATGTGCAAACCAACGCAGTGGCCTGCACTAACTGTGGTTACCTGAGAATCTCACAAAGAGAGGTTGCGCGCGCTGGCCTTATAAGTCCATGGCTTAATTACCCACAGGTGTGAGCAATGAGCAGGAACACAGTGGCTCCTCCCAGAGGTGGAACTGCCGGCTCGGAGGAAAAACACTGGCACTCACCCAAACCATGACAAGTTTTTTAAGAGCTGAGTTTTACTCAACCAAAACTTTACAGTTTTTTGAGACACCAAGTATGTCACAGCGAATGGTCAATGAGAACAAATTCTTAAAGATGAAAGAAAAAAACACCAGGTTCATCTGGATTGTGTATGCCACGGATAAATATGTGCACAGAATTGTGCTTACAGAAACAGAAGATAGGTAGCACTGAGTGGACGACCACAGAACTCTGTTCAGAGAGCCTCTGTGCCATCTCTCTTCATAAAGGAGATCAAGTGATGCTTCCATTATGTAACCTCTCTTCACTACACTATGTGCCACAGTGAGGATGAATCACAATCAGCCACCTCATTGCTGACCCGGCCAGCAAGTGTCACAAAGACATAAAGAGTTAGTCTCCAAAACTAATGCTGACAGTGAAAAATCTTCAGAAGAATTAGACTATAGCGACTCAAGGCTGACGAAAAAGCTAAAGTATGTTAGATGTTTGGCTGCAGCTAGCATACCTATCTTTTACCTTATTCTAAAATCTATGAACATACAATATAGCTCTTGTTAATAATGACATTTAAACTGGAAATAAAAACGAATAAAAATTGTAGAACTTACATCCTGATGATTAAGCTTTTCAGAAAGTCTCCTCGTGGATGAGAAAGAAAAGCTTTTTATTTATCAGGCAGCTTTTCAGGTGATACCCCTGAGTAATTAATCTATACTTCAACTTTTACTGGAATATTTTTTCAACAATTTAATTCATTTTTATTTATATAGCACCAAATGACAACAAGCGTTGCCCCGAGGCGCTAACACGAGTATCTGCACTTCAGTACAGGATGTCTGTAGCACCCTCAAGGATTGACATACGCAAGATGTTATAGAACAGGGTTTATTCTGGTCTTGGCAACCCATGAGAACTGCTCACAGACAAACAAGAAACAAAACATCACATTAAAATGTGCTCTTGTACTTAATGCCAATCAATCAAAAGTCCTTAATTACAGAAAATAAAACATTTAAAACACACAAACCTCGTGAGCTGTCATCCAGGAGGTGCTAAATAGTCCTTTATGGCCTTATTGCCTTATCCTCTATCTTCTTTCTCAATTATTTCCACTCTTTGAATGATATTTTCTCCATGTGTGGAGCTAACTGTGAACTGCAGCATGCAGACACCATGTGCGCTAGCAAAAGAAAAAGTGTCTGGGTGGAGACCCAAACAGCAAAACTGTACCCTACACAATTCACCACCAGAGGGCGCAAAAGAACAAAATCCAGACATACAGCTTAACAAACATCAAATGCAAAAGACTGTTACAATACCTGTACTTTTCCATCTCTGCCCAGCACACACTTTAATTTTTTTTAGCTTAAGTAACAAGGCAATGTTTTTGACAAGTGCAGGTGACATTATTGAACCTGTTGAGAGATCAATTGCGTTATTGTTTTGGAAGAAGAAACCAGTGAAATGTGAAATGAAAAACACTGATCTTCTTGTTAGAAGGGTTTCAGCATTTATTTAGACATCATTTTCACATACACCAGTCAACCACATATCTATGCAGACCAAGCACACTCGTTAGGGAGGCGATGGCTTTTCCCTGTATCTGTGAACTCGGGAACTGAACAGTAACACCATGAGAAATATGAAAACTTTCAAGGTGACTTCCAAGCTTCCAGGATCCCGGCAAGCTCCAGCATCTGCAGCATGCACTGGAACCAGCCTGGTGTCCAGTAGCCTCACTTCATAACCCACAGAAAATCTGACGCCAATGCCATGGTTCCGACATAATGGGACATCCCACGTCATGCATTCCTGCCACAAGATCAGGGCTGTTATGGCAATGGACTCCTGCTATATAGCTGCATGACTGCATGGTGATAGCCATGAAACATGAGGACTAAATAAATTTCAAGATCTCAAAACTTTGCATCTGTCTGTCTCACTCTCATTTCAGCCTTCTGCAATTAGAACACTGAGTCATGGGCTTGCACAATAACCAAGACGCATAATCACATAACACCAGCTTATCAGTCCTGCCAAGGGCACCCAGTGTACTCTGACCCAGTGTGTGTGTGTGTGTGTGTGTGTGTGTGTGTGTGTGTGTGTGTGTGTGTGTGTGTGTGTGTGTGTGTGTGTGTGTGTGTGTGTGGATCCAGAGATAAGGGGTCTGACTGCAGATCCATTAGCAGATAGTGGAATGGAATGAAAACCGGGTTGTAGGGGAGCAGCAGAGCAGGTGACCAATCAGTTCACATCTACACAACCAACTAATTTTCCACAACTCTAACAAAGCATGCTCAGCATTTACAGCCTGAGCTCACTGCTGCTTCACTCACTCTGCTGCAGTGTGTGAAGAGGCTGATCTCACAACTCTTCACTTTGGGACATTTAGGACTGAGACACACATTAACAGATCAGATCAAAGCATTTTTGGAGAAACTAGATTCACCATCAATTGGACAAAAACAGAACAAAGTTTACATGAAAAAATAACTATAGAAGACACACAAAAGACAACTGGCATGCTTAAGGCAAATGAGGCATCTAGAAATTTGAGGAAGAATTGACTTCTTTTTAGCCTTTTTTGTTAGATAGCTCAGTGAACAAAGCGGGAGAAGGGGGAAGACATGCTGCAAAGGGCCACGGGTCAGACCCGAACCCAGGCCGGCTGCTCTCAGCCATATGGCATGTGGGCACCTGCTCAACATGCTGAGCTAAACCAGTGACCCCCAGTCTACTTTTAAATACTCTAGGAACAACAAGTAGGCCTGCAGTGTGAGAGCGAAGTGCTCTAATAGGGTGATATGGTACTACAAGGTCATTAAGTTAAGATGGGGCCTGATTATTTAAGACCTTGTATGTGAGGACAAGAATTTTAAATTTCATTTACAATTTGACAATGCGGTTTTCATCCTGGTTGTTGAACACTGGACCAGCTCTTCATCATCTCAAGGATCCTTGAGGGTGCATGGGAGTTTGCCCAACCAGTGTACATGTGTTTTGTAGACTTGGAGAAGGCATTCGACCGTGTCCTGTGTCCTGTGCTCCGGGAGTATGGGGTGTCTGGCCCATTGCTACAGGCCATTCAATCCTTATACAACCGTTGCAACAGCTTGGTCCGCTTAGCCGACAATAAGTCGGACTCGTTCCTGGTGGGTGATGGGCTCCGCCAGGACTGCCCTTTGTCACCAATTCTGTTCATAATTTTTATGGACAGACCTTCTAGGCGTAGCCAAGTGGCGGAAGGCTTTCACTTGGGTGGTCTCAGGATCTAATCTCTGCTTTTCGCGGATAATGCTGTGGTTGATTGGATCACAAACAATGATGAGACCGGCTACAGGAAGGAGGTGGAACACTTGGAGGACTGGTGCAGGCAAAACAATCTCTGCTTAAATGAGAAGAAGATGAAGGAGATGATTGTGGACTTCAGGAGGGGAAGACACACACCCCTGCACGTCGGAGGATCTGCAGTCGAAGTAGTACCCAGCTACAAGTACCTGGGTACGTACCTGTATAGCAACCTCACCTGGAAAAACAACACTTCCAGCCTGATCAGGAAGGCTCACCAGAGCCTCTACTTCCTGAGGAGGTTGAAGCATGCGGAGCTCAGTCCTCATCTCCTTCTACAGATGTGCGGTGGAGAAGGTTCTGTGCTCTGGCATCAATGTGTGGCACGGAAACTGCACTGTGGCAGAGAGGAAAGCTCCACAGAGAGTGGTCGGAGGCAGCCTCTCAACCGTCACAGACATATACACCTCCAGATGCAGGAAGAGTGCCACCTGTATCATGAAGGACCCCACTCACCCAGCACACTCACTCTTTGTCCCACTCCCCTCACACAGTCAGAAATAGGGGTACGGAAGGGGTACATTACTGTGCCCCAAGGTACAAAAATGACATTAATACAGTCTAAGGACAAATATTGGACCTCGGGGTAACTATCTGTACCTTTTTTAGCGTCTGAAAGGTACATACATGTTCCTTAATTGTGAAAAGTACTTATTTGTACCCATTCTTTCAAAAGATAAAGTACAGGTTGATTAAGCTCTTTTTGATTAGAGGTTTTTTGTTTTTTATTCTTTTTGACAGTAATTTATTTGCAACTGTATTGATATAAGCATATATTTTAGTGTTTTTATTTTTTATTATTTTCATTGCTGTTGTTGTTTTTGTATTCCCTGAACCCCCCCCCCTTATTTTTAAGCTGCTTTAAGAACAATGAATTTATTTGAAAGAAAAAAAAGTAAAAAGGCATTTAAAAATTTTTTTAAGAGAGTGTTTTTTTTTTTAAAGTATAACTATTTGGATGAATTGCAAAAAAGCACCCTTACTGAACTCGGAGTGCGAGTTGAGCCCATCCTCACAACATCAAACAAAAAGTAGAAGAAGAAACTCAACGAATAGCTGGTGGATTCTAGAATTTTCTGTAAATGCAGCAGGTGCCATTTTGTTTTATCAACGGAGGGAGATGGATTACGAACTTGCAAGTCCTGGTGTGCTCTGTTCACTTTCAACCGAGGAACTCTTAACAAAAATACAAGAGTGGGGCTTAGATGTCACCGAAGCTGAAGCTCAGCATTTCAGAGGTAAGTTTTATTTAAAGAAAAATGTAGCGTAATTACTAATTATTGGTTTAGCCTAGCTTAACGTATATTAGCAATTTAGCTAGTTTCGGCACTCTCTTAGCTCAAATTATGTCTTTTTACAAACGTTTTTACAAACGTTTCATGTGTAAAGTTGAGGTCACAGTTCTGAAAAATGAAAAATGTGTACACATAGTATTTGTATAAGTTTGAACTTATATATGTGGTTCGGCCACAGTCTATGGGTTCGGTAACCCCTGCGCAGCGGAACGGCGCGAAATTTGATTCCCTGGTAGCTGAATGCAGTTTACCGTTAGTGTATTAATGGTTTAATAAAATCACGTTTTTACATCCATTCCAAGGCCATCAACACACATGGGCGGCTGAATATAACGTTTAAAGGAAATATCTTGACGCCGCACTTGTTTAAAATATAACAAGGGTGTCGCAGCTGGGGTTTGATAGTCGCGTTTTAAGCAATGTGGGAACTTTTTCAGCATGTAATCTGAGCTTGTAATACGGTCCTGCGGGTGTTATCGCTATAAGTAATCGGTCTGAAAGAACAGACGGCAGAAACTGTCGGAAATCTGGAGAAAGGAGTCACCTTAGTAGTGAATATTAACAAATTACAGCATTCTAGTCTTTTTTTTTCTTCCAAACTTGAAAGGGCACAAAAGCATGCTCAGACTCTGCTCTCCTGTGTCCAGTAGTCCCAAACAAACATCTAAATTTAAAAATGAAAACTTTGCATATCAAGAGGATTCACTCTAAAGATTTGCTTTATTTTATTTAATTTACTGATTTTTTTAAATGAATATTTCTTTGAACTGAAAGAAGTTGTACAAAAGGTTTTAATGTGTGTGATATATGGTTTTTACCCATGTAAAAATGTGGTGATAAATATCCTTACATTGAATTTAAAGTTTGTACTACCATTTATCTTGCAGACAATGAGGTTGATGGTGACACAGTTGACTGCGGTCTTACTGAGACTATGGTTGCATACCTTTTCCAAGGATCCTTCAAAATGCAGGTTAAATTCAACCAATTTGTGTCAAGGATGAAGGAATCTTCAGTGACGCTGACTCTACAGACTGTCTCTCCAGAAGACTGGCAACCATCTACTTCGTCAACTTCAATAAGGTATTTTCTTATTTATAATGAAGTTAGTATGTCTGAAACATACATGTTGGCCGTTATGCACTTTTAGGATTTAGTTAATATGATCATTGTTTCTACAATATGTATTGTTACTGTAGTGTTTTATACTTCAATTCATGCAATAAAAACAAACGCTTAACTGTTTTCACAGCAATGAAAATACTTTGAGACTACCTGCCTCTTTTGAAATTCCAAGATTTCCCAAAAATCTCCAACTAAAACTGGACAACAAAGAACCGTGCCATAAAAATCCAAGGGACAGACACACAATAATCAGAGTTCTATATGAAGCTGTGGCACAGTATACTATGTAAGTTAATCAGGGTAATGTTAGCTTGTTGCTTTAGAAAAAGCTGAATCTGTCATATTGAAAATAAACGCTACATTACTAAGAAACAATAACTGACACTTGATAAAGTTTGTTTGTCAGCAGTTGCTCTAACACTTATGTTTCTTCTGATATTACAGGTATCCCACAAATTCTGAATATGTGCAAGCTGTGAAGACGCTGGTAATGAAGTATCCTTTCCTCAAGGATCGTGAGGGAAATGGTTATGTAAGTTAAATTTAAAATTTGCATAAGGTTCCTTCAAGATTACAAAGTAAAAGTGAAGCTTTTTTCAATCTTGTTTTGTTAGTAAGACAATCTGTAGCCTCTCAGTAGGTTTGTATGAAGTATGTTTACTGATTCTTTGTTGGGTGTATTTTGTGTAGATTGTTTTTACAGTAACTTATGTTTCTGTTCAACAAGCACACATGGCATATGTCTTTGAGACGTAAATTCAAATCAGAGCGGGCACCACTAGTCGACAGTGAGGCAGTGAGGCGTTGTAAGGAGAAGTTTGGTTCTACGAGGAGAGGGCAGCCTAATAAATGTCAATGAACAAGTCAGAGAAATGTTTGTCAGGTTGGTGTGAGGGACATCTTGAGCTATAAAATGTTCTTGCCTCTGTTATTACATCTAAAACTAAGGATTAGGGATGCAACTGTACCCCTTTTTTTTCAAACCGAAACAATACCAATACTTGGATTAGAGCACTTGCTAATACAAAGTACCAGTGCTAATACTTCTACCTCACAAAATATTATTAATTAGAAGGCGCTAAAAGAGGGTGAACTAGATTTAAAAAAAAAAAAACATTTTAAATATGACTCCAAAACTAAAATTTCAAGTTAACAATTAAGATTTTATGTGAAATTATTTCAGAGTTTCCATATTTTAAATATTGGTTCATGGTATCGGTTAACTTTAACCGATACGAGTTCTTTGTGATGCACAGATCGTGTCAGCTCTAATTGTATATTTAGTCTTATGTTGGGTTTCTAATCTGTTTTGACTTTCTCTTCTCACTCTTGCTTTCTTTCAAGGGGCCATGCGTCCAAGGAGAGGATTTATTATCCATAGACGCCCACTTAAAGGTCTTACAGTGCCAATATCAGAAGATGCAACCAGATACCATGGTGGTTCATAACCGTGTGCAGTAAACGTTTGCTTGGCGGCAGAAAGAAATTGCAAATGGTATGCCTGTGGAGGATGTGTTGAAGAAGTACCCCTTCTTAGGGATGCCTACTGGTGTAAGTCAGAAAGCTGAATTGAACTTGGAAATAGCTGTCACATTTAACATGTTTATAGTAGTAAATTTTATTTGCCCTTGACCTTGTTTTCTTCATCTGTCCCTCTTTCCTTTTTTTGTATGTTCATGTAACTTCTTACATTATTGTTGTTAAATTCTATAAAAAAAAATAATTATGCAGCACCATACATAATTAATATCAACTTTAGATTATTTCATTTTCATACACTGTTATTTTGTACTGAAAATTAATTTTTTACTTGTAGCTGTGCAACGAACTCGGGTGGATCCAACCAACAACGGGTAATGTAAGCCAGCGATTTCGTGAAGGGCTCTCATGTGTTGCAGCAAAGGTGATTGACCTTACACAAGGGAAAACCCCACTCTACCAGCTCTACCTTGATGCAAGAGAGGAGGCTCTCACTGATGACCTACCGGGTATTTGCTTTTTTTTTTTTTTTTTTAACTTCAAGGCTTCCATTTTATATAATTTTTATAGGTAACTGGAAATGCCAGATAAAATGCATGGGTGATCTTGTGTTTTGTTGTTTTTTTGGCAGATCTTGACACAAGGGCTGCACTTTTATTCCTGCCATACATCTTCAAGGAGAAACTGGATCTCTTTGTCATACTTGGAGAGGTGTGTGTATTAAAATATTTAGTCTATATAAAAAGAAAACAAATGTATCTTTTGTTAAGAGACTAATATATTGCTTTCCTCTACCTTCTCTTTTGACTTCAAAGGTTCATCCTAAAACCCCCTATCCAACTGTTCAGCTACTTCATGAAGACTGGAAACCAGTGTTCTCCAGAAGCGCTCCAAACATTGTGAAGTTGGATGGCAGTGAAGTGTGCAGAAGCTCGTGTATTTTTGAAGGAATCATCTCTTCTTTCTGCTTGTATTTTGTCTTCAACCTTGCTTATCCAAAACATCTGAAGAACACCCTGATTTTTCTCCAAAAGTACATTGTGAAAATAGATGAGGGTGAGGACCGGCCTCTGCCAATCACAGTCACCAGACAAATAAATCTTCTGTATTGACCACCATGCCTCAGCCATATCAGTGCTCCAAATGTGGCAGAAGAACCTTTAGTTTGACAAAGCTTATGCAGCACATAGGACTTATTCATTCCCATGATGCCAATTTTGATATAACCTGTGGACTCAGTGACTGCTGTTCTTCCTTCAAAAAATATGAATCTTTCAGACGACATGTGTATAGGAAACACAGAGAACAGGTGTTGTGTTAATATTGACACAATGTGGGTCTTTTGTGGAAAAATTCTCATTCCTCTGTTATATGACAACCATTTTCATTCATACAGTGTTAGAGTTGATAGTGAATGGACGTTGCTAAAACCTGGACAGGAAATTGATGTTGCAGCTTATGACACATACTCTGTTGATAACAGTTTGTATGTAACAGTTAAGCAATGTATTTAAGAAGGTAATAAATGTGACAAGTATTTTTGACTTTGTATCTTCAATTTTTCAAATCTTGAGAGGAAAAATATAGGAAATCTGTGTGTAGATACTGAACCTTTAGAAAGACATTTTTGTACTCCTTTTAAGGGTTCTTTTTTGTACTTTATACTAAGGGTACAATTTTGCCCTTTAAAGTACAGGTTTGACGTGTAAAAGGTACAAATTACAAGGGTACAAATCAGTACCCACAGTTTAGGGTACAGAACGGTACCTTAGAGGGTACCACCCCAGTGACAAGCCATTGTACCCCTATAGGTACATTTCTGTACTTTAATTTCTGAGTGTGCAGGCAGGAGGCTGAGGAGCATTAAATGCAAAACCACCAGACTGAGAAACAGCTTCACTCCAGAAGCTGTTAGACTTCTTAGTGCATAATGTACAAGAACTCTTATTGTAGCACCTTAATCACTACTGACACTTACTGACACCATCACTTTATCAATGCTGGTCATCATGCCCTTTGCTGCTAAAGTATTTATTTACACCTACATTTATACCCACACTCTATACTGGTACTCAGGTTGTTGCACTCTAGTTATAGTATTATTTATTGTATTGTCTTATTACTTGTCATTTCTGTTTGTTAAAAAAACCCCAACACAACAACAACAAGAAACCCAATCATTTATTTATTACTTAAAAAAAAATTCTGTTTCTTCATCATTTTTGTTTCTTTTCACTCCGGACCGTGTGTACATAATTTTGTTCCACCTCATGTTAACATGTGATACGAATGACAAATAAAGCTCCTTGAATCCTTGAATGATGTGGTTCTGATGGCTTAATCAGCTGATGGCCTCCAGCTGGCACTGGAATGGTTCGCAGCCGAGTGTGAAGCAGTGTGAACTCGTTCCTCACCCTGAGTGAGGAACGAGTTCCTGCCCCAGGTGGAGGAGTATAAATATCCTGAGTGACGGGAGATCGACAGACTGATTGCAGTGATGTGGACGCCATCGTGGTGAAGAGAGAGCTGAGTGTAAAAGCAAAGTTCTCAATTTACTGGTCAATCCATGTCCCTACCCTCACCTATGGCCACGAGCTGTGGGTAGTGACTGAAAGAACGAGATCGCGAATACAAGCAGCAGAAATGGGCTTCCTCTGAAGGGTGGCTGGCCTCTCCCTTAGAGATTGGGTGGGAAGTTCAGCCATTTGGGAGGGGCTCAGCATACAGCCGCTGCTCCTCCACATCAAAAGGAGCCAGCTGAGGTGGTTCAGGCATCTGACAAGGATGCCTCCTGGGTGAGGTGTTCCGGGCATGTCCCACCTGGAGGAGGCACCCGAGCTGGTCCAGTCCAAAAAGGCTAGGCAGCGCCTGTACCACCTCCGACAACTGAGGAAGTTCAGGGTCTCTCCAGTGTTCCTTAGGACTTGCTATACAGGAGCTGTGGAGAGCATCCTCGCACTGAACATCACATCCTGGTATGGAAACAGCTGTGTCAAGGACAAAAAAGCTCTTCAGAGAGTGATCTGTACAGCAGAACACAGCTACAGGCTGCTCTCCACTCCCTTCAGGACATTTACACCAGGAGATGCTGGACTAGAGCAGCTTAGATATTGAAAGACTCGTCCCATCCCAGCAATAAACTGTTCCAACTTCTGCAATCAGGCAGAAGGTCCCCCGTCCTGCCAATCAACCATAACTGACTGAGACAGGACTCATTGTTATCACATTCTCATATCATGCCTGATCCTCTGGCTTCACTGCGGCCCAAGACCCCACTCACACAATGTGCATTCTCAGATTTCAAACTGCAAATTTCCAGATTGCTTTATTTGATTTTATATATTTTTCTTAATGTATATAATTCACTCACTTGCTGCACATAATGTCGTCTTTGTATATATTTACTTACTTACTGTGTAAAATGTTTTCTCTCTTTTGCAACCTCGAGGGGTATATCAGGTCACCTTTCAGTGTGTGTTTTAATTGTATAACTATGCACGTGACAAACAAAAGATCTTGAATCTTGAATCTTGCTTGAGAGATTATATCTCTCGGCTGGCCTGGGAATGCAGGAGGAGGAGGTGGCTGGGGAGAGGGAGGTTCGGGCTTCTCTGTTTGGGCTGCTGACCCCACAACCCGGCTCCAGATAAGTGGAAGAAGGTGGATGGATGGAACTTCACTGCAATGGTCTGAATCATATCTGTCTAACAGAGTTTTCTTCACACTGGGACCATACTTTTACTTTATACATGCTTCCCTCGGGCAGTATTATTGCATACATTTCATTACTACCCACCTTTAGTTATCCACCCTACAAGATGATACAAATCAACTAGACCAGGGGTGTCAAACTTATGGCCCAATGATATCAGACATAACAATTATATTGTTACATAACTGTCAATGGCCTGCGGCTATGTGGAAGCCAAATCTCCAGCCTTGATGAAAATGCAGGCAGGGCCAAACACATACAGAGACAGACTAGGACTGTACCATTAGGTGACAGAAAGAAAGGGGGGCAGACGTGGAAAAGACACAAGTGTAGTGGTACAGGTGAGCTACACAGAGAGATGGGAGAGACAGATCTGAACAAAAGCCTGTTGGAAACATGAAGAAATGAGTGAAAAACTTCAATGAGCAGGATCTGCCTGCATTTCAGTGATAGTTAAGACTCACAAGATAAACTGTATGTGCACACGCAAATGTGTGACAAATGACTTCAAGCACATAAACATCTGAACTGCACTGGTATTGTTTCTGCCACGTGAGGACATTTGGGAACTAAGCAGCAGTTCCTTAGCAGTGGACCAAATGACAAAAACAGAGCTGAGGGTTGTGAGAGTGGAAAAAGCCTGAAATCTGAAAAAGTGAAGGTCTGGGGATTTGTGTGCTAGACATCATAAAACTGTTTCCTGTAGGATAGTTGTTTTTTTACGAGCTTGTCTTTCCAAAATGAAACAGACAAGTGTTTGTAATAACATATCCAGACACAGACTAAGTTTCATTGTCTTTTCAAATGTGTAGGTAGAGCAGGCAGGCTACTGCACAGCCTACATGAGCAATCTAAACTACTGTATGTGTATGGGTAGTAATGAACACACCCAGAGAGTATTTAAAGAGGGATGAAAGAAAATGCTTTTGTTTCAGTGCAGTTTGTTCACATACAAATTATATTTGGATGTTAAGTGATAAAAATCTACAGTAGTCGTGACACAGCCCTGACTAGAATCTAAAAGAAGTCAACTGAAGAATGAAGGTTCATTTCCTTGCAAAGCCTGGCAAACTACTGTAGCCTTTAGGTCAACAGGTTGGCATGCTATCTCGCCACCGGCAGGTAGGAGCAGCTCAGCACAATATTCTAGCAAGTCAATGGCTCAGTCACACTAGAGGAAAAACAGGATGGGACCCTTTAGGTAACCAGAAAAATAAAATTGGTTTTCCAGTGATTACACTGACAACCAACCACTTTCAATCTCAAAGCAGATGCACAGTTGTTATATTCCAACAGAAAAGAAAAGTTCCTGAGCCGCTGTGTTACTTAGAAGGTAAATCACAACTATGTCACTATTTGTGGAGGACTTGTGTTGCAGATCTATGAGGTTCTGGCTGGACTGTGAATCTAAGAAGGTAGTGTTAATTTAATGTGTATGCAGTCAGCAATACAAAACAAATTTCACCAAGTTATCACTGTATTACCATAAACAGGTCTGAAATAATTCTCAATTTGATCCTATTCAATCACACAGTGAAAACAGAAGGACTCTGTCTGACTGCGAGTGGATGCAGACGTAAAACTTGCTGCATAATGAATCTTTGGTAATAAAGCTTTCCAGATCATTTTTAATAGCACGTTAAAGCTAATGTATTTTAATTTAAAATATGTTTGGTGTCTGCATTACATTTTACATCATAAAGAAGTCACTTGGATGAGTAACAAAACGTTTCTCCCACTGAAAACGTCCAGATGAACAGAATTAACCTTTGGGATTTACTTACCTGGATGACTGAGCATGCATCAAGATGCATGTCTCTGACCCAGTGTTTTCTGAGTTAGTTGTGGACTCATGTTCCTTTCTGTTTATTTAGGAGATGGCTTGAGTGTTACTTCTTTATAGTTTACCTTTCTGTAGTGCATCTGAGTTGATTTCTAGCTTCTGGCTTTTGTTATTTGTTCAGTTTATCCCCTGTGTCACGTCTGAGTCTCCGTGTGTTAGTCTCCTGTTTCATGTGTATTAGTTTTGCCTCCCCTGTCTCGTCAGTCAGGTTAGTGTCAGCTGTGTTCCCATCTGTGGCATGTTCCTTTGTTATCCTCTGTGTGTATATGCTTGTTTTGTCTGAGCTCCAACCAGCAGATTCCACGGTGCCTGGATCAGGGAGCGAGCCAAAGGGTTCCTGTCGGCCTGAACTTGAGGAGCAACCATAACCTCCTGTGTGCCCTGCACAGCCCCAGCCTGGCCTTTCCCACACAGAGGAAAAACTGCAGTCTGCTCTGGTCCTCTTGGTGGCACTGAGAAGAGTCCATTGTTGGGATGGGAGAGGTCCATCATAATCTTCCTGGCTTTGGCCTTGCACCGCTTGGTGTAGATGGACAGCAGTTCAGGAAGCTCTGATCATTTGAAAGTCTGATGCTTAGTCTTATCCACCCCAGCTGTGAAACTTTAACAGTGTTTCCTGAAAACCCTCTGCTGTCTGATCATTTCCTGATAAAATTTACATTTACAATAATTGATTGCACAGCAGTGGAGAGTAGACTTTATCACAGTAGATGTCTTTCTGAAATTGCTGTAACTAATTTTAAGAATATAATCCACCCACTGTTATCATCTTCAATGCCCTGTACAGGGGAGCAGCTACCTGAACGCTACCCCAACAGAGGTCGATTATCTTGTTAATAATTTTACCTCCTCACTACGTACGACTCTGGATACTGTAGCTCCTGTGAAAACTAAGGTCTCTAATCAGAAGTACCTGACTCCGTGGTATAATTCTCAAACACGTACCCTAAAGCAGATGACTCGTAAGCTGGAGAGGAAATGGCGTGTCACAAATTTAGAAGATCATCATTTAGCCTGGAGAAATAGTTTGTTGCTTTATAAGAAAGCCCTCCGCAAAGCCAGAACATCTTAATATTCATCACTGATTGAAGAAAATAAGAACAACCCCAGGTTTCTCTTCAGCTCTGTAGCCAGGCTGACAAACAGTCAGAGCTCTGTTGAGCCAACCATCCCTTTAATGCTAACTAGTAATGACTTCATGAACTTCTTCACAAATACAATTTTAACCGTTAGTGAAAAAATGACCAATAATCATCCCACAGACGTAACATTATCTACAGCTACTTTCAGTACCATTGCTATTGATTTAGACTCTTTTTCTCCAATTGATCTTTCTGAGTTAACTTCACGTGTCTTGTAGACCCCATTCCTACAAAACTGCTCAAAGAAGTCCTGCCATTAATTAATGCTTCAATCTTAAATATGATCAACCTATCTCTAATAATCAGCTATGTACCACAGGCCTTCAAGCTGGCTGTAGTTAAACCTTTACTCAAAAAGCATCTCTAGACCCAGCAGTCTTAGCTAATTATCCGATCGTTCAGTCTGACGTCACTAGCCGTGTCAGGGCCTAAACTCCGCTGCAGGTCCATATATCAAACGATCACTGTGGCATTTCTGAGAGTTGAAAAACTGTCTAAAGTCTTTCATCTTTAATAAAATGATCAGCGTTCTGCTCTACCAGGTGTAACAACTGAGTTTAACATCCAGGCATCCATGAAAACGGAATTTATGACATTTAACAGAGTTAGAAGTTAGCAGGAAGTTAGCTCGCTAGCTTCCATCTAAATACAATATAGCATGTCCTGACTGCGGGGTTTTGGAAACAAATTAAAACGTACAGCTCTGCTATCACTTCCAACATAAATGAAGACAGAAAACTAAACAGCAGTGACGTTTGTAGGGTTACTGAAGTTTGGCTAGCTGGTATATAATGATGTGCTACGTGACCGCTAGCGACACAGCTATGTTAGCATAATATAAACAAGCTAACTTTTTTTCCACTCGATAAAAGTTAACGTGAGGGTTCTCAGTGGTCAGGAACAAATGTAATCGCATGGTAGGATGCTGTAAAAGGACCAAACTTCAGCCAGGAGAACAACTGAGATAATCCATCCACAATACGAGGTTAGTCATTCATATACTGCTGCATGGGCTGGGCTGTAGTTACAGCCTAAGGTTTTAAAAACTGAGCTTAAATAAATAATTAGCGGTAATAAAAGCCGAGGGAGGTCAGCAGTGATCACTGACTTTTTTTTAGGAGCTTTTTGAGATTAAATAGAAGAAAATACAAAACATTAATTATGTTAACAACACAAAAGCCATATTAAACGCAGACTGCTTTAGACCCGGAAGTAGGATTCGTCACGTCATCACTTAATAATCGGATAGGCCAATCTCCAACCTTCCTTTCATATGAAACATCCTTGAAAGAGTAGTTGTCAAACAGCTAACAGTTCATCTGCAGAGGAATGGCTTATTTGAAGAGTTTCAGTCAGGTTTCAGAGCTCATCACAGCACAGAAACAGCTTTAGTGAAGGTTACAAATGATCTTCTTATGGCCTCTGACAGTGGACTCATCTCTGTGCTTGTCCTGCTAGACCTCAGTGCAGCGTTCGATACTGTCGACCATAATATCCTATTAGAGCGATTAGAACATGCTGTAGGTGTTACAGGTACTGTGCTGCAGTGGTTTGTATCATATCTATCTAATAGACTCCAATTTGTGCATGTAAATGGAGAGTCCTCTTCACACACTGAGGTTAATTATGGAGTTCCACAGGGTTCAGTGCTAGGACCAATTCTGTTTTTATTATACATGCTTCCCTAGGGAGCATGTATAAACAGCCATACAAACAGCCAAGATGCAAACCGCGTTTTTGGAGATAAAATATGTCCACACATGACTCTGTTTACGCTCAGCCATTGTTGTGAATGCGTACGCCAAGGGGCTGCGACACATTTATACAGCCGTGTTTCGCATATGACTATGAAAGCCGTAAGAGGAAGTATTTCCTTCAAATTTAGAAGATCTGAATGATATAGTTTCTTTCTTAACTGTGTTCCTGTTAATGATAAACTACAAATTTAGCCCAAAGTACTAAAATATCGATATTTTAATGTGAGAATCGATTCTAGAACATAAATTACTGGTATCAGAAGAATCGATATTTCAGTATCGATCCGCACACCACTACTGTGAGGAACCTTGGAGTCAATTAAAGTGTGGCCAGAGGGGACAGATGCAGTGCTCCAGGACAGATTTAAAAACACAGACTGGAATATGTTCACCCACACAGACCTGGACCACTACGCCTCATCTGTACTGGATTACATCTCCAAAACCACAGACAGTGTCACCACCCAGAAAAGGATCACCATGTACCCCAACCAGAAACCTTGGATGACCCGGGATGTTCGTCTCCTCCTGAAGGCCCGCAACACTGCCTTTAGGTCAGGAGATGCACACGCCTACAGTACAGCCAGGGCTAATCTAAAGAAGGGCATCAAAAAAGCCAAACACCATTACAAAAAGAAGGTAGAAGAACACTTCTCCAACTCCAACCCCCGACGCATGTGGCAAGGACTCCAGACCATTACAGACTACAGGACCACCAAACCCTCCCCCGCATCCTCTGATGTCTCCTTCCTCAACGAGCTCAACAACTTTTATGCTCGTTTTGAGCGAGGGAACCCCACAACCACAACCAAAGCAGACGTGACGCCAGACCACCAACCTCTGACTCTCTCCCCCACCAATGTAGGAGTGGTGCTGAGCAGGATCAATGTCCACAAGGCTGCAGGTCCTGATGGCATCCCCGGGCGTGTTCTCAGAGCGTGTTCTGGGGAGCTTGCAGGAGTGCTGACAGACATATTCAACCTGTCCTTGGCCCACGCTGTGGTACCGGCCTGCTTCAAATCCACCTCCATCGTCCCGATACCCCAAAAACTCCAACCCATCTAGCCTCAATGACTACCGCCCAGTAGCACTCACCCCCATCATCACTAAGTGCTTAGAGCAGCTGGTCCTAGCACACTTCAAATCCTGTCTCCCCCCCACCCTGGACCCCCACCAGTTCGCATACCGCCAGAACAGGAGCACAGAGGATGCAGTCTCCATCGCACTGCACTCTGTTCTCTCACACCTGGACAACAACAACAACTTCAGTTCAGCATTCAATACAATCCACCCCTCACAACTCATCAGGAAACTGACAGACCTGGGCATCAGTTCCAACATCTGCAAATGGTTACTGGACTTCCTGACCAACCGCCCCCAACATGTCCGGCTGGATAACCACTGCTCATCTACAATCACGATGAACACCGGTGTACCACAAGGCTGTGTGATGAGCCCTTTCCTCTACTCCCTCTTCACCCACGACTGCAGACGTGCTGGTGGTTCTAACACCATCATTAAGTTTGCAGATGACACCACGGTGATTGGCCTCATCAGTGACAACGATGAGGCCGCCTACAGGGAGGAGGTGGATCGTCTGGCTGAGTGGTGCGACAGAAACAACCTGCTGCTTAACACCGAGAAGACCAAGGAGCCCATCGTGGACTACAGGAGGAATGCTGACCCACATCCACCCATCCACATTAAGGGGACGGCTGTGGAGCGTGTGAGCAGCTTCAAGTTCCTGGGAGTCCACATCTCCGAGGATCTCACTTGGACGACCAACTGCTCCAAGCTGGTCAAGAAGGCTCACCAGCGCCTCTTCTTCTTGAGGACTCTGAGGAAGAACCACCTATCCTCAGACATCCTGGTGAACTTCTATCGCTGCACCATCGAGAGTATCCTGACCAACTGTATAACAGTCTGGTACGGGAACTGCTCTGCCTCGGACCGGAAGGCGTTGCAGAGGGTCGTGAAAACTGCCCAGCGCATCGCCGGAGCACCACTTCCTGCCATAAAAGACATCTACAGGAAGCGGTGTCTGAAGAGGGCTGGGAAAATCATCAAAAACCCCAGTCACCCATCACATGGACTCTTCACCCTCCTGCCCTCTGGGAGGCGCTACAGGAGCCTCCGGACTAAGACCACCAGGTACCGGAACAGCTTCTTCCCCACAGCTGTCAGACTCCTGAACTCTGCCTCCTGACATCTGACCCACGTTAACACATGGACTGAACACACACACACCCACAATGGACAACTGTACCCTCAAACACACAACAATAACATGGACTGAACCACCACTCACAACCACTAGCACTTTATATAGACTCTTAACTGCACTATTGTATAGTTCTGTGTAAATAATCATACGATAATTTTTAATTCTACAACTGTTTACAACTTGCATAGTTCCCATTTCTGTATAGCTGTATATCTCAGATTTCTGTAAAGTTATTTATTTCATATTCTGTATAGTTTTTCATATTTATATCCTGTTCATATCCTGTACATAGCTTGTACTCACTACAGCCTGTACATACTTATAGTTATAGAATATTCACAACATACTTCATACCGTGTACATTATAACATACCATAATAGACCCATTTCTGTAATATACTTACATATCTATATTATTGCTAATATATATTGTAATATATCTATATCATGGCTAAAGCACTTCTGGATGGATGCAAACTGCATTTCGTTGCCCTGTACCTGTGACATGTGCAATGACAATAAAGTTGAATTCTATTCTATTCTATATAAAACGCCTTGAGGCAACTGTTGTTGTGATTTGGCGCTATATAAATAAAATTGAATAAAAAAAAAATAGAGGTCTGCGCGTCATCTGGTCCCGTGGTTTCTGCACACCGCCGTCTGCCCCCATGTCGCCTCTACCGGAGCCAGAGGTCCTGCTCCATTCAAACAAGAGGTTCCCACACCATCTGGTTCAGTTGCACCAGAGCCTATACCCAAACCAGGGCTATCTGAGCTAGAACCTGTGTGCCTCCTCAGCTTTTGCCTGCCTCCTGTTGCACCAACTGAAATGTCCCATCACCTTCAGCCCCAGCCCCTGACTAGCCTCCAGAGGTCTTCCGTCACCTCTTCTGCCAATGTGGCTCTCTGGTTTGCCCCATTGTCATTGACGCCAGCCTCCAGTCCTGTCGGCATCCCAATCGGCCTCCAGTCCTGCCCAGCCTTTGTTATCAGCATCCTGGTCAGCCTCCAGATCTGCTTAGTCTCCAACTATGACTTCCCAGTCAACCTACGGAGCTTCGTTGTCTACTTTGCTGGGCACGCAGCTATGTTCCCACCTGTTCCCTCATTATTCTCCTCGTGCATATATTCTCTGCATTTCCCTCTGTTCTCTGTTGACAACATTAATCTTTCAGACTGTTGAGGGGTATGTCAACCTGGCAACCAAGAAACATATTTTATGATACCTATTACCGGTGTTATAACCTAGTCCTTATTTTTATTCCTTTACTTCTTTTAACCAGTGAGTGTGGTTTTGCACCTCTGGCTGCACCTTGGTTTTGGTCCGATTAGGTTTTAAGCTCATTTCACTGCTGAATTAAATGAACAAATTAAATATCAGTAAATCAAGCTTTACAATAGTAATGAACATTTTTGTTGCACTTGGAATTTTTAGATGAGTCCACTAAAACAAAAACAGGCCTCTTAATCTGCTACTTTAAATAATGTTTAGTTTCTTACAAAAACCCAAGAGAACTCTTTTTAGTCTTCTAACATCTGCCATTCAGCTAACACTTGGCGCATTTGAACTTGTGGCGAGCCTAGTGTTTGATGTCAGCAGCCTGGCATAAGCCTAAACCTTTGGTTTGGTAGTGGTTTGTCGGGACATTACGTAACCCATCATTATTTGCAGTCTCTTGCTTTGGGGGGTTTCGGTTACATCAGGGTTGAACTTTGCCGTGTGGTGCTGATGTTATTTTTGGCAAAGCAGCATTCTACACCTGAATAAAAAAGCCTTGGCGCTGCAATCAGGAAGTTTAAAAAGAATAGTGGGGGAGAGTGAGCTGAGGTTGTTAAAGAAGTTAAACTCTTGTTGGGTTTAGCAGTGTGCCCCTGTGGATGTTGTTGGAAAGAGTGAGCGTAAAAGTAAAGACTTCCCAGCATGGAGAGAATCTCCCTCAGTGCTGTTATGGCTGCTTTACAGATTATGATATTATTTGGGACTGAAAAAAATGCAGACTTGATCTTCTGCTTGTTAAATTGTTTGTGGTCTGAAAATACTTTCCTGACAGCAGACTTTGGCAAGACACAGAGCTGCTGGCTGCTTGGCGACTCGATTCTGCCATCATCATCATCATGTCATCTTTGGCTGATTCTAGGCACAAATCTCTTCCCATCTGCTTTTCAAGCTTCCTTTCTTATTTGTTTTTTTTTTTAAATATTTCCTTTTTTTCCAGAGAAATTCCGATCATTTCCCCTGTGGAGAAATGGGCTGTTTCACATTTACTTGGAAAGGTTATAGTCAAAGGCTGCATTGAACCCCTATTGCTATTCAAAAACTGGCACCCCCCCCAGTAATACACACACACACACACATAAATATTACCATCGTAGCTGCAGATGTGGCACATCTGGCTGCAGAAATTAGTCATTATTCCTGGCAGGCTCTGATGCTCTGCTACTCCTTCGCTCTCTGTCACTATGGCAACTGATGACTGGTTGGCAGGAGGCCGCTGGCATGAGCTGGGGCGAACAAGTACGAGCTATGGAGCCTGGGGGATGGGGGTTTGGGGCAAAAGTCTGTATGGCTGTGTGACAGAACAAGAAACCAAGAGTTAAAGTGTAAAAACAAAAGAGGCGGAGGGTGAGATGGAGGCTGGGGAGATGACATGTGGGCAGGACTTCAGGCTGGCAATGGTCCAGCCTGACCATGAAGATCTGAGTCTGAATCAAAGCTTCTGGCAGCACAAAGCTGTGTGTGACACCACCGCTCCCACTTGGCAGGCATCGTATTTTCCCAGCAATCCTTGACTTGGCAGCTGGCCGACCTTTCCCTGCAGGCCTGCAAAGAGGATTAGGATTGAAGGGGGGCAGGAGAGGGGGAGAAACTTGGGAGACGAAGAGAAAAAGAGAGCCTTGTTGTTTTTCTCTTGCCTGCTTACTTGCCCCCAATGACATCATTGCTGCACTCATTCCAGATGCAAGGCGTCCAAAAGTGTTTTTCCCAATTTTTATTTGACTTGGCTGTCCATTTTATAATCGCTGCCATCCGTGCTGTATCCTGGGGGGATGGGGCAAATGCCCAAAATGGCGCCTCCTGCAATCTGCAGTGTCAACAAAGACGTCTAAGTCTTCCCCTAATGAAAAGTACAGATGAGGCCGTTTGTGCTTTAAATTGTGGTACAGGTGTCAGGTAGAAGTCTGCATCGGTGATGGTAACTTCACCACCCTAGCACTGAGCCGTCAGCCTGTGTTTTACAGATATGAAAAAAGTGCTTTCTTCATGTGACTTAGAGTGTGCATTTTATTTATCACCTTACTTCAAAGAATTTATATTCCGAGAAATCATTACTTGACCCCAGTGTCTCTGTCTGATCTCACCACCCTCAGTATTTATTTCGTTTGTTTCTAGGTGGGCTCACAGACATTTTTAGGAGATTGTATAAGGCAAGGCAAGGCAAGGCAAGTTTATTTGTATAGCACAATTCAACAACAAGGTGATTCAAAGTGCTTTACAGAGACATTAGAAACAAGAACAAATAAAAAGCATGATTTAAAATTGATTAAAACAAGCAAATAAACTAACTAACTAATTAACAAACAAACAAACAAACAAACAAACAAAACAGTATATAAAATCAAAACAGATAAAATCAGAACAGTAGATAAAATCAGTAGTTAAATGTAAGTTTTGAAATTTAAGCTTAAAGTGTGGATTTGGTGCTTTATTCAAATGCAGCTGAGAACAGGTGAGTCTTCAACCTGGATTTAAATAAACTGAGTGTTTCAGCTGATCTGAGGCTTTCTGGGAGTTTGTTCCAGATATAAGGAGCATAAAAGCTGAATGCAGCTTCTCCGTGTCTGGTTCTGACTCTGGGAACTGATAAAAGACCGGATCCAGATGACCTGAGGGATAATGTGACATAATGCATGCTTACACTTGCACTTGTACCGTTCAAGTTGTAATTACACTGATTACATACCGGTTTCAGTGGAGACAACTGTTTGTACTCTTTACAACTGTACAGGGTGGAGAACGTGGACCCGTCCTGCTGTCATGTTTAGTCATTTTCATGAAATCCCAAAACCAGCAATTGAGCAGTTAAATAACACAAGAATAAAAAAAGAACGTCTTTGAAAAGCTACGAGCTAGCTATTTCTTTTCACAAGGAATTAGTCCACATAAGAGCTGTTGGTTTAAAAACAATCCTGAACTTAATGGGAACTGACTTTGAAATGTTTTGTATTTTTGCACTGGTTGCTGATTGGAAGTTTACTTCCCTGAATTTTCCATTCTAAATGCTGACATGTCCTCAGGAAGATAGTAATCTCTTTAATCGTCCTCTAATTTGTGTATGACCATGAGCCCAGTGGCTGATTTGAATCCTAAGAAGTAACCTGTATAAGTAGACAGTCGCATTGGAAGCATTCTCTTAGTCTTTATATTGTGGTTATGACTGTTATTTGGTATATTGAGGCAAAGGTTATTACCTTTCACTGATCCACTGACATAAAAAAGTAGAAATGCATGTGAAAAATCAATGTACTGAACAGGCTAGTCGGGCTCTTGTGGCAGGCTGCATCATTGCAATGTGTGGTTACATTTCTAGAAAGGTACATATCAGGTAAGAGAACAGGTTACAGTCCGGGGTTTCAAAAGATTTTGTGGTAACAGCATTTTTAACACATAAGTATATGTGCTTTGTAAAACCTTCTCCATACTGGGAGGGATTAAGGGATTAAGTCATTAGCTGGTGACTTGTGGATATTATTGTCTCAGTTGGCTAACCTTTGCTAAATAGCCCTCTGATGTGTTTACTAGCAGATCATATGTAAATCAGGGCGTAGCAGCCGCTGGCAATGTTAGAAAAATACAGCCACTTACTTCACTACATCAGTCTACGCATGTCTCTATTTTTCTGTTGCCATTGCTCATGCAGATAGTAAACATAAAAAAAAAAAATCCTTTTTGAATCTTACATAAAGGTGAGATTCCCCAGCTGGTTTCCTACTAACAGAAATGACAATAATAAGGAAAAAGCATGATCTGACCTGAATTACTGAAAAAAGTCTGGTGGTAATCCAGACATCTTAAACCATACTTGACTCACACTGATCGTGGCTCAAGAGTTGGGAGTTTGCCTTATAATCGGAAGGTTGCCGGTTCGAGCCCCGGCTTGGACAGTCTCGGTCGTTGTGTCCTTGGGCAAGACACTTCACCCGTTGCCTGCTGGTGGTGGTCAGAGGGCCCGGTGGCGCCAGTGTCGGGCAGCCTCGCCTCTGTCAGTGCGCCCCAGGGTGGCTGTGGCTACATGTAGCTGCCATCACCGGTATGTGAATGGGTGGATGACTGAATGTGTAAAGCACTTTGGGGTCCTTAGGGACTGGGGCTATACAAATACAGGCCATTTACTATTTAACCTTGGTTTCCTGTGCTTCAGATTTCCTGGACCTCCTTTGCCATCACCTTCAACCGCAGCTCACCTCGGTTTTTCTTCGCATTCGGGAAGAATACAAGGACTCTCACTTGCCTGCCCTCCTGCCCTCGGACACAGCGGAACTCGGGTCTGCCAGCCTTTTCCACTACTCCCCTGGATTATCACCGCCTCTCCCTCAAAGCAAGGTTCATGCCGATCACCAGCACCATATTCCGGAACCATATTCCGGTGAGCCGGGTCGTTATGGAACATTCTTGTTAAAGTGTGGTCTTGCTTTCACTCACTCACCTCACGCGTTCACCTCAGACTCGGTCAGGTTAGCATACCTGGTAGCTAAGCTTCAGGGCAAAGCATTGTCATGGGCCGAGGCGTACCTGTCCATCCATCCTCTTTCAACCTGCTGATACAATGAATTTCTGGGTGAGTTTAAAAAGACCTTTGCTCAACCGGTAGCCGAAGGCAGCACGGAGGAGAGGTTGTTAAGACTCCAACAGGAAAACCAAAGCGTTGCTGAATTTATCATTGATTTTTGCACGTCAGCAGCCGAGGTTAACTGGCCAGATTGGGCTCTGCAAAGCATTTTTCGTTGTGCGTTAAGTGAGGAATTAAAGGATCAGTTAGCCTCCCGTGATGACCCAAGAACATTTGAGGATTTGGTTTCCCTCTCCTTAAGGACTGATAATCGTTTAAGGGAGAGGGAAGCGGAGAAAACACCCTCTGTGCGCAAGCCGGCATTTAGCCCACAGTCGCTTCCGTCTCCGCCACTTCTGGCGACAACATCCGCCGCTGGCAGCGCAAGCATGGATGCCACAGCAGAGCCCATGCAAATCGGCCGCTCGCATCTCACTGCTGAGGAAAGATAGTGACACCGCCGCTCCGGGGCGTGCTTTTACTGCGGTGCGCTTGATCACATATAAGCTCAGGTGTAGAATGCGGCCAAAAGGTTCCGCCCGCTGGTAGATTCGGGGATACGGGTGGGCGGATCCCTTTCTCAGATCAACATAGTGTTCGGGAGATTTGGAGTCAACCATTGGCGGAGCGGGGGGTGGCTCACTGGGCTTAAGCCCGGGTAATTTTATCAGAAGCTCGGGGTCTTTTGGAGTGTAATTTGTTTCATAGTTGCCTGACTGATAACTGTATAAAACAAAAACTACACACAATATTCGAAGCACATAGCGCAGTCGTAAATCCCCCCTAATTTTGGTATGATCCGAGCCCAGGCACTAGGCGACTTACACATGTGAGCGAGGGGGGAGAAGCTGCTGCCTGCGAGTTTACTGCAGACAGAGGAGAGATAAAGTTTGAGCAGGTACCAAAGCAAATCATTCGTACTGTACAAATAATGTAAATATGACGGTGAATCACAAAAGATTGATATCAAACTGATCACTTGACCCATATTACGTTACTTGCTCTTGGAGTGAATGTGTGTTTATTTTATATTTTCAGTTGTTACCCTCCACAGCTAAACAAAGCACTCTAATCCGGTTTCAGTTATGTACTGATGAACACAACATGGACATAAGTGGCTTCTTTCAAAGAAAAAACTCAGGTAGATGTTACATATTATGCTTGAAGAGATTTACATACACTTTAGTGAGAAACAAGAACATTTCTTGTTACTGTACAACATCAATTTAGAGTAAACTTGTTTTGCTTTAGATAAATAAATATTGAAATGTCTTTTGAATTAGTTAAATGTCAGAATAAAGAGAGACAGAGCTTCTATTTTTATCACTTTCATCAAATTTAGGAGTACATATACACTAAGTTTATTGTTAATTAATAAGAAAACTGCAGACGATTCCATTCTGAGCTTAAGAAGCTTCTGATAGGTTAGTAGAGTCCATGTGAGTAAATTGGTGGCACAGCTGTGGATGCATATAAGGCAAAACACAGAGCCTGTTTCTTTGGCATGGAAAAATCAAGAGATATCAACCAAAACACCAGGAAAAGAATTGTGAAGCTCCATAAGTGTAGCTCAATTTTGAATAGAATTTTGTGCCATTTGCAATTAAGAAATACACATAGTTTCTCTTTTTACTCTTAAATCACTACAGAGGGTGGTGAAGGCAGCAGAGCACATCACTGGCATGAGGCTTCCTGCCATTCAGGACATTGATCTTCAGCGATGCCTCCGTAAAGCACACAGCATCATCAAGAACCACAGCCACCCAGCACATAAGCTCTTCTCCTTGTTACCATCTGGCAGATGTTACAGGAGTCTGTCTGCTCGGACTACAAGTCTTAAAAACAGTTTCTACCATCAAGCCATACGACACCTCAACCACAACACTTAAACACACACACACACACTCCACAGGACGCACTCAGAAGCTACCCTGCAGCTTCACAAGTACTCTGTATAATCCGCACTGGTCACTCCATAAGATAAGATAAGATAAGATAAGATAACCTTTATTAGTCCCACACGTGGGAAATTTGTTTTGTCACAGCAGGAAGTGGACAGTGCAAAAGTTATGAGGCAAAAATTAGAATACAATAAGAATAAATACAGTACACAACTGTACAGAATAGAATAAAATAAAATACTATATACAGTAGAATAAAATAAAATAAATATACAATAAGATAAAAATAGAATACAAATACAAATACTATATACAACTGAGTAAAAATTTTATTTTATTGATATTTATATTTTTTTAAAAAGTGCAGTACTGTAACAACTGCCACAAAAACAAAAACTTTTGTACTGTTTAGTTTGTACTGCTGCTCATTCCTGTGCAATATCCCATCTGCCCCCCCACCCCCTCACATTCCTATTTAAGATTTTCTTTATTTAATCACTAGTGTGTACATATATATATATATACATATCAGAATCAGAATCAGAATCAGAATGGGTTTATTGCCAGATGTTGAGGTTTACAACATTAGGAAATTGCTGCGGTGCTTCAGTGCAGACAATAAGAATTAAAGTGCTATGTAGAAAGAAAGATATGTGCATGAGATATACATGAGATATATACATGAGAATAAGAATTATGAGTGCTACGTAGAAAGATATATACATGAGTGCAGGTGGTGATCAGTGCCAAACATGAAATGATGCAGTGACACAGCGTAGGGTCATGTGTTAGTGGCGGGGACAATCATGTGGTTATTGTTCATGTGTCCAACAGCAGAGGGGAAGAAACTGTTCTTATGGCGAGAGGTTCTGGTGCGAATGGACCGGAGCCTCCTGCCTGAGGGGAGCAGGTCAAACAGACTGTGTCCAGGGTGAGAAGGGTCAGCTGAGATCCGGGCTGCACGCCGCAGTGTCCTGGAGGTGTACAGGTCCTGCAGAGATGGGAGTCTGCAGCCAATCACCTTCTCAGCAGAGCGCACAACACGCTGCAGTCTCTGTTTGTCCCTGATAGTGGCTCCAGCATACCACACGGTGATGGAGGAGGTGAGGATGGACTCGATGATTGCAGTGTAGAATTGCATCATCGTCCGTGTTGGCAGGTTGAATTTCTTCAGCTGCCTCAGGAAGTACATCCTCTGCTGGGCTTTCTTGATGACGGAGGTGATGGTGGGCTCCCACTTCAGGTCCTGGGTGATGGTGGTACCCAGGAAGCGGAATGAGTCCACAGAGGTGATGGGGGTGTCAGTCAGGATGATGGGGGGGAGTGGGGCTGTGTGCTTCCTGAAGTCCACAATAATCTCCACTGTCTTCTGGGCATTCAGCACCAGGTTGTTGTGGCTGCACCAAGACACCAGACGTTCAACCTCCCTCCTGTAGGCAGACTCGTCCCCGTCCGAGATGAGCCCAATGACGGTGGTGTCGTCTGCGAACTTGATTAGCTTGACAGACTGGTGGGTGGAGGTGCAGCAGTTGGTGTACAGGGAGAAGAGCAGAGGAGAAAGAACACAGCCCTGAGGGGAGCCGGTGCTGATGGTCCGGGAGTCCGAGACATTCTTTCCCAGCCTCACGTGCTGCTTCCTGTCCGTCAGGAAGTCAGTGATCCACCGGCAGATGGGATCAGGCACATTCATCTGGGAAAGCTTGCCTCGGAGATGGTCTGGAAGGATGGTGTTGAAGGCAGAGCTGAAGTCCACAAACAGGATCCTGGCGTAGGTTCCTGGGGAGTCCAGATGCTGCAGGATGAAGTGTAGGGCCATGTTGATGGCGTCGTCTACAGACCTGTTGGCTCTATATGCAAACTGCAGGGGGTCCAGGAGGGGGGCCGTGAGGGTCTTGAGATGGGAGAGAACTAGGCGCTCAAATGACTTCATGACCACAGATGTCAGAGCCACGGGTCTGTAGTCATTTAGTCCAGTGATCCTACGTTTCTTGGGGACAGGGATTATGGTAGAGGACTTGAAGCAGGCAGGCACATGACATGCCTGCAGTGAGGAGTTGAAGATGCCAGAAAACACTGGGGCCAGCTCGTTTGCACAGTGTCTGAGGGTGGCAGGAGACACACCGTCTGGGCCGGGAGCTTTCCGAGCATTCAGACTCCTAAACTGCTTCCTCACATCTGCTTCATGAATATGAAGAGTTGTGGTCGGAGGAGGTGGTGTGAAATCCTCTTTTGTGTGGGGTGAGGGGGCGGGTGTTGCAGGTGAACAGTTTGAAGGTGGTGATGGCTCTATGGAGGGGGGAGAGGTGGGGGAATGAGTGTCCAAAGTGCCTCTATTGTTGGGGTCGTTGGAGGTGTGAAGGCTGCCTGATGGCTCGTCAAAACGGCAGTAGAAGTTGTTAAGGGTGTTGGCTAAGAGCAAGTCATCAGTGGAGTGGGGGGTTTTAGGCTTGTAGTTTGTTATATTCCTAAAACCTTTCCACACAGAGGCCGAGTCATTCTCTGAGATCTGCTGCTGCATCTTCTCAGAGTGCTGATGTTTGGCAATGTCCACTTCTTTAGTGAACCTGTACTTGGCCTCTCTGTAGCAGTCCCTGTCTCCGCTTCTGAACGCCTTACTCTTTTCCAGCCACAGCTTTTTGAGTTTAGGAGTAAACCAGGGTTTGTCATTGTTATAACTCACCCTGGTGCGTGATGGCACAATGCTGTCCTCACAGAAGTGGATATAGGAGGTGACAGTGTCCGTAAACTCGTCCAAGCTGTTAGAAGCAGCCTTCATTGTGTCCCAGTCTGTAGACTCCAAACACGTGCGAAGCTCCTCCACAGCCTCGTTGCTCCACAGTTTTTTAGTCCTCACGACAGGTTTGGAGAGCTTCAGCCTCTGTCTGTACGCGGGGATTAGGTGGATCATGACGTGGTCAGAAAGTCCGAGTGAAGCGCGGGGCACCGCGCGATAGGCCCCGCTGATCGTACTGTAACAGTGGTCTAATGTTCTCTCCTCTCTGGTCGGGCATTTAATATGCTGCTTATATTTTGGAAGCTCATGGCTCAGATTGGCTTTGTTAAAGTCCCCAAGAGCAATGATGAGAGAGTCCGGGAATGTCCGCTCCGTGTGGAGAATCTGCTCCGCGAGTGCGCACTGAGCTGCCTGCGCATCTGCGTCTGGCGGGATGTAAACAGCGGCCAGGATGAATGAAGCAAACTCCCGCGGAGAATAAAACGGTTTGCAGTGAATAAAAAGATATTCCAGAGAGGGAGAGCAGTGCTGAGCAATCACTGTTACATCTGTGCACCAGCCACTATTGATGTAGAAGCAGACACCTCCACCTTTGGTTTTACCGGAGAGAGCGGCCTGCCGGTCCGCGCGCAGCAGATGAAAGCCCTCCAGCTTGAGCGCGCAGTCCGGGATGTCCTCACTGAGCCACGACTCCGTAAAACATAAGACACAGGAGGAGGCAAAGTCTTTGTTCATGCTTCTCATCAGGGCCAGTTCGTCTATCTTATTCCAGAGTGAGCGTACATTAGAAAGGAAGATCCCAGGAAGGGCCGTTCTCAGTCCGCGTTTCCTCAAACGCACGAGTACGCCGGCTCGCTTACCTCTCTTTCGACGTCTCACTTTCCTGATCAGAGTCAGCAGTAAATCTGCCGCAGATGCGACAAATATTGGAAATAAATCCACAGGCGTTGTAGTCCTGCAGTTAAGGAGCTCTTCTCTGGTGTAAGAATATCCAGAGGAGTGCCCAGACACAGAAGAAATGCACAAAAACAAGACAAAAGTAACGCACTGAAGCACCAGGGCATCCATGCGCGGCGCCATCTTGGTTAAAATATATATATATATATATATATATATATATATATAGTCAGTTAACTGAAAATCTCTTTTTTCTTTTACCACATCTTATTAATATTTTGCTCTTTCTATTTTTCTATTTATTTTTTATTTTATTTGGGTTTTTTTTCTACTGTACCATTCTGCTGAGTGACTGTCTTCTGCTCGTCAAATACATTTCATTGCGATGTTGACCCTGCGCTAACTTGCACATGACAAATAAAACTGAAACTGAACTGAACTGAAACTAAATTTAACAAATATGTTTTTTATATTTATCAATCTAAAAAATAAACGTTTAGTCTGATTTGATGTTACAATTAAAAAGTGTTTTTGTTTTTATCTGAAGACTATGTAAATATCTGGTTTCAACTGTATATTTGATGGTGTTGGTGTTTGGCTTGATTATCAGCACAAAGAGAAAGAGAGAGGGGAAAATGAGGACAGAACAGAGCTGGAACAAGAGCAGGTGAGACACACATGTTAGTCAAATGGTTGTTTGCCAAAACTCATCAGAACATCTATTTAGTACCTAGTGTATCTTTTTAGATACCATTTGTTACTTTTCAAATATCGTCGTTTCATCCCTGCGGCTGCCCACTCAGCAGTGATCAGGTGGGCCCACGCTTCTTGTTCCTCCTGCCACCCTGGAGAGGCCACAATATTAGTCTCCTTAAGCGCCATTTTTAGTGGAGGATTTTGGAACGGGATGTAAGGGAATATGTTGCTGTGTGTCAGATCTGTGCCCGAAGCAAGACCCGGACTCAGCGGCCTTCCGGACTCCTACAACCTCTTGCCATACCTTCATTAACTTCATTGCTCTGAACAAACTCCCCACCGCCACAGAAACTGCTACGCTAATGGTTGATCATGTTTTCCAGCTCCATGGAATCCCTGCAGAAATCACAAAAGACAGAGGACCCCAGTTCACCTCTCAGGTCTGGGGATCTTTTTGCTCTGCCAGGTGCTCAAGTCAATTTCAGCTCTGGTTACCACCTGCAAATCAATGGTCAAACAGAGAGACTCAACCAAGAATTGGAGGCAGCCTTTCGATGTGTCACCAACCATATCCCGGCTACCTGGTCTGCACACCTACCATGGGTCAAGTATGCACACAATTCTCATGTCTCAGCTTCAACGGGTCTTTCCCCTTTCGAGGCTTCCCTAGGTTACCAACTTCCATTGTTTCCTACTGAAGAGGCTGATTTGACTGTACCCTCGGTCCAACACCATCTCCAGCGTTGCCCGAATGTGTGGACCCGAACACACGAAGCCTTGAAAGAAGCAGCCGCCCACCATCGCCAATACGCGGACCGCCGTCGAATTCCAGCACCCAGATATGCCCCGGGGCAGAAGGTATGGTTGGCAGCTAAGGACATTGCTCTCAAAGTTTTATTCCGTAAACTGGCACCTCGGTTCATAGGACCGTACACCATTCACTCCATTGTTTCTCCCAGTGCAGTCAAACTGTTGGCATTCATCAGACCAGGAAAATAGAACTGATGGACTGGTCAAGGCAGTCAACGGGGCAGCTACTGTTGAAAAGTTCTTACAGAACCGGAGATAATATCCGGCCATTCCAAGAAAACAACACAGCTTCCTTCTTGTAGAAGAAACTGGAAAGGTTGGAATGGCATGGATCTTTGCATCCACTGGGCATACCTTTCCTCTGCCAACTTGTTGGCCTAGATAGAGAATGGTGCTTTTACCAAACTCACACTTTGCAAGATTCAGAGTCAGCGAGGCAGCTGAGAGGCGTTCAAAAACTGCTAACAAAGTAGCAAGATGATTTGCCCATTCACTGGAATACACAATAACGTCATCCAGATACACCCGGCAGTTTGGAACATCACCCAATACTTTGTTCACTAGCCTCTGAAATGTAGCTGGCGCATTACATAACTCAAATGGCAGGATTGGTAAGAACAATGTCATGGGATATCAAACTCGTCTGGGTAGGAACATCCCCAAACATACACTGGAAGGACACAGTCAGGTTCTGAATGTCTTCAGCCTGATTAAGTGACTAATTTCAGCCACGTACTCAGGAATGCTCTTCAGTGTTTTAGTTGGAATAACTAGCTGTTCTTTAAGGATATGCAACGGTCCTCTGAATTCATATCCAAATACAAGCTCTGCAGGACTAAAGCCTAGGGACTCTGGCACTGCTTCACGAGCAGCGAACAATAAGAATGGGATACCCTCATCCCAGTTCTTTCATGCCTCTAGACAGTATTTGCGGAGCATGGACTTTAATGTCTGGTGAAATCTTTCAAGTGCTCCCTGACTTTCAAGATTTTAGGAGCTTGATGTAATGTGCTCCACTCCTAATGCTTTTAATGCCTGAGCAAAGGTCCTAGACTTAAGGTTGGTTCCCTGATCAGTCTGGACTACCTTTGGAAGACTAAACACTGAGAAGAACCCTACCAGAGCTTTACTGATGACAGGAGAGGTGATCCTTGGCAGGAGCACTACTTCAGGAAACCTAGTAGAAACACACATCATGGTTAGAATGTATTGGTGCCCTGACTTTGATTTTGGTAAAGGTCCTACACAGTCAACAATAACTCTGCTAAATGGTTCACCCATCACTGGAATTGGCGACAGGGGTCAAGGTGGGACAACTTGATTTGTCTTGCCCACAATTTGGCAAACATGGCAGGTATGACAGTACAACATCAGACTTGAGTCCTGGCCAAAAAAAATGTTTGAAGACCTTATTATATGTTTTATTTATGCCAAGGTGTCCGGAAAGTGGGTGATCATGTGCTAATGCTAGGACTTGCAAGCAGAAAACCTTTGGCACAACAACTTGATAAACTGTATGCCAGTCATCTAAGTTTTCACCAGCCCAGCGACGTAGAAGGAGGCCCTCATCAACAATGTACGCCACCTTCTTTACCTTAACTTCCTCCTGGGTAAGTACAGAAGTACGGCATTTCAGAAGGGAGTCATCTTTATACTGTGCAACAATAAATTCCTCTCTAGAAGCGGGCAGTTTTATGTCTACATTAGAAAGAGAAACATCTTTCTAGACTCATCATTAACCTTCCTGCCTTCTTGGGACCTTTTTGTGCCACTGCTATGTGTTAAATGGCTGCCATTTCCACTGTGTTCAGTGGAATATAACCAAACTTGCCACAGGATAGTTTTTACCTGTCAATGTTAATATTCCAGTGTGAATCCCTTAAATCAGCCTAAAATGGCTGAGCAGCAGAAATCCCCACACCCATCACCCTGGGGACCATTTTCTGCCCATTGACTTCCATTATAAACGCTATTTTTCAACTCCAAATTATCATCATATGATTTTATTTTTTCTTCTTTTCTTGGATGTCAATGAAGACTCAGGGCCTTGAAGTTTTAATTTTTAAATTGCAAAAAAAATGCAAAAAAAATAATGGCAGGTCAAAATGTATGTTGGTGCCAATCTTTGGTCCATCTAAAGGCCTACTTATAATGACAATCACATATTACTTCAACTGGTTTTTTGTGGAAATATTTAGTTTCGTTTTTTGGTTTTTGGGGCTTATAACACAGGGCGCTCATGTAATAACACTGGGATTTGAAGGGTTAAAACAACGAAAATATAATTAAAACTTTACATGAATATTTCAGGGAGAAGTAGTTTTACAAGGTTGGCTAATTTAAAGTGGAATAAAATATGGATATATGGTCTTTTTATGGCGTGGCTGAGAATGGTCCCTAGGGTGATGGGTGTGAGTTTTTTAAAGGATGGCAGGAGGGTTAAGCTTAGCTTCTGGTCTAACACTATCAGGTGCTTCTTTCATAACGAGGAAAGAGTCAGAGAAATCGAAGTCATTCTTCTTGGGTTGAGATCTAGTTACCTCACAAGCAGGAAAAATGTTAGCATACTCCTGCTGTTTAACTTCTAAGCTTGTTTCAGGCTTATCCAGCATCTCAGGCACAGGCAGCACTTTTCCACCAGCTAAATCATTTCCAAGGATGAAATCAACCCCTTTTATGGGCAGCGAGGGGAGGACAGCGACCTTACCAACTCCACTGAAAACAGAGGAAGTAATATGATCATTGTGCAAAGGTGCAGACACAAAAGTCATTCCGATACCCTGGACCACAACACTTGACTGACAGGATGACTAAACAGACAAAGGTAAAATACCCTCTCGAATGATAGACTGCGAACCACCCATGTCTCTCAGTATTGTTACAGACTGGTTGTCAACAGTATCACCTGTTAAAGAAACACATCCCTGTGTGATAAAAGGTTTGAAACAAGGATCTATGTCACTCTGAGATGTTTGGGTTCTGGGAGGTGACACGTTTTTAATCAAACCCATGTCCTTGGGTTGTGGCGGTGTAGTCTTATTTTTTAGTGCAAGGCAATCAGCAATGACATGACCTTTTTTGTGGCAATAGAAGCAGTCACATACCTCATGGGAAAGAAATGGTTGCTTAGCTCTGGCTTCAGGCTGACCACGATCAGGCTTTGGTCAGCATGTGATCAACACTTTATCTGAACAAGGGGATGAGGCAAACACATTTTTGTGGGTTAAAATGAACTCATCAGCAAAAACGGCTGCTTTTGACAGTGAGGCAACCTTTTGCTCATTTAAAAACATTACAAGCTTCTCTGGTAACAGATTCTTAAAATCTTCCAACAAGATTAACTGAGGAAGAGCTTCAATGTCTCTCACTTCACTTGCTGTGCACCACTTGTCAAAAAGAACTGCCTTCTCTACATATGTTTGACCATTAGACTTCTTGTGATTTCTGAACTTTTGTCGGTAGGCCTCAGGTACAAGCTCATAAGCACGAAAGATGGACTCTTTCAGTACATCGTATTTCATGCTATTTGCGATAGAGAGAGATGACACAACCTCCTGTGCTTTGCCCACTAGCTTACATTGCAGTAGCACAGCCCACATTTCTTTTGGCCATTCTAATGCTGTTGTTGCAATCCTTTCAAAAGCATTAAAATAGGAATCAACTTCTGCCTCTCTAAACGTTGGCACCAAAGCAATATTTTTGCTCACATCAAACCTACAGGTGTTGCCAGATGAATGTGAAGGATCTGAAGTAACCGGTTAGCTTCCACCTTTAGCTGTTTTAACATTACCTCCTTCTCAGCTTCAATTTATAGCTGACGTATCTGAAGTTTGAGGTTAAACTCGGCCTTATGTGCTTGCTCCCTTTCCTGCGCCTCCAGCTGAAGGCAAGCTGGACGCACCTTAAGTCTAGCATGTCCATTTGACCCACTGAAGTCTGGGGACACAGGATCGAAACAAGGTAGAGTGGGAGGTTCCTTAGGCTCCAACTGGACTTTTGGGTGAGTTGCTATAGCACCAACATCCTCCTTCAAAGGTTGGACATGTGGCTCAACAGAAGGAACATTACCATCACAAACGTCAGAACCAGTCAAGATTTTCAACTCAACTAAATGTTGTAAGATAATACTCTTAATTTCTTTTTTCGCACTATATTTCTTTACTGGAATATCAAAGTGTGCTGCAATACTCAACAAGTCATCTTTATGACATAACTCAAACTTCTCAGAACTCGGAACATGAATGAAATCTTGTAAGTCAAAATCCATACTTAAATACAAGGCAATAACATTGTAACATTGTGCGCTGGCATTATACCGATGGCAACGTCCTGTTTTTCTGACTCAGGGGGTGCCCATGGGTCCCGTGCAGTTCCAGAAGGTGGTCACTACAGACACGAGCCTGTCCAGTCGGGGCGGTGTTTACGAAGTGTGATCTGTGAGAGGCCTCTGGAGCAATTATTAATTATCTGGAGATCCTGGCCATTTCTACGCAGACATCAAGTTCTTGTGAGGACGGACAACACCACCAAGTTGGGTTATATCAATCATCAGGGAGAGCTATGTTCACGCCACTTGCACACACTGACATGCAGACTGAT
The DNA here is from genome assembly GCF_963969265.1 of Rhamphochromis sp. 'chilingali'. Lineage (NCBI taxonomy): Eukaryota > Metazoa > Chordata > Actinopteri > Cichliformes > Cichlidae > Rhamphochromis > Rhamphochromis sp. 'chilingali'. The sequence continues at coordinate 44,531,836 of NC_137948.1, forward strand.
CCTATGGAGCAGCGAACATTTCCTCTCTTTGAGAGTGACATGTTCTGGGCTGAGAATCAGGGAGCGGATTTGCGATCCAGAGGCGCTCCGTTATATGGCGACTGGGTTCTGCATCCAGCCATTGTAGAGCTGTGGCGGCGCTACAGCCAGGCTGCAGTGGATCTACACCGCGTTCCAAATTATTATGCAAATGATATTTTTCTCTGTTTTTCCTAAATAGTCGATTCAAATGACAGTCGGCATAATTTTCGAGTCATCAACCATTAGAGTATAATTCAAATGTTACTGAACAAAACTCCCAATGAAAACAGTGTTTTTCAAAAGTAAAAAACTTAAAATGCTTTGTTCCAAATTATTACGCACACAGAGTTTCAAAAGATTTTATAGGTTGTAGAGAATTGAAAATGGTCATTTGTTGAATTTGCAGCATTAGTAGATCAATTTCACTGACATCAAAAGTTATTTCAATCAAAAACATCTTAACAGGTCAAGTCACACAATAACACAGGACCCCGTATTTGTTAGCACTTTTACAATTCTTGCATCCATGGAACTTGTTTTTGGAAAGTTTCTGCTTGAATGTCTTTGCAGGATGTCAGAATAGCCTCTCAGAGCTGCTGTTTGGATGTGAACAGCCTCCCACCCTCATATTCTTTTACCTGAGGATGCTCCAAAGGTTCTCAATAAGATTGAGGTCAGGGAAGAATGGGTTCCTCTCCTTTTATGCCGATAGCAGCCAAAGATGCAGAGGTGTTCCTCGTAGCATGAGATGGTGCATTGTCTTGCATGAAGATGGTTGTGTTGCAGAAGGAACAGTTCTTCTTTTTGTACCAGGAAGAAAGTGGTCAGTCTGAAACTCCACATACTTTGCAGAGGTCGTTTCCACTCCTTCAGGGACCCTAAAAGGGCCGTCCAGCTCTTTCCCCGTGATTCCAGCTCAAAAACGACTCCACTACCTTTTAGCTGACAACGCAGCCAGCCATCCACCTCTGCATCCATCTGGACCATCCAGGGTGGCGCTGCACTCATCAGTGACCAAGACTGTTTGAAAATTAGTCTTCATTTGGTTCTGGGCCCACTGCAGCCGTTTCTGCTTGTGAGTGTAACCCAGATCATTGTTTGAGTATGGGATTTCTGATTATTTGGTAGTCACTGAACGCACCACTGTGCAGTGCGCATAGCCACTCTCTACTCCAGCTACAGAGTTTTTCCTTCCATTGGTCCGATGAGGCGCATGCTGCTCTCGTGCCCTCTATGAGCTGGAAATTCGGGTACAGTAGACATTTGAGTTGCTGTAAATAGTTTTAAAAACCTTTATATGTGAAGCTAATGATTTAATATGTTGTTAGGAAAAAGAGTCTTGTAGCAGTTACGAACGTGAAGCTGAGCTGAATCCGACAGCCATTCGCCATTACACGAACCCCTCTGGTGAGTTAGCGTGCAGCTCATGTTCGTATGAAATGTTTTGTGCCTTATTATACTGCAGCGAGGTATCAAATCTACTGCTGTCATGTTTCTTAACCCTTGTGATGTCCTCCCGATTTGCATACAATGTGAGCCATCAGGGGTCAAAAGTGTCTCCACTTCATTTGACTGTTTTTTAAAGTATAAAGTATAAATTGTCAATCAATTCAGTGTTACACCTTAGTTTTACTTAAGACCAACACATTAACACAAAATTTACTCAACATTTTACATTTTAGGGCCACCAGACCTTCTTTACAAAAAATAAACCCTGTTTTTTAGCGAAAACAAATTGAGAAAATTAAATATTTAATTGTTTAGATAATTTTGACTATCTGAATAACTAGAGAGTGCTGTATGTTGAACTTTAGTGAGAAAGTTTTTTTTTCAAGCGTTTATAAATTTTTAATGGCAGCAAATAATCACACTGGTGGTCCTCAGGGGTCAAAAATGTCCCCACTTCATTTGACTGTTTTTTAAAGTAAAAAGTATAAATTGTCAATCAATTCAGTGTTACACCTTAGTTTTACTTAAGACCAACACATTAAAACAAAATTTACTCAACATTTTACATTTTAGGGCCACCAGACCTTCTTTACAAAAAAAACCCCCTGTTTTTTAGCGAAAATAAAACAAGAAAATTAAATATTTAATTGTTTAGATAATTTTGACTATCTGAATAACTAGAGAGTGCTGTATGTTGAACTTTAGTGAGAATTTTTTTTTTGAACCATTTAAATTTTTTTAATGGCAGCAAATAATCACACTGGTGGTCCTCAGGGGTCAAAAATGTCCCCACTTCATTTGACTGTTTTTTAAAGTAAAAAGTATAAATTGTCAATCAATTCAGTGTTACACCTTAGTTTTACTTAAGACCAACACATTAACACAAAATTTACTCAACATTTTACATTTTAGGGCCACCAGACCTTCTTTACAAAAAATACACCCTGTTTTTTAGCGAAAACAAATTGAGAAAATTAAATATTTAATTGTTTAGATAATTTTGACTATCTGAATAACTAGAGAGTGCTGTATGTTGAACTTTAGTGAGAAAGTTTTTTTTCAAGCGTTTGAAAATTTTTAATGGCAGCAAATAATCACACTGGTGGTCCTCAGGGGTCAAAAATGTTCCCACTTCATTTGACTGTTTTTTTAAAGTAAAAAGTATAAATTGTCAATCAATTCAGTGTTACACCTTAGTTTTACTTAAGACCAACACATTAACACATAATTTACCCAACATTTTACATTTTAGGGCCACCAGACCTTGTTTACAAAAAATACACCCTGTTTTTTAGCGAAAATAAAACAAGAAAATTAAATATTTAATTAAATTAAATATTTAAAAAAAATTTAAAAAATTTTTTTAAAAAAGAATTCTCACTAAAGTTCAACATACAGAGTGCTGTATGTTGAACTTTAGTGAGAATTCTTTTTTTTGAACCATTTATAAATTTTAAATGGCAGCACATAATCACACCTGTGGTCCTCAGGGCTCAAAAATGACCCCGTTTGCTTTGAAGCAACAAGTATAAAATATCATCCATCTCTGTGTTTCAAGGTTTTATTCAACTTTATTCCAACTCATTGCCTGACAGTTTTCTATATTTTGGCATGGTAGGAGGGCATGAGTCTGAGTGAAGGCAAACTTTCATGAGGACAAAGGCGTGTCCATATTTGACCCAAGTGCAGGAGGAAGCTCAGGTTTATTCCTCTGCACTGGTCCCATCATGGACAGCATTCTTTCTGCAGTTGCAGGCCAAGGGGCATATACAGTAAACAAGCTGTTACAGGTGATTGTTTTCTTTTGGAAACCTGCAATGTTAGGGACAACTCGTGTCCTGACTGCAGGACAGACGGTTTGCCATCGCACACGAGCATGTTCCATGTACAGCTGGACCTGCATCACATGCTGCCCATGTTTTTGTCTCAAAGTTCCCTGGTTTACTTGGATGTTCTGTTGGAGGGGACAGAGTCCTCTGAAGGGGACTTGGTGCTCATACAGTCACATCAGTACCAGGATCTTACATCACAGCAGGAGGAACACCCACTTGTGTTTCAAGTCAAGTCAACACCAACACACATCATACACCTCAAATGGGAGCACGTTTGTGTCATGAACGACGATCATCTATTGTGTCTTTATCAAGAAATTATGTCCTTTTTGTGCTTCTATGATTAATCTTGTGTCAGCATGAAAACTTCTCTACCAGACTCAGGATGTCATAAACTGGCCGTAGCGACTCTACTGGATGCACGGCAGTAAGAATCAACACACCCACATATGCCTACAGCTGCATTCGGTCCATTTTTCTTCCTCTCTTGTTGTCCCTCCTTGTTCATCATTGAGTTGGCTGTAGAGCAGGTCATCTGCTAATTGGATGGTTGTTGGTTCAATCTCTGTGTGCTCTAGTCTGGAGTTCTTACCAAGGTGTCCTTGGGCAAGTTACTGAACCCCAACTTGGTCTCTGATGCATCCATTGGCATGTGAACGTTAAAAAGCAGAATACAAGCAGAATACACTGTGTATAATGCTTTCAGTACTCGAGTAGAAAAGCCACTGAAGGAGTATGGGACCTGGCACATGTGCTTGGACTGTGGTAGATCATCTTTCTCTGAGGCACATGAGAGAGTCATGCATCGTCTGTCACTGGGAAGGTTAGAAGACCAGGTCAGTGTTTCCTCACGTTACTGCAAATATTCCTCTGTCTCAGCTGATTCCTCTTTCCTGCTTGATTCTTTGTCTTCATCATAATTGAAATGGATGATGTGTAGTCCTCTGACACATCTTCTATTTCAGTTTCACATTCTGAAAATTCAAGAAACTTCAAGAAGCCCAGTCACTTTCTCTCCAAGCTCCTCAGACTACCATGTCCTGGATGCCTGAGAACCTACTTGAACATAGTTCAGATTCTTCATCACTTTTCTTCACTTCATAGCCTTCTTCCACTTCTGCAGGTGGCTGATGTGCTTTTTCAGAGAAAGGGTAGCATGTGCTCTAAATATTGACAATATTTTCTATATCTTCTAACCCTGGATCTTCCTGAACATTGATTCTCCCTCCTCATTATACTAGAGGACAATATGTGCTTTGTCCTACTGGTCATTGCTTTGCACAACATGGTAAAAAAAAGTATGCTCATCAAAGTATGCAAATCTCCAGTGCAATGGAGGCTTTTGAGGATACTTTCTGTGTATGTATTATTGTAGAGTCTACCTTACAATACGAAACACTTTGATGCGGCTGTTGTTGTGATTTGGCGCTGTATAAATACAATTTCATTGAATATAGAGCACCTGCCTCCTCATTGTGCTGCCTGTTGTGGTTGTTATGACCAGTGCTTGACCCCACACATCAGTGATCCAAGATCAAAGATGTTTGAAAACAGTATGGTGTGAAAATACGGCTCTTTGCAACACTTTGTACTTTGGGGTCATTTTTGTCCACGAGGACCACCAACGTTATAAAATTCAATAAAAACCACATAAATAAATCAAATTACTTGAAACTTATTCCAATCATTCATAGTATAGTAATGAATCACTTCTGTTATTTTCAGCCCATTTGATGAATAACAAATACATTTTTGATAGCAAAAGATTTCTTTAGAGGACAAAAATGACCCGTGGACAACACAAGGCTTAAGAAAGAGGCTAAATATTGTATAACGTGTGTTATTGGCTGACTGTTAGCAAGCTAGCCGTTAAATGAGCCTGGCTAATGTCCTGAAATGGCGGCCGACACGAGGTCAGTTACAGTGTTATTATGTTATGCCTAAGAGAACAGCATTAATAAGCATTGTTAACAGCATTTATGTTCTGTTCTGTTTTTATTTTGACAAACCTGTATTATTATAATGGTAAGTCTGTTAAATAAGCCGTTAGTGATATGGACACTAAGTCAGTGGTACTGAGGCTTATGAATATTTTTGTTAATTCTTCTGCACACTTGTGTGTAGGCTGGTTTGTTTGCCCTTTTGGTGCCCTGGATCCTACTGGATGAACTGCCTTGTGGAAGTCCTCATCTGATGACTCTGTCGAACCGTCCTGGCAAATAGATGGTCGTTGCTGTGGGTGGATGCTTCTGCTTGCTGGATGCTATTATTGGATGCTACACCGTTCCAACAGAGCGGTAGGAACAATTCAAAGGGCCCCAACGATGCACTTTATTTTTCCCTGAGCTCAGGTGATTTTCTTTTGGCCAAAGGACCTTAAAGGATACATATTTGGTTTTATTTATTTATTTTATTGTTCTTGTGACACTGAGTGGAAAGACACTACAAAAGAAGGGTTTATTATTTAAAATTGTGTCTAATAAATGTATTTATGTTAAGTAAGTGTGGTGTCCATTGTGTGCTGGAAGCCTTATTGTTCCTGTGGTGGAGCAGCTACTACCAATCTCCTTTACGAAACTAGCTTCTGACAGGATATAGATATTTGGGATACATTTGATTTCTTGTAACCTATTTTTAGAGAAACTGTGATTCTGGGTTAAACATCGGGATGAAATTGATGACACCGACACCTAGTGAACTGCCCAAGGTCAACAGTCCTGATTTCCACGCATTAAAGGTTTGGCGTAAGTACAGATTGCGTTACATGAGCATTGGTTAGGGGTGGCTGAATAGAAGGTTATTGCACAGCTGCCGGTCTCTGGAGGATCCTACAGCTTGACGTTCGCAGGGCTCCAGAGGCACCAGCAGCTTGAAATGTCTGTTTGCAGCTTTGTAATGGCCTTTTAGTAGCTGCTCTCTGGCAGAAACCTTCATAATTGTGCCTTTATCTGCACGAACCCATGTGTGCTCTGACTCAGCCACAAATCTCTTAACATTATGGTGATCACACGTAAATTTTCGTGAAAGAGGTTTTCATTACGTGTCCAAGGCGGTCAACTATTTCACGCTTTTCAGCAGAGATCATTTTTCCTTCCTAAATTGCTTGAAAATGGAGGCCTGCTTAATAATGTGGAACATCCTCCTTTAGTAGTTTTTCCTTTAATTGGGCTCACCTTGCAAACAACTGATCACAGGTGTCCGAGATTGATTTCAGTGATACAAAGAGTCCTGAGACACAATCCCATCCACGGGTTTAATTGAAAAACAACTTATTTAATCTTTATAACACTTAAACACTATTTGCATAATAATTTGGAACACGGTGTATTCGCTTCCAGGAAAAATGCGGATTTTCTCCTTTTCTCCTTGTTGGGCAACGCACACGTGTGGACACCCAGCTTTGTGGCCCTCTACAGGGAGTGCAGAATTATTAGGCAAATGAGTATTTCGTCCACATCATCCTCTTCATGCATGTTGTCTTACTCCAAGCTGTATAGGCTCGAAAGCCTACTACCAGTTAAGCATATTAGGTGATGTGCATCTCTGTAATGAGAAGGGGTGTGGTCTAATGACATCAACACCCTATATCAGGTGTGCATAATTATTAGGCAACGTCCTTTCCTTTGGCAAAATGGGTCAAAAGAAGGACTTGACAGGCTCAGAAAAGTCAAAAATAGTGAGATATCTTGCAGAGGGATGCAGCAGTCTCAAAATTGCAAAGCTTCTGAAGCGTGATCATCGAACAATCAAGCGTTTCATTCAAAATAGTCAACAGGGTCGCAAGAAGCGTGTGGAAAAACCAAGACGCAAAATAACTGCCCATGAACTGAGAAAAGTCAAGCGTGCAGCTGCCAAGATGCCACTTGCCACCAGTTTGGCCATATTTCAGAGCTGCAACATCACTGGAGTGCCCAAAAGCACAAGGTGTGCAATACTCAGAGACATGGCCAAGGTAAGAAAGGCTGAAAGACGACCACCACTGAACAAGACACACAAGCTGAAACGTCAAGACTGGGCCAAGAAATATCTCAAGACTGGTTTTTCTAAGGTTTTATGGACTGATGAAATGAGAGTGAGTCTTGATGGGCCAGATGGATGGGCCCGTGGCTGGATTGGTAAAGGGCAGAGAGCTCCAGTCCCACTCAGACGCCAGCAAGGTGGAGGTGGGGTACTGGTTTGGGCTGGTATCATCAAAGATGAGCTTGTGGGGCCTTTTCGGATTGAGGATGGAGTCAAGCTCAACTCCCAGTCCTACTGCCAGTTTCTGGAAGACGCCTTCTTCAAGCAGTGGTACAGGAAGAAGTCTGCATCCTTCAAGAAAAACATGATTTTCATGCAGGACAATGCTCCATCACACGCGTCCAAGTACTCCACAGCGTGGCTGGCAAGAAAGGGTATAAAAGAAGAAAAACTAATGACATGGCCTCCTTGTTCACCTGATCTGAACCCCATTGAGAACCTGTGGTCCATCATCAAATGTGAGATTTACAAGGAGGGAAAACAGTACACCTCTCTGAACAGTGTCTGGGAGGCTGTGGTTGCTGCTGCACGCAATGTTGATGGTGAACAGATCAAAACACTGACAGAATCCATGGATGGCAGGCTTTTGAGTGTCCTTGCAAAGAAAGGTGGCTATATTGGTCGCTGATTTGTTTTTGTTTTTGAATGTCAGAAATGTATATTTGTGAATGTGGAGATGTTATATTGGTGTCACTGGTAAAAATAAATAATTGAAATGGGTATATATTTGGGGCAGCACGGTGGTTAGCACTGTTGCCGCACAGCAAGAAGGTCCTGAGTTCAATTCCACCATCAGGCCGCGGTCTTTCTGTGTGGAGTTTGCATGTTCTCCCCGTGTTTGCGTGGGTTCCCTCCGGGTATTCCGGCTTCCTCCCACCATCTAAAGACATGCAGCTTGTGGGGATAGGTTAATTGGATAATCCAAATTGCCACTAGGTGTGAATGTGCGAGTGAATGTGAGTGCGAATGGTTGTCTGTCTCTGTGTGTTGGCCCTGCGACAGACTGGCGACCTGTCCAGGGTGTACCCCGCCTTTCGCCCTGTGACAGCTGGGATAGGCTCCAGCGCCCCCCGCGACCCTCAAAAGGATAAGTGGAAGCAAATGGATGGATGGATGGATGGATGGGTATATATTTGTTTTTTGTTAAGTTGCCTAATAATTATGCACAGTAATAGTCACCTGCACACACAGATATCCCCCTAAAATAGCTAAAACTAAAAACAAACTAAAAACTACTTCCAAAAACATTCAGCTTTGATATTAATGAGTTTTTTGGGTTCATTGAGAACATGGTTGTTGTTCAATAATAAAATTATTCCTCAAAAATACAACTTGCCTAATAATTCTGCACTCCCTGTATTTGAACCTCTGCAGGAGGCTGATTTAAAGCATCTGTCTTTGAAGACAGCATTACTGCTAGCCTTACGGTGTGTTCACACGATGGACGCGAATAGAGCGTCAGGTTTACATGTAAAGTCAATGGAAAGGCGCGAAGACACGCGATTGCGGGTCCCGCGAAAATTCGGAAGCAGATTTGTGTCGCGAAAACGCCAAAACGCGTGAAACGCGCGTCAGTGTAGCGCGTCTGGCGCGTTTGACGCGCGAATAAAACCACGCGCGTCAGTTTTTGTGTTGCATTTTGTGCATACGCGCGTTACGCGTCTACCGCTCGAGTTGGAAAAATCTGAACTCCAGCGTCAAATCGCGCCGCAACAACCAATCAGGAGCCTGGTGACGTGGCTGTTACCTAGGTCAAAGGGGCAGGTCCAGTCAAAGCCTTTCATACTTCAATGGAGGAGAAGGCTAATCAATGCGGTAGCAAACAACTCGGAGCTGTACGACACCAGCTGCTTTCTGTACCGAGACAGGAATATAAAGGACCGAGCTTGGAGGAAGATATGTGAAGAGATCGGGCAACCTGGTAAGTTCATTCATTTCTCTTTTGAAAGTTTTCACTGACCCGGGGAAGCCGCACAAAAGCTAGCAAGCCACCGCTATTTTCCCACTGACGTACAAATATCGTTCTGCTTTTATGCATGTTGTCATTTAGGAATATATTTTATTGTTTATTAATAAACAGCACACAGTGGTCCCGCTGTTCATCCGTCACTGCTTTGCTTTTTCGCTGATTTTTTATTGCACAGTACAGCATTGCATTCTGCAGCCTGATTGACAAATCTCCTGCGCTTGCCAAATTTATCACGTTTGGTTTTGATAACCATCACGTCCAATAGAAAAAACAGCACAAAAACACCCATAACTTTGAGCCTCATTCGGAAATAGACACCTGCACCGCGAGGGGAAAAGGCGCACGAAAGTAGCGGGCAGATGAAGACAAACCGCGGCATAATAATACTTTTACGTTTTGCAATCTACAAAGGTTTGCACTTTGAGAATCAATTGTGAGAACTGTGACCAATGTTCATGTGTGTGTGTGGAAAAAAGTGTATAAAGTGCGTGGCCAGGGGCTAGTTATTCTGAGAACCCCTGCTGCAATAAATGAGGGACCACTGTCTACTCTATGATTATTATATTCAACCTGTTAACATTTAATACTGTATTGATAGAACCAACTGATTCTGCAGCAGAGCATCCCCCGTTGCTTCTCCTGGCTCCCCAGTCCCTGAGCTCCTGCTGCTGCACCCACAGGTATGTACAGCAAGCACTGATACCTTTTTAGTCGGTGGGATTCCCTTGTGATCACCTTTACTAAATATCTACAACCAATCTGATTATATCCTGTTATTGTTTTTTTTTTTTTTTCAATGTTGAAATTAAAATCTAGTAGCAGCCTTCTCATTTCTTTGTGTTTTGTGCTGTTTTAAAGGCCCACAGAGGAGGACGGCTCCGAGGCAGATGAGGGACGGGTCCCAGGACGGTCCATCGGTGGTGGAGCTGGCCACCCTGGTGTCCCTGAAGAGTCCACACCAGTCTCCAATGGAGCATTTCCTCCTCAGCCTTGTTCCTGCTCTGGAGAGCAGCTGGTCCTTTTTATTCCTGTCTCTCTGTAAATACTTATATATTTATGTTTAATGTTTTTCTGTGTGAGAATTCTAATATTATTTCAAATAAATGTTTATAATGACTAATGTCTCAGTTCTACTACACAGCAAATGTTGGCACATGACTTGACACATGTAGAATTTATTTCATATTATACTAATGACAAAATATACTGATACAGTGGGATGCAAAAGTTTGGGCAACCTTGTTAATAGACATCATTTTCCTGTATAAATCGTTGTTACAATAAAAAATGTCAGTTAAATATCATACAGGAGACACACAGTGATATTTGAGAAGTGAAAAGAAGTTCACTGGATTTACAGAAAGTGTGCAATAATTGTTTAAACAAAATCAAGTAGGTGCATAAATTTGGGCACCACAAAAAATAAATGAAATAAATATTTAGTGTATATCAATGTGTGTGTCTCCTATATGATATATGGGGTGCCTTTGTCTGGACGTGCTTCCCATCCAGAGCTGCACAGCACAGAGGGAAGTTCCAGTGCTCCTGGAGTCCCTCTGTGATGGACCGCCAGTCTCCAGGTGAAGGCACAGCCATGAAGTCGTCCACTAGACGGTCCCAGATGGCCGTCGCTGCCTGGGGGGTGATCTGACACACCGACTCTGTAACTGAACGCTTGGTGCTGAAGGAGTCCGCGGTGACAAGGAACCTGGACAAAATTGTTCAAAATCAGTATTATGTGTACTGCAGTTACAAAATACATTATTCAAATTCCAAAATACTTTTGTGATGTCAGATTTAAATCACAAAACTTAAATCTTACATAAAACATTTTGTAATTATAAGGATAATTACAAAATGTATATTAGATAATATCTAAAACAGTTGTTTTATTTTAACTTTAACATATCATAATTTGATTGGTAGCAACTTTCACAACTACAGTGTGCCAATCACTCATAATTCCTAAACATGTCAATCAGGTAGGAATGAAGTGAGACATTAATAGAAATAAAGAGTTGTGTGTTGACATGTAGCCCTTTCCTTGCTTAAATCATTAATATTTTTGAAAAATTAATCTGTGATAAGACATAGCTTATCAAGATAGAACCATGTAACTAAAGATGAGCCAAACTGTTCAGTTTTATCTAACTCTGTTTTAATAAAGGCTGGTGACGCCTGCTATAGAGTCTGACAGCTGCAGGGATTATATACAAATATTCAACTATCCCAGAATCAAACCAGGTCTAAATAAAAAGGAGTGAGTATCACTACAAAGGTTAACTCAGTGGTCCTAATGCTACAGTTTGATATCAGCAAACACCGAGCGCATACATTGATAGGACACCACAGCCATGCTATCATCGCAAACACTGATAACAGCATAAATCGAATTAATGATGAGACCTTCTGAGTATCACTAGAAATATTATAAACAGTCGTCTCTGTACCACAGTTTGCTTTCAGTAAACACCGACAGCATTCACTGTTAGCATAGCACATCCATGTTAGCAGTGTATAAATGGATGGTTTAGCATATATTAGCACAGGTATCAATAAAGGACTACCGTATTAAATACTTTTACTAACCTCAGGCAGACGGACAGCCGCTCTGCAGGTGGGATTGAGCGCCTGTAGTTGGTGTCTAGGCGGGCGATGCTGGGACCGACGAGGGAAAGCAGGTCCTCAAACTGGCCGACGGTGATAGCGCTGGAATCGGCCGTCATCCAGGCGCAGCTCCTGGAGCAAATGGTGAAGCTCACCAAACTGCTCACGCCTCTGAAGGACCTGATGGACCCAGGTACGGCGAGGACGTCTTTTACGCCGCTGCTCTGCTCTCCACAGTACATAGAGAAGGGAGACTCTCTTCAAGCGCTAGCTCGACAGCTGCCATCTTTCAAAGATACCGGTCTGGCACAACTTCCTCCCACATTCCTCTCCCACATTTCCAGTTCACGCGCGTTAAAATATGATATTTTGGGGCGCGATGGATTTTTCTTGGACACGCGTGGAGACGCGAATGTGCACGCGTCAAATTTGGGGCGTTTGGGGCGTTTTGTTCGCGTCCATCGCGTTCGGTGTGAACACACCGTTAGCCTCCGCGAAACGTGTCAGTGACATTCGCGAACTTTCAGTGCACCCATCATCGGTTTACCCTGGGGCAGACCAGGGTGTCACTGAAGCCCAACCCGGCCTATGTGCTTAAGGCAGTTGGGGCACGTGTGGTTATTGTCCTGTCAGCATTCTCCCCACCCCCTTCCTGTTCAAATTTTGTATGCATATTTGGACAGGACTAAGGAGTTTCAGAAAAATGACCAGGTTTTCCTTTCATGGGCAGGCCCTTATAAGGTCAGGCCTATAAGTAAGCAACATCTCTCACTTTGGATTGTGGAGGCGATTGCTCTTTGGTATAGGAGTATGGGGCAGCAGGGACCAGACGGCCTGTGGGCTCACGCCGCTCGAGGTCTGGCAGTGTCCTAGGTCATTTTCAGAGGGCTGTCAATCCAGCAACACAACATTAGATTTTTTTGCATTGTCTCACTGTCTGACCTTTTTCATTTTTTTTCTCATTAATTTTACAATTGCAACAAGAAGTCATGTATATATTTTAGGGGTGCAACGATACTCGTATCGATATTGAACCGTTCGATACAGTGCTTTCGGTTCGGTGCACATATGTATCGAACAATACAACATTTTTAATTTATTTTATCAACTTTCCTTCTGACGATGCTGTCTGTGTTGAGAGCTCAGTGGATCTGTGTTCGACTACTCCGCCTAGGCTGCACTGTCGAGCGCAGATCCACTGAGAGCAGCGCAAGCTAGCGAGACAGAAGTTAAGCTCGTTGCAACATGGCACATTGAACCTCCCCCACCATCATTCAGATCTGGCGTTTGGAACTATTTTGGTCTTCATGTGACATATGACCCTGAAGGTAAGCGCGTCATGGACAAAAGTAAAACAGTATGTCGGATGTGCCACACAATGCTCAATTACATGGGTGGGAACTAGTGTGTTAGCGCAGTTAGGTCGTTAACGTGTTGGCTGTCCAGCCCCACGCACGGGGCTGGTAGCGTGTAGCTCGTTAACGGAGATTTGCCGTATTGTGGCGTTAACGTCATTTCAGATTAACGCTGACAGCACTAGTGGGAACACAACGAATATGACTGCACATTTACGCCGACATCATCCTAGTGCAAAGACAAGTGGAAGCAGACAAAAACAACAAGCAGCATGCTACAAACTTTACCCGAGTCATTTAGACAGCCGTTAGCACATGACTCTCCTTATGGATGTCATGGTCCTGGGTAGGTGACCCAGCTCTTTAAGTTTATTATTAGCATTTTCCAATTTATTATCATGATTATTATTATTGTTTGAGTTCTACGTGTTATATTCGGTCTGTGTCTGTATCTGTCTGTCTATGGTGTCACCCCGTCTGTTTGTGAATCTGTCTGTTTAGTTCAATGTCTTGTCTGGTTCCATGTGTCTGAGTTTCCTGTTTTATTGTGAAGGTCTGTGTCGTATGTGAGTGTGCTCAGTTTACGTTTCCCCTGTCTCGTCAGCTGTGATTTCTCCCAGGTGTGTTCCCCTCCTGTCTCTTATCCCTTGATTACTGCCATCTGTGTATTTAAGCCCTGTGTTTCTCTGTGTCAGTGTCGCGTCGTACCCTCAGATTATGCCTGTGTGTTTCTGTTCTCCATATTCCGTGTTCACTTCAGGTTTTGTTTTTGTACCAGCAATAAAGCTGAGGTTTTGAGTTTCACGTTTGTGTCTGAGTCCTGCGTTTGGATCCTCCTCTCCGCCTGCCCGCACACAGAGCCCTGACAGAACGACGCGTCCAGTAATGGATCCAGCGGATTCACTGAGGAAGCGCAGCTCCCGTTTTGACGGGACCCGGCTTGCGCTTGGAGGGCCTCCGTGCTGCCGTTCCTCGCTAGCAGCCTACCCTTCAGCCCACGTACCTGCTTATTCCCCCCGGACGCTCCAGTCTCACAGAAAACGCTCCAGCCGGTCCCGGGAGGAGTACTATGAGACCGCAAGCAATCAGCTCACGCCTGCACAAGCTTTTTACAAGATGTTAGGGATTATTATCGTGCCACCTGACTCACCCAGCATTTCCACATCATCATCAGAAACTTTATTGTCATTGTCATGAGAACAACGAAATTAAGAATGGTCCCCGATCATTGCATCATCCCTAGCAATAGCAGGAGCAGCCACAGCAGAGTCCTCCCTCGTCACATTCCACCAGCGCTGCTCCCTCTTCAACAGGGAGGCAGCGAACACGCCGCCAGCACTCACAGCTCCAGCAGGAGCCTGGGATTCTTTTCAAACAACCACCTAGGGTGAGTGACAGAGTCTCCCTTCATTCACTTTTTGTGCCTAGGGATAAACAGACTGTTTCCCCCAAAGATGTGAATGCCAGCTTCGTGAACCCTAGAGCTCATGTTGCTCCTGTTTGGAAAAATAACAGTATTAGTTCTGAGAACGTGTATTTTCCTCCTGGTTCAAGAGACTGTGCTCCTGATGTTCCTTCGGACCCAGGAGTTAGGACTGTTTCGTCTGGAACTCTTTATTCTGGGGCTATGTTTATTCAGTCAGCTGATCAGCAGCCACCTTCAGCTCAGTCAGCTGATCAGCAGCCACCTGTAGCCCAGTCACCAACTCCACCACCATCACTTTCATCTCAAGTTCAGTCTTCACCCCCGCTGTCCATAGCTCAGGCTCTACCACAATCAGACTTTCTCCAAACCTTGTTACAGTCCATAGCCCAGTCAGTAGCGCAGTTAGTGGAGGAATCATCAGCTTTGTCATCTGCTAAGTCAGCCACTCATCTTCACCCTCAGTCAGGGGTCCCTGTTGCCTCTGGCCCTGCATCTGCTCCAGCTGGAGGGCTCGAGGAGCCCGTCCAGCCCCAAGTTTCGTCAGCTGGAGGGCCCAAGGAGCCCGTCCAGCCTCAGGTTTTGTCAGCTGGAGGGCCCGAGGAGCCCGTCCAGCCTCAGGTTTTGTCCCTGCCAGAGGCCCCTGTGCCTGCTGGTTCTGCCCTGTGTGTTCCAGGGGCCCCTGTGCCCACTGGTCCCGAGACTGTTTTCGCTGGAGGGCCCGAGGAGCCCGTCCAGCCTTTTGCATCGTCAGCTGGAGGGCCCGAGGAGCCCGTCCAGCCACCAGCTGCTCCACCAGCAGCCTCATCCACGCCTGCAGCAGCAGCCGCATGCACAGTTTCGTCCATGCCGCCGCCTGCTGCAGCGCCTCCGTCTCCGGCTTCCACGCCGCCGCCAGCTGCAGCCTCCGTGTCTTCATCCTCGCCAGCTGCAGCCTCCGTGTCTTCATCCTCGCCAGCTGCAGCCTCCGTGTCTTCACCCACGCCGTCGCCTGGTCCGGCTTCAGCTTCACCCACGCCGTCGCCTGGTCCGGCCTCTGCATCCGCTTCAGCCTCGCCTGGTCCGGCCGCAGCGGCTTGTCCTGCCTCGTCTGGTCCGGCCGCAGCGGCTTGTCCTGCCTCGTCTGGTCCGGCCGCAGCGGCTTGTCCTGCCTCGTCTGGTCCTGCCTCGTCTGGTCCTGCGGTTGCCACACCATCATCAGTTCCAGCTCGTCCTGTTCCACCTCGTCTCTGCCGGCCGCTTTCCTGGCCTCTAGTTGGGCGTCGTCGCCGCTGTGGACGACCTCCTGAACGCCGCCGCTGCCTTCCACGTGGCCGGCCCCCGGACTTGCTCTGTTGCCACCGCTGCCATGCGCACGGTCGGCCCCCAGAACTGTTTGCCCGTCACCGCCGTTGCCGTCCGCACGGCCGGCCTCCAAACATGCCCCGCTGCCGCTGCCTTTCGCACGGTCGGCCTCCCGAAATAAACTGTGCTGGCCTTCTGACCTATCGGTCCCCAGGCCGACCTCCTGACCTACGTTTTGGACTCTGCTCCCCTGTGTGGTTTTTGGACATTTTTTTTTTGGTTTTCTGGGGGGGCTCTTCTTTTGTTCTGTTCTGGGCCCTCCGTCCTGTGCCTCCCGCCGCCCGCCCTGGCTTGGTGGTCTGTTTGTCTTTTGGGGCTGTCGGGGGCCAGCCCTTGAGGGGGGGGTACTGTCATGGTCCTGGGTCGGTGACCCAGCGCTTTAAGTTTATTATTAGCATTTTCCAATTTATTATCATGATTATTATTATTGTTTGAGTTCTACGTGTTATATTCGGTCTGCGTCTGTATCTGTCTGTCTATGGTGTCACCCCGTCTGTTTGTGAATCTATCTGTTTAGTTCAATGTCTTGTCTGGTTCCATGTGTCTGAGTTTCCTGTTTTATTGTGAAGGTCTGTGTCGTATGTGAGTGTGCTCAGTTTACGTTTCCCCTGTCTCGTCAGCTGTGATTTCTCCCAGGTGTGTTCCCCTCCTGTCTCTTATCCCTTGATTACTGCCATCTGTGTATTTAAGCCCTGTGTTTCTCTGTGTCAGTGTCACGTCGTACCCTCAGATTATGCCTGTGTGTTTCTGTTCTCCATATTCTGTGTTCACTTCAGGTTTTGTTTTCGTACCAGCAATAAAGCTGAGGTTTTGAGTTTCACGTTTGTGTCTGAGTCCTGCGTTTGGATCCTCCTCTCCGCCTGCCCGCACACAGAGCCCTGACAATGGGGACCTGATATGTTTAATATGCTGCTGAGAATATAGCCCAGAAGAAGCGTATAGTAGAGCTTTTATTTTGGAAAGAGCCATTTCTCTGTAATAAACTCTCTTTTCCAAAGATGAGTGATTTCTCAATCAGATTTATTTTTTTTATTACTTTGTTGTTTCAGCAACATTAAATTTAAAAACTGTACTTTCGAGTTAAAATATATATTTATAATTTTAATAAATGACAAATTAAAAAGGCATGAACATTTTTTTGTATCGAAAAAAATCGAACCGTGACACCAAAGTATCGAACCGAACCGAACCGTGAATTTTGTATATTGTTGCACCCCTAATATATTTGTATGTGTGTGTCCCAAATAAAGGAATTTCATGTACATTAATGGTTGTCTTTACCCATGGGACATGATAAATTTCTGTATCATTTTTGTAATTGCAACTATATTCACATGAACAAAATCCCAACTAATCATGTAACTCATATATGTACTGTGAATGTCTACTCCAGTGTTTCTTTACATTTCTTTAGGATTTTTTGGACCGATGGCTAGAGATCCAGAGCAAAACATGGAAAACTTGTGCTTATGTATTGAAGTGTTGAGTGAATGATGTGGGAAATGTCAGGCATGCTGTCGCTTGATGTTTGTGTTTTCATGTAGGAAGAAGGATCACATGCAGAGGTTCCCCTTGCCTTTGATCTGCAGAGAGTCAAAGGTCACTGGGAAAAAGGCTTTCAAGTAAACTGAGACAAAATTAGCTATGATGTAATCCTGATTAGGACACTCCAGCGCTATATATCAAATAGATAAAAACAAAAAACAGGACTTCGCTAACTCACAGGAAACCCTCGTAGAGCAGCTGTCTTCCTTTAATACTCTACCTGCCTGCAGTCAGCTGAGACTGAAGAAGTCACTTGGATGAGTGACAAAATGTTTCTCCCACAAAACGCTACGTCCAGATGAACAGAATCCACTTTTGGAGACTACCTCAGGTGAGTTTCTGGAATAGCCTACATCTGAGGTTATCAAACCATGTGAAAAACTACATGACACAATAAATACATATTTCAGTATATACAAATATACATATATACAAAATCCCTATGAACAGCACACATACTTTAATCAGTTACATATATAACAACACACCATGACAAAACTCTACTAACCCTGTCACAGAGGCTCTTAAAGAGGTGACTGAGCTACTGCAGCCATCTATCACAACCAGCTGGGAATAAAGGGAGGAGGCAAACTGGGCATTTGACTGGTCAGTTAACTGGAGTTTTCCACTTCACCTCAGTTCATCTGTAATTAGCTCAGAAAAAGTGAATGCACTTCATATTATTATTTATAATTTTTTGCATGGGTTGAACTTGCACAATGAACAACAATAAACTACACATTTAAAATAACAGGTGACTGGTGAGGAAATTATACTGTGAGATAGAGCAGGAATTTATATATATACAACAGTGATAAAAAAAACAAACAAACCCCAAAGACAATTAAAATGAATTTAGTTAAAAACAGTGAAAGTAAGACTGACGTTGTGTATCAGAGAAGTGCAAATTGCTTTAATAAATAATCTGTACACTATAGATGTAAGATAAACGGCTGCATGAAGCTATAATAAACAATATGTTTGGCATCTTTTGCCTGACAGGCGTGTAAACCTGTCCCAGAATGAAGTTATTGTACAGCTTTATAGAGAGAGGTTTTCTAAAGTGTTCTTTATGGCAGCGAGGCTGAATCACTCTGCTGCCTCAGAGGTGTGGAGTGGGTGTGATGGGCTGTCTGTGATGGAGAGGGTAGGTTCAGTGACCTCCTGGCCCAAATTCTGACCAATGATTCTTCCGGCCTCGCAGAGTAGTTTGTTCATCCTGCTGGCATTTCTGGCACTGACGCTGCCCCCCAGCAGACAGCAGCAAACTAGATGGTACTCACTACCACAGAAGAAGATCTCCATCATCAAAGGATATGAGCTTCATTAGAAAGTACAGTCATTCTTGATCTGTTTAAAAAATGTTCTCTCAAGTTTTGGCAATGAGAGTAGGAATAATCAGGGATAGCTCAGTAGGTAGAGTGGTGGCCCCATGATCGGAAGGTCGGGGGTTCGACTCCACTGAACGGCTACCCTGAGGTACCCCTGAGCAAGGTACCGTCCCTACACACTGCTCCCCGGGTGCTGCATTGGTGGCTGCCCACTGCTTCACTGGGTGAATGGGTTAAATGCAGAGGAACTATTTCCCTATGGGGACTAACAAACACATACACATTATCATTCCTACATGCCTGAGTCTACTGTCTACCATGTATAGTCCAGTTTGGAGATCCTTCCCAGATGCCTTAACCCCCCCCCCTCCCATCTTGGGTCAATTGTTCTCAGTAAATCACATGACAGGGTGGGGCAAGGTCTCACAGTGGGTTCACCTGAAGCCTTGGCTGATTGTGACCCACACCCGTTTTCACACCTTGGCTCGTGTGATTAGGCAGAGGATCAATAGGGGGTCCATGACCCTCTTTGAGACACTCCCGATAGGGCTTAAAAATCAGGGACTCTTAAAACTAAAGAAGCTTCTTGGATAAGAGGTGAAACAGCTTCAACAAACTTAAAGACGTCCAGAGACTTTTCTTTCCAAGCTCCTCAAACAATGCCTGAGTCTAAATTGTCTCCAAAAAGTCCTTTTTGCTTGTCACTGAATTACAGGTTTGGCATTGGGGTAGTTGCTGATGATAACTTAAGAGGGATGGTCGTTTTGCATTAAATTTTTTATTGGAACCCATTAACAGCAAAGCCTTCTTAAACCCTAAACCTTAATCTGACCTCCACCTACCCATTACAAATGTAACTACATGTTGTGTTGACACAGTCCTCTCATCCATTTCTGGCCACTCAGCAGTTTTTTAATTGACTGGAAGGAAACAGAGAGGTAAACTCCACCAACAGTTAGTGTTTTGGCAGAAAACTGCAGTGCAACAAAGAAACACCACACACAAGTAGAAATGCTGCCAATGGTGTCGGCCACTTGTGTAGGCTCTATGGATTCGACACTGAAGTTAAAGTCTCAAATGAGATCTCGGTGTTAATGAGCACATTCATTTCTTTGTATAGGTTTCCCATCATTCAGATCATGGCAGACTTAAGCACTTGAGTTGAAGGCAACTGGACTTCTTTTTTAGGTTCTTAGGGATGTTTCCCCTACTCCTCTAAAGTGTTTGATGAAGTAGCCTTTTGGATGAGAGGTTACACCTCATGTAACCTTACTGCATTTCAGATCTCCAATTGTCTACCTCTCCCACTGAAGATTTGACTAAATGCAGCTCATGTTGACTGTTGTCCAGAATGCAAAGAGTTCTGTGCTCCTAAATATTTGCCTACAGCGGCCAGTCATACACTGGCAAAACAGGATACATTGTTCTGCTTTTTCCCTCTTACTTCCTTTACCTCATTGCCTCCATCATCTGACTGAGCAAATGAGGCACATCATGATGTCTTGAAGCCTGACTGGAGAAATGATGACTGTAGGGTCTCTACCTTACTATGTAGAGGCAACTATAGTTGTGATTTGCCACTAGATAAATAAACTGAATTGCGTGAGCATTGCCCAACAATTCTTGCTTTTGGGACCAAGGTCACCTCTCTAATTGTTTCTCTCTTTCATAATTGAATGTACAGAACTTCTAGGCTCACCCAAGTAGGGGCTGACTCTGGTGGCTTATCTCTGCTACGTCTCTGCTTTTTGCAGATGATATGGTTCCTTTGGCCTCCTCGGGCTGTGATCTTCAGCTCACACTGGGATAGTTTGCAGTCAAATAGAGCTAAAATGGAAAAAAATAAGCTGTTGAATGACTGGTCAATTGTTTATGTTCCTATGTTGTATCAGTCTGTGTTTCTACCCTGAACTATGGCCATGAGCTGTGGATGGTGTCCAGGACATGCTGGCTGATTTGTGGTGTCCACCCAGTAGATCTGGAGATGATGACCAGGAAGAATGAGATCTGGGTGTCTCTGTAGAAAATAGATGGATAAATGGACATCTATATGATGGCTCACGGGTGTTTTTAGCACCAGTTTTCTACACTGTACTTATTTCTAATCAATTATGCTGATTATTCTGTGCCTTTGGGCTTTACCTGCATTTAATAAACTTGAAAATACATGCTAATTTTAATGCAACTGGGTATATTATCACTTTAAATTTAATGGCTTTCTATTACTATCATTTTTAAATACTTTCCATTTCTATAATATTTTACTTCAAAAAGTAGGTTTTGGTTGAATTACTGCCAGTTGTGTTATTGCTTTCTATTGCTATAACTATTCATACCAGTGAGAGGAAAATGATCATTTCAGCTCAGCAGAAGTCTGAATAGAAGGGAGGTCGGTCTACAGTTTGCCTGGTAACAGCAGCTTAATTCTGGGATTGGCTTCTGCAGTGTTGATGTCAGATGTGCCTGGCAACGAGACTGGAATGCAACAGAAGGATTTAACACCCACTCAGCGTCACACCGATCTCCTAAACAGAACTGCTTTAACACTTGTTGCCTTGACACTGCAGAGTTGATTATTTAAATCCGACGATTATTTTTTCACTGTCTGCATCTTTGGTATTTAGAAAAACACTTGGAGCCCTGCAGACAAAGATAAGAATTGAATGAAAAGAGGTCCCACTCTGCTTCAAACTCCACGCATCCCTTTTCAAACCAAGTATAATATGTCGTGAAGCAGGTCGGTGCCGGTGTCATAAAAACTGCATTTGGAACCAGACACAGCCTTGTTTGTCATGTTATTGTCTTTTTACATGTGTAGTGTCATTATAATAAATTTAAATTACACACACAGTGACTGTATTTAACTGGTTGTTGCGATTTTAATGTTGTTGTTTATATTTTTCAGGTTATAAGATAAGATAAGATAACCTTTATTAGTCCCACACGTGGAAAATTTGTTTTATACTGTTGTATCTCTAATGTTTTGCTATTTTACCACCAATAGAGAAAGAGTTAAATTTGCATATTAGTACAACAGAACAAAGTAAACATGGCACCTCCGTGTTGGCTTCATCTTTCAGCTCTGGACGTTCCTGCTTTGTAAAAACACTCTGTAAGGTCTGAGGGGTGTCTTACAAAGGAAGTTCAACACAGCCGGGCTTTCTTTGTGTTAACTGGTTTAACAAAATCTCTCAGGTCACATGGCTCAAGGAACACCTTTCAGAAAAATATCCTTTGAATGCTGCTCACTCCATCGAAGACATTATCAGATGATGATAAATTGAAATCTTTAAAGAACATTAAAAATTAACAGTAAAAAGAATCAGTGTTGCAATGAAGATAAGAAATTGGTCTGTTTTCCTTCTCTCAACCGGTCGCAGCAGATGGCCCCGCCCCTCCCTGAGCCTGGTATATATATATATATATATATATACACATTCTGTATGTATTATTGTAGGGTCTACCTTACATTATAAAGTGCCTTAAAGCAACTGTTGTTGTGAATTGTATAAATAAATTTGAATTGAACTGAAATTAATGCTGGAGAAAATCTTTATTCTAGTGCTGTGAAACTTTAAATTGGATCATTTAAATATGAAAGCTTACAGTCCCACAGGCTGGCAATGTGGAAATGACTTCAGTTTGACACAGATCAAAGTGAAATGATTTTTCTTAATTGAACAGGTGTTTTTGGTGTGTTTTAGGAGCCGCAATTCCTGCCGAGTGAAAGAGACCCAGCAGCAGATTAGATTATAATCAAGTATACACACTTTCTGCATGTAATGTGACTATGTGTGTTGCTTTTCAACATGCTGTAAATAACGGGGTTTTTTTTATATGATGAAAAGCAAAGTGAGCCGGAGTCAAATTCCTTGTTTGTGTGCACAAACTAAAAAATAAAGATAATTCTGGCTCTACGATCGCTGCCGTGTTTTATTACACTCCCAATAAAACACAGAGCGGTCCCTCTTCGCGGGTATACAATATCTTCAAACGTAAACGCTCCGGACAAAGGGTCCCGCATGCGCGTCGTCGAAGAATCCAGTAAATAGAACCCAGGAGCACGAGCAGTGTCTGTGCTGACGTCACGGCCGTACGTTGAGAGCTGGAGCGGAGTTGTAAGCGCGAGCTCAGACGGAGGCGCGCCGAGGGAACAGCTACAGCTATGGTGCTCTGTTCTTCTTCGTGAGGACGAAATCAGCCAATTTTATTCTCGTTGACGTCTTTTTCTCCGTCTTCTCCGCGACGTAAACAAGCCGTCGGACATTTTGAAATCGCTTCGGGGATACAATATGTCTTCCACGGTGGTCGCTGCCTCCAGAAGGCAGTCCTGCTATTTATGCGATCTGCCCCGCATGCCGTGGGCGATGATCTGGGATTTTACCGAACCCGTCTGCCGTGGTTGTGTGAACTACGAAGGTGCCGACCGGATTGAATTCGTTATCGAGACTGCCAGGCAGCTAAAGAGAGCACACGGCTTTCAGGAGGGCCGCTCTCCCGGCCCGGGGAAGCCCCAGCACGCCGGGAAAGAGATCAATCACTCGGTTGGGGACCTGGGCTCTCGTCCCCCTCAACCTCTGGATCGTTATCCGCTGTCAGACAGGCCGCCGCGGCTGGGCCCGGAGTACCAGGCGGGCAGGCAGGCGAACGGCCTCCCGATGCCCAACGGATTTCCCAAACCCGACGAGCCCCCTGAGCTAAACCGCCAAAGCCCCAACCCCCGCAGGACTAGCACGGTTCCTCCTAACTTGGTGCCTTTGGTAAACGGCGCGATACCTGCCATACATCCACTCAGCGGCCGCCCGACACAGATCTGTCTGCCCGGCGCTCTGATCGCGCCTGTCCCCGGGGAGCACGGCAAGCGCCCAGAGGAGCTGAAAGACAAGCACCGGGCGGACAGCATGTCGGACATGTCGGACAGCCACAAGGACTGGATAAACAAAGGCAAAACTGTCAGGGACCTGATGCTGCACACGTTCGACGGCAGGGTAAAGAAGGACCACACCGCCATGCAGCGGGTCATGGCGTACGAAATGAGTGGCACTTCCTCAAAAACAGGTAGGCTGTTTGTTTTGTGTCTGCACTAGAATGTGGTGAGCTGGCACGCGCCATGAAAACGGGAACTAAACAGCAGGGAACTAATGTGTCAGCACTTCACACACGGTGTGTCGTGGATTTACGCCATCGTGACGGGTCCGCCCAGCCACGCTGCTGGCATGCACCCGTTCACCTCTTGTGTGAGACAGCAGTACGGGAGCAGGTGTGTGTGTGTGGTTGTTGGGGGAAGGGTGTTTAGAAATTTCCTGCCTCGTAGTCTGCACAGGCCGGGATGTTAGTGTGGCTGTTAACCCTGCTGCTTTTCCTTTGCACAGACAGAGGGAAGCACCCTCGGCCTGGGAAGAGGAAGGCCTCCCCTGAGCCAGACTGTGAGAGCAGTGTCCCCAAGATGAACGGCAGTGAGGGCCAGCCATGGCTCCCCTCACCCTCTGAAGTCCTGAAGATGCCCCCAGCTGCCCTGCCAGGCTTCTCTGCAGCGCCTCCATCAACCATCTCCCCCCACTCCCGCACCACACCACCTGAGGCTGCCACAGCGCAGAATGGCCAGTCTCCCATGACTGCACTCATCCTCGCCACCGATAACGCAGGCAGCACGGGCTCACCTAAGGACGGCAGCCAGGTACATTCCACCGTGGCGGGGGCACGACGGAACAGCGGGAGCCCCCTGTCACCCTCACAGAGGAGGTTGGCCCAGAGAGAGGGGCCTGTGAGTGCCAACCCCTCTGCTCCGCATGGTCCCGGCAGTATGGAGCCACCGCCACAGAGCATTCCGGATTCCTCTGTGCCGCCGGGCAGCGTGCCGCTGTGCTGCACTCTGTGCCATGAGCGGCTAGAGGACACTCATTTTGTCCAGTGCCCTTCAGTGCCCTCTCACAAGTTCTGTTTCCCCTGCTCCCGGGAGAGCATCAAGCAGCAGGGGGCCACCGGCGAGGTGTACTGTCCCAGTGGTGAAAGGTGCCCGCTGGTTGGCTCCAATGTACCCTGGGCCTTCATGCAGGGGGAAATAACCACCATATTGGCCGGAGATATAAAGGTAAAAAAGGAGCGGGACCCTTAAAAAGTTCTCCGACTGCTTCTCGTGAACTTGTTTCCCTCTTGTAACCCAAGTATGGCAACAACAGCAGGACATAAAGTAACAGACACAGCTCACCCAGCAAGCCTCAGAGGAGCTGGCAGACATGTACATAGTGAACACAGGGGAGTGTATACTTCATAAATGTGGCTGTAAAATTTGACTTCTTTCTTTAATACATTGTGTTTCTTACTGTGTTTCCAGTAAGACTTTTCCTTTTTCCCACCACAGCTGTTTCTTCTCAGTCTGTCGTTGTACTTTAGGTCTGCAGACAGTCCCTGTCGAGCATAGAATGTGACTAATTTGAGCACTTGGCAAAATCCTTTAATAAATGAAACAAAAAATGCTTCTAGCTGTACATGTATGCACTTGCCAAATACAGTTTCAGAACTTGTAATAATACCCCCAGTGTCTCTGTGGTTTGCTTATTTTCCATTATCCTGGAGTTGGTCGGAGAGTCATGGCCTGATTGTGAATCAGTCATGATGCAATCCCTCCCAGCAGGAACAAATTGGCTTCCAGGGAACAGTGGGTGGAAGGGAAAAGTCAGGGAGCGAGGGAGATGGAGGAGGGGGGATGAAGGCCGCAGTAGAAGTGCGTTGCATAAATGCTGTGTACTGTAAATCGCACGTGGGTGAGCCGAGGCTGCTCAGCGCTGAGGCCTCGTGCCCCATGAGTGCGGGGGGAGATAAGGAGGGCCTAAAAATAGTCACCGTGGCTTCAAAGTGACGCCCGCTCCGGCGTTTGTTGATGTCAAAACAACTGCCTCACATGTCCTGTTTGGGCACTTTGTCTGGATCTAGAGGTTTTCTCTTTGCTTCTCCTCCATGCACCCAAATCAGCCTGACATCTCGTCAGATGCTGGCAGCAGATCAGAGCTGTTGCTGACTGAACACACCCTGATTCCAATGAAAGCACATGGGAGACGTGAGGTCATGAGCGGCGGAGGCCCACTGGGACTGTTAGCGCAGGAACTGAGCGATCAACCCTTTGCTTTCCTCCTCCTTTCCCTTCTCTCTCCTCACGTTACACCCTCTGTCACGCTGTCAGGATGACGGAAATACCTCAGGGCTCTCTTTTCTGTTTCAGACAGGCTTCGTTCTCCACAACAAAGCGGCTTCATCAGACAAAATGGCTGCTGTCAGAGCGGATTTGGACGAACCTTAAATCCCCCCACGCTCTCGCCCCCGTGTCAGCGACGTTTATTTGTCTTATTTGCTTTGCTTTCACTTAAACGTGTATATCGAAGCGTCATCTGTGGATACTCTCTCGCTGTCACGTTTGACTGCTTTGACTTCAGGAAGAAAATAAGGAGGGGGCCCTGCTTCAGAGTAGGGGGGTGGGAGTAAATGCCTTGCTCAGGGGTCACGTGCTCCTTAGTGGAATTCCTGAGTCACTGTCCTCCCTCCCTCCTCTTCTAATGTCTCCTCCCCCCTACTGCAGTAACTTTTCAAGGCTGCTGAGCGCACAGACAGATGAATGGGGGCCTGTATGTGTTTATGCCAGGACACCGTGCAGGGAGGAAAACGTTAACCCTTCCCCAGCTTTCTCCCTCCACAGACAGCGTGTTTAGTTTTATCCTGCAGCACATTTAAAAGGAATGCAGTTTCCTTCCTGGTAGAGCTGTATCTGTGCTGGAGGGTAGACTGTTCTTTCAAACTTTCCTGATTGTCAAACTTTCATTTTTAAATCAAGATTTTCAGAAAATTTTATACCACAAACATCTATAACTTGTTTTTGAATGTCTTAAATGGGCTTAAAAAGGTTTTATAATAATTGCGTGCTGACCTGAACTGCGATTAAATCAGTCCAGGTCAGCAGACTAGTAGGTCAGTGGTGGGTTTGGTTATGCAATGGCTCTTTTTCTTTAATGAAATTCCTCTTACTCTGTAATCAGCAGTAGACAGGCTTTTACACTCCTGTCAGTCTGTCACTGGGACTCGCAGACAGCGTCTTAGGTCTAACAGAGTTCATATGAGTCACAGTTATTTGATACTTAGTGGTAATAAGGAACATCACGCTTCTGCATCACTCCCGCGTGTAGTGGGGAAACCTGAAGTAACATTTAATGCCTTGCATTAATATCATGGCCAAAGTAACCTCAGGATTCACTGATGTGCTTCTCATTGCACCTTTAACATTTTACAAGTTTGTCATCAAAGTATAGTTCAATAAATGCAAGTACTTAAAAAAGAGGTCAAGTAAAGACTGATAATTTCAAATTGTGTTCCAGTACAGTAGTACAGGTTTCATCCTGTCAGCGGGGAGAATATTGCTTTTTTAAAATCAGAAACACTTGGAGATGTGCAGCGACAGTTACCCAAAACCCAGTTTTTGTTCTGTCAGACGGACAAGTTCACAGACTGATAACAAAGCAACACTGATGTCAGTTTGTAATGATTTGTTTTCTTAAATTTAATATATTATTCATGTTAAGATTGGTGTCAGGTCTGCCACTTCACTCTGTGATTTGGCTGCTGAATATGGAAGCTGCTGTTTGACTTCAGTAGTGAATGAAACCCAACAACCCCCCCAAAATAGAGACTTGTTAAAGTTTTTTGCAGATAATGACGCTTCCCTTTTCACAGTCCTGAAACCAAACAGTAGCCTTTGAGTTAAAACTACTCGGACTTCCTCCAAGTTCTGGAGAGTCTGGATTATTCTTCAGTGCTTCGTGCAACACTTTCACTTGAATGCATTTTTGGTGTTTCTTTAGTAACAATTGTTCCTATTTTTGTTGGCCTGTAAGGTTGTGATAACATGCCAGTTAAGACCATAATGAAATGTTTACAATTAACTTTCAGCTTTGTGAAACTGAGTCGTATCTGTAAATGCTTAAAAATAAACTTCAACCTGACCACACCAGGTGAGGTTCAGCTCAGACCTCAGGCCTGTGCTACGAAGAAACAAATCTAGAGTAAGTGATTATTAACTCATTGTGAGGTCATACTGTGCAAAGGTTTATTATACTTCTGAGAATTTCACACTTTAAGTTGCAAAAAGTTGATTACTGTGAACTTGAAAAAGTTCTAACGGAACAATCCTGAATCGGAGCAGTCTTTGGTTTGTCCTCCATCTTCAAAATAACACCAAACCTTTCAAGGTACTTTTAAGGATTTTAAACTTGCCACAGCTCTTCTGTAAACTCAGGCAGTATCAGTGCCTCCTGTCTCTTCATGATGCTGGACTATTATCTCTATGGGGATCTTCCTCTTCTTGTGACTGAAGTTCATCTTTTCCAGGCTCTGCCTGTTTACGCTCATTGTTTTATGTACAAATTAATTTGGGAACATCTACAGTATCTGAAAGTTTAGTCACAGTGCTGAAATATTTAAAGGAAACTTCCACACAGTGCTACTTGTTAGCTCCTTGTGTTATTGTCAGTTATGCCAGCCTTATGTTGCAGAAAAAATCTACTTGCAGAGTGGGAGCCCTGCCTCGATACAAAGGCCCTTCAGCCTACGGATCCTTTTGATGTCTTTCAGCCAATCAGATGACCATATCAAAATAGATCCAAAACTCCGCCCTCTCTCTCAGGATGGTTCATTTTTGGCACGAGGTCGGCCTCAGATTCCAGTCGAACCAGCCGCGTTTTTTTTCATCTGTCACAGAAACTCAACACCCCAAGGGCCCGAAGAGCCAACGGCCCCAGATTAATGGGTTTGCTCAAATTACGTGGCGCACACAGGAGAAAAACTCTGGGTTTCTCTCTCCTCCTGTCTCCCTCTCTACACTGTTTGTTCAGCTGTTCCTCACCCAAAGCTCAACCCCCTCCAGCACCAAACCGCCTCCTCTTTCCTGACTCTGAAGTCCAGGATAAGGCTGTTGTCTTGATTTTACATCTGCAGAACAGCAAACACACCGAGAGCAGGAACAACAAACCTCAGCTCTTCACACCTCCGTGAACACTGCCAGTGACAGTAGCTTGGATAAAAAACACTGTGCCATGCAGCTATTTTTAATAGGTAGGAAACTCTACCTGCAGGGCAAATAAAGAGACTTATGATGCTTGGAAACTAGGTCATAATCGAGTGAAAAAGACAGCTCTGTGATCTTATATATAAAACATATGAAAGCTGTTTTTAACTTTGAAGCTTTGTGGTCTGTCCAAGCTGGAGTCAAACTGTGAAGTATAGTATACAAAATAACATGGCAGTGAGCTTTTACTGGATTCACATTAACATTACAAATGACTTAAGAAAGTCATTTACACAACAATGATTCATTTTATGTTATTTAGAGGCAATCATTATGATTTAAACTGGTCAATAGTAGTTGTTGGTGGTGGACGGCTGTTTACATCCACTTATTATTGGTCGTAAAGGTCAGGAACATTTTTTTTAATGGTTTTCTTAAACTGTTGTTTTCCAGGGTGAAATGATTGTACAGCATTCATGTTTAATGACTTCAAAAAACATGAGTCATGGTGAAAAGCTTTTAGCATAATTTTTGCTGGATATTTGACCACTCCTCTCGACGGAGTTGTTAGAGTTCATTTAAAGTGGTTGGTTTCTTGTTTCGAGCCGGCTCAGCCCTACTTTCAACAGGGTTGAGGTCAAGATTTTGGGAATTCCATTCCAGAAGCTTAATGTTAGCCTGCTTTATCCTTTCCAAAACCATCTTTAATGTGTATTTGGTATCATTGTCCCGTTGGAACTTCTCATTGTATCCCAAGTCTCAAACTGCACATTTAAGGTGAAGCTGAAGAATTCGAAGGTAACCTTCCAGTATTCCATCTACTTTGTGCAGCATACCAGTGCCACTGGCAGCAGTACATACCCCAAGCATGATGCTGCCACCACCATCCTTGACAGTTTATAAAGTGTTCTTGGGTTTCAAAGCTTCAACTTTACTCCTCCAAACTTATCTCTTGTCATTGTGGCCAAACAGTTCCATCTTTGTCCGTAAGGTAGTTAGCTTGTCTATGTGGGCAACGGCAAATATTAGTGTAGTTTGAAGGAGCGGAGCTTCGTTCCTGGTCCCTACGCCCTCGGTCCTGACTTCACTGTGAACAGTGCTGCTGGTGTTCCGGCAGGCTTGAGGCTTGATAGTTTCTGAACAACCTAACCAATTTCTTCTCATTTGAGGGTAGCCATGTGGGTCTTGATCCGCTGACTCTTATGTTAAAATGACCAATTTTACTTTAAAAAAGCATGTACACACTGCTACAAAAGGCTTCTTGGGGCTCCACAGATAGCTTACCCCTTCATAGCAACTGAATGTTATTTCATAACGTATCTACTGGGATACAGTTGAAGCTTATAGAGAGGGGGGTATCTGCTTCAAGCGACAGTGTTTCTGTCTACTAGGCCTCACCACTTGTTGGATTTTTCACTGTAGTGGATCTCTTAATTGTATTTTTTGCTGCTGGTGAACTTTTTGAAGCGTTTTTAAAGTAATTATCTTGCAAGAAGTTTGTGCTTCAGTTTTGGTGAGTATAATTCCAGTATGATATTATTCCGTTACCCACCAATTAACCAATACGTCTGTCTGTGAGACAGTTTGCCTCAGCCCAAGGCCCAGAGAGGAAAGCAGCATTTCTAAATGTCATGTGTATAATAGCTTGCATTTGTATTCACTCACACAGGTGAAATAATAAAATGAACAAAAGTAGTTTTGTAGTAATTCTGTGGAGCAGCAACTGAAAATAATTTTTAAAAACTTTAATTTTAAACGTCCAGTTCTCTGAGAACTCGGTCCTTGCTAGTTGCCTAATTTTGTCAACTAGCAGCTAAATATTAGCAGTAAGTGTTGACATCAACCCCATGCTGATGTGCTGTGCTGGCTTTAGGGTGAGCTTGGGTTAACCATGTGCTCCAGGGTCATTGTGTCCAAATGAGTTGTTTGTACATCCAGGGCTGGGGCCTCTCTTCATTTAGACTGTGTCCAGATCCTAATGCTGTTCAAAAGGTCAATCAGTCCCCGCGTGAAAAATGACCCGAGCTTAGACCAACATGCTGCTGTCACACAATTCGTTGGTCAGGCCCCCACCGCGTCAGCACTTTCCTGTGTACCCTGGGGCATTACAGACCACCCCCACATCCTTACCTCGTGGCACACACATACATTGTGTTCTGTCAAAATAAAGGCCTGAATTCTTCTGTTTCTTTCTTCTGCTGTGCTGCGTTTTTCCAGCCCAGGCTGCCATTTCAGGTAAACTTTTTCTTCATCTTTGGTATTAGTGGAAAAACATGCATGAAAACAAACATTTAGATTAAGAAAATAAGAATACATATAAATACTAAAGGTAAAACAGAAATGCTAATGTAAGACGTAAGAAACTAATGACACAAATAAAAGTTAGAATAAAGGTCAGAAGAAATGTGACGTCAATTTGTAGAATCAGCAAAAACATCTGAAGACATTTGTGTCAGAAAAGACAGTTTTGTTGTAGTTTTTCCACAAGTCAAACTTTTGTCTTTGTTTTTCTTTTTTTTTTTAGTTGGTGTTTGGTGATTTTTACTTGGTAAAATTTAGGAAAAGCAAACAAGTAATAATTAGCAATGCACTAAACCACTGCAGCTCAATCACCATGCAAAAGCAAACATACTTCACAACCTCTTCCCCATCATTCCAGAGAAAGGTTGGTCACCAAACTTCTAAACAACACAGTGTTTAGAAGTTTGACTTCGTTTTTCTTGGTTATTAATGTGTTTTGCAAGTTTTTCCAAGTCCATGCACTGATATCCACTAGAGAAGATCACAGCCTTTCAGAAATGGTTTCTGGTCGTATTTCTTGCATACAAACATTTCTTGTTACTAGCTTGTCAACATTAGCCTGTAGCTAAAGTTGTCCACCCACACAAAAAATGAACACAGTTGTGATTAGTTGCCTGAAAAGGATCAACAATGAAGACAACATCATCTTTCTGAGAAGATAGATGTGAATCAATAGTAAAGCTCAACATTAAAACTTATAGACCTCTCTGGTGAAACGTTTTCTACCCTCACTAAATTTGACATAGATTTACTAATTCATATTTGTATACAGTTTAGTCCACATAGATTGCAGGGTAATACAGGTTACGGATAATGAAGTAATAACACCAAGTGCATCAGCTGGGTTATAAAATGTGCCACGTGTTAGTTTGTAGCCAAGTGAAAGTATATAGCTAAAAAAAAACTAAAGAAGACCGAGAATAGAGCTTTGAAGTACTCCAGTGCTTACAGCAGACTTTCACTTCCCAAGAAATACATGTAAGTAGAATCAGTTCTGTATGTTTTTCAATAGTTGAATGATTATTACTGCTGCATGATATTTGCATACAAGTAACTACATGCACATGGGATCAGCTGTCTAGTTAAAAATTTCACTTTGCTAGAACTTTATCTTTAGATAATCAAGTGTGTTAGAAACCAACAATAGATTTAAACTCCCAAAGTTTAACATAGCATCTGTAAAACCTGTCAAAATCATAAAAGGGGTGGAATGTGTGTGCTCAGGTTTTTTCAGGTGGAGTTTTTTCTGTGGAAACACAAATGGAAAGTGACCAGTCTCACTCAGCATCCAAAGTGCTTTTACAGCTCATTCACTCAGGCAACTGTCAGTGTAAATAGTTGGCACTATATGAAGAGAATTGAGTTGTTTACATGGCACTGCAAGAGCTTTGTCCATCTTACTAACACACCCACAGCTAGTTTAAGAATCATCAATTAACTTAACAATTAGCAGTTTTCTAAAATACTTTGTTTTTGCTGACAGTCATCGTTTGGATCGATGTAACTCTAAATAAATAAGCTTGTTAGTGCCACAACAGTTACTTTTCTTTGGTTTCACTTCATTTGAATCTTGCAGCCCCAAAATCCCCAAAAGTTTCTACTACACAGCAGAAAAAGAAGATAGCGAGAGAGATGAAGATGTGAAAGGTGTGTGATGTTTCCTGAGGTTGCAGATAGACACTGCCATCTAATTTTAGAGAGTGCAGCTGCTGTTTGATCCACCAAAGGATCCTGTGCCTTTAATCAGCAAACACCCAGCAGTGAGCACCAAGAAAGGAACACAGTGTTATGTTGACTCTGTATCTGGAAAAGAGGTTTACAGAGCAAAGCCCAAATATAGCAGCTAGTTCTCAGAGCCGCAACCCTGTTGCCTGGATATCCCTGCTGGAAAGTAAACAGAGGGGATGTTGGATTTGCCACGTCAATGAACTGGCAGGAAGTAAAGGCCACACTGAGGGGGGAGGGGGAGGCAATCTCTTTTATTAATGCTGAAACTTTATAACCTGGGAACAGCAGGCTGGACTGTTTCCTGGCTGCAGAGGGAGTTTTACAGTAGAGCTGTGTTTAGAGGCAGTACGCACCTTATCTGGCACTTTTATTACAAAGCACAGGGAGCCAACCAAATGTGATATTGATGACATCACCCTGCAGAGATACAGAAAAGTCTCTGCAGGTTGAAAACACACACAAATTAAAGGACAAAGGAGAGCTGTGTCATTCAGAGGAGACTTGTGAGTTTCTGTAAGTAGAATGGGAGGCAGAGCCAGCTCCCAGTTTGGATACGGGTTAAAACTTTCCTTTTCAAATAAGGCTTGAAGACTTCCCATGATGAACTCTGTATCTGTTTATACACTGCTAATGCAGCTCATTAAATTATGTCTTCTCTGTCCCACAGTTGTCTTTTGTCCGTCTCCCTGTGCTCCCGCTTTATTCTTCTCTCCTCTCCCAAACTGGTCGCAGCAGATGGCCCCGCCCCTCCCTGAACCTGGTTCTGCCGGAGGTTTCTTCCTGTTAAAAGGGAGTTTTTCCTTCCCACTGTCGCCAGGTGACAGATTTTGATTTTCGAGGTTTCCTCTAACATTATTAAGATAAGATAAGATAAGATAAGATAAGATAACCTTTATTAGTCCCACACGTGGGAAATTTGTTATGAGTGCAAAAGTTATGAGGCAAAAATTAGAATACAATAAGAATAAATACAGTACACAACTGTACAGAATATTACTGTTACCTTTCAGTACTAAGCACCTTAACCCTCCTGTTATGTTGCGGGTCAGATTGACCCAGAACAGAAGAGATGTCACATGTCATCTGCATCACTACAGAAAATGAAAAAAATCAAAATTATAAAAGAAAATTGTAAAATAATCAATGCCAGTGTTTCTGACACTTTTGGATGAGTAAATTTGCCCAGGAGCATAATTGGTGTTCCTGGAAACCAACATAACAGGAGGGTTAAGGCAACTTGTATGATATATAAATAAAATCTAAAGAAATATTACTCACTCACCGCTGGTGCTGTGCTGCACCTGCTGTTTCAACACCTCTGCCACCTTATTATCCACCATTTAATGTTAATTTATTGAAGTATTTAAGTTCCCAATTTTATTTACAACATATTTTTGGAGAGTGACAAGCTCACTGTTAATTGTTAATTGCCCCTTGGGGATAAATAAAGTCTTTCTGCCTCGATACAAACCTCATTAATTATAGTTAAACATTTCAAAGACATTACAAAGACATAATAATTAATAAAGTCTGGTTAACTATATCATCCTGGGTTAGGTCATCCATGTTGCTAATCATGTTTAAACATTAATTTTGATCATAAGCTTTCACAAAGAGAAAATCACACTTTCCCTGATCCAAGGAGCATCCCATTTTTCTTTTGTCAAATTTACCCTTCCTTGTTTTTTAATCTGCTTTTGGGCTAATGTCTCGGAGATGTGCTTTTTAAAGGGGAACACTCCCATCCTTCCAGCTCTCTGTTTAGCCTTAGCTTTGAGCATTAACTTTTAAGTACACTGTGGTTTGTGCTGTGCAGGGCGGAGCTGGGCTCTTGGCTGTGTTTGGAAGGCCTGGATCTTCTTCCTCAGATCTGCTTTGTAATTAAATATCCCCCACAGCAGCACAGGGCCACTTAAAGAAGGGGAAGAGCCGCTTCCCTGCCAGCCTTCCTCTGTTAAATGTGTAACAGCTGCTCAGCACTTTCATCCTTGCTTGCTTAATATTTAG
Source organism: Rhamphochromis sp. 'chilingali' (assembly GCF_963969265.1). Lineage (NCBI taxonomy): Eukaryota > Metazoa > Chordata > Actinopteri > Cichliformes > Cichlidae > Rhamphochromis > Rhamphochromis sp. 'chilingali'. The sequence goes on from NC_137948.1 coordinate 44,566,816, forward strand.
TTTGTTTTTAAAATCAGAGCCGACCTTTGATCCTCCACCCTCGCCTCCAGGCAGTTCTATATTTGATCTGCTAACGTCAGCATGCTTCCTCTTATCTACACTTTCACAAGTAACGCTAAAATCTGTTTATGTCATTTGTGTATTGAGGAGTCACGGGGTTTTCCTGAGGCTTCTTTTAGACTGCTCTCCACACGGCTGAATGAATAAGATGTTTTGTATTGTAACCTGATTTAGATCCTATGTGCAAAATAAAATTATGAAGATGACTTTCAAAGGAGACTAAGAAAAAGATATTTTGAAATTTAAGCAAAATATGTTAATTCCATAGCAAACTTATGCCATGCCCTACTTTAAAGCAGGAAAAATCCCTGCGAGACAAACTGGAATAATTAGGGCACTAAAAGTGTGGAGGATCCATTGTATCCGTGTAATAATAATTACTCGAATTAATCACGCTAAACATGCTCAAAAAGTCTTGAAACGTTGCACACACATGTGTAAATGTATGTGTTTCATTGGTTTTGGACATGGATGTTTTAAAACGGCTCTAGAGCGCCACCCTATGCATTGATTTTGATGGATTTTATAATTAATCAGTGTAAACTACAGTTTGTATCGTGGGGCGTTTCCATGGCGCCACAGTGAAATTCAATGATAAATTATAATTTTCTGTCAATCACACATACATCGTCCAATCCGGACCAAACTTTTCACATGTGATAATGACTGGCTTTTACATTTCAATACAACATTTGAAAATGGGCACAGCGCCACCTGGTGGAAAAACATAAAATTACATGTTTTACACTTTGAGGTACAGCAAGTGAATGACCCAAGAAATCTCAAATTTGGTGAGGAAGCCTGAAAAAGTTGGTCGTATGTTACATTGAAAACTGTAAGTTTTCGCAAATGACCGTGAACCTGGTGGCAAGGCAAATTTCAATGTTTTGCCATGAAGAATGAAAGTACTCTTGTTTAATGTGCCCAAACTTCACAGATTGATGAAAGCCCAGCCCTGAACAGACCTTGATGACATGCCAGTGCTAAACTTGAGTTATCACTATCGGGTACGTACAGGAGCAGCCGCATCCACCTGCATCCAGGAGGCTTCATGGTGCTTCCCTAACTGGGCCAGCGGCCATTTTCTGTATCTAATCCCTTTTTTTGCCTGTGTTTTCTTTTCTGGTCCTGGTGGCTATGGACACTTTGCCCCACTCACTGGGAGCCACATGAATGTTGGGGCAGTAGTGCTGGAGGCGTGGGTGCCTAGGTCAGCTGTTCAGTGTCACCGGCTCATCCTATTGGCTATGGTGGACTCCATCCAACCCTGGTTCAGCTGGGGGCTTTTTTTGGAAGTTAAATGAGTGGGAATCAGATGTGTGCCAGGGGATATTCACAAATATCCCATTGTTCCAGTGGAAGACAGCTGGGAGGTCTGGGCAGCTGCTGTACTCTTAGGCATCCCTTTCTTCAGCTCTGATAGTTGGCTTTCTTCAAAGATGTAGTCCACCTGTGTGTACCTCCCTCCACTCTTATACATCATCCTGTGTATAAAACTTACATCTGTTCGTACGATGGTCTTTCGTTCTACACGGTGCATTTCAAGGTCCTGCACCCATCCGTCGGTAAACTGTTCCTGGGCTTGTTGCAGTGACCTGAAGTTACTAAACTTCACGAGTGTATGCACTCACTCCAAGAACCGTATGATTATAAATCTGAGCGTGGTGAAAGTTGGGCAGCACGCTGACGTCTTTTGTCCACTCTGTGTGCTCGTAAGGGTCTGACCCTTTCACTCCTTTGATTTTTTTCCTCGTATCTTTTCTTTGTCTTTTCGTCGAGTCTGTCTTTGTACGGACCGGCATTGTTCTCCTTTTGTTTTGTACATTCCTTTTTTGTGCGGCAAAGAAAAAACAAGAAGGTATTGGAACCGGAGAATGAACGTTTTGCGGTGCTGCAAATGCTTGTATTTGATGTGGTACTTGGATCGTTTTGCCACGAGTTCCCGGCATGCAATGCGCGAAAATCAGGTGATTGCTAAACAAGGGGGCGGGTGCATCCGGCCTCCTCGGCTGTAATTGGTCCAGCCCAGAGTTGATCATGACCAATTGGCCAATCCAACACCTTTCATTATATATACCCTTCCTAAAAAATTTTTTAAAAAAATCCACCGGCCCATAAAAACAAAAAATCGCCAGCGGCCCACCGGGCAAATGCCCGGTATGCCCGATGGCCAGTCCAGCTATGATGGGTGGTGACCATGGTGGCCATTTAGAAGTCGGCCATCTTGGATACAACTTTTGTTTTTTCAATAGGAAGAGGGCCATGTGACACATCAAACTTATTGGTAATGTCACAAGAAAAACAATGGTGTGCTTGGTTTCAATGTAACTTTATTCTTTCATGAGTTATTTACAAGTTTCTCTTTGTTCACAGCCATTGACATGTCGAAGAGGTTAACACGTGAGGAGCGGATCGAAATTGTGTTGATATGTGGTGAACGCAGTAACCGGGTCATTGCAGCAGATTTCAATGCAAGACACCCTACGAGACCACCCATCTCCCATGCTACAGTCAGCAAACTGCTTGCTAAGAAACTGGTTCAGTGTTGGATTTGCCAAAATGTGGACGCAAGAAAACTGTCACTAAATCAAATCAAATCAAATCACTTTTATTGTCACATCACATGTGCAGGTACATTGGTACAGCACATGTGAGTGAAATTCTTGTGTGCGAGCTTCACAAGCAACAGAGTTGTGCAAAATACAATAACATAAACAGGCAAAATACAAGAATGGCTACATCTGAAACTAATAAATATATGTACAATATATAATAGTATATGCATTTCTGGATGTGTATACTAAATATTTTTCTACGTGTGTGTGTGTGTGTGTGTGTGTACACATATTTTACAAATTAAATAGAGTAAACAATAAATAAAATATATAAAATAAATAAAATAAAATATACAGAGTGAGACATGTGCAAAACAGTGGCGTTACTGTACAGTATGGAGTGCATAATGTTAAAGTTCCAGTAGTGAAGCTGAGGTGTCTATGAAGTATCAGTGGCTGTCCTAGCTTCATTCAGCAAGAGCCCACAGCGTAGCACTCGCCGCATGTCACTGGAGAGTGGCATTAGTCGAACATCCCTTCGGCAGATATTAACTACTCACAAATGTCACCCTTACAAACTCCAGCTACTGCAGCATCTCAACGAGGATGACCCACATCGGCACACAGAATTTGCAGAATGGGCATAGACTCACAAGTTAAATGGGCAGGGGATCTTGACTTGTTCGTTTGTCTTTTGTTTTTTTGGCAGGATTTTCTCCAACTTTGCTATGGAATTTATGTAAATCTAACCATGTGTGAAGACTAGAGAACTTTTGATTATCCACACACATCTGTGACAATTGGCACCTTACACAGTTTAAAGTTGCATTATAGAAATATAAAATATAATCAATCTGTCTCTATTAATGTGCCACATACCACAGGCCTTTAAGGTGCAGTAATTAAACCTTTACTTAAAAAGCCACCATTTGACCCAGCTGTCTTAACCAATTATCTCCAACCTTCCTTTCATATCAAACATCCTTGAAAGAGTAGTTGTCAAACAGCTAACAGATCATCTGCAGAGGTTTATTGGAAGAGTTTCAGTCAGGTTTCAGAGCTCAGCACAGCACAGAAACAGCTTTAGTGAAGGTTACAAATGATCTTCTTATGGCCTCTGACAGTGGACTCATCTCTGTGCTTGTCCTGCTAGACCTCAGTGCAGCGTTCGATACTGTCGACCATAATATCCTATTAGAGCGATTAGAACATGCTGTAGGTATTACAGGTACTGTGCTGCAGTGGTTTGTATCATATCTATCTAATAGACTCCAGTTTGTGCATGTAAATGGAGAGTCCTCTTCACACACTGAGGTTAATTATGGAGTTCCACAGGGTTCAGTGCTAGGACCAATTCTGTTTACATTATACATGCTTCCCTTAGGCAGCATCATTAGAAGACATAGCATACATTTACACTGCTATGCAGATGGCACCCAGCTCTATCTATCTATGAAGCCAGATAACACAATCTTCACTTCACTTTTTTTTTTTTTGAAGAATTCTCACGGCACTCTTATGTCCCACATCGGTGTGGGTATAATCCCAACCCTGTGTGTGGTGCAGTGATTGGAAAACACTGATCTAGAGACAGCCACCAAAACAGTCTCTGCAGAAAGCTAATGATCTGCTGGACTCCAGGATGACATATCTTAGACCTCAGTTAGCACAGTACCTAGACTGATGATAGAATGATCAAGCGGTTATGTGGGCCACTCTCTGGATCAGGCTCGTTCTGCTGTGCTGTATGGATGACTTAATCTCATAGGTAAGGGACCCAACACTAAAGCATGAAAGAAGGATGGGTTCTTTTTCAATGGGAGCATCTGGGGTAGAGAACTGGCGAGAGAGGCCCTCCGGCTTGGTGTTGAAATTAAAGCAAGCAAAAAACAAGTACCATCAGACTGGATGTGCATTTTATAAACACTTATCAGTTTGAATTTAAGCCAAGTTTTTCTGATCTGTACAAACAACAAAAGGATGTTCTGCCCCCTCGAGCCAGTGCCTCCATACCACTAAAGCTACCTTGATTGGCAGCTGCTCCCAGTCCTCTATGTCCTAGTTCCATTCTGCAGGGGATAAACGGCAGAATGCTCCACTGTAATGGTCCCAAGGGAAGCTGAAGTCCTGCGAGGTGAAATTTCCTGAACCTGGTGGGTCCTGCAGCTTTGGTGTTTACTCGTGTGGTCATCTAAATAGATGACATTGGAAACAAGTCTGATCAAGGGTCTCATAAAATTCTTTGGTTGCTAACTCACTTGTGATATTGTCATTTAATTGATAGAGGAATGCGCCCTGAAGAGCTCTGTCTTCTCCACCACCAGAATCCAAAAATTGATGGAGAAGTCAGCCACACTTTGCTTTCCTTCCCTAGTTCCTTTCACAAACACACACGCTCAGGGGGCTCCGATGGAGTGGATCATGGCAACTAGGTGAGTGGGGCCAGCAAAGCTGATTCAGTGGGTGGATCTAATTGTGCACCTGGAGCAGTTGGAGCCTGACAGACACCAGGAGTGGTGTGTGAAACTGTGGAAACAGACTGGATGTCAGGGTCTGCGGAGGCAGACCATGCGGAAACGTGTGTGGTGGACCCAGGTGCGAACACAGGCGAGGATGCAGGAGTGGATTTAAACAAAAGCGAGCCGTTTATTATGGCTGATGAAAAGGAACAAAACAGAGTGAAGGCAGCATAAGAGTAACCGTTCAAACGAAAACCTAAACTGGAAATAAACTAAGGAAAAGCTATGGCTTGGAATACGGAACACAGAGGTGGTAACACAGACGACGCGACACAGACTGTATGAAACACAGAGACTAAATACACATGAGGGATGATCAGGGGAAGTGGATGCACACGGGGAACACAGGTGACACTGATAATCATAACTGGGGACACTGGAAACTGAACTGAGGGGGACACAGGAAACTGAACTGAGGATGGCTGCGAGGGAGCTAACTGAGCTGTGAAGGGCTGCGAGGGAGCTAACTGAGCTGGCCTGGGAGGAGAAACACGAGCAGGAAAAGGAGTAGGCTCAGAAAAAAACAGTCCGAGAAATGGCAGACTCAGGGTCGACAAAAATAGCTCTATCAAAAATGAACCCGCCGTCCACTTCATGTTTTGTAGTTTTAGCATTGTCCGGTTTATGGCGGCGGGCGCGCCGCCTCCTTCGAGCAGAGGAAGCTGGCGCGATGGGCGCTGATGGCGCCAACACAGAGGGTGACATAGTGGTGAGTTCCCCGTCGTCCGCCCCCATCCTTGCCAGAAATGAGACAGGCGAAAAATAGCCTAAGCGGATCGGAGACGGCGAGCGGCTGGTAGGCTGTGCAGCAGGTGAGAGGTCCTCCTCCGGGATGAGCCAGGGTTTCCACCGGAGCTCGTCCTCCCGATAAGCCCGTAACACCTGCTGCCGCTCTTCCTCGCCAAAGTCTATGGCTTCCGTTGTCTCCGTGCGCCACGCCGTGCGGCCAGACCGCGGTGAAGACGCGGAAGCCGGCGGGGTGCGGGCGGAAGGTGTGTCTGTGGCGAGCCTCACCGTTCCAACTCTGACCGCTACTGGCTCATGAGACAGCGGGGAAACGGCGCAACGGCACGGCTCTGGTGAAGGTGCACGCCCACCGGGCCGCTGCTCCTGCGGACGGAGTTGGAGGGTGGAGACGAGAAAGTCGCTGACGAGGGGGTGCAGCGTCTCCCATAACCAGGGGAACACAGATACGCACACCCCTACTTGGCGGGCGAACTCCTCTCGTTCCTCCTCACTGGAACAGTGCAGCCACTTGTCGCATAGAGACTCCACTGTCCGGACGATCCCCCTCCTCTGTGTCGCTGGGTCCGACATGGTCGCGTCGTACTGTCAGGGTCTGCGGAGGCAGACCGTGCGGAAACGTGTGTGGTGGACCCAGGTGCGAACACAGGCGAGGATGCAGGAGTGGATTTAAACAAAAGCGAGCCGTTTATTATGGCTGATGAAAAGGAACAAAACAGAGTGAAGGCAGCATAAGAGTAACCGTTCAAACGAAAACCTAAACTGGAAATAAACTAAGGAAAAGCTATGGCTTGGAATACGGAACACAGAGGTGGTAACACAGACGACGCGACACAGACTGTATGAAACACAGAGACTAAATACACATGAGGGATGATCAGGGGAAGTGGATGCACACGGGGAACACAGGTGACACTGATAATCATAACAAGACACGGCAGGAGTGAACGTAACACTGATGGGAGATGGGCAAAGTAAAACAGGAAGTACACAGAGGTTCAAACAGGAGGGGAGAGAGCACGGGGAGAACGCAGACATAACGGGCTGGGGAAAACATAGAATAAAACACAAAGAGAGACGAGGGCTCATAAATACACAGAGGGGCACACAGGGGGTGAGAGTCACGAAGGGAAAACACATAAGGAACAACGTAACAGATCAACCCAGGAAGCATGGCCTAAATAAAGAACAAAATACAAAAATACATGAAAACTAAGAATACTGGGCCCACATGGCCCAGGACCATGACACTGGAATTGTCCAAAACACACCTGAAACGTTCTACTTGTTTCTACTAAGTAGTCCTGAAGTTCTTTGCCCAGTTTGAGACCACCCCTCCCTGCACCCCCTGCACCTATCACCGTCTGTAGTCATGGAGTGAAGAGCAGATAGTTTCTCAGTACATCAGAGAATGCCTGCCCTCCTCTCTCGACTCCCAAAGGTGGGACCAAGTCACTGTTTGCAAGTCTCAAGTCTTTGTCCTTGGGTCTGGATTGACACATCACAAGTCAAGTCTGAAACTTTGAATTTCAAGTCTTTTTTCTTTTAACAATGTTGCAGGTATATGTTAAATGTAAGTAACAGACCATGTGTTCTTTTTTATATCTGTATTTATCTCAACACATGATGAAACAGGTGTGACTGAACCCACAAAATATACACAAAGTCATTCTGAAATTGCACCTCTATATTGGTCAGCTCAGTTAAACTTAGCTGCAAGAATAGTCTTCCTTTAAACTATAATTTCACAGAATAAACATTCAATGAAAAATACAAAAGCAGAACCTGAATGCACAGGAATGTGCACTTTAAGTCATTTCAGTTAACTATTCTGCGTTGCATTTCCAAAAGACCAAACCATCCAAAAGTCTGTCAGTCATTTGTGCACGATGAGGCCATAAAATGATGCTGCCATAGCTGAAAACTCGCTCCACAGCAGCTCTACATGCAGGCACTGCCAAAACTCTGGTGGCCACATGAAACAGTGAAGGAAGAACAAGAGGGTGCTCTATCCATCAGCAGTATCCAGGTAGTGACTTAGCTGCAGCACTGGACTAGTCCCTGCATCCTTCTTCGGCCTCTTACAGGAAGCAGCAGAGTCCTCCGTCTTCACAGTCCTCTGATGTTCCTCACCAGGAGTCACAGGTTTGCAGGATCTGCAGCATCTTGCAGGATCAGATCTGACAAAACAAATCAACAACAGCAAAAGAGCCCTTATTAGAATTTTAGACAAAAAAAATACAGAAAAAAATACACACTAAATTTAGTCTCTACCTTTAACTTTTTGTGCCACCTCTATCTTTATGTCCCGACAGCCCAACACATGGTGTTCCACCCGTAACAGAGAAACTGAAGGATCCAAAGCAGCTGCTTTGAGCTACACTGGATCTGAGGGGGCAGTGATCTTCTGCTCTAGCCATTCGCACACGATAAAGATTCCAAGAAATCTTTTGTTCACAGACGCTTGGAGACTCCTGACCAGACCCTTCAGGAAACAGACTTGAGGCTTCAGTTTCTCCAGGTGGTGATTGAGGGACAGCATGGATGGAACAACATCACTGATCGTGACTATTTTCTCACTTTGTGTCAAATCTGTTTCTTCTCCGAAAGGCTTCTAGATGTCCACCATCTCGTTCAACGGGTTCCACTCTGTTAAAGGAGATGAAGGAGTTTTCAAACGAAAACGCATCGTTTTCTCTCCGTTTCATCTCCTGTCCACACTGAGACGGCGTTTTCGCTTATGGAAAACGTATCATTTTCAGCAAAAGATTACTGTGGACGTAGCCTATTTTGTCAAGTCATAAAATGAATGAGTCCAAGTCATGTGACTCGAGTCCACACCTCTGTCAACCCCTATCAGTTTGCATTACCCTTCACACCCGCTCCCGGATCTAAGCTTTCTCCACCAACCAGCCCCAACCTGTCAGGCCTCCACCTCTCCCCTCAACTGTCACTCAGCACCAGATCTCTGCAGGGCCACATTCTCAGCTACCCTACTGGACGCCTGTAGCTCTATAACTGTACAACAACACGCCCAACTAGTGTCATCGTGTAGTATGCCAATGAAACTGCTGTGGATGAGATAGAGCTCCAACAATTCTATTCTATTCTCTAACTGTAAGTTTAACACATGGAGTCACTTCCAGATCTCTTATTTACTTACTTTGGAAACAGGCCCATCCTGGTCATGAAAACATTTGTTAGTCACTTGCACAGTCACTTTGTGTGTGTGTAATAATGGTACTTCCTAACGAGTTGATGCAGTATTTTTGTTAAAAAGTGATATAAAGCTGATAGTCTGCACTTCAACCACATCTTGACCGTTTGATTTGAAATACATTGTGATGGTATAAAAAGAAAAATGAGTTATGGAGCTAACTTTATTTAACCCCATCAGTGTGTCAGAGCTGCAGTCTCTGGCATTTTAACAATAACTAAATTTGTTAGATTGATTCCTTTTTAAAATACATTTTAAAGCATTAAATTGGCTTTAGAGCCAACCTGCTCTGACAGTTTTGCCACAAAAAGAAGAAACTGGGCCATTGTACAGAATAACTTAGACGTGTTGTTTCTAATACTATGACAATGTGTTGCTGCTGTGTGTAAACAAACTCTCACGCCATTTTTCTATTCTCCCCTCTCCGCGGTATTTTATCTGGAGGAAGTGAATACATGTGTTTCTAATTGTGCTGGAGGTTGAAGCCAACCAGCCAGTCTCCTGCTCTGATCATTTCCTACAGTCTGGTACCGTAAATAAGGAGAGAGAGAGCTGAGGTGAGGGGAGCGTTTTCTCCACGGCTTGTTTCACTTCATGTCTCATTTCTGGAAGCTGGGATGTTTCAGACAGACATCAAAGAGCTGTGGCTGTTCCCGCTCAGCTTTTTGTCTTTTAGGCCGCCCATATGCTGCTCACGCTGTTCTCCTAACATAAATCAAGGGAACGTGTCCCTGCTGGATGTGCAGGATGGGGTTGGGGGTTGGGGTGGGAGGTGTTCACCTGGTCTCACTTAATGCCACATTTCATTTCCCTGGTTCTCTACAATGGTGGTGGACAATGAGAAAATGAGGACTTTACATGACCCACGGAGTAAAAACGACCTCATGTGAAATATGCCGTGTAGACACTGAACTCTAAGAGAAAATATATATATTATATAATATATATATATTTCTATAATATATTTCTATAATATATATATTATAGAAATATATATATATTATAGAAATATATATATTATAGCTCAGTCATTGCCTGCTATCTTTACTCACTGAAACCAGTCAAGAGATTTTCATCCTGTCCAGTGTCATAAAATGCTCTCATGGCTCTGGCTCGTCAATGAAACTGAATTCAATTCTAACTCAACTGATGAACACAGACGAAAACTGTATAGAAGAGAATACAATGCATCGTGCCTTAAAGCTGTATTATGGATGGGACAACTCCTTTGGTTGCAAAAACCCATTTTGGTTGTACAGAAATCTATGGGAATATGTCCGTGTAGGTCCGAGTCATCCAGGTCATGGTAGTTTGAGGACCTTGTGAAACCGGTGTGTTCCTGCGTTGTGTCTGACAATGAAAAGTAAAAGAAACAAAGACCTCCAAGTCATTAACTTGCCCACTCCAGCTCTTACAACCAAATGCAAACAGTAGGGAAGAGGGTTAGCTCAATCCACCACAACTCCCAAGCTACCCAGAATTATCTATTCATGCTAGCATTAACTGTGCCTATAACACATATGCAGTGTTGGGGAGTAACGGAATACATGTACCGCCGTTACGTATTTAGAATACAAAATATGAGTAACTGTATTCCGTTACAGTTACCATTTAAAAAGGTGGTATTCAGAATACAGTTACTTTGTTGAAATAAATGGATTACACTGCGGTACTTTCCTGTTTCATTTTGTTGCGGGTCAGGACTGTTTGGGTTTTGTTTGACAGCTACGTTCTTTCGTTCCAGGCGGCAGCGTTACGGTTGCCATGGTTACAGGGCGACGCTCTCTCTCTCTTTCTGCGACTGTGTGTTTCCTGGGTGAGAGAGCGCCTTTTCGTTGTTGTTGTTGTGCTAAGCTAACAGGCAGAATGCTACAAGCATAGCTCTAAAGAATGTAGCATCATGGGCAGTGTAGTCCGTGCTGCAGGGAGAATGCACTGCCATACACGTTATGTGTCTGTGAGCGCGAGGAGGGAGAAAAAGGCGAGTGGAAAGGTACGAGTTGTCATCGAGGAAAAACGGGAGCTGGAAGCATGTAAATATAATAATAACCACTGCAGCCAAGAAGAGTGCCTGACGAGCCCAGTTGTAAGTAAGCTATTAAGACTCGACTGTACACCGTGTTCGTGTTTTCCTCCGAAAACAATAAGTTCCGTTGGAGCCTTTCAACGCCTCTCTCTGTCTCTCGCAAGAAAAATTGACCCACACAACAAAGTAAAGCTATTTTTCGGCTATGAGCCGACAGGGACCCCGCCGTATTAGTCAGAGGTCCCTTTACTACAGTTCGGAGTCGCGGACCTTCAGTAATAGTAATAAATCACACAGCAATAGTACATTCACGTTGTTGTAAAAAGCATGATAATATATTAAGTAATCCAAAGTATTCAGAATATGTTACTGTCATTGAGTAACGTAACGGAATACGTTACAGAATACATTTTGGGGCATGTATTCTGTATTCTGTAACGGAATACATTTTAAAAGTAACCTTCCCAACACTGCACATTTGTGGCACACACCTACTACACATTTACAGCATCTAGCAAAGACAGGCACAATGATGACAATAATTGAACTAAAGACACACAATCAGAAATATCAGGGTGGCTAAATATACATTATATGTGTGTTGTACAGTGTCTGGAAAGAAATGACACCCACCTCTCCCACAGGGGAACTGTAGAAAAGGGGAGAGGCCAAAGGGGTACACTGTATTTATAGGGTTGCACCAAAGAAGAAGAAGAGCAATGACGAGGGGCTCCAACTGATAATGAACATAACTACAGGCTTGAAGGTCCTAACAGTCAGGTATAACAGGAACGGTTTTGGGTCTAGAACACGTTTTGTGTAATTATAACAATATGTAATTTATGGCCCGGTTACACTTGGAAAGAAAGCGATTGAAAGAAAGTGGTAGAGATTCTCAGGTATTTAAACCCTAGTGGGAGTTGTTGACCCACTGTTGACCATGTGTCTCATTACTTGAGCCAATGTGCTGAAAAATGTATGAGAGCTTGCCTTACCCCACCATGGGACCTTAACAGGTCACATGATGAAAAGTGGTAGAGATTCCCTTAACAGGTCACGTGACCTGTTAATGCAATTCATTCGTGCTTGGAGAAAACTCTGCCGAGTTTCTCTGATAAACCTGCTGCATAAGAGATGACAGTGTTGTTCTGTTTGTCCTTCCGTTGGTGTCTGACCTCTGACCGTGCACCTTCACTGATTTGATGAAGGCCACGTGTTTTATGAGCTTTACTCATATGTGTTCCTTTTCTTTCCCATTTGTCTTAGAGGGAACATATTCTGCCCGGGTCCCGATCACCCCAAGTTTGTATTCCAGAGAATAATGGTAGTATGTACTGGTCTGTGTGTGTGTCTGTGTGTGTGTGTGTGTGTGGGGGGGGGGGGGGGGGGGCTTCTGGTAAAGTTTAATGCTGAGGCTTCCAGCCTCCTCTGTGTGCAGCACATTTCAGAAACAGCAAATTATTTTCAAATATATTTTCTCTGGTGATGTTTCTATCATCTGAGCTGATGTGAACTCTGAAGGCTTTTACCTGTTGTGTTTGGATTTTGACCGGGTGTCATCCAGATATCGGTACCAGTGTACAGGTGCTGCCTCTTGATCCTTGGCACCCTGTGGATCTGTGAGCTCAACTAACACTTTCCTGTTAGTAGACTTCAGTTAGTAGTTTCAAGTCACAATCATTACTAAAGGATTCTCATTTTATAAACTATGGTCCTGTTAAATTTGAAAAGAAGACTAAAGTATTCTTCAAAACAGGAAATCAATTGTGTAAAAATATATAGAAAAACTGTAAACCTTCTTGTAACAAGGAAAAATCAGTGGTTCCTCAGTTACTGTGTTGAATTGTTTTCACATTTAGTAATCAATAGCGAGTAGTTGTGGTGGTCAGCAGGTCACCCAGAGGCTGAGTGTCCAATCTCCTAATGATCATTTTGTTTTGCCAGGTCACCTGTCTCCAAACAGTCATGAATAGTGACTGCTATTCAGAAAGTGATATTTGCTGTCTATAAACTGCAAGACAAACAACTGTCATCGAATGTATTACAGCAGACATATTGCAAACACACAGCAGTCAGTCTGAGGCATTCTGCACCAATGAACCAGACTTTGTCTCTGATGCATCTCCTTGGGGACACGACTCAGCTGGTTGCCAACTCGCTGTATTCTGGTTATATTCCTAAAACAAAAAGCAATCTGAGCGTCATTTACAATTTCATTTGGCAGCAAATATGTCACTATAGTGACCTAGTAATCTATTCCAAATCTGTGAGGTTGTGGCTAGACACCAAAATCATTTCATGTGCATGTAATTACCACTGACTGTCTCGATCCCATTTTATCTATTTTACAGGTCAGAGTCACTCTGTGAGTGTTCATAGCCCTTGTTACAGTCTTTCAAGCAACCATTTCAAAGGTGAACAGATCTCAAGTTGATTGCACACAGTTGCAGTTGTTTTGGTTGAGCTGTGGTCTTCGATCCCGGTTTTCTCCAGTGTGACTTTAGAATAAACAAATGGCAGCTGTCACAGTGGCCACATCACAGTTTCATATTCTATCCCAAAAGATCAACAGTAACACCCAAGTTTGAAAAAGAAAACATTTTTTTAAAAAGTAGGTAAACTCGGGGTTAAACGAAAAAGAAAAATGTAAGTTAAGGATAAGTTCTATTGATACGGCCCGATATTACAAATCAGGAGGAGAGGAGGTTTAACTTGTGATGCCAGGCATGCTTCGGTTCTTCTGCTATTATGTAACCAGCTGCCTATGAATAAAACTTCCACTGAAATTCCACCGTCGTCACAGATCAAAGGCTCGTCCCAGCTTTCTGCTGCTGCTGCAGGCAATATGACTTCTTTTCTCCTCCCACTCTTCATCCATGTGTGACAATTTGACAGCCACAACTGTTAACTCTGTGTTTGTGTGTCTGAGCATGTGCGTGAGTGTGTGCGTCAGGTTGGTGTGTGTGTGTGTGTGTGTGTGGGGGGGGGGGGGGGGGGTATATCCTCCAGTTTTCAGCTCCAAGTGTTATGTTTCTAAACTTTGGTTGCTTTTTTTGTCTGTTGTTGTGTAAGAGCTGCAGCCCACACAGCTGAGCGGAGAGCCAAGAAAACCACCAGTAATCAACCCCAGGACGAGTGCATTTGGGTCAGGGTTACTGCTCAGCACTCATGACCAACACTGGTATTTGTAGCACTCATACAGTCAGGGTTAATAAGGGAACAGTGTTTGGTGACACTTGTTAGAATGCAGTGTCATTGATGAATGCATATGAAACGAATAAATGGCACTGTCATGGAGAAATGACTTTGAGTTGAACCCGCTGATCTTTTTCTTTTCACAGATGCACGGATAGATCTACAGGCCAATCATTTATTTATTTATTTCATAAAACAGCACAGACATTGAACAAGACAGATAAGGACGAGGAGACAGAATACTGGAAACAATGAGTGGAATAGGAGGGTAGGAGGGATATAACGATGTGTGTAGCGCATGTGCTATGTGAGGGTTTAACTATATTTAGTCATCACACAAAAGATGGAGCAACATAAATGCTAACAGTCACAGTAATGAACTAAAAACAAACATGATGGTAACATGACTGGTACCTACAGAGCACTTCAACTTTGACAAGATCCCAAATACCACCAGCTGAAATGCAATGTTTGTGTTTCAAATGGAAGTAGACTCACTGTTGTACCTCTCACCTGACTAGGGATGGGTATCGTTTAGGTTTTATCCGATACCGGTGCCAAACCGGTACTTTTGAAACGGTGCCGGTGCTTAAACGGTGCTTGCTAAGCAAGCCTACCGCAGACATGAGCGAGACAGATAAATATGAAGGCATGCCGGCTCGGACGTCGCCCGGATCAACAAGGTCCGCGTCAGGTGTTGAGGAACCAGGGCACCCTGACGAAAAGTGGGCTACTGGAAAAAGAAGGCATCGGTGGGCAAGAGACGAAAACAGGGCGTTGTTGGAATGCTACTACGCAAGTAACCCCGGCGGAAGGGGCTACATGAATAGGATGAGGGACCTATGGATTCTTCGATACCCAATCCACAATGACGGCGAAACAACTAGTAGCTCAGTGTTCCAACATTCGAAAGAAGGGACTGCTCTCACAGCTAGAGATTGACGAGGTACAACACAAATGCTACGGCAAGGAGGAGTCAGGACGCCAGGTCAGGGGGGCGATATAATCACCCCCACCCGAGATTGGGTACATAGCCCCAAGTGCGATAGGAGAAGGAGCGTTGAGTGCGAGAGGAACTGACCTGAAAAATAGGATCATGGCCAAGCTTGAAACCTGGATCCCCCGTAGCCGGTTACCAAGATTACGTGAAGTACCCTCAGAAGGTCTGCTAGATGATATTAATGCAGCACTACGGGCAATACCTACAACCACGATTACCGACACTAACAAGCTGATCTACAATACGGCAGCAGTGATCAGTGAGATGCTTGGCTACAAGTTGAACAGCGACAAGGGGCCGTACCCTCCATGGAGAAGGAGGCTAGAGGGCAAGATCAAAGTAGCACGGAGGGAGGTTAGCCAACTAACGGAGTTGCAGAAAGGTGCGACAAATAAGGTGCCTAAGAAATACAGCAAGCTGTCCATACCTGAGGCCTTGGAAACTGCCAAGCAAAGACTCACAGCCTTGGCCAGCCGCTTGAGGAGGTACACCAGAGAGATAGAAGGCAGGAGAATAAACCAGCTGTTCTCCACAGAACCAGCAAAGGTGTACTCTCAGTGGCAAGGGAACAATAAGAGAACAGCACCACCAAGGCTGGAGACAGCAATACTGGAAGAGCATATGGGAGAAGGATGCAACCCATAACGGCAATGCTCAGTGGCTAGAGGATCTGAGGGCAGACCACAGCGACCTCCCTGAACAGGGTCCAGTAACCATCACAGTGGCAGATATCCAAGAAAGGGTCTCCAGTATGAAGAGTTGGACAGCACCAGGGCCCGACATGGTTCACGCCTACTGGCTGAAGAAGCTGACTGCACTCCACGAGCGTCTGGCAGCACATATGAACCAGCTGCTAGTTAACGAGAGACACCCGGAATGGCTAACCAAAGGTCGGACGGTCCTGATCCCCAAGGACCCCAAGAAGGGACCGGTCCCCTCCAACTACCGACCAATAACCTGCCTCAGTACTACATGGAAGCTCCTGTCAGGCATCATATCGGCTAAGATGAACAGGCACATGGGTCAATACATGAGCGGGACACAGAAAGGAATTGGCAAGAATACCAGAGGCGCAAAACACCAGCTACTGGTAGACAGAACAATCAGCCGAGACTGCAAGACCAGACTGACCAACCTGTGCACTGCCTGGATTGATTACAAGAAGGCCTATGACTCAATGCCCCACAGCTGGATACTGGAATGCCTAGAATTGTACAAGATCAATGGGACCCTAAGAGCCTTCATCAGGAACTCAATGGGGATGTGGCGTACAACACTAGAGGCCAACTCCAAGCCCATAGCACAAGTCACCATCAAGTGCGGGATCTACCAAGGAGATGCTCTGTCCCCACTGCTGTTCTGCATAGGCCTGAACCCCCTCAGTGAGATCATTAACAAGACTGGCTACGGATACTGGCTACGGATACCGACTACGGAACGGAGCAGTTGTCAGCCACCTCCTGTACATGGATGACATCAAGCTGTATGCCAAGAGTGAATGAGACATCGATTCACTGATCCACACTACCAGGCTATACAGCAATGACATTGGAATGTCGTTCGGACTGGAGAAGTGTAGTCGGATGGTAACAAAGAGAGGGAAGGTAGTCAGATCTGAGGGGATTGAACTACCAGAAGGCAACATTGCAGACATAGAGGACAGTTACAAGTACTTGGGGATCCCACAGGCAAATGGGAACCATGAAGAGGCCGCTAGAAAAGCTGCAACCACCAAGTACCTGCAGAGGGTCAGGCAAGTCCTGAGGAGTCAGCTGAATGGTAAGAACAAGATCCGGGCCATCAACACGTACGCCCTGCCCGTGATCAGGTACCCTGCTGGGGTAATAGGCTGGCCAAAGGAGGAGATAGAAGCCACTGACATAAAGACAAGTAAGCTCCTTACCATGCATGGAGGGTTTCACCCCAAATCCAGCACCCTGAGGCTGTACGCTAAGCGGAAGGAAGGGGGCCGGGGACTGGTGAGTGTCAGCACCACAGTCCAGGATGAGACAAGGAACATCCAAGAATACATTGGGAAGATGGCCCCAACTGACCGAGTGCTCAGTGAATACCTCAGGCAGCAGAAACCCAAGAAAGAGGAGGGAGACGAGGAACCATCATGGAAGGACAGGCCCCTGCACGGTATGTACCACCGGCAGATAGAGGAGGTGGCTGATATCCAGAAATCCTACCAGTGGCTGGACAAAGCTGGACTGAAAGACAGCACAGAGGCACTAATCATGGCAGCACAAGAACAAGCTCTGAGCACAAGATCCATAGAGGCTGGGGTCTATCACACCAGGCAAGACCCCAGGTGCAGGCTGTGTAAAGATGCCCCAGAGACAATCCAGCACATAACAGCAGGGTGCAAGATGCTAGCAGGCAAGGCATACATGGAACGCCATAACCAAGTGGCCGGCATAGTGTACAGGAACATCTGTGCCGAGTATAACTTGGAAGTCCCGAGGTCAAAATGGGAGATGCCCCCAAGGGTGGTGGAGAATGACCGAGCTAAGATCCTGTGGGACTTCAAATTCAAATTCAAATTCAAATTTTATTTGTCACGTACACAGTCATACACAGTACGATATGTAGTGAAATGCTTGGACAACTGCTCGTGACCTAAAGAAAACAAAAAAGGAAAAGGCTATGAATAAGATAGGAAATAAATATGAAAAATTAAAAAGGGTAAAGGGGTCTTTCTGTGTGGAGTTTGCATGTTCTCCCCGTGTTTGCGTGGGTTCTCTCCGGGTACTCCGGCTTCCTCCCACCGTCCAAAGACATGCAGCTTGTGGGGATAGGTTAATTGATTAATCCAAATTGTCACTAGGTGTGAATGTGCGAGTGAATGTGAGTGTGAATGGTTGTCTGTCCCTATGTGTTAGCCCTGCGACAGACTGGCGACCTGTCCAGGGTGTACCCCGCCTTTCGCCCTATGACAGCTGGGATAGGCTCCAGCGCCCCCCGCGACCCTGAAAAGGATAAGCGGAAGCGAATGGATGGATGGATGGATGGATGGATGGATGGTAAATTTAACTGGGAAGAATAAGATAAAATATATAAATTAAAGTTGAAAATAAAATAACTGTACAACAAAATACACAATACACAATATAGAACTATATAAGAATGTATGAAGAAATCTAAATATAAATAAATATATACACAATAACAGCAGCTGTACAAGTATTAACCGGAAATGAAGAATATAGTGACCAGTGTTGTGCAAAAACAATGTCCAGAAAGTCCAGTGTGTGTGTAAGAACCATATGTGTGGGTCAGTACTGTGTGGTGGTGTGATTGAGAGACCGTATCGCCTGCGGGAAGAAGCTCCTCCTCAGTCTCTCTGTGTTGGTCTTCAGGGAGCGGAATCGCTTTCCTGACCTCAACAGAGAGAACAGTCTGTTGTTGGGATGGCTGAGGTCCTTCACGATCTTCCTGGCCTTGGTCCAGCACCGCCTGCTGTAGATTGAGTGCAGGTCAGGGAGCTCGGAGCGGATGGTGCGCTCAGCTGACCGCACAACCCTCTGTAGAGCTCGTCTGTCCTGCATGGTGCTGTTCCCGAACCAGGTTAAGATGTTTCCCGTCAGGATGCTCTCTATGGTGCACGAGTAAAAGTTCCTGAGCACCTTGGAGGGCAGTTGGAAGTCTCTCAAGCGTCTGAGGTGGTAGAGACGCTGACGGGCCTTTTTCACCACGGTGTTGATGTGACAGGACCATGACAGGTCCTGCGTGATGTGAACTCCGAGGTATTTGAAGCTGTCCACTCTCTCCACTGGGCACTCGTTGATGACGGGGGTCTGGTAGTTCCTCTCCTGCTTAGTGCTGAAGTCCACTATCAGCTCCTTTGTCTTACTGACGTTTAGAAGGAGGTTGTTCCTCTGGCACCAGTTCTCCAGATTCCTAATCTCCTTCAGGTAGGCCGTCTCGTTGTTATCAGAGATCAGGCCCACCACGACGGTGTCGTCAGCAAACTTGATGATGGTGGTGGAGCTGGTAGTGGCCACACAGTCATATGTGTACAAAGAGTACAGCAGGGGGCTCAGAACACACCCCTGGGGGGCTCCAGTGCTGAGAGTGGTGGAGGCTGAGACATGTCCGCCCATCCTTACTGCCTGTGGTCTGCCAGTTAGGAAGTTGGAGATCCACTGACACATAGATGAGCTGAGTCCCAGATGCTCCAGCTTGGTGGTGAGTGTGGAGGGAATTATGGTGTTAAATGCAGAGCTGTAGTCTATGAAGAGCATTTTAACATAATTCCCCCTTCTAGTGTCCAAGTGAGTGAGTGATGTGTGGAGGAGATGAGAGATGGCATCGTCTGTGGAACGATTTGGACGGTAAG